>NW_027509186.1:38752500-39355000 GCF_051911475.1 Siphateles boraxobius | reverse complement strand
AGCGCGTCTCAGAAGCGTCTCTCCCATAGATATCATATAGAGACTAGATGCCCTATTGGCCGCTGAGCACCGAGAAATGCGGCCGCCATCTTGAACCGGTCATACTCCCAATTTCGTTGCGTGGCAGCAGATAAGATGCCAGAGCATTGTGGAGCATTTTCCTGTTCTAATCGCCGGACCATCGAAAATAGGGCTTTTCACAAGTAAGTCTTAACATTACTGTACTATTGGTTGTATTTTGTGAATAGAATATTACCAGATAATCGAGAAGGAGCAAGGATATTTGCTATTACTGTACTGAAATCGTTGCGAAATGCTGTTTAACTTACTGCATCAGCCGGGGTTCACCCGGCATGGAGAGGTGGGGTAACGTTAACTGTTAAAGTAATAATTACAAGAGCTTCTAGGTTATCAGATAAGCATTCAACTGCCCTGTTGTATAGGTTATTTGTGTTTGCGCACATGATATCAGGAAGCAATGTAATACACGCATGACAGCGATGCGCAAATTGAGTTACCCCCTCCAACTTCTAGTGTTATTGATAACCTATATCTTATCACACGCGATTTGGCTATTGATATTACAGAAGTCCTGTGGTAAAATTACATTATTAACTTACTCCATCTACCCTTGTAAAGTTAATCCGAATAGGGCTTTAGTCTCGACATTTTCCCCTCCCACATCCACATACAATAAAAAAGGTATAGCCTAGGCTTAATGTTGTCCGAATTTAATTTTTTTAAATTTCTGATGCAAACACGTTGAAAATCTTCTTCTCAATTTTTATTACAGGTGGCTGCGTTCGGTGGATTCGGTGGCTGCGTTCTGTGTGTGTGTGTGTGTGTGTGTGTGTGTGTGTGTGTGTGTGTGTGTGTGTGTGTGTGTGTGTGTGTGTGTGTGTGTGTGTGTGTGTGTGTGTGTGTGTGAGAGAGAGAAAGATACTTTAGAGAGAGAGAGAGAGTGTGTGTGTGTGTGTGTGTCTCTGTTCGTGTTTGTTTGTGTGTCTGTTCGTGTGTATGTGCGTGTCACAAATCATAAATTGTTTCTTCAACTTATTAAAATATCTTACTTTACTGCAACTATCTGTTTCTGCTTCTTTATTATATTTATAGTGTGAGATTTATAAAATACATTATATCCTTCATCACACATAATGTGTCTGGTCACTTTATATCTTATATCAGAATATTATATTACTGTTAAGCCTACTATGGATATTAAAATACGCCGAACCATGTGTCCTGTATCATAGCTACATGAATGACCTTTGCAGCAAAAAAAAACGCGTGAAAATCAGTTCAGTATTCAGTGAGATATGATTAATTAAATGCGCTGACAGCTCATTTCACCTGCCATTCAGATTACACTGAGCGGAGCGGGTGACCGGTTTAAGATGGCGGCTCCAATTCTCGTCCGTGCCAATAGGCAGTAGCGGTCGATAGGGCGTCTATCTATATGATGTCTATGGTCTCTCCGCTCCGCTCTGCAGAGAATAGGTAGCAGGTCTATTTTCGCCGCTTGCCGCGTCAAACATCGTACCGGGAAGGAAGTCAGACACAGAACGGCATAGAGTATCCGGTCGATTTTCAAAATAAAACACCTTGTAGAAGCACAAAGAGGAAAAAAAAAAAGCACAAAGAGGAACGTCTACGGCGTACCGCGCAGTAGACGGATCCAATGGATTTTAGGGGTAAGGCCCATGACACACTGGCTGCGTGGCGTAAGCGTCTCAGCTGCGAGGCGTGTCCGTTTTTATTTCGGCTCCCATGTTAACAGGTTAGAGCTTGCAGACTGCCTGCGTGACACGCGCGTCTCAGACGCGTCTTGAACCGCGCAGAAAACGCGTGCATGCTAGAAATAGAACCGATGCCTATTTTTCACGCGACACGCAAGCGTGTTGAAAGCGTTTCCAGGCAAAATAGAAAAGGAAAAGATGTTTATATGTTATTTTGTACACGAATACATATAAATAAATTAAATTTTGATGGTTGAAAGTCTAGGTTTTGACAAATTCAGATATAATAAATATAGGCCTAATTTAAAAATAAATAAATAGGCCTAATTATCAATTTTCAAATATTGCACCTGTCAATACAGAACGAAATATTCTGTAGTCTATTTTGCTGTCAATACTGCTGACAGTGTCTTTATCAGCAGGCTTTATATTTATGCTTAATACGAAGTATAGGGCTTCCACAACTCTCTCACATATGTCGAACAAGGGTGATCCGTGTCAGCAGCGGCGCGTCAGACACGTTTCTGGTGTGCAAAGACACAGAAAACGCGACGCAGCTGCCACGCAACAGAAACGTCACGCTCACGCCACGCAGCCAGTGTGTCATGGGCCTAACGTCCGTTTCACACATACTCCGTGAGCAGTGCGTATGCGGTGCGTGTTGCGGTGCGTATGCGGTACAGGAGCAGCACACGCTATAGTGCTTTCACATATGCTGCGTTTGCAGTGCAGTGCGTAACAGATCCGCGGCTGTAGGCTACCACAAACACATAGGCTACTCACTATTTTTATTTCAAATCCAGAAGTTATGCAGCATCTTTTATAAAAAAAAAATAGGTGTCAGTATTGCGATTCTCTTTGTATACAAACTTGAATGGACGTATGCACGTTTAAACACAATTTAAACAACATAGGCCTATAATTCCATGCATTACTTCTATATACCGTATATTAAGTTGCTCAAGCAAGTGGTGAAATATTTAACCATGTAGCCTACTTATATTAAAATCGCAAACATTTTAAATTAAAACTTAAAAATTGACAAAAATAGCCGACTCTCATGCCTTTTCTTTTGCATTTAAATTTTAATACAATAAATCTTGCATGTTACAAAGAACTTGTTCCTCCACCTCCACGAATGAGACGGGTGTCGTTCATTATGTTCTTGTTGCGGTAAATTGTAGTTTTCCTTGCTTAAAACCCCGGTCTTAAAGTAAAAAGATGAATTTAATTAAATACATTTATGGTGATATTAGGCTACTCGATTTTATTGAATTAAATGCATTTATGGTGAAATTACTACATTTTCAGGTCAATCTGTGTTCATTTTGACCACGAACCGTGCGTTGTCCCTTTAATTCAGCGTTTGCAGCACAGCAAAAATAGACTCGGTGCGGAAACGATCGCTGCACTGCTGTATACACACCGCAACTGGAACGGATCGACGGACTGCACCCGCGTGCAGTGTGAAAGCTCTAACTTGTTAACATGGGTACGAAAAAAATACGCACCGCATACGCACTGCAAACGGAGTATGTGTGAAACGGGCGTAACCTGTTTGCAGCAGCGACGCATTGTAGGATTGGTGGTAGGATTGCTTGCCACCCGTCCCTTAAAATATGAATTGTCCCGTATTGGTAGACTGAGTGCAGTTGAGACACTTTTTGCGTTTTGATGTTTCACACAAACATAGATACTGAAAAGAAGTGCATTTCTACATGACATGCCACATGACATTTCATTAGCTTGTAGACTAAGATATTATCAATCAATAATACCCATTAGTAGTTTATATTTTCCACAATTCGCTCATAAAAATAAGGTGCTTTTTGTCTTAACTTTGTATGTGGTACAGTTGAGACAGTACCATGGTATAGTTGAGACAGCCATTTTTAATGATGTAAAGGTAACTAAATGTTCATTGCAAATATAATAAATAAAGACAAATAAAGAAAAAAAACACTTGGGCAATATGTTTATTTATTCATCTATTTAAATTCATTCATTTTATTTAAATTAGCACTGGTTAAAATATATAAAAAAGGAACAATATATTTAATATATTTATTAATAATAAACAGTTTAAATATCACATATCAAATATTATTTTCATTTGCGTCCTATGCTGGGTAATTACGACGTTAAACCTGTTATCATAACACTGAACAACTAAACAGTTTAATATAAATCTATCGGGGGTACAATTGAGACACGTGTGTCTCAACTTAACCCGCTGGCCACCTCGCACATTTCTCTAGATTTTGCAATGATCTTGCATGACACAATACCATGAAATATGCCAGTTTTTAGGGAACAGAATAACGTTTGTGATGACACCAGTTACGTTTAACAGTCACATAAGGATAATAAGCAATTCATTATGGAGTGTGCATGGTGAAGTGAACGTCTTACCTTAGAAAAAAAAAACTTTTGCCGATATCTTCGGATCGGAGATGCGTCCGTTGTTCAAATTTCCCACGATCAAAGAGGACACTAATACGCAAGTGCACAGCAAAAATCACAACTTGTGCTTGCTGCGCACGCAAGTTATTTAAGGTGTCTCAACTGTACCTATGTCTCAACTGTACCTAGTCTACCCTACAAGTAAAATGATGCGTCCCGTATCAAATCAATAAGGGAAACGATTTGTCCCGTATTTTACATAAGGCCCACACATAGCCTAGTTGGATAAAAACATAAGGATTTACTATACTAATAGAAAATAGCCTATAAAGAAATCAATTTCACAATAATGTTACATTATTATTAGAATCAAATGAATTTTGTCAATTTTCTAAGCTTAGAAAATGCACATTTACGGGCTGAATATTATAGGCCTAAAATATTGTTTAGTAATTCTGTGAATTACACTGTGTAACGGGTATTAATTATAACTTGTGTTTTAATTTTAAATTCACAAAAAATCCTAATTTTCCTGTTACATATGTATGTAAGAGAAGAAAAGAATTAATTTTCTATATATATCTATGAGTTTTGCGTTCGTCGCAGTTGTGACGTCATTGTCGCGTTGCGCGCACTCTCGCTTCAGTCCGCGGGAGGTCTGAGCGGAGCGAGGAGAAGGCTGATTAAAACCACACTACATTGAATGCAAAAAATAATTACTGCATTTTTCAACTCATGCAGATAAAGAACCTCTGAACCAGCGATTCGACTCCAGTCTTTATTCATCACACAACACAACACAACGCAGAGGGATAGCCGATTCGTAATAGCAGAGACACGCAAGCCCGAACCGGCTACATTGGTGCCGTGACCCGGATGGGAGTGAGGTTTAGAGGGGTGAGTGTAACGGAGGCCAGCTAGTAGTTGCTGTGCGAGTAAACCTCACTCCTCTGATCTCAATAGGCGCTCTGGCGACAGATGCTAGAGGCTGCAGTCTTTAGCCTCCTTGTTAGAGCGCCTGACTCTCATGCCGGAGACACGGGTTCGAGGCCCGCTCGGAGCGGGTCGAGTGGGACCCGGGTGAAGGGGGGTTACAACTGCGCAAACTAAAGTAATACTACCCACTGGATGAAGAAGGGTTGGCTCTCAGTCTCCACAGAACAAAATATTTATTTTAATTTCATTTTTAGTGTTCGCATTTATGAGGAAGAAACAATGTTACGGACGTGACAGTTCTCCGTACGTGAGCGCTCTGAAAGCGGCACTAAAATGTGCTTTAAAACTTTCACAGAGACATCAAACAGAAAGCACAAAACCTTTCTTTAAAGTGAATTTCATTTTGTATTAATTGTATCTTAATTTTAATCAATGTTTCATCAACCAATTGCCTGTATTTAATAAATAAGAAGTAAATATAGCAGACGATAGATAATCACGAAACGGAGGCGCCAGAGCATGAACTGGAGCTTGTCTCATAAATGAACCGAAACTCAGCGTATAATGTAACCTACTTGCCTCACAGACATGTCTACTTTTAAACAGAACAATTCAAAATGAAAGAAAACAGACTACAGACTGCTCTCTGCTTATGTAATCCGTATGAAATGTGCATTTCTCTCTTGCGCGTCTACTGCGAAGATCGCGAGTCAGCATAGCGAGTCACCCCAGAAATCCTTGTGATGTGTTCAGTTTGTGCTGGTCTGACTTAAATAAAATAGTGTTTAAAAATTACTTTCTGTTTAAGTCAGTTTTGTGTTTGTGTAGACCATAACGCATAAAAGAACATTAATGGGAACATTAAAGAATGTTTTTTTTTAAAGTAACTAAAAAGTTACTTTTAACAGTAATGCATTACTTTTTGGTGTAATTAAGCAAAAAAGTAATTGAGTTACTTTTTGAATGAAGTAACTAGTAACTGTAACTAGTTACTATATCTTAGTAACTAGCACAACACTGCTAATAACTTAATATGTTTTAATGTTTTAGACTCGATGGAAGTGAAAGAGCAATGACAAGAACTGTAGTGACTGTCTTAACACAAATCAGACACTCGGCAGGGTGAGGGCTAGATCCTGTTTTTGACGCGCTATTTGTCCACTTCGGATGAATTTGAAGTCCACAACGTTTAGCGTCTTTGGGTGGTGTTCCCATTTAATAGAAAGATAGTTTACAAAGTTCAGAGTATATGCAAACGTGAGGGCTGATCTAGCTGTGGCGTGTCAGCGGTAAAAACCGTGTGATCTCCCCGCCACCCTAGCATCCTTCCCCTCGCTACACCTGTGAATTAATCAGCTGGTGCCCCTGTGCCACCGTGACTTTGGCTACTGTAGCACAAGCATACTGCCCTCTAGTGTAGCCCACCACCACAACATCAACAATAGCTAATGGCTCCCACACACCGGCCCCTAATTGGGAAAGTGTGCCCAATTAAACTACAAAACAGGGAGTCACACAAAAAGATCTACAGGTCTTCTTTCATCTGGATTGAATGTTAACCAGCGTTGGGTCATGACCATTACACAGCTTCTTGCAACAGGAAAAGCTTGGAAATAGGGCGCTCCAACTGCCCTGTCTTAGCCTTCAACTGCACGGCACGTACGAAGCCCTTCTTGTCTAGGTAAGTCTTTGTCACTCTTCCCATAATCCATGATCCACTCGGAGCAGTGTGATCCATAATGATGACAATGTCTCCTATTACAAAACTTCTTCGCGGCCTCGCCCACTTTTGCCGTTCCTGTAACAGCGGCAGGTACTCCCTTATCCACCTTTTCCAGAACAAAGTTGAAAGATACTGAACTTGTCTCCATCGTCTTCTAATGTAAAGATCATTCTCTTGAAAGATTCCAGGGGCAAGAACAGGTTTTCCTTTCAGCAAAAGGATGTGGTTAGGTGTGAGCGATTCCAAGTCGTTAACATCGTCAGACACCTTAGTTATCGGACGGTCATTCAGAATGGCTTCCACCTCACACAGAATGGTATGGAAGCTTTCGTCATCCAAAGACTGTTGCTGCAGAACAGAATACAGAACTCGCTTGACTATCTTAATAAGGCGCTCCCAAATGCCGCCATGATGTGATGCAGCCGGGGTGTTAAAAATCCAATCGATGCCCCTTTTTATGAGAGCACCATGAATCTTGCTGTAATCAATGGCTGCTAAAGCTTCTCTTAACTCTCGCTCTGCTCCAACAAAGTTGGTACCATTGTCTGATCGTAGACTGCAGATCTGACCTCTCCGACAAATGAATCTCCTAATAGCATTGACACAAGAATCCGTGGTCAGAGTGTAAGCAACCTCCAAATGCACAGCTCTACTGGCCATACAGGTGAAGATGACCCCATATCTTTTGGCCATAGCACGCCCCCTCTTGACTTCAATGGGTCCAAAATAATCCACCCCAACGTTGGTGAAGGGAGGCAGATCTGGACTTATTCTTTCACTGGGCAGGTCAGCCATCTTCTGCTCACTTGGCTGTCCGCGATGCCTTCTACAGACCACACACTCAGATATTATTCTCCGGCAAGCAGAGTTGGGGTTAGTAACCCAATACTTGCGCCGCAAAGTCGAGAGAATATTGGGCAGCATAAGACTGGATATATGTTGCCCCTTACAGAGAATCGCAGGATGCTTGAGCTCTTCAGGCAAAGCTGCACGGCCAAGTCTTCCACCTACTCTCAACAAATTGTCACTGAGCACTGGATCTAACTTGTAAATGTTGCTTGTTTTCTTCACAAAAGATGCTCCACTTTTCAACATTGAGATTTCTTCCTGAAATGTTACTTGCTGACTGAAATGTATGATAGCAGCTTCGGCTTTAGAGAGTTCACTCACAGAAAGTGGTTGTTTGCCAATTACTCCTCTAAACTCTCTCAGTCAGTAATATCTAAAGAAGCCAGAATCAACTTCCTCTCTCTGCTTAGCTCCAAAAGAATAGATTTGAGCCTTAATTACCAAGCTACAGAGATTTTAAGTTTAGACCAGTTCAGAAAAGTAAGTCATGAGCTTAGAGGTCGCATCTTCTGTGTGTGTAATCACATTTACCAGGACGTCCCTTTTGACCTCTGGGTCGTCTGAGGAGATGGGCTGCGGCTCCAAAGGTCTTGGCCAATCCATTTCCGGTCTTTGGAGAAAGTCAGGACCCTCCAACCACCTCTTACAGGCAAGAAAGTTATCCACACTCAGACCCCTAGAGGCTTCATCAGCGGGATTGTTCTTGGAGCTGATATACTTCCACTGATTGAGATTTGTTGCTTCCCGTATTGCAGCCACTCTGTTAGCAACAAAGGTATGAAAGCGTTTAGTTTCATTGTTGATGTATTTCAATACAGTCTGACTGTCAGTCCAGAAGTGTGACTCCTCCAATTGCAGCAACAGCTCCTTCTTCAACATCCTATCGACCTTAACCGCCAACACTGCAGCCGTGAGTTCAAGACGAGGTATAGTTGTCTGTTTTAATGGCGCAACCCTGGCTTTACCCGACATAAAGGCAACATGCACTCGCTCCTCTTGACTCACCAGCCTTAGGTAGGACACTGTGCCATAACCATAGCTGCTAGCATCAGCAAAATGATGTAGCTGTGCACTGGCAGATCTTCCAAAGCCCCTTGGCTTGATACAGCGGCTCACCTTAAGCTTCCCCACTTTCTCCAAGTCCGACAGCCATCCGATCCACTGTTGTAAAAGTATCTGTGGTATAGGCTCGTCCCAAGACGAGTTTCCTCGGCACATTTCTTGCAACAGCAACTTTGGCAGCAAGGTGAAAGGAGATAAAAAACCCAATGGTTCATATATGGAACCAACGATTGATAGAATTCCGCGTCTAGTATGTGGCCGTCTTTCCACTGCAGGTTTAAATGTAAAAGTATCACTTTCAGCACACCAATTCAGTCCAAGTGCCATCTCCATGGGTAGCCGGTCCTGTTCCAGGTGCAGCTGCCTGGTTGGTTTGGATCGCTTTTCTTCAGGAATGGACGAAAATACGGCCCGACTGTTACTTGTCCATTTGAGCAGTCGGAACCCTCCCTTTGAGCACAACTCGGTGAGATCCGCAATCAACTTAATAGCCTCCTTCTCTGAAGGCAATGACTTTAGACAATCATCCACATAAAAGTTGTTGTATATGGTCTCAATCACTTCAGCTGGAAAGTCGTCCTAGTTGTCTGCCGCAGTTCTCCTTAAAGCGTAGCTTGCACAGCTTGGTGACGAGACAGCTCCAAAGATGTGCACCTTCATTCTATGTTCCAGTGGGCTTTGTGTCGTATCTCCTTCTGGCCACCATAGAAAACGAAGGAAATCCACGTGTCTTTTCGACACCCTCACTTGATGAAACATAGCCTGGACTTCGGTCATCAGGGCGATGCTCTCCTGTCTGAATCTTGTTAAAACACCAAAAAGTGAATTGGTAAAGTCAGGACCTTGCAACAACTGATAAGTCAAGGATGTTCCTTTAAATCCAGCTCCACAGTCAAAAACCACCCTTAGAGACTTCTTTCTTGGGTGATACACCCCATGATGAGGAAGATACCACACATGGCCTTCTTTACAATCCAGCTGGTCTTTAGGCACCACTTCAGCATATCCGCTGTCAATCATCTGTGAGAGAAACGCTGTATACTCCTCCTGATAAGATTTGTTCCTTTCAAACTTTCTTTTAAGACAGTTAACACGCTGTTCCACTATACACCGGTTATTTGGCATGTTGATGTCATCAGTCTTAAAGGGTAAATCCATGCAGTAATGACCTCCTTGCAAGTGTGTAGACTTCTCAAGGACCTCCATGAACCTCAGATCTTCCCTTGACATCTCCTGCCTCTCCTCCAATGACTTCTCATTAAAGTCTTGGTTGTATTGAGAAACCAACAGCTCCTCCAGCCTGGTTATGGATACCCTATTGGCATAGACGGTTGAGCAGCTTCTCTTGCAACATCCACTATTGCCTCTCAATGGACCGTTGATGACCCACCCCAATAGGGTCCTCACGGCATAGGGTCCTCCACCTTCGCTGTTAACAATTTCCCAGGGCTCCATCAATTTTTGCGCATTGGTCCCAATCAAGATTTCAACATCTGCATCCAACTCTGGAATTTTAACATCTCTCAAATATTCCCATTTCTCAAGGTCTTGCTGGATAGGAATGTTGCTCTTTGACACTGGAATTGCGTCCTCTGTGTATACCTCCGGGAGGTCCAAGAACTGGCTGCCACCCAATTTGGACAGCTCTAGACCTGGAACAACTTGACTTTCAACAACCTTCTCTTGGCCCATGGTGCGTAGTAGAATGTTGGTCCTTTTACCCTGCAGATCTATGTACTTCCAGGGTCCAAGAAGGCATATGTCCTGAGCACCTTGTGTCCTTTCTTAGATTTCACCTGTACAGGAATGATGGAGAGAGTACAATGTTGATCTCCGGCCCCAGTACAACCACATGCCTGAAGCGACACCAGTGCGTTATTTACTTCTACTTCCTGTGTCTTAGTCATCTTGTCCTTATTGTAGATGTGCAAAATAGTTGGATGTTTCAGATTGCATTCATCACAGGTCAGACGACTTCTACACTCTTTACTCATGTGGCCCACTTTCAAGCATCCAAAGCAAACACCCTTTCCTCTCAAGAATTCAATCTTCTCCCTGTGAGGAATTTTTTTTCAAGCGTGGACACTTGGACAACAGATGACACTGCTTACAATAGTGACAGAATTCTAAGCCTGACTCCTTCGAAGCACTGGGCTGGCTTGGCATCTCCAAAATGTTAGTTGCAAAACTGCTTCCTTTGATATTACTCCTGGACACTGGCTTTCTACTATTCACAGCCTTCAAAGCGCTGGATTGTGTGTCTGCCATATCACCAAAAAGCGGATGAGACAAGATTTTGACTTGAGTCTCAAGAAAGTTCACCATATCAGGAATGGTGGCTCGATAGCCTCGTCGCTCTTGTAACTCACAGGCCGTAGATCTCCATCTGTCCCGCAGCCTGTACGGCCATTTCATTATCACATTCTTCATATTTGATGGAATGTTCAATTCCTCCATACATTGTATCTCAGTCATAACATTGCAGCAGCCTCGTAGGAAAAGTGCAAATTCTTGCAATGCCTTAACATCCTCAGCCTTTACGACAGGCCATCCGAACACCTTGTCCATGTAGGCTGTTGCTATCTTCTGTTCACTGCTAAAGTGCTCTCTCAAAAGACCTTTTGCTCTTTGATATCCTTGCTGCGATGCCATATGTAGGCAACTTCGAACCAGCTCTCTAGGGTGCCCTGTAGTATATTGCTCTAACAGGTACAGACAGTCTTGATAGCTGCTAGTTCTCCCCTCAATACAGTGTTCAAAAGCTCTAACAAATGAAAGAAATTGCAATGTATCCCCATCGAATATGGCAATGTCTTTCTGTGGCAAACTTGATGACATTTGCTGCTGCACAAGGATTGCTGTAATCTCATTCTGCTTTTGCAAGATTCCACATATGGCATTCCGGTCCACAGTGCTTTGCATTGGTGGAGTGTTCTGTGCTGGCTGAAGCCTGTGCAATTACGGTTCTTGTGCAGCTACTGATCCAGCAGGCACAGTTATTAAGGTTGTAGGAACATTTTCAAACCGATGCTGTTGGCCAGTACCATGTATTCCATTGTGCGGCTGTGTCTGCAATCTAGAAGTGCTATCCCTTGCTGATGATATGACACAACGCCGTTCGTCATTCTGGGAGCGTGCAAAGGGGTCCTCGACATGCACAGGAGACAAAGGTGGTTCTCTTGAGGTTGGTTTTGTAGCCATTGTGCTTTGTTTAGGAACATAAATGCTTGCATTTGGATTAAGTTCAAGACTTTGCCCGTTATATGCCTTACTCACGTATGAGTTCATTCCATCTGATGCAGCCATTCCCACATCACTGCCTTCCAGCACTGAAAGCCTTGCAGCAGCCATAGCAATTTGTGCATCAAGTTCCAACTGTTCCTTTCTTTTCCTCAGCTTGACTCTTTCCAATCGGAGTTCCTCCTCTTGTTCCTCGAGCTGATGCCTCTGTAAAGCAGCAGCCTTCTCCATCAAAGCTGCCCTTTCTGCCTTTGCCTTTAACCGTGCGGAAGATGTACTGGAACTGCCATGGCTTCTTTTGCTTGATCTTTTGCTGGACACATTAGACACACTGTCCCCTGGCCTAATGTCATCTTGACACAAAGATTGAGCATCCTTGGTTTTCACCTTTCGTTGTGCACCCTGGCCATCATCATCATCATTGTCATCATCATCAACAATGTCAGCGGCATCATTCACATTTTCATCATCACATGAAGCTCCCATCTCCTTCAACCATTTATATGCTTCCTCAACAAATGCTTCATTAACGGACCTTTTTGACTGAAACCATTCTTCCTGTCTTTTCTGTTCCTCTTCAGGCAGAGAAATCTCATTGAGCAATGTGTTGTGAATATCAAAGGCATTTTGACATAGAGACTTAAACCCTTTTAGCTTTTGTTGAACGTTTGTCACATTTGCAGGAACCTTTTCAACAGAACACAAAAACGGGACGATGTCTGCTTTTATTTTACTTGTTTTAAAAAAAATCATACTTCTTTCCTTTTGAAGTCTTTCAATTATCATAACGATTCCTTTAGCGGTAGGCTTTCTTGTCCTTTTTTCGCTACCCTCACGTTGCTACTCTGTAGCTTTATTTTCATCGTTGCCTTGTGTGTCACTCATTTTCAACAGATTACTTTGTAAGATTCACGGGCCTTGTTATTGCGCTATGTCGACTATTGCCTTTCAGTTTGCCTAGGCAACACACTCGCAATACGTGACCTATATAGCAATATTATTAACACTGCGTCACTTGTTGTACAGACGTAAAAGTACTTCAGTTCGTAACCTGCTTATCAAGAACGTCCAAATATTCCTTTGCCGGTCAATGATAAAAAGATTTATCCTACCTTAGGATTGGCGATGGATGACCCAGTTTATAGCTTTACCATGCTGCAGTTTCAAGCTCGATAAAGTAATCCATTTGCTTATTCAACTTCCAAAGTATTCCAACGAAAACCAGTTGTTGTCCAACTTCCAACGTATCCAAACGAGACCAGATTTTCATTTGTTCTTCCTCCAGGACATCTCAGCGAGATCAAGGTTTTTACTTGTGTAGTGACTGTCTTAACACAAATCAGACACTCGGCAGGGTGAGGGCTAGATCCTGTTTTTGACGCGCTATTTGTCCACTTCGGATGAATTTGAAGTCCACAACGTTTAGCGTCTTTGGGTGGTGTTCCCATTTAATAGAAAGATAGTTTACAGAGTTCAGAGTATATGCAAACGTGAGGGCTGATCTAGCTGTGGCGTGCCAGCGGTAAAAACCGTATCGTAAAAGATATCGTAGCCGCCACTATAGATATGCATTGATAAGCTAATTTTCATTAATTTGTTTCGTTGACATGGCTGGTGTACCGGAACACCAACACGCCACTAAAAAGCAAAAACGTCTCTGCAGGACTGGAGGACTGGGGAAATATATATTTTATATATAAAAATATGTTTGGTTAAGGTTTGAAATCTTTTTATCTTTTATTATAGGCTATGTAGTCTAATATCAGATACTGAGAATATTCCCATCATCCTACAAGAGAAGGACAAACTCCAGGAGTAGCAGCTGAAATCTGTGTGACTGTTAAAGATGGAGTTTATTAAAGAGGAGATTGAAGACATGAGTGATCCAGAACCATCCAGAATAAAACATGAAGATACTGAGGAACAAATAGGTTGGTGTCCATTCTTGATTCTTCATTGACTTGGTTGATGTGAATTTATAAGCAGTGTATGGATAATATATGATGGAGAAATACATCTAAATGATCATAACTTTGTATATAGCAGTTGTCAAACATATTTTATCTAACAAATGACAGAACAAAAAGTGGAAGCTCTGGGGCCTCATTTATAAACATTGCGTACGCACAAAAGAAGGCGTACGCCGTTCTACGCAATAATTGGTATTTATAAAAAGCAAACTTGACGGTAAAATGTGCGGTCATTCACGCAAGCTCTGACCCAGGCGTACGCACAAAAACGGGTGAAATGAGAAATGGCGACACCGTCGGCAGATGGAAGAAACATGTGAAAGTGTGTGAAACTGTAGACCGTTGTGTAAAAGAAATGGCAACACTGCCTCTCATAAATAACATAAAGACTTCACAAAGCAAGTCTTACAATTAACAGCCTACAGGAACACCCGTTTGATCGATCTGCAGTGTAAAACAAACAAAATCAAACGAAGATTACAACAAAAATATAAATTAACACATATTTGCAAAAATAAAAGTGAAATATGTTCTGCAATAATATTGGCATGTTATGCAATTCATCCTCATAACACATCTGGAGATGGTCAGATGCTATCAAATGGATGGTAAAATGCCATGATGCCATCACAATGCGTAATGACGCACATGACATAATGACGTAATGCCCACACTGTGCCCTCCAAACAACATTTTACTCCTCTTTTCCACCTCGTCAACGATAATTTCTTCTTCACATTGGGTGCAGTTACATTTCTTGGTTTTCCTTTCTGTGTCTGCCATGATTTCGCAATCGATGAATAGTAACTTGCGGGCGTTTCACGGACTATTTATGGGCAACTATGGGCGTGACATGAAGCCGCAAAAGCTGCGCTACATTTAGAATTGATTGTGATTTATTAAGGGAAAAATGCGTAGGATGTGCATGTGCACGGTTTTATAAATCCGAATATTTCTGTGCGTACGCACATCCTATGTTTCATCCGTACGCCACTTCTGACGCAAATCCTACGCAAAGTTTTATAAATGAGGCCCCTGATCTCTGTTGCTTTCTGCTATTATAGAATGGTTCACTTGAACTGATTCTAACTGTATTGTTGTGTATTTTAGACCAAGTGAGAGTGAAAGAGCAAAGACAAGAACTGAATGAAGAGGAGGAGGAACATCCTAACTTTACAATTCAAAGAACAAAATCCAAAAAGACGCACACCTGCACTCAGTGTGGAAAGAGTTTCTCACGGAAAGGAAACCTTAACACACACATGAGAATTCACACTGGAGAGAAACCGTATACATGCACTCAGTGTGGAAAGAGTTTCACACACAAAAGAAACCTTAACACACACTGGAGAATTCACACTGGAGAGAAACCGTATACATGCACTCAGTGTGGAAAGAGTTTTTCTCATGCATCAATTCTCAGTTATCATCTGCTCATTCACTCTGGAGAAAAAGCATTTAAATGTGATCAGTGTGATAAAGATTTTATTTTGTCATCACAACTAAAACAACACCTGAAAGTTCATTCAGGTGAGAAGCCTTATGTGTGTTCTCTCTGTGGAAAGAGTTATTCAAAGCTGGGCAGTTTGAAACAGCACCAGAAAACACACAATGAAGTGAGAGATTATATGTGCTTTGACTGTGGGAAGAGCTTTACTAGATCTGTTGATCTGAAACAGCACCAGAGAATTCATACTGGAGAAAAACCTTACAAGTGCTCATATTGTGACAAGAGTTTCGCTCAGTCTGCAAACCTGAAATCACACGAGCGAGTTCATACTGGAGAGGAGTACAATTGCTCTCAGTGTGGAAAGAGATTCACACAGAAAGGAAACCTTAAGGCACACATGAGAATTCACACTGGAGAGAAACCGTATACATGCACTCAGTGTGGAAAGAGTTTTTCTCATTCATCAAATCTCAGTTATCATCTGCGTATTCACTCTGGAGAAAAACCATTTAACTGTGATCAGTGTGGTAAAGGTTTTATTTTATCATCAAATCTAAAAGATCACCTACAAGTTCATTCAGATGAGAAGCCTTATGTGTGTTCTCTCTGTGGAAAGAGTTATTCAAAGCAGGGCAGTTTTAAACAGCACCAGAAAACACACAATAAACAGAGATGTTTATAAATGAATGACTCTCTCACCTGTTGCTCTAGTCTTCGTCAACAGCCGCTTGCACCCCCTGCTGGTGAGGTGGACTAAGAGCTATGGAGATTATTAGGGCTGTGAATCTTTGGGTTGGCAGTGAATCAATTCGATTCACGATTCATAGGTTTTCAATTCAAGAACGATTTTTGCGATTCAATTAATTCGATTCTTCATTTTTTATATGCATTCATAGGATTATTTAAATGCTTCCCCCAATGGGTCTTAGTCAGGGTGTGAATTACACAGTGGTCTTCGGGGGTCAGAGAGTGGGGACAAAAAAAACCAACGACATTTTGTCGTTGACATTGTTAGTTTTTAATTAATTTATTATTATAAAAAATATTTATAAAGCCTATAAAATAGCATTTGTAGAATTTTAAGCCAAGATTTAAAAAGGCTTTAAAAGTATTGTTAGTTCATCATGCTAACTAATATGTAGGATATTGTTAATTGTAGTCTCTCCATTGTGAGACTGAAAATACCATGAACTTTCCCAACTAAACCTTAACTAACTTTTCCTCATGGAATAGTAAGTAATCCTCATGGAATACTCTTTGTTCTCTTTATACTGAACATTTTCCTTATGATTCTGAAAGAAAACGCGCCGAGTGTCTACTTGTGCTATAGTAACGATTACGAATGCAACTTTAAAGGCATCTGATTGATGGATAAACCACACGCTCTTATTTCAGTGTAATTAATATTGTAGTTATTTCAGCAGTTTCCTTCGTACATTCAGTTTAACGACATAAATTTAAATTTCATTGATCATTCATGATTAATCGGAAGCATGTGCATTTTAGACATCTTGTATGCGTTTACTCTTTCCATGTAATAAATGCGCACCCTTGAATAAGTGGGGTTTTACTTCAGCTGCTCAGGACGGGTATGACCCATAGCCGTAAAACGGTATCTTATCAGTATCTTATCTTAAAGAAAATAACGGCAACGTTTCCATGCAACGAACGCGTTGTTTCATAGCAGTGCCCGCTCAATGACATGGCAGATCAATGGTTTGAGCGGTTTGATTTAAGACTTGCTTTCTCGACAGAGAGCTGTCATCTGCTCATGTGAATATCAGTGGCTGTCCTGAGGAGAGCTCAAACATGGACTGCTCAAAAATCTGTAGTTGAGAGCTATATGGGACCGAGCGCAGGGCGAAATCCAGTGAAAGATGGTAAAGAATGCAGCGAGTGTCTGTGAAGGAGAGCTGTGAGGACGCCAAATGACGCCGCACAACACCTCATTAATTGGCGCATGTAGTCATTTAATGTTTATATATTTTAAAGCACTGAATCGCTATAGAATCGCAAATTATTCGATTCTTAGCATTTTAAATCAAATATTGACCGAAATAAACGATTCACGATTCAAAATACATGTTAAAAGATTGACGCATATGCATCGTCAGGATTTGTAATCGATGCATCGAGAAAACGAATGAATCGTTACACCCATTGACATCATATAGATAGACGCCCTATCGACCGCTACTGCCTATTGGCGCGGACGAGCCGTGGGGCCGCCATCTTAAACCGGTCACCCGCTCGGCAGATGCAATGAGCTGCCAGCGCATTTAGTTAATCATATCTCACTGAATACCGAACTGATTTTCACGCGGGTTTTTTTGCTGCAAAGGTCATACACGTAGCTACGATACAGGACACATTGAATATTTTGTTCAGAAAATACAACCAATAGTACGGTAATGTTAAATGTTAAAACTTACTCGTGAACAGTAATCCCCGAGTGATGGTCTACCGATTTGAGCAGGAATATGCTGCACAGTGCTCTGGCATCAACTGCTGCTATGCAACGCAAATAGGAGTATGACCGATTTAAGATGGCGGCCACATTTCTTGCGCCACAGCAGCCAATAGGGCATCTAGTCTCTATATGATAATCTCTAGGGGTGTAACCATAGATATCAATCGGCAATCTACTGATATTCCTGCCGTTTCCGGATGTCAAATGTCGAATTTGAACCTGCCGTTTTTGAACCACTGAATTTGTGGAAGCGAATTTGTAAAGCGAAATAAAATGGACCGAAAATTGCCTGTCGAATATTATAGGTTGTATTTTTAAACATAATTAATATTTTGGAAGTGAAATCTGAAAGGTGAATATTAATTTTTAATAATGAAATTAAAATGCAAGAAGGGTTAATGCAATGCATATTTTTCCAAGTGGTGCAATTCAACAAGCTTTTTTTTTCAAAAATATTTGTCATTATTTTACTTACATATTAGAGAACAAGAAAGAAAATGATTGCAAATTATTTTGATTGAATGCTTATTCTGTCACGGATACACCAGCATCAGCGCCAGACCTCTACACTCCGCCCACTTGTTCTGCATCACCAGACTATTAAAGGAGAACTCCGGGCAAATTTTAAGTTAATCTTGATCGTTAGACCTCTGTGAGTACCGACTATAGAAAAAAAACGAACCGGATTGGTGCTTGCTACGCGGAGCTGCGACCGCGTATGCCCAGAGCTCCCACCCAGCTAAAACGGCAGCTATGGGGGCATTGACATAAAGAGCGTTTTTGAGCCTCTTAACAGACACAAAATGCAATTAAAATGTCTGTCCAACATGAACAGGGACCCTACATGTTAACAAGATGCGTTTAGCAACTTAGCCATTGTTTCAACTCACCTAAATAGTCTTTTAGACGGCAAGCTGTAGTCTCGCGCTGCAGTCCCGTGCTGTAGCCGGAAAAGGTAAACAATGTCCAGGTGGGAGGAGCATTGATCATGTGCGACGAGTTAAGATCAGAGTTGCTTACAAGTGAAGAAGAAATGGTTCGTGTTTGTGCCTTTCCGAATTGTGGCAACAGAATGCGAAAATATAAGAGCTTAAATTTTCATCGACTTCCTTTTCATGACCTCGAGATTCTGCAGTTGTGGCTATAGTTGTACTTCAACTTGTGCAAACTCAGTACTACGCGCTAAAGATTACCGCAAAGATTAACGCTCTTTATGTCCATGCCCCCATAGCTGCCGTTTAAGCTGGGTGGGAGCTCTGGGCATTCGCGGTCGCAGCTCCGCGTAGCAAGCACCAATCCGGTTCGTTTTTTTTTCTATAGTCAGTACTCACAAAGGTCTAACGATCAAGATTAACTTAAAAATTGCCCGGAGTTCTCCTTTAATATTCTGCTCCTGTCATCATCACCTGCCGGCAATCTACACTCACTTCACTCACACCTTAAACACCTCACCAGTTCCCTCACACAGTTGTCTGGTCTCGTCGACTCACCATCGACTTCCTGATTCTCTCCACCAAGACTTCTCTACTTACCTGTTGCGAATACTTTCCTGCTTCCAGAATTCCCGTTCAGAGATCCCCGTCATCCAGTCTGCCGGCCGTCTTCACTCTTCAGCCTTTCCTTCATCACCATTCTACATCAGATAAGAGATTCAACAATTACCAATTCAGTCATTAACTCGATCTCCATATTAACTCAGCAACCACCTTTCTGCCGTGACTGTTCCTGAGTGCTTTCAATAAAGACCACTACACTTTACCTGTTTGTGTCCTTCTGATTCATGACATACTGAAAGAAATACCTAAATTTCAAAGACACTGGAAACAAATGTAGAAATTTTTTTCTTAATATATGAAACAATTCTCTGAATTTTATCAGTCGTTTTTTTTTGTTTTTTTACTTTTGTTTTAGTTACATAAAGCCTGTTATTACATAAACAGACTATATACAATAACATATCTGTACAATAACAACAAATACAATTACAATTTTACTGACAATGTGTGATTATGTTAGTAAAAGGTTTCTACAGATCCAATAATTAAAATAAACTGAGATTAAGATAAAGCAAACGTATAGTGAAATAAACTTTAGTTAAAGTACTTATAACTTTAGAATAGTTTTGTGGACGTTGTTTTTGAGTTGTCACTTTCTGACTTGTCATTTAGCTGTCAGTGTAAAGCAGTTCTTTGTCTCTAGTAAAACAGAAATATCACCCTGTAGTCCAAGACTGGTTGTCCACTGAATGATTTCCATTACACGAGAGTAGAGGTTAAAACTTCATGCTGATTTGTACTCGGCTTTCGCCAAGATAATCACCAACTAAGACGTAGCTTTACAGTAACCTATGCTTCTCCATCCATTCTTTCCATCTGGTGACGTGAATTTTCTGTCTGGTGTTAATACAGTGTATTGCGCGTCAGCATACTGAAGCTAAGCAGGTTTGAGCCTGGATGGGAGACTCCTTGGAAAACCAGTTGGGTCATAACACCCCAGTATAGGGATGGGGACACTATACTGTAACAAGCACTGTCCTTCGGATGAGGTGTTAAACCGAGGTCTTGACTCTTTGTGGTCATTAAAAATCCCATGGCACTTCTCGTAAAGAGTAGGGGTGTAACCTGTAGGGGTTTAACCATTCCACCCATTGGCCCTTGCTAATCAATCATGGTCTCCTAAAAATCCCCATCCTTTGAACTGGCTCTGTCACTCTCTCTCCTCTCCACCTATAGCTGGTGTGTAAAATTAAACTTTGCTTTTAAATTAATATAAATATTATACATGCATTCATATATAATGCTTTTAAACGTGTTCCCTTTCAGTGGGTCACTCTTGACGTCACGTCGTTCATAGACATTTGGAAACGTTTTTGGGGCAGACCTAACCTGTTGAGAAGAAATATTCCTCCCTCATGGGATGGTGCCGCTCTTCTCTCTAGTAATATGGCACATAGTCTTAGAGTTGAAACTTGACTAACTGGGGCCCAGATCAGGAAGCAGACAGACTGGCTAAACGTCACAGAAGTCAGATCCCAGGATGCAATTTTGCGTTTAAAAGACGTCTAGGCCCAAACAAGGTGAAATTTGGGCTGTCAGTGAAAAATGAATAGACATCTAACCATAGCCCAGGAATAGACTATAGTCATCAAATTATAGAACATGTCAAAGAAATGAAACCAAACACCTTCTAATCACTGTTAACGTTGCTTACATAATGGGATATCCTACACCTCACAAGTTATTTTGGCATTAAATCGTTAAAACGACATGTAAGTGGCTCCCAAATTCATTGGGAGCCACTTACAAATTGAATTGATTGGGTAAAAATTGAATTGATGTTCAACAAATTAAAAACTTATTGTAAATTATATGATTAGAGATCATAACCTATGTGCTGTGTTTGACTGAAACCTGACTAAAACTAAACCATTATATTACTTTAAATGAGTCCACCCCCCAAGAGTACTGTTATAAACATGAGCCTCATCTGAAAGGCAAAGGGGAGGTGTTGCTGTAATTCATAGTAATAGCTTCAGTATTATTGAGAAGTCAATTCTTTTGAAGTGTTGGTGCTTAATGTAACACTATCTAGTGTAAACATCGGCCCAACGACGGAATCCAACGGTGTGGGTGAAGGTATAATGCGTGTATGTCTTTTCAGCGTTCTGTGAAGTTCACTTATTTTGTAGAATTTAGTTTCAATTTTACTTTAGCTCTGCGCTTAATCTGACTCCAATTTCAAATTATTATCAAATTTAGATCTGATTTAGATTTATTATTATTAGAAAATGATCATAAATATTGATTATAATTAAATTTAGATCTTTTATTATTCTAGGTATCCCATATGCTGGGTTGTTTTTTTCAACCCAAACGCTGGGTTGAGACTGTTGGGTAAGGATGCTGGGTTGATGTAACCCAATTTGGGTTGAAAATCGTTCTTAATCAGTAACCCAGCGGTGCTGAGTTGGGAACGCGGACGTGAAAGAGAGCACGCAAGTCACGCAACAACACGGACGACACCATTTTCTTAGCACCTTCAGGTGGAAGCAAATAAAAGACGTTTATGCAGTTTATGGTAAATAAATATACAAATTTCAAGTAGTTATTAATTGGGTTTTATTCAAGAGTATTTTGAGATTTCTTGGGAGGTGGAAAAGTCAGAAAAGAGCTTATATGGAAATATTCGCGGTTTTTGCCTCAAGTCTTAACTGCCGCTTTAATTGGTTTTCTTATGTCTTATTTCCAAAAATTCTGTTAAGAGAGTCACAATACATTATCCCTTACATATTCAATATTTCTCCAATGATTTTACTGTATAAACGCAGTTTTACGCTCTCAGCTCAATTGAGATTAACGTTACCTCACGGCCAAATGACAGCCTCATACGACACAATTCTCTGCTCAGTGGACTAGGAAGAAAGTGCGCCACACTGTCATCACGACGCTGGCCTTAGAAAGGAAAAGGTAAGTCCATTTTTAAAAATTGCTTCTGAATATGTTAACTTTACTTTATTATATAAGATTTGCTGTATTAGCTACGGGTTTGATTCGGTGAAGTTTAACTTACTTTGCTAACGTTAACTTGGTCTTCTGTCAGAACATTCATACTCTGCTTTCGTTTAACTGTACATTAACAGTAGATGTTATTAATTTACTATGAGCATACTACTCACTATACTTACTTTACATTTTTACCTTTTTTATTTTTTATTTTTTTTTACGTTA
This sequence comes from Siphateles boraxobius, assembly GCF_051911475.1. NCBI lineage: Eukaryota > Metazoa > Chordata > Actinopteri > Cypriniformes > Leuciscidae > Siphateles > Siphateles boraxobius. The sequence continues at coordinate 39,332,434 of NW_027509186.1, read as the reverse complement.
CCTCGACCATCATTTGGTCCCTGCCACTACCGGGATAATTTGGATAAGAGCTTTTCTCAAGTTTTCTGTGATAATAAAATGCCTTTTGACTGACATTAATTTTTGTTTTAGAGAATGTAAAGGCAGCAAGCACTGTGATCTTTCTGGAAAGTGCATCGAAGGAGATTATTGTAGGCTATGAAGAGCATATTTAAGCAATAGGCCTTCATGTTCATATCATTTCTCTGCTGGGTTTTTTATTTATTTTATTATATTATAATTGCACAGGTTTACAGCAGTGGGTTTTTTTTTATGGTTATGCAGCTAGCCTATATGTGAGTGTAAATATTTGAAACCATTTTTATCCCATAGCCTACATATAGGATGATTCACGATTTCACACTTACAAATAAGTCAGATAAAATAAATGCGTATTTGCGAATGTTAGGTGAGTTGACAGATAATATATATATATATATGCTTCCTCTCGTGCTGATAGGGTAGACATGTAATTGTTTGGTGACGGATAGTGGCATAGTGGTGGGCAGATCGAGGCTTCGTGAAGCAATGAAACAGTTGAACCAATCAACCAAATGTGCCATATTCTGTCTAGGCTTCGAATCAATCCGACACCCGTCTCAACGGTGACACCTAGTGGTCACTTGCAGGTGTTGATCTGGAACAACCTTGACAACGAGCCATTAAAAAATGTGTTTTTTGATTATTGTAGCTATTTTTCTAATATGTGAAGCTCGTAACTTGTAGGCTCCTCACTGTGCAGAATGTTATTTTGGTCCTGAAAAATGAATATTAATAAAATACATCAAGCCACAAGAGATTCTTATGAAAAATATTAATTTCTCTTCTTTGGAAGGACTTAGCCTACTTTTTTAAACAGATTATTTCTCCAGTCTTTGAAAAAATCCTCTCACAAAAACCCACGAGGTCAAGATGAGTTGACTCCACTTTTTATATAGATGTACGATTGTGTGGTCTGTTCCGTATGGAGGACCAAACCTGCAGAAATTAAAAATAAATAAATAAATGACTATTTATACTTTTATTTCCCTATTTATGTATAATTATATTTTTCTACATTTATTTATTTTTTCATTTATTTATTTTCAATTTTATTTATTTTCACATTTATATATGTATTTATGTCTACATTTATTTATTTATACATTTATTTATTTATGCATTTATTTATTTATTTATTTATACATTTATTTATTTATACATTTATTGCTCTAGTATTCTAATAAGGGGGGCGTGTTTTACCTAAGACATAGCAATCGATATCAGAGTGGCAGTGCTGAAGCATTGAGGCCACAGTGACACCTTGCGTGTGACGAAACAATTTGGAAGAGGTTTGTGGACGTGACTTCACATGTCACGCAGGAAATAAAGCCAAAATCTTATAACACGGTTTATGTCCTTTAATATGCCCTTACTGTATATAGCTATATAGGTTTACCATACATAGGCCTACTCTTTATTCCAGACATGGCCATAAAACATCAGCAGGTCGGGATTTATAAAATGTCTTGGCACACATGAACAGAATCCGTAGATAACAGACTCTTTGACACGGAAGCGCGTCAAAATATCCACTATTAACCAACTTTTATGACATGCATTGTAGATCCGTACACAGAAGCTAACTGCATTTTTAATGTAGCCTATCTTCCAAAAACAATGTTGACAGCAACAAACTTTTCCATAAAGAGGTGATATTTCCGCTATAAATTGATTTCCTGGGGCATTTTTAAAAAACCTTATTATAGGCTATATACATCATCATGTAGCTTATAAGTCCTGAAGTTTAACTGATCAATTCAGTTAATAAGGCACTACTATTGGGCTGTCACCAGTAAAATCAGTTTCAACAAAATCCATCTTCACACTGCAGATGTGGGACTGACGCTGACTCTGAATGGCATTAGATATTATTTACACAGACTGTTAATGCAGAGGAGCCATGGTTGCATTTACACTGCAAATACAGTTGCGTAAATAATGTTATGAGATTCATTTTTTAATATAATATTTTGAATATTCAAATATTTAATGATAGAATCGATGAAATTATACTTTTAAGCATGAAACTAAAACAGCCAGTATACTGTATATAGGCCTATAGGCCACCGTCTTAACGAGTGAGTTCAATCATTAATTCAGACGATTCGTTCAAATAGGCTACTGATTCGTTCAGTAAGAAAACACCACGTGTTGCTTAGAGTCGCAGCGGTTCTGTGGAGTTTGGAATTTTTTTTCTTTTTCTGAAGAAACAGCAAAAAATAAAGAAAAAGTATTTTTCAACACTCTTCCCGTGTGCTAGTATATCATATTATGTTATATAATAAAATTATCACATACATAGGCTTTTTTACACCATTTTTAATTGGGGCATTTATTTATTAATTTTGTTGTTTGCGAGGTGGCGGAAGAAAGTTTTTTTTTTTTGAGAAATAAACCAATTTACTTACAAAATAGGCATTGAACAAACAATAGGCTATTAACAAAATTGTATTTTTTTACAATTCTCAAAAGGCCGACGTAGTTGCAAATTACAATAAATAACAGCAATGAAGTCTCAAATCATATTTACAACCATGAAAGGCAAGGAAGAGAAAATAAATAAATGAATTAAAATATTATAATTGTAATGTTGTAATACTATAATGTTGTTCTTTCAATTATTTAAATTATAATATTTTTAATTCATTTATTTATTTTCTCTTTATTTACCTTATTTACCTCTTTATGGAAAAGTTTGTTGCTGTCAACATTGTTTTTGGAAGATAGGCCACATTAAAAATGCAGTTAGCTTCTGTGTACGGATCTACAATGCATGTCATAAAATGTGGTTAATGGTGGATAATTTTGACGCGCTTCCGTGTCAAGTATATACAGTTAGGGCATATTAAAGGACATAAGCCGTGTTATAAGATTCTAAGTCATTTATTTCCTGTGACACCTGTAAAGTCACGTCCACAAACTTCTTGCGTATTGTTTGGTCACACGACAAGGTGTCACTGTGGCCTCAATGCTTCAGCACTGCCACTCTGAGATCGATTGCTATGTCTTAGGTAAAACACGCCCCCCTCATTAGCATACTAGAGCAATAAATGTATACATAAATAAATGTATAAATAAATAAATGCATAAATAAATAAATGTATAAATAAATAAATGTAGACATAAATACATATATACATAAATAAATGTGAAAATAAATAAATAAATGCATAAATAAATAAATGCATAAATAAATAAATGAAAAAATAAATAAATGTGGAAAAAATATAATTATACCTAAATAAGGAAATAAAAGTATAAATAGTCATTTATTTATTTATTTTTACATGTATTCGCAAATGTATTTGTTTATTTATTAATGTATTTATTAATTTATTAATTTTTTATTTCTGCAGGTTTGGTCCTCCATAGTTCCCGACCCTGTCAATCAAACGCTGAATCGGCGGAGCACGCCACCTGTCGAAACACTCAGAAGCTTCATTTAGCTGTAGTCACGTGACATGTGTGTTTTGAATCACTCTTCGGATCAGTGTTTCGAAACATCTGCGCTTCGGGATCTCGCAAAGCTTCGGAACGACTGTTTTGCGTCAGCCATCTCTAGATTACTCTTGGGCTGTTTATTCTCTTCGTGATTCTTTGCTGCCTGACCTGGACTGTTTCTATTGTGGACTGATTTATGTAAGTTTGCTGCCTGACCTAAACTTATGCCTGTTTACGGATTACGAGTTGCTTTGTCTCTACTGTTGTGTTTGCTGGTTATTGGCCCTGATTGTACGACCAAGATTACAATAAAGCTGCAAATGATCCTCACTTTGCTGAAGCCTCCTTACAAGTAGGTGAAGTTTTGAGTTTATATTGTGGAAGTGCCATAAAACCGGAATAGGGTTATATATGCGATTTTCTGCCATCAGTTTGAACACTGTTTTTTTTTTTTTTTTTTTTTTTTTTTTTAACGCGTTTAAAAAAAATCTCCACATAGCCTATAATTTTGGTGGATTAAGTCGTTGTTAAAATGTGTTTAGCTTCAATTTTGATGTAAATGTATGTTTTGATGTCCATATCTGTGACCTGTGTATTAGATGAATTGCAGTTACTGTTAGGGAGGACGGTAATTAATGTGTCTTTTCTAATGCATCCTTCAGCTGAAAGAGTGAATCTGAAGGTGTGTGTGTTTATATCCTCTGTCTATAAACTGCAGATGTGGTTCATTTGTGTTGCTGGGTGAAATCTGCTATATATTTACAAGGTGTGTAGGCTAATTTGATGTGTATAATGAAAGTTAAAAGACAAAACATTTAGTCTATTATCTTAATTATTAGATTATTTTGTTTAATTCTATAGTTACCTTTTACACGAAAGATAATATTTAACGTAAAATAGAATCAGCCATGATTTGTAAAAACATTTTTTCCAATTAGTTCAAATGCCTAATAATGTTAGATACTAACCATAAGAGCTGTGGGAAATAAGCAAATAATCTAGGAATATATGACATAAATGCACTTAGATCATAATCTTATACAGCAGTTGTCGTTCACATTTGGACGATTAACAAGATTATGACAAAACTAACCTTTGGTACAACAAAAACATGATATTTGATAAACAGATCTAATTTGTTTTCTGTTATTAAATCAGGGTTCACTTGAAAACTCAAATTTATCCTCCAGAACTCATTCCAACAACTGAATATGTTTTAATTTTTCAGACCTGATGGAAGTGAAAGAGCAAAGACAAGAACTGAATGAAGTGGAGGAGGAACATCATAACTTTACAATTCAGAGAACAAAAGGCAAAACGATGCACACCTGCACTCAGTGTGGAAAGAGTTTCACACATAAAGGAAACCTTAACACACACATGAGAATTCACACTGGAGAGAAGCCGTGTACATGCACTCAGTGTGGAAAGAGTTTTTCTGATAGATCACCTCTCCGTAATCATCTGCTCATGCACTCTGGAGAAAAAGCATTTAAATGTGATCAGTGTGGTAAAGGTTTTAATTTGTCATCAAATCTAAAAAAACACCTGATAGTTCATTCAGGTAAGAAGCCTTATGTGTGTTCTCTCTGTGCAAAGAGTTATTCAAGGCTGGACAGTTTTAAACTGCACCAGAAAACACACAATGAAGTGAGAGATGATATGTGCTTTGACTGTGGGAAGAGCTTTACTACAGCTGGCAATCTGAAACAGCACCAAAGAATTCATACTGGAGAAAAACCTTACAAGTGCTCATATTGTGACAAGAGTTTCTCTCAGTATGCACACCTGAAATCACACGAGCGAGTTCATACTTGAGTTTGAGCTGTACTACTGTACTCAGTGTGAAAAGAGCTTTAAACATAAAAGAAGACTTCTGACTCACATGAAGATATGTCGTAAGAAGTCGTCACAATGAGCAATAATTCATTTTCATGTCAAATACATTCTAGTAAATGGTGTGAGATGAACAAAATATGGAGTCGCTTCCAAAAGCACAGTATCATCTATTTCAGTGTTTCTCAACTGGTGGGTCGTGGAGTTTGCAGTCAAAGAAACAATAGCAAACTTAATTCTATGATCTATTTCTGATACAAGGCTTTTATTTTGAAAGATGTGCATGAAAGCTATTGAGACTTCTGTCAGACTCATTTTAAGAAAAAGACCCCCTGAGAAAAACTTGTTGTCCTTATTCAGTATCTGCGGTCTGAGATGTTGTAAAACTATATGTCAGTGTCATTATTCTAATGTTACTTTCGTAACTTATGAAATAGAAAGTCTCTCACCTTAGGAATACACACTTTCCTGTCCTGTGTAATGGAAAAATTTGATTCTCATTGATCTGTAGTAGATATTGCAAAGGAATGCAACATGTTTTTTTCTCATTTGTAGTGTGAGGGGGGAACAGCAAGAAAAATGTATGTGAACGGGAAATGTATGTACATTTACGTATATCATGTCATTAAAAATAATAATAAATGAATAAATAAATGACTAGCATGGAGTGTCGTGTTATGTTATCAATTAGTAAGTCATGAAATTACCAAAAAGTACCAATAAATTATGTAACTGGTCGTGTGTTAACTGGGAAGGATTTGCATGCAGGAATGATGTTCATTCTATTCATCAGAAGAAGTTTCCATGTTTCATTAATAATTCATGTTAGTATTGTGTATTTACTGTTGTTTCCGTTTCCCCAAAATGCCACTTCACATTATTTCACTTTGTACACTTTATTTTTGGTGGCTCTACCAACTTTTTGATTATTATATAATATAAAAGAACTAGTGCAAAGATGGTTAAAAGGTAGAATTTAGATAAAGAGCTAATAGCTCAGGAAAGAGTATTTGTAAAATCTTAATTTGATTCATGCAGATCTCTGAGTGTTCAAATTTCAGATGCTTCAGTGTCGAATGGAAGCAACAAGAGGTGAAAGGGCAAAGTCACGACTGCAGAAAGAAGAGAGAGTGGTGAGGGGCGTTCAGCTCCCCTTCTGAAGCTCAGCTTGGAGAAAGACTGATTTAATGCTGAAAAAAGGTGAAACTTTCACTACAGACGTTTTCCTGAGGACAAAGAGGAAAATCCTGAGATGCAAAACTGTGGCAGAATCTATCAAAAGCCCAAACTGAAAAGAGGCAGAAAAACAACAGAGCCTATATTCAACTTTACGACACCAGGCCTTTGAGTGACAGCTGAGCTGACGACACATGCAGAGCGACAGCCGAGAAGCTTCAACAGACGGATGATCTAAAAACAGAAGAACTGACTGACATCCTTCCCTTACGGGCACCACAGGTGCGGCAACTCCAATGATCACTCTGTAGAGATTGCTTAACTTTATTCATCCTAAGTATTCACTGGTCTCATAAGCACTTCTTTATATTCTCTGCTAAACTAACCCTCTCTGCTTTTTCAGTAGGTTCAAGTCCAGCCCTATAAAAAAAGAAAGAAAATACACAGTTAAAACTGAGGCTGGATTTGGTATAGTGACGACTATTATATGAAACAACAATAGGGCTAAAAGCATTAGAAAAAAAAAAGATAGACACAAAATGTCAAAGAATAATTATTATTGTTGGCAAAACAATGATACTGGTCACTCCATTTTGTCTTGGTAATTTTCTAGAGGTAGATTGGAGAAAAAATTACTCCAAAAAGTCCAAAATTATGAAATCGCAAATGCTGTCAAAACTGGGATAATGAGATGGAAATGTTGTTGGCCATGGATCCAAGATTATCCAGAGATCTCCAATTTCTTAAAGCAGCTCATGAGCAAAAACATAAAGATTAGGAAAAATTAGACCAACAAATGAAAAAATGCATTTGAAAAATTACAATTGGCTGGCCTATTATTCTAAAATATTGAATCTATTAGAAACCTTATGATCATTGACACTTCTCAATAATGTTTAGTTGTGCTAACCTGATCTGACCTTGTGGCTAAAATTATAAGATGCCGCATTTAGCTGCAGCACAAGAATGTATTCTAGCCAGTGTGAGAGCGACTGAGTATGAATGGAGTCAGTGATGGTGTTGAAAAGACACTAAGGCAAATCAATTATTTCGCCAATACAGCTGTATTTAAAAATTTAAAGGGTAACTTAAAAGTAATTAAGTTACCCTTTAATAAATATAAAGGGTAATTTAAAAATAACTGTAGTAACTTGTGGATCAGCACTGACGCAAGACGCGAACTGTTTCGAACAATTCAGTCCGATTTAGTGTACTGGTTTGACCGGTTCACTAAAAAGAACCGGTTCAAAAGAACGATTCGTTCACGAACCGGTGTTACGGATCAACTGGGGATCCTGTTATCTGGGGACGTGCGCGTGCACGCAGATAGTTTTACCTGGATTCCCAGCAGATGTTAGCGGCGACAGATTCGACACAGCGAATTTTTCACTAAGCAGATTTGAAAGCTTTCCACGTTATTTATAAATGTTTGTATCATATTAGGGCTCTGTTGTTTACTGTGTCGCAGCTCCGCTGTATGTTTCAGACACCTTTAAGGGAAGTTTTAATGTGTTTTAATTTCGCGACGCACAGACCACGCCCACATTATTTTGTTACATTCGTTTTAATGAAATTCGTACCTGATGACAACTGTTAGTAGATTAAAAAAATTATGCTATTTACAGTCTTTGCAGGGCGTGTATATTCACAGATTATTGTTATGATGCCAATTTGTGGCTTAATTTAAATTGAGCCGCAATACTGCGGTTGAAGGCACATGTCGAACATGCATTTATTATTTATTTATTTATTTTAATGTTGCTGAGTAATGAATTAAAGCATAAAGCATACAGTTCACTCCATACATGTTCCTAAAGAAGAGAGGTCAAAATGGATAAGCCATAGCTTATGGATCCAGTGAATTACCCACAGCATTTATTTAGGGGAATGTTCAAAAAACATATTCATTAGCTAACAGGTATGAAGCAACAACAACAAAAGAAAAAAAAATAGCCAAATGTACATGCATGCAAGACAGCTGTATTTTCCAACTGTGGAAGGTCTGACCACACAGTCCCACCTTCCACATTCTGAACATTCAATCTAAGGAAGGAAGAACAAACTATAGAATAAGTTACATGTTAATGAAGAACGTCTCGGTCGGTTACGTATGTAACCCTTGTTCCCTGATGTCGGATGACAGCGAATGGGGTTTCGCTTAAAAAGCCTATCAACTTATAACAAGTATAACAAAACGAGCCAATGGCAAAGAAATGCCATGGGTATGCGGAATTTGCATAGCGTAACTCCGCCCTACCTCGTGGGTATAAAAGGAGGATGCTGGCAACATGCAGATATGTTTCTTCGCTGAGGAGCCAATACTGAGTTCAGGCGATCCTCGCGGTACAGCAGAAAGTGGCAGGAAGATCGAAGATGCAAGATTGAACCGACTGGGGATGGAGTCGCCAATCTCCCGGGAGGGGCTGAAGCCGTGAGAGCTCGTTGGCTGCACAGTTCAGGGCTCCGGGGATGAAAATGGCCCGAAGCGACCTCAGATGCTTCTGACTCCATAAGAGGAGGTGGCGGGTGAGTTGCGACATACGGCGGGAGCGTAGACCGCCTTGCCGGTTGATTTACGCTACAGTGGCGGTATTGTCTGAACGGACTAGTACGTGTTGATTCTTGAGCACGGCCTGGAAGCGGCGCAGAGCAAGGCATACAGCCAGCAACTCGAGGCAATTGACATGCCATAGACGCTGTGGTCCTGTCCAGGAGCCCGCGGCAGCACGTCCATTGCACATGGCGCCCCAGCCCGTGGTGGAGGCATCTGTCGTTACAACAACATGCCGGGAAGCTCGTTACAGGGGCACTCCGGTCCGTAGAAAACTGAGGTTCGACCACGGGGTAAAGGTCTGACGGCAGGTCGGAGTAACTGGTACTCGGAGGGTGCCGTGTTGCCATGGCCACCTGGGGACTCGGTCGCGAAGCCAAAGCTGAAGCGGTCTCATATGAAGCAATCCGAGCGGCTTTGCCGCGGCTGCAGATGCCATATGCCCCAGGAGCCTCTGAAATAGTTTCAGTTTGCCCTCGAACTGTCTCAGGCAAGTCAGCAGTGACTGCGCACGCTCGCTCGTAAACTGCGCTTTCATGGCGACCGAGTCGATTTCCATACCGAGAGAAGAGATCCTCTGCACGGGGAAAAGTTTGCTCTTCTCCCAGTTGACCCGAAGGCCCAGACGAGCTAGGTGCTGGAACACTAGATCCCTGTGTTCGCAAACCTGGTCTCGAGCGTGAGCTAGGATCAGCCAGTCGTTGAGATAGTTCAGGATGCGAACCCTGTGTTCCCGTAAGGGAACAAGGGCTGCCTCGACGACCTTTGTGAAGACGCGAGGAGACAGGGCTAGCCCGAATGGGAGAACCACGTACTGATATGCCTGCCCCTCGAAAGCAAACCGAAGGAACGGTCTGTGTCAAGGGAGAATGGAGACATAAAAGTAGGCATCCTTCAGGTCGATCGCAGCAAACCAATCCTGGGGCGGTACACATTCGAAAATCCGCTTGGCAGTGAGCATCTTGAACGGCAGCCTGTGAAGGGAGCGGTTCAGCACGCGCAGGTCCAGGATTGGCTGTAACCAACCGGTTTTCTCCGGGACAATGAAGTACGGGCTGTAGAAGCTGGACCTTATTTCGGCTGGAGGGACAGTCTCGATCGCACCCTTCACCAGCAGGATAGCAACCTCTGCTCTCATGATAGGGGCATTGCCACCGACCATAGTGGAGCGGACTCCCCTGAAGCGGGGAGGAGACCGCGCGAACTGAATCGCGTAGCCGAGCCTGATTGTTTGTGCGACCCAGCGGGACAGGTTGTTAAGCTCTAGCCAGGCTCCCAAGAACTGTACGAGCGGGGTCATGCAAACCACAGACTTCCCGTCGGTGGGGCAGCGAGGCGGAATGACTGGCCCGGACGTGGACGGCATACCAGCCCGGTGTGGGGGCACAGTCATTGACCGCGCCCTGACAGAGGAGACCAGGGAAGGACGAACGTTCCAGGGGGGTCTGCTCCGCCAGGGGGCTGGCGACAGAGGGGGACGAGGGGTGCACGGCTCGGAGATGGCGCACCGTGTCGATCGTGAACTCTGTGTGCTCAGGGATGAACATGTCACTTCTTTCTTTAACCACATTAGGGTGCTGCCCATCCAGGGGTGAGCAGCGGGGAGTGGACAACAAAAGATTCTCTCCCGGCCCTCCACCGGGGGAAGGAGTGGTCCTGCTACCACCTCCTGAGAAGTGACCATCATCCCTGAGCAGCCCGTCTCAGGAGCACCGCTTGGCCCGGCGTTTAGCGGGGGGTGGGGCTGGAGAGGGCTGCGGCGCCTTCTTACGGCTTCCACCGCGACCGGGCCCAGGTGGAGGCTGCTGCTTGGGCCAGGCGGGAGGGGCGGGAGCCGTAGGAGGGCGCCCTCGGCTGCGAACAGACTCGAAAAGTACTCTGCCCGGTCGGCTGGGTGGAGGCAGGTGTGGGCCGTCTGAGCAGAATATGCTTAATAGCCTCAGTCTTTTTCTGGGCAGACGAGAACTGTCGGGCAAAGTCCTCGACTGCACCGCAGAAAAGGCCGGCCTGGGATATGGGGTTGTCGAGCAGCCACTCGGCATCCCACATATCAGCCAGGTTCAGCCAGAGATGTCTCTCCTGGACCAGAGCTGTAGACATCACCAAACCCAGGGAGCGTGCGGTCACCTTCGTTGCTCGGAGAGCAAGGTCGGTGACGGCGCACAGCTCATCAAAGAGCCCTGGGTCTGTCCTGCCCTCGTGCATGTCCTCGGTGCTTAGGCTCGCCACGAGAAGAAGCACTCTGAGGACACAGTTGCATCGAAACAGAGCGTTCAACCGCGGGGAGCCCAGCGTACCCACGGGCAGCCACTTCATCGAGGGGAGGAAAGGCGGATGAAATCAGCTAGTGGTCGCAGGAAGACATGGGGGTCTTCCTGGACATCATGCACATCCGGGAAGAAAGGTATTGGGGTTTGACGCGGACGGGGGTCCCCGCCCTTACCCAAAAAACAATCGTCCAGCCGCGACTGCTCGGGACAGGGTGGAGGGGTCCACTCTAAATCGATGCTCGCAGCTGCCGGGGAAAGCATGGCCATCATCTCTGGATCAGGCACAGCCGTATGCACACCGGAAGGTGGCAGCCGTAACGAGTCTTCACTTCCAGACGAATCTGGCCCGCCCTGTGATGCGTTTGACATCTCATCTTCCTCTGGAGCGCCAAAGGAAACGCACGGGGCATCCGAAGATGGTCTCGCGGGAATCTCCTGAACTTTCGCGGGTTGCAGCACTGGAGAGGGTGACGTGGGGCATGGACGGATAGTCGGCGCTTTGTTCTGCACAGTCACCCTCATATCACCCTGGCCACCAGCAGAAGTAGAGCCTCTCGTGGAGACGCTAGATCGGGTGGGGATGAGGGGAATCTCACTCTTGTGAGATCACTGTGTTAGGATTTTGAGATATTTTGTGTGTTGGTATCAACTGTCCTTGTGTGAAGGTTTGTCTTGTTCTCTTTTTCTCTCTGTATGTTAACAAGCTTGTTTCAGATGGGCGTTACCTCTGTTAATCTGTGGAAGACTGTGATTGGACCAGCTATGCACCTGACCTGGATATAAGGACCGCCTCTGACACTCTATCAAGGCCTTTGAGCCTCGCTGACTTTGTGCTTCTGTGTTTTGTGGTTGTACTGTTTAGGTACTTCTCGTTAGCTTTGTTTGTGTCACCATTGTTTGATTGAGAAAGAGTGTCGTGCCAGAGAGATTATTAGTGTTTAGTGAAATTGAGTAAGTGTTCGTTGAATGTAATACTATTTCGGGTTTTCTTCTATCTGATTATTGCCTGATTGATTACCTCTTTGGATTCTAATTCTAACTTGTCAACCTGATACTATTTTAAATGTGTGTAAGCATTCTTGTAATTATTACCATACCAAGGGATGTAGGGGGTTTGACGCCAATTTATTTATATCTATTTTTCACTTTGTTTATGTGTAAGGGAGTTAGGTAAGTTAAACTGTATTTTCATTTCTTCTTTCTTTTGTTAAAGGTTATTTAGATTCTAAAAAGTAAATTGTTTTGTTTGTTATTTTGGCCTTGTCTGCCCCTGACGATAACCCCTTATGGTCAATAAAAATCATATTACTCTTTATCTCTCTGGTAGTGTGACTCTCTTCCTTTTTCTGTTGCGGCTGACCCCTAGAGGTCGTAACAGAAATTGGGGGCTCATCTTAAAAATAAGTTTTATTGAAAAGAAAAAAAAAAAAACAATTGGAGTTTCGCCACTGTGTGTTAAGAAAAAAGGAGAATTAGGAACTCATGAAATTTGCTTTGTATATTGTTGTTTGGCTAGTGGTTTTCACTTTGAGGGGGAGGGAATTTGGTATGTCTTTAAAGTTTGCACTAGATAAATTTGCGATTCAACCTACGTCTGAACAGTTAGATATTTGTCGTAAAGATGATTTGGTCACGATTGCGGATTTTTATCAAATCACAGTTCCTCGTGGTGCAGTTAAACAGGAGATTAAGGAGGTAATTTATAAACACTTGATGGAGCGTGGAGTTTTGCCAGAGCGGAGTGAGTCGGCGGGTGTTGCATTTCAGTTGCCGGTTTCTATGAGTGAGGGTGAGCAACCCAAACCTAATGAGCTGGCCAGCATAGATCCCGTCGATTTAGCTTCTCCGCGAGATCCTTTTCTGGCGATCAGACTGAAAGAGTTAGAGGTGGAACTGAGCAGACAGCATTATGAGAGTCAGCTGTTGCATGTACGCACAGTTGAGCTTGAAACCAAGCGAGATATCAAGCTCAAGGAGCTGGAGCTGGAGCTCAAAATTAAATCATCTGTTTTCCCCTCAGCTGTTGATGCGCCTGACATGAACGTGAATGTATCGTCACCTATGATTGTTTCCACTCCGAGTCCTATTCCTGCACCTCGACGCAACTCACAAGTAAGTCAACCTGAATTTGATATTAGTCGTCAGATATCCATAGTGCCACTTTTTCGAGAGACCGAGGTTGACACTTATTTCAACGTGTTTGAACGAATCGCTGGCACGTTGAAATGGCCGCGGAATGTTTGGCCGCTGTTGTTACAATGTAAACTTGTGGGTAAAGCCCAAGAAGTCTGTTCAGCGTTATCGCTTGAGCAAAGTTTGGATTATGAAGTAATGAAAAATGCCGTTTTGCGTGCGTATGAATTAGTCCCTGAAGCCTATCGGCAGAAGTTCCGGAATCATGTGAAAACCCCTAGTCAAACATATGTTGAGTTCGCTAGAGACAAAGCAAGTTTATTTGAGAAGTGGTGCGCCGCAAACAAAATAGTCACGTTTGAGCAGCTTAAAGAATTAATATTATTGGAGGAGTTCAAGAATTGTTTACCAGAGAAAATTGTGGTTTACTTAAATGAGCAGAAGGTTTCCGCTCTTTCCGCTGCTGCAGTTTTTTCTGATGAGTTCGTACTTACGCACAGAGTAGTGTTTTCACCCACGAAACGTAATCTTCCTGATCGTGTTCGTAGTTCTAAGGATTCCTTAGTGGTACCTAAGAACGTTTTGAGAGCAGACTTTACGGAAAACCGTGAATGTTTTTACTGTCATGACGTCGGACATCTAATTTCTGTATGCCCGGTTCTGAAACGTAAAACTGGCAAGAAAGTAAACACTTTCAAAAGCGTTGCGTTAGTAGAGCGGCCTATCTTTTCCATCGAGCCAGAGTCTCTGGATTATACGACCGCTGAATCCGCTTTTAAGCCGTTTATCTTTGATGGTGTTGTGTCATTTAATGAAGCAGATTTGGAAACGAAACCTGTTTGTATACTCCGTGATACTGGTGCTGCGCAATCCTTCATTTTAGAGAGTGTGTTACCATTTTCAGAACTTTCAAACTGTGGTTCCAGTGTGCTAGTGCAAGGCATTGATCTTACTGTAGTTAGAGTTCCTTTGCACAATGTTTATTTACGCTCCGGGATTATTTCAGGGAACGTTAAACTGGCAGTTCGGGCTGAATTACCTGTGAAAGGTGTATCACTCATTCTAGGAAATGATTTGGCAGGTGATAAAGTTTTCTGTTTGCCTGAAGTGATAGATGTTCCTGATACCTACATAATGAAGATGCACTGCGGAAAGAATTTCCCCAAGTATTTAGTACGTGTGTAGCAACTCGAGCTCAAGCTCATAAGCTAAAAGAAACTGTGGATTTATCTAAAACTTTTCTGTGTGCTGATAATTCTCGTGAGACAGAGGAAAAAGCTGATGCAGCTGAGTTAAAAATGTGTGCACTTCCCAATGTTGATTTTCCATTTGGAAGAACTATGTTAATTGAGGCACAACGTGCCGATCAAACTCTGTGTCATTGTGCTGAAGCTGTTGTTGAGCCGAGTGTTTTGCCAGAGTGTCCAGTGGCTTACTTCTTTGAAGACGATGTTCTTCTGCGTAAGTGGTCTCCAGGTCATGTCAAGGAGGACTGGGGCACTGTTATTCAAGTTGTCGTTCCAAAACCTTATCGAGAACAAGTGTTGAGTGTAGCACATGACCATGAACTGTCGGGTCATGTAGGAGTTCGAAAAACGTATGATAATCTGTTGAAACATTTTTTTTGGCCTTCCATGAAATCAGATGTTTCAAAATTCTGTAAATCTTGTCATGCGTGTCAGTTATCCGGTAAACCCAATCAAGTTATTCCTCCAGCACCGTTGAGGCCGATACCTGTGCTTGGCGAACCGTTCGAGCGTATTTTGATTGATTGTGTTGGGCCACTACCCAAAACAAAATCTGGAAATTCCTACTTGTTGACATTAATGTGTACGTCGACTAGGTATCCTGAAGCAATACCACTACGCTCTCTTAAAGCTCATGCAGTTGTTAAAGCAATCATTAAATTCTGCACCACTTTTGGAGTACCGAAATACATTCAGTCCGATCAAGGAACCAATTTTATGTCTAGGGTGTTCGCCAAAGTAATAAAAAAATTAAATATTAAACATCAAGTATCTAGCGCTTATCACCCTCAGTCACAGGGGGCAATCGAAAGATTTCATCAAACTCTCAAGTCCATGCTTCGAACTTTTTGTGTTGATCAACAGAAAGAATGGGACGAGGAAATCCCACTATTGTTATTCGCAATTCGTACCACGACTCAAGCATCTCTCGGATTCAGCCCTGCTGAATTGATTTTTGGGCATACTGTGCGTGGACCTTTGAAAATTTTGCAGGAGCAGATCCTTTCATCTGATCGTCCTACTCCTGCAACGAACGTCTTAGATTACGTTAGCTCGTTTTGTGAGCGACTTCATAAAGTGTGGAAGTTGGCAAGACGTTCTCTTGATTCCGCTCAAGACCAAATGAAAACTCGATATGATCAAAAAGCTGTGCAGCGATCATTCCAAATTGGAGAGAAAGTTCTCGTTTTACTTCCTATGCCTGGTTCAGCGCTTAAGGCTAGATTTACTGGACCCTATGATATTAAAGAGAAATTAAGTGTCACTGATTATGTTGTTAACACCCCAAATCATAAGAAAAAGTCACGCGTCTGTCATATCAATATGCTGAAGGCATATGTTACGTGGTCTAATTCTGAGACTAAGATCCCTGTTGTCACTGTTGCTCCAGTAGATGTATCACCCTCAGAATATTCACCAGAAATCGATGGTTTGAAGATGAACAGTGCCGCGTTCACAACCGCTCGGTTGCCTAATTCAGAAACTTTGTTAAACTTTTCAGCAAGATTGTCGCACTTGTCTTCATCGGCCCAGGCTGACATTTTAAATTTGATAAAGAGGTATCCGACTTTGTTCAGTGACTCGCCTACAACTACACACGTGTTAAAACACGACATTGATGTTGGTTCACATGCGCCCGTTAAGCAAAGTGCTTACCGAGTAAATCCACTTAAGAAGGAACTGATGAAACAAGAAACTCAGTATTTACTTAAACACAATTTGGCAGCCCCTAGTTCTAGTCCAAGGTGTTCACCATGTCTTCTCGTCCCTAAGCCCGATGGTACTTCAAGGTTCTGTACAGATTACAGGAAAGTTAATGCGTTAACTAAGGCTGATTCCTTTCCACTTCCGCGAATGGAAGATTGCATAGATCGTGTGGGTAATGCCAAATTTGTGACTAAACTCGACCTACTAAAAGGTTATTGGCAGGTGCCGCTCACGGAGCGAGCGGCTGAAATTTCTGCATTCGCCACCCCTGAGGTATTTCTACAATACCGGGTTATGCCGTTCGGTCTTCGAAATGCTGGAGCTACCTTTCAGCGGTTAATGTCTATTGTGTTATCCAACATATCTAATTGTGAAGTTTATTTAGATGATGTTGTGTGTTATGCTAACACTTGGGAAGAACATATTAAGGTTTTAGAGGAAGTCTTTGGACGCCTTAAAAATGCTAATCTTACCTTGAATCTAGCAAAGTGCGAATTCGGTTGTGCTACAGTCACCTATTTGGGTAAGGAGGTTGGTAGCGGTCAGATTTGCCCTTTGAATTCAAAAATTCAAGCTGTTCTTGATTTTTCCATTCCGAACAATAGAAGAGATCTCCGTCGATTTCTCGGAATGACGGGTTATTATCGATGCTTTTGTAAGAACTTCTCATCTGTAGCTAGTCCTCTTACAGAATTACTGCGTAAAGCAGTCTCATTCAAGTGGACTTCTGAATGTCAGTCCGCTTTTGAAGCATTAAAGACTCTGCTCTGTAGTGCTCCTGTACTTGTTGCCCCTCAGTTTGAAAAACCATTCTTGCTAGAAGTTGATGCCAGTGGCACTGGTATCGGAGCGGTTTTGTTGCAGACCGGTGAAGATGATTTGAATCATCCGATCAGTTTCTTTTCAAAGAAATTTCTCAAACATCAAATGAACTATAGTACGATAGAGAAAGAGGCTCTTGCCTTGATTCTTGCCTTGCAACACTTTGAAGTGTATATTGGTTCGAGTGTATCACCTATTACCATTTTCACTGATCATAATCCTCTTACGTTTCTCCAGCTAATGTCTAATAGCAATCATCGGTTAATGCGATGGTCTCTGATTTGTCAAAGCTACAATATGAAGATCTGTCATAAGAGGTATCGAAAATGTACTTGCTGACTCACTGTCCCGTGTCAACTAGTAAAAAATTATGTTTTATTTTATGGGTGGGGGTGTTAGGATTTTGAGATATTTTGTGTGTTGGTATCAACTGTCCTTGTGTGAAGGTTTGTCTTGTTCTCTTTTTCTCTCTGTATGTTAACAAGCTTGTTTCAGATGGGCGTTACCTCTGTTAATCTGTGGAAGACTGTGATTGGACCAGCTATGCACCTGACCTGGATATAAGGACCGCCTCTGACACTCTATCAAGGCCTTTGAGCCTCGCTGACTTTGTGCTTCTGTGTTTTGTGGTTGTACTGTTTAGGTACTTCTCGTTAGCTTTGTTTGTGTCACCATTGTTTGATTGAGAAAGAGTGTCGTGCCAGAGAGATTATTAGTGTTTAGTGAAATTGAGTAAGTGTTCGTTGAATGTAATACTATTTCGGGTTTTCTTCTATCTGATTATTGCCTGATTGATTACCTCTTTGGATTCTAATTCTAACTTGTCAACCTGATACTATTTTAAATGTGTGTAAGCATTCTTGTAATTATTACCATACCAAGGGATGTAGGGGGTTTGACGCCAATTTATTTATATCTATTTTTCACTTTGTTTATGTGTAAGGGAGTTAGGTAAGTTAAACTGTATTTTCATTTCTTCTTTCTTTTGTTAAAGGTTATTTAGATTCTAAAAAGTAAATTGTTTTGTTTGTTATTTTGGCCTTGTCTGCCCCTGACGATAACCCCTTATGGTCAATAAAAATCATATTACTCTTTATCTCTCTGGTAGTGTGACTCTCTTCCTTTTTCTGTTGCGGCTGACCCCTAGAGGTCGTAACAACTGAGTCTCGATCGTAATGCTGCAATGGTCATGTTCCCACAGAGAGAACATTAGTCATCCACGAGCGCTGCTCTTACGTGATCAATGCCAAACCCTCCTTCTTTTTAAACAAATTAGTTTTAATCAATGTGGACAGTAAACTATTCGTGTGACTATAGTGTGCATATATGCCCCTGCGCAATACACACACATTACCGCGGGATGGCGGGTGTTCATTTCATAAACTGTACACAATGGTAGCTTATTTAACCTGCTAACCTTTGCCAGTGCGCCGACGCTCTGAAGCGTTTTTTTGTAGCCTAGAAATTAATGTATATGTCCAAAAAACGGATAATGTCATACTTTTTAGTAGTGCTATCGTGGCGTAATAATCTGTTTGGTTGTAAAATGTATTACCTGAATGAAATGAAATCGAATGTATCGTCCTGTGGAATCATTAATTCACAGACAGCTTACGAAGATGTTCAACTAATAAAGATCTTCATCGCTGGCAAAAATATGATGCATTTGCAGATTTGCTTTCAGTAGACTAAACTTTAGATCCACGGTAACTTCATCCAACGCTCTTGATGTTCTTAAATCTTCCTGTTACAACTCCGTTTCGAGTGTGATTGAAAGCGCTTCAGACGATTCAGTGCGTGAGGAACTGAACAGATCATTCAAACTGATTTGCGAACCGATTTAGACAGATCTGCCAACTTGTTTGATGAAGTCTTTGAACAGAATCGACTCAAAAGAGTGATTTATTTGTCGCTCATCGCTCATGCCCATAAAAAAGATACAGCGTGCTTGGAATAAACTAATTTAACAACATGTCATTGCATTAAAATATAGTACTACACATTGGAATTGCACGAAAATATATCGATATGCGAAAAAGCTATTTTATGATCCCAACCCAACTTTGAGAATAGATTAACGGCAATATTTTTTTATCGCCCGATAATAGTCTCACGTTAACGCCGATAACGGCCCACCCCTAATATATATATATATATATATATATATAGATGTAATGAAAGAATTTCATTTTGGTAATATTTATTATTATTTTTCGATTACTCTGATTCATTATCCTGACTATCTGATTAGTTGTCTGGTCAATATCAGACATTCGTGATAAATATCTATTTTGTAGGGCCTTAAAGGGACCTTGTGTAGGAATTTCTCCCAACCAATTTCAACGGTGAAATTATATTTTGCATTCAAACAAATTGTGCTCTCCAGCGCCTCGCTTTTTCAAATGTGTGTTGCATCTACGGTAGCTGTTATGTACCAAAAAGCTATGACAGATTGTCTTCTAATAGCACTTCATCAAGTTTTCCTTCGGGGGAACAGGTTTGTTATTTCAAACCAACAGCAACTTGACACAACGAACAAACGAATATTACAGTATGAATAATAACAGTGCAATGCAGCCTTTTAAACTTGCCGGGGAAGTGACAAGCGCCTCTCACTGCTCTGCTCCTCCGTTTCTGCTGCTTTCAGTTATGTAACGCTGGCTCTGAACGAAAACGCGTTTGCCTTGTACTTTTTGACCCTCTCTGGTATTATAGTTTTTCAAGATGGCGGAACGATATGGAAGGATCCGTGGACCTACCCGTCACATGTATATAAAGATAATAAATTCTTCATTTACGAGGATAAGTCAGATAATTGGCAGAGGTATTTGTAAACCACTGAGGACATATTTATGAATAAAAATATATTGATTTTAGATAATAAAATACCTAAAAAAAACCTACACATAGTCCCTTTAAGTGACCAGGAACACATTTGGAAGGCTAGAATGGGTTAGAATCGGAGAATTTTGACTTTCTTAAAAATCTCTAAATTCATCATTTATGAATACAATTACTTTGCAAATAATCAGGTAATCTTCTTTTTGCAGCTCAGTATATTTAAAAAAAAAAAATTTTTGTTCTATTTATTTTAATTTATAAATGTTTTTTTTATTTTTTTTATTTCATTTAAACATTGCAGTGTGCTAAAAGTGAGTGGCCAAGAAAATACTGTTCAATTACAGACATGTTTACTTTTAGAGATGAGATAAGTTAGATAAACTAAATGTAATTGAGGCAATCTATTGCCTCAAAATTTTAAGTTTTGTTGAGTTGAGTTGCATTTATTGATCTGCATATATAGCCTAATTTTATAATGGATCTATTATTTTTATATTAAAAAAATGTATCGGCTTATTTTACTCTGCTGATTATATTAAGATCTCTTGTTTGTACAACCAGCTCTGACACCTCTGTATCCTTTTCCCTGGACATAAAGCAGCTATGCTTATGGTCATGAAGTTAATTATCTCATAAAATTGTAACATTTTCAACAGATAATAAAATATAAAAAATAAAAACCTTTTGACTCTTCTTCTTTCAGAACAATTCTGTATGTAATACTGCATCTTCTTAGAATCATATAATCATTTAAATTAAGTGAATTTTATAAATGCTTATATGGTAATATTGTATTGTACATTATGCTTAGTAGGAGCATGAACTTGAATGTTGAGTATATCTAATGTCTTTTATTGGACATGTAGAGAACACTTTGTCTTCAGTGATTAAAGTCCTGTGAAAAACACTGAGTGGCAACCGCAGATTTTATTACTGAAATAAGCAGAATATATGATATAGTGATGATGATGAATTTTTATAAATATATACTGATATTCACTATGGCTAATATTCACATAGGCCTACATCACTAACCTATTTCTTAATCATTTGTCACCTCACATGAACACCATGACCCTCTCTAAAACAATAGGAAATGCTTTATTGTTTACTTTTTTGCTGACCTCTTTAACAAAAGAAATATGACGCAATGGTCTGTCAGTTTTATAAATAAAATGTGATGGGTGTGGGCCTCTTTTAATGTAATATAAATTACAATTAAATGACTTTGCAATTTATGTTTCTTTTAGGTAGCCATCTTTTGTTATTTGTGATTAGAACTCATGACAACACACTAAAGAAAACATGATAGTAGACTGAGTACAGTTGAGACACTTTTTGCGTTTTGATTTTTCACACAAACATAGATACAGAAAAGAAGTGAATTTCTACATTTCATGCCACATGACATTTCAATAGCTTGTAGACTAAGATATTATCAATCAATAATACCCATAAGTAGTTTACATTTTCCACAATTAGCTAATAAAAAAAAGGTGCTTTTTGTCTCAACCGTACCCATATGTGGTCCAGTTGAGACAGCACCATGGTACAGTTTAGACACCCATTTTTAATGATGTAAAAAAGGTAACTAAATGTGCATTGCAAATATAATAAATGAAGACAAAAAAAACAAAAACAAAAAAAACTATTGGGCAACATGTTTATTTATTCATCCATTCATTCATTTTATTTAAATTAGCACTGGTTAAAATATATATAAAACAGGAACAATATATTTAATATATTTATTAATAATACACAGTTTAAATATCACACATATCAAATTTTATTTTCATTTGCGTCCTATGCTGGCTAATTACGACGTTAAACCTGTTATCATAACACTGAACAACTGAACAGTGAGTTTCCTAATACAACTCTATCGTGTGTCTCAACTTACCCCGCCGGTCCCCTCGCACATTTCTATAGATTTTGCAATGACCTTGCATGACATATGCCAGTTTTTAGGGCACAGAATAACGTTTGTGATGATACCAGTTACGTTTAACAGTTACATAAGGATAATAAGCTATTCATTGTGGAGTGGGCATGGTGAAGTGAAAGTCTTATCTTAGAAAAAAAACAACGTCTGCTGATATCTTCGAATCGGATATGTTTGCGTTGTTAAAATTTCCCATGATCAAAGAGGACATTAATACACATGTGCACAGCAAAATTCACACCTTGTGCATGCTGCGCACGCAAGTTATTTAAGGTGTCTCAACTGTAGGCTACTCATGTCTCATCTGTACACAGTCTACCCCACACTAATGTTGAGAACTTAAGAAAATCTGAAGTGCGCTGGCAAGTCTGTTCATCCAATGAAACCGAATGCCCCATGTTAACATACGCGGAGCTTGACACTAAAGTAGGCTAGGCTATGTTTCTTTGAAATTGCAGGAATTTAGAATCCACTGCAAAAACAAAGCACTTTATTCGCATACCAGTGTAGCCTACAACTGGTGAAATATTCGTTTTTATTAGGTGATCCGTGAAATAGGGCATGAATCTGTCGCCGTTTAACATCTGCTGGAAATCCACGTAAAACTATATGCGTGAACGCGCCTTCCTCCAGTTAACATGATCCCCAGTTGATCCGTTACACCGGCCATCACTACTCGTTGCGAAGTTTTGTTTTGCCCTGGTGAACATCTCTGAGCGTTTCTGCCTGTGGTGTTGTCTTCCCGTGGATTACTCTTGGACTGTTTATTCTCTTCGTGATACTTTGCTGCTGCCTGCCCTGGACTGTTTCTATTGTGGACTGATTTATGTAAGTTTGCTGCCTGACCTAAACTATGTCTGTTTACGGATTACGAGTTGCTTTGTCTCTACTGTTGTGTTTGCTGGTTATTGGACCTGATTGTACGACCAAGATTACAATAAAGCTGCAAATGATCCTCACTTTGCTTAAGCCTCGTTACAATTAAGTGAAGTTTTTAGTTTATATTATGGAAGTGCCATAAAACCGGAATAAGGTTATGTGCGCTTTCCTGCCAACAGTTTGATATATTTTTTTTAAACTTTTTTTAACGTGCGTTTAAATTAAAATCTCCACATATAATTTTGGTGGATTAAGTCGTTGTTAAAATGTGTTTAGTTTTCATTTTGATGTTAATTTAAGTTTTGATGTCCATATCTGTGACCTGTAGCCTATATTAGATTAATTGCAGTTACTGTTAGGGAGGACGGTAATTGATGTGTCTTTTCTAATGCATCCTTCAGCTGAAAGAGTGAATCTGAAGGTGTGTGTGTTTATATCCTCTGTCAATAAACTGCAGATGTGGTTCATTTGTGTTGCTGGGTGAAATCTGCTATAGCCTATATTTACAAGGTGTGTAGGCTAATTTGATTTGTATAATGAAAGTTCAAAGACAAAAAAAAAATAGTCTATTTGAATAACTAGATTCTCTTGTTTAATTCTATAGTTACCGTTTACACGAAAGATAGGCCTAATATTCAACCTAAAACAAAGATCATGGCTGATACTATTAATTTTTCCAATTAGTTCAAATGCTTAAAGGGGTCATGAACTGGATTATTTTATTATTTTATAATGTTGCTTGGGGTGCCCTCATAATGTTAGTATGATTTTTACATCAAACACGGTCATAATTAAGAAATAAAAGGCATTTTTCCTAGCCTGATTTTAGCCTCTGATTTGAACGCTCTGTTTGAAGGGGCGTGTCTGCTGTGAGACTTCAGTGTAAACGCCCACTGCTGTGATTGGCTGAAATGTTTGCATATAAAATAGCTAGTATTAAATGTGAAACTCTCGGAAACTACTACGTTTTTACTATTACAGATAACGAGAAGATTAACAAATCTTTAAATGTATTGTTTAAAGCATTATGAAAAGGTTGAAAGTGAAAGGTTGAAGTGATGAGCTGAGTAGATGACATACAGTCTGGTGTTCGCGTGAATAAAGATCTCATTATTGCAACGCAGTTTTTGCACACTCACGAATGCTTTTTCACCAAATAAACATGCAAACACGACATAAATACAGGTAGAGCTTCGTTGTGCAGTGTAACAGCGTCATTGATTTCATAACGAGATGTGCGCGCTGTGTGATTGATTGACTGACAGCTTGGGCGATTGGAAAGGGAGCGTTCTTTGGTCGCTTTCTATAACTTAATCAGTTTTAATATTATTTCATCTTAAGAGAAACGATGTGAAGTTGATCGTTTAGTCACTGATGCATAAACAGTATTGAATGATTTTGAGAGAAAGATAATACTGAACTTGAATAATTACACATCAGAAATCACTGCTCACAGATCAGGCATTAAATAAACATGGTTACTTGTTTGTGGCGTTGCTGGTAGATCCGTGTTGTAAGAGTCTGTTTGCAGAGCCATGTGTTGGAAATTGTGACTGATTTTCTGTTGATTTAATAAAGCTTAACCACGCATTCCTAATATTGGAATCCGAAGGAAGCTTATGCAGCAACTGTCTTCTTCCATAACCAGGTACTGCACAATATTTCGTAAATGTTTATTGCTTGGTAGCTCGATCCAGTTTAGCAAAATTAGGCTACCTCGTCGAAGGCCTATGTTATAGCATGTAATGCGCGAGTCGTGGGCGGGGCTAAACAGGCCGTGTTGAAGTAGGCGTTGATCTTCTTTTGCAGAGGAGGGGTTTTATCCTCTTTGACGTCATAGATCCCCACTTTGAAAAACATGTCGTTCGCTGAGCCGGGTGTCAATAAAAACTTTTATTGGACTAACAAGGAAGTTTTCAGTTCTGAAAATTACAGGATATTCTTCTAGTATGAAGACCTCCTGTATGTCAAAAGCTCAAGGAAAATTTGATTTCTCAGTTCATCACCCCTTTAACATTTTTAGATACCAATAGCCGCGTTTCCACTGTCGGGCCAGGGCCGGGCCATGGCTAACAGCGAGCCGAGCCAGTGGCCTCAGGCCTTAAAGGGTAAGTTCGGCGTTTTACAAGTAAAGCCTTGTTTTAAGATTGTTTCTGATGAAATCGAACATTTAAGATTAAAATTTGGACACATGCTGCTGTCCCGAGAATTTTAGGTTTTTGTGTTAGCACCCCCCCCCCACCTATACAATGGTTTCATATGTGCATTGAAACAATCATTCATATAAACGCATTAAACTTTAGTTTACAAAGACGTGAAACTCACCGAGTGGTCTGGGGTGCACTGATATGCTCTAACAAAAATCGCTGCAAAAGATGCTTTCCAACAGGTGTTTTACCATTCGCTGTAAAACGTACTCGGTTACTAACGTAACCTCGGTTCTCTCTAGAGAGGGAACGAGTACTGCGTAATATCTTACGCTATGGGAAAACCTCTTTTCCACGAGATATTGAAGCCAAAAATTGTCCTTTAATTTTGATTAATGTAAAATGCTGTGCGGCAGCGTGCAGACATAGGCAAGACGGCTCGCGCGCCTATTGGCTGCCCTGCGGCAACAGCAGCAAGCCTATCGAGAGAGGCCCTGCGTGACGTGACATCCAATGGGGGTGCTTCGCGCCCATTTCGTTGCGTCCCGCCAGAATAGGCGTGGCCTTGGCCTATAAATACGCTCGACAGGCTGATACAAACTGGTTTTCATCGCTGAAGCGAACCAGCGCTGTTGTATGCACGGCAAGATACGCAGTACTCGTTCCCTCTCTAGAGAGAACCGAGGTTACGTTAGTAACCGAGTACGTTCTCTTACGAGAGTATCTCTCGTACTGCGTAATATCTTACGCTATGGGGAACACAATGTAAGACGCCGTTCGTACTGGGATCCGACACCAAAGTCCCAAGGGCAGTAGCCCGGGGCTCATATAGTGCATAATCACCATAGACTCACAGAGAGTCGGAGAAGAGAGGCTACCAGCATCATTCCCCATGAAATAGCATCCCATAGGAGCTAGTTATGTCAACAGTATATCCCGCAGACAGGGTGAACGCGTTCAGCCTGAACTGGGCAAAAGTACGGGCTATTCAACACCCATGGAGCTGTTCCATCGATCAGTGAGCGATACTCAATCAAAACTCAGCATTCTGCGCCGGCGCAGCGGGACAGATAGTACTGAATTCTAGACCGACAGCAGCTTGGCCTGTAAGGCGGGAACCTCTAGGTTATAGAATCTTATAAATGTAGACGGCGAGGCCCAGCCCGCCGCCATACAGATATCATGCAAGGAAATCCAACTAGACCACGCCCACGAAGAGGCCACGCCTCTCGTGGAGTGCGCTCTGACACCCAAAGGACACTGCAGGCCCTTAGAAGTGTAAGCCAGCGCTATGGCATCGACTATCCATCTGGATAGGCTCTGTTTTGATGCGGCCAGTCCCTTGGAGTGTCCGCCAAACAAAACGAAGAGCTGCTCGGTCTGCCTGAAGACAGACGAGCGGGACACATAAGCTCTCAGCGCCCTGACGGGGCAAAGGAGATTAGCATCCGCCTCCTCATTGTTCACCGGGAGGGCGCCAAGGGAAATAATCTGGGCCCTGAACGGTGTGTTGAGGGATTTTGGCACGTACCCGTGCCTTGGTTTGAGTATGACTTTTGAGTCATTAGGCCCAAACTCCATACAGGACGCACTTACTGAAAGCGCTTGTAAGTCCCCCACGCGCTTTATTGAAGCAAGAGCCACAAGAAATACCGTTTTGAAAGACAGGTGCTTCATGTCTGACAAATGGATTGGCTCGAATGGGGCACCTTTCAGGGCTTCCAGAACCGTAGAAAGGTCCCACATAGGGACTGAGGGAGGTCTGGAAGGACTCAGCCTCCGAGGTCCCCTGAGGAATCGCACGACGAGGTCGTTTTTCCCCAGTGACTGGCCAGACGTCGGTTTTGCAAACGCCGCTATGGCCGCCACGTATACTTTGAGCGTGGACGGGGTTCTACCCTTATCCAGCAGCTCCTGAAGGAAGGAGAGCACTTCCGTAACCCCGCAGTCTACGGGTGAAAAGCCCTGAGCTTGACACCAGGTAGAGAACACTGACCATTTCGAGGAGTAGAGCCGTCTAGTAGACGGGGCCCTAGCCTGCGTGATCGTGTTTAACACTCCCTCCGGGAGGTTAGCGGGTACCCGTTGATGGCCCACATATGTAGGGACCATAACTCCGGG
The DNA here is from genome assembly GCF_051911475.1 of Siphateles boraxobius. Taxonomy (NCBI): domain Eukaryota; kingdom Metazoa; phylum Chordata; class Actinopteri; order Cypriniformes; family Leuciscidae; genus Siphateles; species Siphateles boraxobius. The sequence goes on along the minus strand of NW_027509186.1, from coordinate 39,305,258 downwards.
CGAGGATGCCAAATCGAGCCCTTTGCCTGAGAGAGGAGGTCTCTCCTCACCGGTATCGGCCACGGGGCAGTGCTGGTCAGCTGCATCAGGACTGGGAACCAGGTTTGGTTCGTCCATAGCGGAGCCACGAGCAGCACTGGGCATCCATTTTCCCTGATTCGTTCCAGCACTTGAGGCAGGAGCGAGACGGGGGGAAAAGCATAGAGTGGGCGTCGGGGCCATACGTGGGCCAGCGCATCCCTGCTCTTGGAGAAAAAGTTCGGACAGTGAGCGTTTTCCTGGGATGCGAACAGGTCCACCTGCGCTCTGCCGAATGTCTCCCACAGCAGTAGGATCGCCTGCGGGTGCAGCGACCATTCCCCTGCTGGGACATTGTTTCTGGACAGTCTGTCTGGTCCCAGATTCAGGTAACCAGGCACATGCGCTGCTTTCAGTGAAAGCAGGTTGTGCTGAGCCCAGTCCACGAGGCGTTTCGTCAGCCTGTAAAGGCTTCGGGACCTGACGCCGCCCTGGTGATTTATGTACGCCACCACTGACATGCTGTCCGACCGGACTAAGACGTGGCGGCCTTTTATCTGGGGACAAAAGCGCCTTAGCGCGTTGTCTACTGCCAGCATTTCTAGACAGTTTATGTGTAGGAGCTTCTCCCGTTCTGACCACTGGCCAAAGAACGGTCTGCCCTCGAGCAGCACTCTCCATCCCGAGGTGGAGGCGTCCGTGGACACCACCATCACACTCGAGGGAGTCCCCAGACTCACGCCTGACTGGTACCAGTCGGCTTTTTTCCAAGGTTTCAGAGCCGAGACGCATTTCCTGTCGACCCTGAGGCGAAACAGACCAGCGGCCCAAGCCCCGGGCGGAACTCGTGCTTTTAGCCATAACTGCAGTGGGCGCATGCGAAGCAGGCCCAGCTGAAGTACTGAGGATGCTGAGGCCATGAGGCCCAGCATTTTCTGAAACCGTTTGAGCGGGACTATAGAGCCGCGGCGGAAGGATTTCACAGCGCGCTGAATGTTCAGTCCTCGCTCCGGCGACAGACGTTCTGTCATAGACAGCAAGTCCATCACTGTTCCCAGAAAATAGATTTTCTGGCTGGGAGACAGCGAACTCTTCGCCCAATTGACTGTGAGACCCAAATTCTCGAGATGCTCGAGTAAAACGGTCTTGTGTTCTATGAGCTCTGATCGTGATCGAGCTAGAATCAACCAGTCGTCCAAGTAGTTCAAAATTCGCATGCCCTGAAGTCTCAGGGGTGCGAGAGCCGCGTCCATGCACTTCGTGAATATACGGGTTGCTGGGGACAGGCCGAACGGTAGGACTGTGTATTGATATGCCTGGCCCTCGAAGGCGAATCTCAAGAATCGCCTGTGACGTGACGCAATCTGTATTTGGAAATAGGCGTCTTTCAGATCTATTGACATTAACCAGTCTCCCTGGCGCACGTGCGCGAGGATTTTGCTGGTTGTCAGCATTTTGAACTTGCGTTTCAGAAGCGCTTTGTTCAATTGTCGCAGATCTAGAATGGGTCTGAGACCCCCGTCTTTTTTCGGTACCAGAAAATATCTGCTGTATACACCCCCTTCGCTCTGAGCCTGAGATAAAGGTTCTATGGCCCCTTTGCTCAGTAGTTTCGCTATTTCGGTTCGAAGTAGATGAGATACTTCGTTGTCCACCGTGGTTTCGACACGTGCCGTGCAACGGCGGGGACGTCGAGCGAACTGTAGCGAATAGCCTCTCTTTATAGTGTTCAACACCCATTCTGATACCCCGGGAAGCATTGCCCATGCATTCGCGTGGATAGCTAGAGGCAGAATGATATCCGGGCTCTGGCCGCGGCACAGCGGCGGCTGCAGAGCTTTGGTGTGCTGAGACATGAACACTGTGTTTAAAGTGTGCGAGGCGGGGGGCGCGCCGATCACGGCGGGCAGCCTGTTCGCACTCGCTTTCTCTATGACAAATTGTGGAGAGAGAACGAGCGGGACAAACCCCGTAGGGTTCAGTGTGTCTGTGAGTGAATGTGGGCGCGGGACAGCGGGCACATTTACTGCACTGAAAACACCGTCGGCTTGCGCTGACTGAATACGTGTTGGTTTCGTTTTTACAGAAACCGTGGGACACACACTGTGTAGTGTTTGTGGGCACTGTGTCGTGGGCACATTCACTACGTTTGCACAATCGACATGAGTCGATTTTATTTGTGCTAGCCCTGAACTGTGGCGGGCTGTGTCTGCGTGTGGGAATGGGCACTGTGACGTGGGCATTCTTACAACACTCATAACACCATCGGCTATGGCCGGGACACCAGAAAATACACTCTTTATTGGATTTATCTGGGTCGCCGTAAAAATGGCGTTAATGTTCAGGCAAGCGGGCTGTGGTACCGGGTTGTTTACTGCGAAATACACTGGAACAGTCACATTGTTTGGAACTGAACGAGCGAGAGGTTTCGGTGGAGTCTGGCCGCGGCGAGACTTAAACACCGTGGGTCTTAGCTGACTGTATGTGTGTTGGTTTCGTTTTACAGAAAACGTGGCACATGCAGTGTGTAGTGTTTGTGGGCACTGGGTTGTGGGCACATTCACTACATTTAATGCACAATTGACATGAGTCGATTTCATATGTGCGAGCCCTGCACTGTGGCGGGATGTGTTTGTGTGTAGAAATGAACACTGGGCTGTGGGCATTTTTATTACACTCATAACACCATCGGCTGTGGCCGGAATACCAGAAAATACATTGCTTATATGATTTTTCTGGGTCGCCATGGAAACGGCATTTGTGTGCAGGCAAGCGGGCCATGGTACCGGCTTGTTTATTGCAAAATACACTGGAACAGTCACATTTTCTTGGAACTGAACGAGCGAAAAGTATCAGTGCAAGTCTGGCCGCGGCGAGACTAAATTTTATCTGCTGCGAGAGCTGGGATCGAACACGGGTCTCCCGTGCGATGGCTGTAGGTTTCGCCACTGAGCCACAGGGGGAAACGACAACTGCTTAAAATAGCTCGAGCAGATAATAGAGCGTCATCACAGTTTTGTGTGTGTTGCCGTTTGTTTGCAGGCGTGCGTGTTATACAACAGGCTCATTGCTGCAATATTGACATTTTCAGCCGCTCAAACTAAGAGGAGCTGAGAAATGTTTGAGAAATGGAGATTGGTCCGGCCTCGGCGGGACTAAAAATACACTCTTTCCCCATTTCGCCGGTGACGCATGCCCACGGGGGGCGGGGGCGGGGTAGCTTTCTAATAACGTAAAGAAAGCTAGCCGCGGTTTTGATGCTGGCCCGTTTCGCTGACGACTCGCGGGCAGAAGGGGGAGATCCACAGAGCTCGCCCAATCCTCACGGTCCAACGCGGGGATATAGCAGCTGGCCTCCTCTACAGATGCAGCTATCTCGTCGTCATTAATGGCAGAAGCGGCGGCGGGCGGCGGCCGTTGTCCGTCAGTGAGCGACTCGATTGAAGCTGGTGAAGCTGGCGGGCGAACCGGCGAGCTTTCACGGCTGGAGAAGGATCGGGGACCCGCTGAGTACGGCGCTTTGCGGCGCGGCACTACAGCGGGCGGGAGTCTCACTCACCATGGCAATAGCTGGCCTCCTCTACCGATGCAGCTATCTTGTCGTCACTAATGGCAGAAGCGGCGGCGCGCAGCGGCCGCTGTCCGTCAGTGAGCGACTCGATTGAAGCTGGTGGAGCTGGCGGGCGAACCGGCGAGCTTTCACGGGCTGGAGAAGGCTCGAGGACCCGCTGAATACGGCGCTTTGCGGCGCGGCACTACAGCGGGCGGGAGTGCAGACTCGGAAAAAAAAAATGCCAGGTAAGTCCTCAGAGTCACCATGGCAATAGTTCCACAGGAACGAAGCGTCTTCAAAAAGACGCTGCTCTTTTAGATAAAGAGAGAGAGAGAGAGTGTGAGTCGCGACGGCGAACACACACTCTAGCAGTGAAAAAGGATATTAACGCCGGAAAGCGTAGCAGGTACGGCGGCTGAAGGCGGCGAGGTGAAGGCCAGCGGCTTCAGGCTCGAAGGCTCGTCCCGCAGAAGGCTTACTATCAGACGGCGCGGCTTCTCACTCCGGATCCAGCGATGCAGTAGTGCTTCGCTGAAGAGATGAAAATCAGTTTGTATCAGCCTGTCGAGCGTATCTTTAGGCCAAGGCCACACCTATTCTGGCGGGACGCGACGAAATGGGCGCGAAGCACCCCCATTGGATGTCACGTCACGCAGGGCCTCTCTCGATAGGCTTGCTGCTGTTGCCGCAGGGCAGCCAATAGGCGCGTGAGCCGTCTTGCCTATGTCTGCACGCTGCCGCACAGCGTTTTAGATAAATCAAAATTAAAGGATAATTTTTGGCTTCAATATCTCGTGGAAAAGAGGTTTTCCCATTGCGTAAGATATTACGCAGTACGAGAGATACTCTCGTAAGAGAACTGTGGACCTATTTTTCCAACGCCTCACAACTGGACATTCTTCCAAAAACTACGATAAAACCTGTTGGAAAGCTTCTTTTGCAGCGATTTTTGCGTGAGCATATCAGTGCACACCCCAGACCACTCGGTGAGTTTCACGTCTTTGTAAACTAAAGTTTAATGCGTCTATATGAATGATTGTTCCAGTGCCCCTATGAAACCATTGTATAGGTGGGGGGGTGCTAACACAAAAACCTAAAATTCTCGGGACAGCAGCATGTGTCCAAATTTTAATCTTAACCGTTCGATTTCATCAGAACCGATCTTAAAATAGGGCTTTAGTTGTAAAACGCCGAACTTACCCTTTAAGCACCGGGCTTGCGTTTCCACTGCCGGGTCAGTAGCCCCGCAACGCTGCCTTTAACCCCGCCCCTAACACGCCTTTCTGGATCAAACGTCATATAACCCAACCCATTTCAGCGGGTATTATGAATTTATTTATTTTTTTAAGTTAGGAAGATAGCATGTATATTAACTCACCGGCCGTGGCTGCAATAGTGTCCCGACTTGTCTCGCGAGTCGCCACTAACAGAGGGACGGTGACCCAGCACACCGTCCATCAAGTCGAACCATGGAAAGTTTCTTCTCTGAGCTCCGCTTTGTCCATTGTGCATTTTAATCGCCTTGTACAATACTGAGCCCGCAACTTTTTTATTTTTTCCCGAACTTGAAGCGTTGCTTGCTGAATGCTTAGCTTAGAAAATTCAGCAACGATGTATTTCATAACGTCCTCGTTTCTTCACACGCCGTCACATTGACGTTGTACCCTTTCTTCTGCCCAGATGCTCAGAAGAGCTTTGGTATCTTCGACAGACCAGTACAGGCGATTATCCATTTCGAGCAGCGATTTTTTTGCGCGATATAAAAAAGTGAAATATGCATCTTGCCGGCTTTGCCGCAGACCATAACTTTCCCTAACACCGATAAACTTCGCCTTTTACCTTGCCCACGCATCTAGCCAGAGCTGGCCCGCTTTGGCCCAAGGTATTCCACGTGCCAGAAATCCTGGCCGTTGGCCCTGAGTAAGCCCCGATCAAGCCCCGGAAGTGACAGTGGAAACGCGACTGGCCCTGGCACGCACTAGCACGGCTCGGCCCTGGCCCGGCAGTGGAAACGCGGCTAATCATAAGAGCCGTGGAAAAATAGGCAAATAATCTATATGACAAATACACTTAGATCATAATCTTGAACAGCAGTTGTCATAAACATTTGGACTATTAACAAGTTTATGACAAAACTAACCTTTAGTACAACAAAAATATGATCTTTGATAAACAGATATCACTTGGTTTCTGTTATTAAATCAGGGTTCACTTGAAAATTCACATTTATCCTCCAGAACTCATTCTAACAACTGAATATGTTTTAATGTTTCAGACCCGATGGAAGTGAAAGAGGGAAGACAAGAACTGAATGAAGTGAAGGAGGAACATCGTAACTTTACATTTCAAAGAACAAAAGGCAAAAAGACGCACACCTGCACTCAGTGTGGAAAGAGTTTCTCACAGAAAGGACACCTAAACACACACATGAGAATTCACACTGGAGAGAAACCGTATACATGCACTCAGTGTGGAAAGAGTTTTTCTGATAGATCACCTCTCCGTAATCATCTGCTCATGCACTCTGGAGAAAAAGCATTTAAATGTGATCAGTGTGGTAAAGGTTTTAATTTGTCATCACAACTAAAAAAACACCTGATAGTTCATTCAGGTAAGAAGCCTTATGTGTGTTCTCTCTGTGCAAAGAGTTTTTCACGGCTTGACAATTTTAAACTGCACCAGAAAACACACAATGAAGTGAGAGATTATATGTGCTTTGACTGTGGGAAGAGCTTTACTACATCTGAAAATCTGAAACAGCACCAAAGAATTCATACTGGAGAAAAACCTTACAAGTGCTCATATTGTGACAAGAGTTTCTCTCAGTATGCACACCTGAAATCACACGAGCGAGTTCATACTGGAGAGAAGCCGTACGTCTGTACTCAGTGTGAGAAGAGCTTTAAACAGAAAAGAAGCCTTCTGGCTCACATGAAGATATGTCGTAAGGAGTCGTCACAATGAGCAAAAATTCATTTTCATGTCAAATACATTCTAGTAAATGGTGTGAGATGAACAAAATATGGAGTCGCTTCCAAAAGCACAGTATCATCTATTTCAGTGTTTCTCAACTGGTGAGTCGTGGAGTTTGCAGTCAAAGAAACAACAGCAAACTTAATTCTATGATCTATTTCTGATACAAGGCTTTTATTTTGAAAGATTTGCATGAAAGCTATTGAGACTTCTATCAGACTCATTTTAAGAAAAAGACCCCCTGAGAAAAACTTGTTGTCCTTATTCAGTATCTGCGGTCTGAGATGTTGTGAAACTATATGTCTGTTTCATTATTCTAATGTTATTTTCGTAAATTGTTATGAAAAAAAAGTCTCTCACCTTAGGAATACACACTTTCCTGTCTTGTGTAATGGAAATTTTTGATTCTCATTGATCTGTAGTAGATATTGCAAAGGAATGCAACATGTTTTTTTCTCATTTGTAGTGTGAGGGGGAACAGGAAGAAAAATGTATGTGAACGGGAAATGTATGTATGTTTACGTATATCATGTCATTAAAAATAATAATAAATTAATAAATGACTAGCATGGAGTGTCGTAGTTATGTTGTCAATTAGAAGGTCATGAAATTACCAAAAAGTACCAATAAATTACGTAACTGGTCGTGTGTTAACTGGGAAGGACTTGCATGCAGGAATAATGTTCATTCTATTCATCAGAAGAAGTTTCCATGTTTCATTAATAGTTCATGTTAGTATTGTGTATTTACTGTTGTTTCTGTTTCCCCAAAATGCCACTTCACATTATTTCACTTTGTACACTTTATTTTTGGTGGCTCTGCCAACTTTTTGATTATTATATAATATAGAAGAACTAGTGGAAAGATGGTTAAAAAGTGGAATTGAGATAAAGTGCTAATAGCTCAGGAACGAGTATTTATAAAATGTTAATTTGATTCATGCAAATCTCTGAGTGTTAAAATTTCAGATGCTTCAGCGTCGAATGGAAGCAACAAGAGGTGAAAGGGCAAAGTCACGACTGCAGAAAGAAGAGAGAGTGGGTGAGAGGCGTTCAGCTCCCCTTCTGAAGCTCAGCATGGAGAAAGACTGATTTAATGCTGAAAAAAGGTGAAACTTTCACTAGAGACTTTTTCCTGAGGACAAAGAGGAAAATCCTGAGATGCAAAACTGTGGCAGAATCTATCAAAAGCCCTGAAAAGAGGCAGAAAAACAACAGAGCCTATATTCAACTTTACGACACCAGGCCTTTGAGTGACAGCTGAGCTGACGACACATGCAGAGCGACAGCCGAGAAGCTTCAACAGACGGATGATCTAAAAACAGAAGAACTGACTGACATCCTTCCCTTACGGGCACCACAGGTGCGGCAACTCCAATGATCACTCTGTAGAGATTGCTTAACTTTATTCATCCTAAGTATTCACTGGTCTCATAAGCACTTATTTATATTCTCTGCTAAACTAACCCTCTCTGCTTTTTCAGTAGGTTCAGCCCTATAAAAAAAGAAAGAAAATACACAGTTAAAACTGAGGCTGGATTTGGTAGAGTGAGGGCTATTATATGAAACAACTATAGGGCTAAAAGCATTAGAAAAATTCTTCTTCTTGAAGACCCTAGAGATGTCCCCTATTCAGCTCAATCCAGACGGTTGTCATGCTGATACACTGGGGAGACTGCACTGTGATTGCAGCCGTTGTGTGTGCTGACACGCCAAATACACTGCAGCCATTAACACCAGACAGAAGGAGATTCACATCACCAGATGGAGAGAGGCTTAAATGGATGGAGAAGCATAAGTTACTGTAAGGCTACGTCTTAGTTGGTGCTTATCTTGGCGAAAGTCGAGTACAAATCAGCATGAAGTTTTAACATCTACTTTTATGTAATGGAAATCATGAAGATCTGGATACGTCCAGTGACTGCGGTGAATAGTGCTGCTGGCAACAAGGGAAAGACCTTGTGACAGCCTGGAGAGACAGCTGACAGGAGGAAAGAGACCCCAATGGGGCTGGTAAGGGTTAGTTACCCTTGTCGGCAGTATCCAGCTCTGTTTTACAGGACGCTGGAGACAGCCGCCCAAGGCATCTCAGAAATAAAAGACTAAAATACCCCTAGAGTTTGCGAGAGCGGGGGCGGAAGATGACTCAATATTGGACAACATGGTTAACGACTTCGGCATGGAAATGGATATGAGTATGGAGAGTACTTCGCAAAAGACTAGTTCAGGTTCTGCAGTTAGCAAAGCCATTGAACTCTAAGCTTGTGTCTGTGGCTGGAGCAAGGCGACAACGGTCAGGGGTTTGAAGATTCATCAAGGGAAAATGAAATGCTTGAGTGAGAAGGGACAAGGGCCTCGCATTGATCAGTACTTCTTACAAAGTCAGTCAAGTCAGTCGAATGAACTCCAGCGACAGAAAGCATTTTCAACCACAGTCTTGAAAATAATACAGGTTCCAGACTTACACAAGCATAAATATAAATATGCCAATGGACTTCCTGTGGTCAATAAATCATAAAATAGACACCACATACTCATTTGTAGCGCATTTGGTTCAAAATTTGTAGCCAAAACCCTTTATAGGAGAGCGGCCATATTGAATTTTAAGAATTTGGGGGGGTCCTGATATACCCATTCATAAATGTAAGCATTCCTATGGGTTTCCCATGGACAAAAAAGGTAAAATAGACATCAAGTTTGTATTTGTATCTCATCTGGCTCAAAAGCTATAGCCGAATCCCTTTCAGGCGGCGGCCATATTGGATTTGGCCGCCATCTTGGTCTCAGGGACCATTGGCTCAGGGGCCCTGGCTAAAACATTTCAGTATAACCTCAGCTACATCTGTGCCAAATTTGGTGCTTGTAGATGAATTTGCACAAACAATGGGGTGTAAGGCCCCATACTACATCCCAAACTGCTTTATTGGACAGCGGCCATATTGGAATTGGAGGATCAAGGGGTCCAGATATACTGGGTCATAAATAGGGGTGGGAATCTTAAGACACTTTACGATCCGATCCGATTCCGATTTTGGGAGTAACGATTCGATTCCCAAAACGGTTCTTAACATCAATCTTTTGTAACTATTAATCCTGCTGTGCAAATACATGAACTTTACAATTTAACCAAAATTGGAGTTACTATCCTTTTTGTTTATAGTATTGCCATATTAAAAATGATTATGAAGATTTCTTTCAATACTTTTATTTTATTAACAAAGTTATATTCAGGATTAACAAGCTCTGAATGAAACATGGTAAGCCATACAACAAAGTGTGACAATTTTTCAGTTTCTTAAGAACATTTTAACAAGAAATTGTCTTTAAAGCAAAAAAAGTTTACTTTGGTTAGAGCCACACAAAAAAAAAATCTTTAAACACAGGGCTAATGTAGAAGAAAAAACGTCAGGGGACAAATTAAATACAAACTTCAATATTCAACATCTAGGCCTACCATAGTTTATCTTATATTATACTTTTAAGTTTTTGTGTAGGAACAGCAGTTGGTCCACATGTTCAGAAGTAAGTGTGCTTCGCTGTGCTGTAACAATATCTCCTGCAGTGGAGAAGACTCTCTCTGCAGAGACACTGGTTGCAGGAATGTATAAGTATCTCTATGCCATTTTGGAGAGCAAAGGAAATGACACTTTGTTGACATGCCACCAGTTGAGGGGGTCCTCTGTTAGAGGGAGTGGTGTGGTACTGGAATATCTGGTCATCTCCTCTTCAACCAAGGCACAGGCTGACTGATGATGATGTGGTGTATCTGAAGCATCAGAGAAGGTCTGTCCCAGCAGACTGTGAAGCAGAGATGAAGCTCTTCCTTTTGAAGTAGTAGGACAGTCATCCTGCAACTCTGTGACTTCAGGATGTGGGCTCACTGAGATGTTGGCTTTCACTGTGCTGTCTTCTAGATTGACATGCTCTTTTGCCCCATATTCCTGCTTTTAAGCAATTACAAGAAAATGAAATAAACACAGAGTGTAGATCAAAAATAACTGTTCCAGTAATTCATTGAGGTAATGTAATCCACACAGTATACATTATTTGTACACACTGATAAATATTTAAATATTTAGAGAAATTAGAGAGATTAATTTAATAAATTTAAGACATGAAATCATTACACAAATAAGCCTTAATAATATTAAGACAGAAATATTGCACTCTGTAATAATGTCACATGCTAAAACTTTTTGTCATTAATGATCACAGATATTGTGTACAAATAATTACCTCTTGTAATGATGAAGCTTCAGAAATCACTGTTTTGTAAGTTTCCTCTCTTTTTTCTTTGGAAAGAAAAGGCAGTGCCTTAAAGCGCGGGTCAAGAGAAGCACATTTGTTAAGAAGGCTAGTCTCCTGCTCAGTGGTGTACCTTTTGCTGAGGTCCTCACATATGACCCTCTTTATCTCCCTGATCATCACTGATTTCTCCTCAGCGTTTTCTTTCATGTCCTGGATAAGTTTAGCATGCAATGGGGCAATTAAACACGCTGTGGGGCTGCTCTCCTCTGACATTAGAGGGGTGGCATCTTTCATAGGCTTGAGAGCGTTTATTACATCCTCAGCGCATGAAATATCGGATTCCGTGAGAGTGAAAATTTCAGCCGCGCCTTTTCTCACCTCCTGTGATAGTAACGCAGCACAGACAGCCGGCTGTTGTTCAAGAAATCTTTCAAGCATCTCGTATGCGCTGTTCCATCTAGTGATGACGTCTGATTTCAGTTTGTGACACGGAAGATTAAGTTGTTTTTGCTTCTCCTTCAACTGATGGTTTGCAATTGTGCTGCGGTGGAAAAAAGTCACGATCCGCCTCACCCTCCCTAACAACCTTGAAACTGACGGCAACTTTAGCGCTCGCTGAGAAGCCAAATTCAGTGTGTGCGCATAACATCTCACATGTGAAAACTTGCTGAGCTGTGCTGCAACGACCATGTTAGAGGCATTGTCACTCACCAAAACTAAGTCTTTGTCCAGAATTTTCCATTCGTTTGAAACATTGTGCAGTAGTTCAGCAATATTCGCCCCTGTGTGACTTTCGCTCATAGCACGCGTTTGCAGAACACAAGCCGCAAGCTTCCACTCATCTGTAATGTAGTGTGCCGTAATAGTGACATATGATTCTGTTGTAATTGAGGTCCATGCATCGCATGCTATTGCCACTCTGTCCGTATTACTTAGGGATTCTAAGATGTGATCTTTACACTCACTGTAGAGTGCAGGGACCGCTGTCTCACTAAAATAACGACGTGAGGGCAAACTGTATCGTGGCTCAAGTACCTGTATCATCGTGCGAAATCCTTGGTTATCCACAACGGAGTAAGGGCGCAAATCTTTGGCAATAAAACCCGCCACTGACCGGGTAATTCGTTTCGCCTTTTCAGAATTCGGTGGAAGCTTTGCTACTTGCTCGAGGGTTCTTTGACTGTAACCGGGAGTGTTCGTGATTGGAACAGAATGCTGTTTCTCCAGCTCTGAGTGGAACCTCGTAATATGTTTCTTCATATTAGTAGTGTTGCCGAAATATTTGAATTTGATGCCACAGACTTTGCACACAGTATGGCGTTAATCAACGACACCTTTTTCGCTGTCTTCAGAAAATCCAAAATGTTGCCACACAGTCGATTTCAAATTTGATGGAGCAGGTCGTAGTTTGTCCATTTTATCTTAAACGAAAATTTACCAGCATACAAACGTTCGTCTATCAACGGGTTTTTCTGTTTGGACAGTGACCGCGCGCGCATAGTGGTGAAGTGGCAGTTTGAATTGAACACAGAATCGATTCTGAATTTTTGAGAATCGATTCTGAATCGTTAGTTAATGAATCGCGATGCATCGATGCATCAAACTTTTCTCCCACCCCTAGTCATAAATATAAACATTCCTATGTGTTTCCCATGATCAATTAAGCTGAAAAACATATCAAGTTTGTATTTGTAACTCACGTGGTTCAAAAGTTATTGCCGGAACCCTTTTCAGGCAGCGGCCATATTGGATTTGGCCACCATCTTGGCCCCGAGGGTCGCTGGCTCCAGCGCCCTAGCTAAATCATTTCGGTATGACCTGAGCTACATCTGTGCGAAATTTGGCGCTTTTAGATGAATTTGTGCGAAATTACCTATTTATGTGCATAAGGCCCCCAACTATAAGTGTCTCACAAGCTCAGACAAAAGATAGGGACTGACTGCCCCATTAATGATGACCGACGTTTTGGTTCTCTATGGAAGTAAAATAATGCCAAATGTTTTCTGAAACAAAAAGCATGTTGAATTGTATTCTTGAAAAAAATATGCATTGCATTAACCCGCTTGTATTTTAATGCATTGTATTTTTAGGGCTTGCATTTTTTATGGGTTGAAATTTAGCATGGTTGAAATTTTTAAGCTGTGAATATTTAAATTCAAAACATTTCAAACACATTTTCATTAGTAAAATTTCAATAATCCATATTCACCTTTCATATTTCACTTCCAAAATATTTAAACTTATTAAAAATACAACCTATAATATTCAACAGGCGGTTTTCGGTCCATTTTATTTCGCTTTGCAAATTCGCTTCCACAAATTCAGTGGTTCAAATTCGACAGTAAATTCAACGTTGAAGTCCAGGAACTACAGGAAACGCAGTAGATTACCGAGCATAATCTCCATCTGCTGTTAGTCTATCTCACCAGCAGGGGGTGCAAGCGCGTGTTGTTGACAAATGCGAGCAACAGTTAGAGCAAGCCATTCATTCATAAAAACTCATTTACAACAATGTAAGTGTATCTGTGATTATTGTTTTATGTGAAATTCAGTGTCTTCACGATTACTTTTCCTGTGTAGCCTACATGCATCTCTACCGTGAACGAGATTATAATGTTATTCCCCCGATGCGGATGTATACAGATCCAATGTTACATTTGAGTTTGACATATCTATTGGTTGTTTAGTTGCCTCAACCTTATATTGCGGTGATTGTGCTGCATGCAGTAGGCTAGGTTTTCCCTCAATACATCAGGATTCCCCTGCTGGACATATAAAACGCTTAACGTAGCTTAATGGACTAATACAGTGATATAAAAGACCAAACTCGCAGGCAAGCAGAAGGAGATCAGAATATGAACTTAACGCGCAAAGTTTAATGCTGAGCGTTTCTCCGTGATACTGGCATAAGTTGGCTTGACATTGGACATTCGCACATTTAGGGACCGTCTCTAAAGTTACATACGACATTGGTATACACGTTTCTAACTTCAATAGCGTTTGAAGAGAACGACTTGCAGTCATAAAACCAACTGTAAAGTGTTCATGTAGGTGTCAGGCATAATGTGCAATTTATTCAAATAAATTGAAGTTTGCTATTGAAGTTAGAAACGTTTAGGCCTATAGGACTTACTTTAGAGACGGTCCCTAAATGTGCGAATGTCAAGCCAATTTTACATTTAGTTATCTAGCAGATGCTTTTATCCAAAGCAACTTAAGTTACAGTTAAACTAACAATATTGGACAACAATATGAAAGTGCTATGACCCTTCCCAGATTAATCATGCATGTAGGAATATTAACATGTATGTAGGCATACTTCCCCAATAAGGTGCGAGTTTGGTATTTTATATCACCGTATTAGTCCATTAAGCTACGTCCATTAAGCTAAGCTTCCTAAAAAGGAAGGAAAAAGTACAGACTACTCCTGGAATATCTAGACGGCAGCAGAAAATTGAAGGGTTAGTTAGAGAAAGGAGACAGCTGAGGAAGCAATGGAAAAGAGCAGAACAAAGTCAGAAGGAGGGACTCAATCTCTTACAAAGGGCCATAAAAGAAGAGCTGAGCGTCTACGGAAACGCTACAAAAAGAAGGAACGTGCGAAGGCTAATTTCTATAAAGACCCATTCAAATTCGTAAAAAAGTTATTCACCAAGGAGAAGAATGGCACTTTAAAAGCATCTAGGGTTGAGCTAGAGAGATATTAGGAGGAAACGCATACAGATGCAAAAAGGCATGAGCCTATGTCAATTCCATCAGACATACCACCTATCAACCCAGCAGAATACCAAATGGAGGTCTGTGCACCTAAGTGGAAAGAGGTAGAGCAGGCTGTGAGAAACGCAAGGGCTTCATCATCTCCAGGGCCTAATGGAGTTCCGTACAGAGTGTACAAGAGTGCTTCAGGAGTTCTGCGAATTCTGTGGAAATTGATAAAAGTGGCATGGGAAAAAGAGGTTGTACCTAGAGCATGGCGCAGAGCAGGTGGAGTCTTTATACCTAAAGAAAAAGATGCTACAAGCATCAGTCAGTTTCGTCCTATTTCACTATTAAACGTTGAAGGTAAGATTTTCTTCAGCATTATTGCCCAGAGATTGTCCACCTACCTATTGAAGAATGGCTTCATTGACACTTCAGTTAAAAAAGTGGGCATTCCAGGGTTCTCAGGATGCTTAGAACACAACAATGTTATCTGGCAACGAATTCAGACAGCAAAAAAGGAGAGGAAGGAGCTCCATGTGACATTCCTGGATTTGGCTAATGCATATGGTTCAGTTCCACATGCTTCTTTGGGCAGCATTTGATTTTTTCAGAGTACCAATGTCAATAAGAAATTCAGTTAAACCCTATTTTGGAGATTTGCTATTTAGTTTCTCAACTCCAAAATTCAGCACCGCATGGCAATGCTTAGAGGTTGGAATAATGGCAGGATGCACCATTTCTCCAATGGCTTTTACCATGGCAATGGAAGTAATCATTAGGGCATCAAGATTGGTAGTAGGAGGAGAACGCTTGGCTTCTGGGATGCGACTACCACCAATCAGAGCATACATGGATGACATGACAACCATGACTACAACAGTAGCCTGCACTAATCGGTTATTGGGGTTAACAGATAATATTGAATGGACACGAATGCAATTTAAAGGGTCATGAAACCCCCCTCTTTCAGCTCAAGTCTAGCTCACAATCCTTTTGAAAAATGCAACTTAAATGGGCGTGATGGCTGTGAGAAGAAGGGAGGGAGTGGGTGTGGCACGGCAGGGGAGAGGAGATGGGGGAACTGTCATCAGCCAGCAGTGTTGCCAGATGTACGATAATGATCGTATTTTTACAATAATTTTGACCTCTCTACAATGTACGATCAATAATGAACAATAATTTCAGAGTTTTCAGTCGTTCGTCCAAACACACATCCTATCGCTTCTCTCTCTGACCCCGAATCATTTCGCAGGCTCGCCCTGCCTGCACGCAAGCAAGTACACATACACACACACACAGGCACCACACGGTGTCACCCGGCCCGCACGTCAACACTACACATTCACAAGTCTCCCGCATTAAGCATACAATTGATATATTATCGAAATATCTAAAATGTTCATAACGACTGCTTATTTAACTAAAGGCAAGTAAAATGACCAGGGTTACGTTTTAGACACACACATAGCCTACCTCTGAAGGGATAGAAAAGTCCTCAGGACTTGGTACCGCATTACTCGCAAGACGTAATTTGCATTGGTCATCGATAAGGCCAAAGTCCACCATTCTCCAGTTCTCGAAGCTCTCTCGGGTAAAATGTTTGCGGCACACGTATTAGAAGTGTCCGTGGTTGATGGCCAACCAACCGCCCGGAGCCAGAGTCTAGCCCTGGCAGCATCGCGGGGAAATATATTCAACCCACTTTGACTTTTGCACCACGAAAATTTTGCGTCCCATGATTGTCTTTCTCCTTTACTACACGATATCATAATTTGACATGTCTGTGGAAAGATCCACGTGGTGTCATGAATAATTAAGAGACAGTGTCTCATTAATAATTATGAGAGACCGATGAGTCATCAACGCACTACACTGTGCTCTGCCACGTCACAGCCTGCGATGAAGATTTTAAACACGGAAGACGAAAATAGCGGGGAAAAACTAAAATGTAACCATTTTCACCCTACTATTAAAACTAACAGATGCTAACATTGTCTTCAATGGTGTTCAACACACATACCTCTGTTAAAATCTCAGAAAATTTGGTTTAGGGTTTCATGACCCTTTAAGCCCTCTGAATCAAGGAGCATCTCGATAGTTAAAGGAAAGGTAGTAGATAAAACATTCTTCATTAATGGTGAGGCAATACCAACAGTTTCTGAGAAGCCAGTGAAGAGTCTTGGGAGATGGTACGATGGGGATCTAAAGGACACAGTTTGAGTGGGAGAAGTTAGACGACAAGCAGTGGAAGGGTTGAAGAGCATAAACAGCTGTGCTCTACCAGGCAAACTAAAACTCTGGTGCTTTCAGTTTGGTCTACTGCCAAGGTTTCTGTGGCCACTGACTGTGTACGAGGTTTCTTTGACAACAGTGGATAAGCTGGAAGCGTTAATAAGTTCATCCATCAGGAAATGGTTGGGAGTTCCACGCTGCCTCAGCAGAGTGGGACTTTATAGTAAAGGAGTATTGCAGCTGCCAGTCTCTGCTTTAACCGAGGAGTTTAAGTGTGCCAAGGTCAGACTGGAAATGACTTTAGCAGAGTCACGTGACAAATGTGTAAGGGAGGCAGCCCCTGTGGTAAAAACTGGTAGAAAGTGGTCAGCAAAGAAATCTGTAGTAGAGGCAAAGGCTGACCTTCAAATTGGGGATATCGTGGGACAGGTACAGCATGGAAGAGGGGGTTTTGGGCTCAGTTTAGCTCCTCCTAAATGGCACAAGGCAGGCCCAGCTCAAAGGAGGAAGCTGGTAGTCAACGAGGTGCGAAAGCAGGAGGAGAGGATGAGATGTATAAAGGCCATTTCCCAGGCCAAGCAGGGAGAGTGGATGAGATGGGAGAGTGTGGAACAACGCAAAATGGGCTGGCAAGACCTTTGGTCAATGGAAGAGAGTAGGATCAGTTTCCTTATTAGGTCAACATATGAGGTTCTCCCATCACCGCAGAACCTAAACCTCTGGGTAGGAGAGGATCCCTCTTGTCCTTTGTGTTCATCACCTGCCACATTAAGGCACATTTTGACAGGATGTAAGGTGGCTCTTAGCCAAGGTCGGTTTACTTGGCGCCATGACCAAGTATTGCAATTTTTTGCTTTAGCATTGGAAGGCAAGCGTAGTATGACCAATAAGTTGCCGCCTGTTCTAGCAAAAGATTACACGCAGAAGACAATATTCCTCCGCCCAGGCGAGCAACCACCAAGAAAAGGTGCTAACACCAATTCTCGCCCAGGACAACTGGAAGCTGCTGGGGACTGGAAGATGCTGGTTGATCTTGATCAACGGCTTATTTTTCCACCTGAGATTGCCAACACTATCCTACGACCAGATATTTTTTTGTGGTCTGGATCAGCACGCATTGTTCAACTGATAGAGTTAACAGTGCCATGGGAGGATGCGGTTGATGAGGCATATGAGAGGAAGAAACTCCGGTATGCTCATCTGGCCACTGAAGCAGAACAGCGAGGATGGAGAGTCCAGGTTTATCCAGTGGAAGTGGGTTGTCGAGGTTTTGTGGCACACTCTACAACCCGGTTCCTCAGAGACGTCGGATTCAGTGGCCAAGAGTTGCGTCGCACAGTAAAGAACTTATCTGAAGCAGCAGAAAGGAGCAGCAACTGGCTGTGGTTGAGACTGAAAGATTCTAGCTGGCTATGTACAGGCCGCCATGCTACGGTTTCGTAGAATTCTTGAAAACTTAAAGAGTCTGTTGGTTTATTTGTATAGGTTGTATAGTATTTACAGTCATTACGTTTCTGTGTATATTGCGTGAATGACGGGTGGTTGGGCAGATACTGTGGTATGCCATACGGAACCGTTGCCACTGAAACTGCATATTAACGCACCAGTGGGGCTCGACAGCCTTAGTCAAACGGGTTGGCGCGTATGGTTGGGTTGCGGAGAGATTGTGAGATTGTGGTTAGGTCTCAGCAGCAAGAGGGAAGTAGAGGTCAGTAAGCTGGGCTGAGTTGAGTGGGGGACGGAGGGGGGTGACTCTGGGACGCCAGAGTCACTGTCAAGCCCTCTTGAGGTGTCGTGGGCTAGTCGACGAAACACTGAGGACGGAAGGTGCCCACTTGAAGACCCTAGAGATGTCCCCTACTTGGCTCAATCCAGACGGTTGTCGCGCTGGTCCACTAGGGAGACCACACTGTAGTTAACGCCGGACAGAAGGAGAGTCACACCACCATATGGAAAGAAGCGTAAATGGGTGAAGCATAGTTTACTGTAAAGCTACATCTTAGTGTTGCTTATCTTGGCGAAAGCCGAGTACAAATCAGCATGAAGTTTTAACATCTACTCTCTTTTAATGGAAATCGTTAAGCGTTTTGTCCTGATGGAAGGGGAATCCTTGAGTATGATGAGGTATTGAGGGAAACCGATTATAATCCAGTTCATGGTAGAAAAAGTTGATAACATGTAGCCTAAGGCTATCACAGGGAAAGTAACAATGAAGTTAATGAATGAAACATAAAAACAGCTTTTGTGCCTTCATCATCTTTTCCGAATATAAACTGACCCAGATAATCATCACAAAAAAAACTTAATGCATGCTCAATTGTTGTAAATTAGTTTTTATGAATGAATGGCTTGCTCTAACTGTTGCTCTTGTCTTCGTCAACACACGCTTGCACCCCCTGCTGGTGGGATGGACTAACAGCAGATGGAGATTATGCCGAGTAATCTACTACGTTTCCTGCAGTTCCTGGACGTCAACGTTGAATTTACTGTAGAATTTGAACCACTGAATTTGTGGAAGTGAAACCGCCGGTTCAATATTATAGGTTGTATTTTTAATCAGTTTGAATATTTTGGAAGTGAAATATGAAAGCTGAATATGGATTATTGAATTTTTACTAATGAAAATGTGTTTGAAATGTTTTGTATTTAAATATTCACAGCTTAAATATTCAACCATGCTAAATTTCAGTAGCCTGACTACGTCAGACTTCCGCTCAATTTCAGTTCGCTTCTGTACTCAGTCTGAGATAGCGACCTATTTCTCTGTTTTCCTCCGGCCTGAAAACAGCCGGCCAATCAACGAACAGAGGGCGGGCTTAGAGCCGTAACGTAGACGCTAAGCGCTGAGTTTAAGATTGTATTTTAGGTAAGGGAAATCGAAAACGACCGCGGATATGGAGACACGGGATGCAATTGGCTCTGTTGTGGAGAATATTCCCGGCATTTGCAAACTGAAGCCCGAACAAGAAGAGTGTTTGTTAAACATTTTGAATGGAGGTGATGTTTAAGTTGGCGAGAGAGGTGATTGCGTTATGTGATTGGCTTACGGGTAACCAATGATTTTATACTTCAGACAAGCGCCCCCCACGAGAAAGAAAACACTTTTCAATTATGCCATTCAAGACTCTGTCTACGAAGCAAAGCGAAGTAGCAGAGTTTGGTATTACCAGGCTTAAATTTCAGCCCGTAAAAATGGAAACCCTAAAAATACAATGCATTAAAATACAAGCAGGGTTAATACAATGCATATTTTTTTCAAGTAGTACAATTCAACATGCTTTTTGTTTCAAAAACATTTGGCATTATTTTACTTCCATAGTTCTCGCTGAGGAATATTTCTTTGCAATTTTTGAGTCTGGAAAACACTCCCTGAAAAGAGGACTAAGATGATCATCGAATGCTAAAGGAATATTATGGTTGACCATGGCCACCGCAACCTTGATCTCTGCCCTCCTAGTCTGCAAAATAAGAAACATAATAGAGTTACCTTTAGTACATAAAATACATAATACATAAAAAGATTTAATTTAACATCTGAAGTTGAACGTGAGCCTATGTGAGCACTTGCATGGATCTTAATTTACTAATCACCTGAGTCTCAAGATTCAGTTCATCAGTTCTTGAACAAAATAAACTGTATTTTCTGGGAGTTTTCAAGAGTTTTCTGTTTTTTGATGTGACCGTCTCTGGTGATGTGCCTCTTCACATCCGCTCTCCCTTGATGGCCGCACTACAGTTCGCGCCTATAATTACAGATGCAATAAGATAATAATTTACGTTACACCTAAAACTTTAACGGTACCGTTTCTTTGCTTCGCTAAAAGTATAATAATGCGACTTTCTATCAGACAAAGTTTAATAATGACATACAGTTGAGCAAGAATATTGTTTTAATAAATTATGTTTCTTACCTAGATAACCATTCTGATTCTACACCAAACAGGCCACTAAACGTTTTCCTGGCGTTGAAGGTGAAGATGCTATGGAAGATTCCAATAAATAGACAGCAGACGGACGTCACTAACGTACGACGACAAATTTTTCCAGCGAATCAACAATCAGAGAAAGGCATTAGACACACAGTGGTCCAATCAGTAGTTAAGAGCCTGAACTTGTTTATAGTAATTCGGAAATTAGTGCACTTGAGTGAAAAAAAAATACAGCACAGAAGAATGTCTAATTTAGAGTGAGATTTCTTTGTTGAGTGTGAGACCATGAGATTGAGGCTGAATGCGTAAGTGTCACGCCAGATGCGTGAGAGTTGGCAACCCTGACCCTATAGAGACGAATTGTCACAGGTCGGGGTGGGCTCTCAGTGACCGGCCGCCACCCCTGGCATGCACGCCACCGTGAGGAGCTAAACCGCAGGACACAACAGGCAGGACGACAAATGATAAGTATAAAAATCTCTTTATTTACTTTAAAACATCTCTTTAAAACTTTTACTAAAGTCACTTCAGCATTCCCTTGAACAGGATTCGAATGGAGGAAGGAGTGGGTGTTCCCCCACTTTAACAGGCTTTCTACTGGACTCAGACAGAGAGAAGGAGGATAAGTATACTTCACACTGGAGCAGGCTCTTCCCATTCACAGCTTCAGCAGGCTCTTCATTGAACCCAGACAGGGAGGATGAAGGTAAATATACTTCACAGCTGTGGCAAGCTCTTCACTGGACTCTGGCAGAGAGAATGGAGGTGAGTATAATTCACAGCTCTAGCAGGCTCTTCATTCACAGCTTTGACAGGCTCTACACTGGAGCAGGCTCTTTACTGGACTCAGACAGAGAGAGTGGAAGTGAGTATAATTCACAGCTCCAGCAGGCTCTTCATTCACAGCTTTAACAGGCTCTTCAATGGAGCAGGCTCTTTACTGGACTCAGTGGACTGCAGTCATCTCTACTGATTGTGAGTGTCTTGGATGTGTGTTTCCCCAGTCTCACTCGCTGCTGCCGGTCTGTCAGGAAGCTGGTGATCCACTGACAGATCGAGGATGGTATGGAGAGCTGGGTCAGTTTGGCTGTGAGAAGACCAGGCATGATGGTATTGAAGGCCGAACTGAAGTCCACAAAGAGGATCCTTGCATAAGTCCCTGGTCTGTCGAGATGTTGCAGGATATAATGCAGTCCCATGTTGACTGCATCATCCACAGACCTGTTTGCTCTGTAAGCAAACTGAAAGGGATCCAGCAGGGGTCCAGTGATGTCCTTCAGGTGGGCCAGCACCAGTCTTTCAAACGACTTCATGACCACAGACGTGAGAGCGACAGGTCTGTAGTCATTAAGTCCAGTGATTTTGGGTTTTTTGGGGACAGGAATGATAGTGGAGCGTTTGAAGCAGCAGGGAACTTCACACTGCTCCAATGATCTGTTGAAGATCTGCGTGAAGACTGGGGCCAGTTGGTCAGCGCAGGCTTTTAAACAAGCAGATGAGATGCCGTCTGGGCCTGAGGCTTTCCTAGTCTTCTGTTTTTTGAAGACTCGGCTCACGTCCTCCGCACAGACCTTAAGCTCAGGTTGGATGGCAGGAGGGGGGAGTGATAATTGGAGTACAGGAGGTGATGCTGAATGTGTGAAGTGCAGATCAGACCGCGTGTGTGGTGTGAATGAGGGCTTTTCAAACCGGCAGTAAAATGAATTTAAATCGTCAGCCAGGTGTTGATTGTCCACAGATCGAGGGGATGGTGACTTGTAGTTGGTGATGTTCCTCAGGCCATTCCAGACTGATGATGGGTCGTTGGATGACAACTGGTTTTTCAGTTTATCAGAGTAGTTCCTTTTAGCAACTCTGATCTCCTTTGTCAATCTGTTTCTGGCCTGGTTATATAAGATTTTATCCCCACTTTTGTAAGCATCCTCTTTGGCATGACGAAGGTGTTTGAGTTTCCCAGTAAACCATGGTTTATCATTAGTGAATGATAAGAATGTCCTGGTAGGAATGCATGTATCCTCACAGAAACTTATATATGATGTTACAGTATCTGTGAGCTCATCCAGATCATTGGTAGCAGCTTCAAAAACAGTCCAATCAGTGCAATCAAAGCAGGCCTGTAGATTCTGCTCTGCTTCATTAGTCCATCTTTTTACAGTCCTTATTCCAGGTTTAGCTGATTTCAGTTTCTGCCTGTAGGTCGGTATGAGATGAACCAAACAGTTATCAGAGAGCCCCAAAGCTGCCCGTGGGACGGAGTGATATGCATTTCTTATTGTGGTGTAACAGTGGTCCAGTATATTACTGTCTCTGGTGGGACATGTAACGTGCTGTCTGTATTTTGGTAGTTCACGGGAAAGATTTGCTTTGTTAAAATCCCCAAGAATGATTAAAAGAGAGTCTGGGTACCTTTGTTCCGTTTCAGATATTTGTTCAGCCAGCTGTTGTAGCGCCGCGCTCACGCACGCGTCTGGAGGGATGTAAACATTCACGAGAATGAAAGAGGAAAATTCCCGAGGCGAGTAGAAGGGTTTACAGTTTATGAAATGTGCCTCTAAATTAGGAGAGCACATCTTCTTCAGTGTTGTTACATCTGAACACCAACTTTCGTTAATGTAGAAACACAATCCACCACCTCTCGTTTTCCCCGTTAGCTCCGCGATGCGATCCGCTCGGAACAGCTGGAAGCCCGGCAGATGTATTGCGTTGTCCGGTATGGCTTCACTCAGCCAGGTTTCAGTGAAGCACAAAGCAGCAGAGTTTAAAAAATCCTTGTTAGTGTGGGTGAGGAGAAGAAGTTCATCCGTTTTGTTAGGAAGGGATCGGAGATTCGCGAGATGAATACTGGGGAGTGCAGTGCGCAGGCCGCGCTCGCGGAGTTTAACCAGCGCGCCGGCTCGCTTCCCGCGTTTGCGTCTGAACGCGCGTTTGAACAACACCGCTGCCCCTCCGACGAGAATGTCCAGCAAAACGTCAGAATAATCAAAAACTGTAGAAAAGGTTTCTGGTGTGTGTTTCCTAATGTCCAGTAGTTCGTCTTTCGTGAAACTGATGGGAAAAGAATGACTAAACGCAGAACAAACGAACAAAAACAACACAATAGCTGGAGAGCTCCACACCGAGGCAGCCATCCGCGGCGCCATCTTGGATCAGATCCATCCTATTGTTCCAGTTGGTCAACGGGTATCACTTCATCATAGCCCTGAACCAACATATCACCGATAAATGAGGTGTACTCCTCCTTAAACTTATCATTCCACTCAAACTTCCTCTTCAAGCCTTGGAGGCGCTGTTCAGCAACACAGCGATTATTTGGTAAGACAGGATCTTCTTCTCTGAAAGGTAAGTCAATGCAATAATGTCCATTTTTCAATTCTGCTGTACTACTCACAATCTTCATGAATTTAATGTCCTCTCTTGACATTTCCAATTGATCCTCTGATGTTTTTTCATTAAAATTATGGTTATATTGTTTAATGAGCATTTCCTCCAGATGTTCCACAGAAATGCGATTGGTTGTGACAACAGAGCAGCCAGTCTTTACTCTATTGCTGCCTCCACCTCGAAGTGCTCCATTACTTACCCAACCAACTCTTGTTCGGACTGCATATGGTCCTTCACCTTGACTGTTAATCAGCTCCCAGTGGTGCATCACTTTTGCTGCATCTGTTCCAATGAGCAAATCCACATTTGCATCCACTTCATGAAGCTTTATGTTCCTCAAGTAAGACCATTTACCCACATCCTCTTGTCGTGGAATGTTCAACTTTGACACTGGCATAATCTTTTGAGTTAAAACATTAGGCAACTCAATAAAATCATTAGTATCCATGCCAGATACTTCCAAACCAGACAAAACATTAGTATTCACAATTTTCTTTTGACCCATTGTCCTTAATAGAATGTTTGCTGGTTTTCCTCTTAGGCCTAGTCTCCTTGCCAAATCAACAGTGCAGAAAGTACCTGAACTCCCAAAATTCAAAAATGCGTAGGTCTGAACCACTGTTTTACTCCTCTTGCTTTTAACCTGAACTGCAACAATTGAGAAGACAGGATCATCCTCTTCACTGGTCCCTATATGACCACGTCTGTTGTCCAGTTGACACACTCAGTGGAAGGCTCACTGAGCTCTCCTGTGCTTCTTTGAATGATGTACCCTTTCCATCAATGTGAAGGACTGATGGGTGCTTCAGGTGACACACACTCCAATCCAAACAACTCGTACAGTCTTTGCTTGTGTGACCAACTTTTAAGCAACCAAAACAAATTCCATTTTCCTTTATGAAACTTATCTTGTCCCGGTGCATCTTCAACTTAAACCGTGAGCATTTATCCAGAGCGTGATTGTTCTGTTGGCAGAATAAACATTATTTAAGATTACTTTGGGCAGAGGAGGACTTGATATTATCATCAATGTAGATCTTATCTCCTTTTACTGAACCAACACTGGTTGCAAAAGTGCTTCCAGTTCGTCTCTGCTTTGCATGACCAGCGTTGGAGGCTTTAATGTAGCTGGTAGGTTGACAATCCTGTATGTTACCAAACAGAGGGTCAGAGACAATTCTTACTTGTTTTTCAACAAAGGTCACAAGGTCAGTGAATACAGCCTTGTCTCCACTTTGCTCCTGCAGATCACATGCAACATTTCTCCATTTTTCCCTTAGCTTATAAGGCAATTTCATCACAATGCTTCTGAGGTTGGATGGCATGTCCAACTCCTTCATATGCATGATTTGCTGTGTTAAATTGGAACAACCTTGAATAAACAGAGAAAATGATTGTAGTGCTTTCACATCCTCTGGCTTAATGAGAGGCCATGTAAGAATTTTGTCCATATAAGCAGAGGCAATTTTGTGCTCATTACCAAAATGTTCTGCAAGAAGGGATTTAGCTCTTTGGTATCCCTGCTGAGGAGGCAGGTGCTGACAACTTTTCACCAGGTCTCTTGGCTGACCCCTAGTGTACTGCTCCAAAAAGTTCAAAAAGCAATCACTCATATTATTAGTCTTTTCTTCTACACAGTTTTCAAAAGCTCTAATAAAGGTTCGAAACTGAAGAGGGTCACCATCAAACACAGGAATATTTCTCATTGGCAAAGCAGATGCTAAATTTTGCTGAACCAACAATGTGATGTCGTTCTGTCGTTGCATAATGCTCACAATATAATTCTGGGTGTTATCATTGCATGCTGGGTTAAGATGGGATTGCCGTCCTATTTGTTGAGCATCATGAACCATTGGTGTCCTTTGTGTTTGGGCGTCACTTGTTGCAAGTCTGGTGTCTGTTTGTTCCACTTTTTTAGGTCTGACAATCAGAGCCTGTGATTCAGGGTGAGATTCACTGTGAATATTCTTTATGTCACTGTGTTCTGGAATGAAATGATCAGCCTGAGGATTCAGGCGGCCTGTTCTTGGCTTGTTCCATTCATAATAGGAGTTCATTCCGTCAGATCCTTTAGAACCACACTTTGAAATCATTTCCAGCACATGAAGTTTAGCATTGGCTGCAGCAAGATTGGTTTCCAGAGCCAACTGTTCATTTTCCTTTATTAATTCCACTTCTTTGGCTTCTAACAAGTGTTTCCCCTTTTTAATGCAGTCATGCGTTGCATAAGTGCTGCCTAATCAGCTTCTGCTTTTATCCTTGCAGATGAAGTTGAGGATACTCTTGATACTTGAGAATGTAATCTGGAATTATTCTCCTTTACAAATGAGATGTTAGATGCACTGTCTTCAGGATTAATCCCATCAGAAGTTACACTTTGGTTGTCAGGATGTTCAGCATCAATATCAACTCATGGTACATATGGTTGAGCAGCTTCAGATAACCAGCCCTTTACTTCCTCAGTAAAATCACAGAACATGGTCATTTTTGTATGAAAATACTTATTTTGTCTTTAAACTTCACTCTCTGGCAAATTCAAATTCAAGAAGGATTCATGCATGTCATTAGCTTCCTCATTATACTTAATGCATTTTCCCAACTGATATTGCACAGAGTTCACATTATCAGTGGATTCCATCAAGGCACGAATTTGTTCCATGTACTTCTTAGCTTGCTTGCATTTCAAAGACCTCTTTTCTTGGCACGTTTTTGCATAAAATGCCAACCCTTTTTCGGTGAACTTGCCGTTTCGTTTTACAGAGTGCGTAGACAGAGCGTCGCTCTTCACTCTTGATGTGCTAGACTGTTGCGACATTGTTTCTTTGTTTTCAAATCCCTTTTAAGTCCAGCTTAACTTTCACTCAATTTATTCACAAGTAGCATGGAGAAACATCATTTGTTGCATTGGGACGCTTCAATGACATAGCTTTCTTATGAATGAATGACGTGAATGTCTCTATCGAGGTATTGCGCAACCGCTACACATCCTCTAAAATCCCTCAAAATCCTTTAAAACATCCAATATTCAACCTTGTGCAGTGAAACAATGAATCCAACACTCCAATAGCTAAGCCGTCTTCCAATACAACTTCATAGTAAAAAATTTTCACGTACCGACTGTTGAACAGCTTTGTGTGATGTCCGTGTGCCACCGTCTTTCCAGGCAACGACGTGGTTTTCAACAACATACTCCACAATCCTCCTTCGTGTAAGTGATCCAAGCTTCCACAAAGTCCATCGACATGAATCTCCACATTAAGGTGTTTTTTTTACTTTTGTAGTGGCGATTTGTCCTCCAATTTAACTCAAACAAGAAATCAAAATAAGATAAACAAACTCAAAATCAAACGGCCACTTAGGCACTGAAAGATCGAATCTTACGCACGGCAAAAGAAGTCCAATGTCCAGGCAAGCATATCGTTCATGCGGTTTATTTCCAATTAAGCAAGCGTACAAACAAATTTCGTCTGCAGCCTCTCTTACCCTGTATGTGTGAGTGGTAAAAAACCAACAACCTTTCCCAGTGCCTGCCTGTCCTAAATGTGACCACCAGTATATACCTGCAAACAGGTGCTCAATACTTTCAAAATAAAAGTCACAAAAATACTCAAATTAACCAAAATAATAATATTACTATTCTATATCTAAATCAATAAAATAATCATGCAAATTATTTAAGGTGAAGCAAAATAAATAAATTAATTAAGTTAAATTACAAAACAAGGAAATAGCTCCAACACAACCCAACAATTTGTTTACAGAAACAACCTGTCACAGTGTCTGGTATGTGTGCCCCTGGGTGTCCGCTAGAGGTCTCTTCCCCATATCGTCACCAACTCACTATGAACTTCAATTCCCATAGTCCTTTGTCTGTACTCATCATTTGATCATTGCACACAGCTGTTTCCCATTACCCTGTTAGTTCTGTGTGTATAAATACCCTGTCTGTTTCTATGTTCATTGTGGATTCCTTGTTTTCTGCCGTGTTGCACTTCCCTGTTCCACTCTGTATTGTTTCTTGTTTTGGACTGTCGTTTATGGATTTTGACCTTTTGCCTGGATGTCTACGAGTACGGATTACCCTAATAAACTGCGCTTGGATCTTACCTTTTCTCTCGTGTGCATTCCGTGACACAACCCAGCATTTTTTTGAGTGTACACCCTCTGACCAAGATCAGACTGGCGAGACTGTGTCCGTGAGATCCACGTAGTCCCTTAATAAACGAGTACACTCTAAAAAATGCTGGGTTAAAAACAACCCAATTAGGGTTATTTTGGCAACCCAGCACTGGGTCAAAAAGGGACATACCCAGCACTGGGTTGTTTTAACCCAACTAGTTGGGTAAATGTTTGACCCAGCATGCTGGATTGTCATTTTAATCCAATAATGGGTTAACAATTTCTACAGTGCTGAGTTAATGTAACCCAAAATGGATTGTAAATTTAAACTAGAAATTTTAGTAATTAAAATGACTAAAATAACACATCTACAGCAATACAGACTTCAGTAATCAAAATATGAAAATTTATTTTTGTTTTATCAAGTAAGATTGTTCATTTGTGAATACATTTTTTTTTATTTCCCATCACTCCCTCCCCATTGACAAAATTCAATGAAAATGCATGAAACCATATCACAGAAAGACTTGAAATAACTTCTTGAAGAAAATATCTAAAAACATTTCACAATATTTACATCAAGATCTTGAGCATAAGATATCATGTGAGAGAAATACTCAGTAAGAATCAATTGTAGTGTATTTATACTGTAGAAGAAAAGTACAAGTATTTAGAAGTAATAGTAAATATAAAAAGAACAACAGCATAAAAGAGGGAAGGTCGCAGACAGTAATAACCTGTTTGTCAGCAAAAATGAGTCAGAAAAATTAACCTTTCGAAGAAAATATAAATTTGAAATCTTAAAACATTTCAAAGCATTTACATCAACATCTTGAGCATAAGATATCATGTGAGAGAAATACTCACTGTAAGAATCAATTGTAGTGTAATTATACTGTAGAAGAAAAGTACAAGTATTTAGAAGTAATAGTTTAGAAGTAATAGTTTAGAAGTAATATTTTAGAAGTAATAGTAGTAAATATAAAAAGAACAAACATCAAAAAAGAGGCAAGGTCACAGACGTTAATAACAAAAACTACTGTTTGTCAGCAAAAATGGATGCTCGCAAAAGTCTTATTTTTGGTGTTTCATCCCCAGAAAGACCATACACCACAGTCTGTAAAAACTGCCACACTGTGGAACAATAGCTGCATTTACATGGACCCTTATAATCGGATTGAAGGCTCAATCGGATTGAAAAACCTTCATGTAAACACCTTTATTCATCCGATTGAGCTCGATCGGATTGAAATTTCGATCGGATTGAAAGGGGTGGTTTATTCCTTTTCTAATCCGATCGAGAGAACATGTAAACACTTAATCGGACTGAAAACCAAACCTGTAAGGAATGCGCATGTGCAATGACTTAGAAATGACGTAATAACTTATGACGCACAGTTGTTGTTGAAAGGAAGATGGCGTGCAGTAAGCAAAATTGGTCTGTAGCAGAAACCACGTTGTTGCTGAATATTTTGACGGAAGAAAAAGTAGTTGAAAGACTAGACGGTCGCAAGTCACGCAATAATGACTTGTTCAAGCAGGTTTTTGAAAAACTGAAAGCAGCTGGAATTAACAGGTCAGTTAGAGCAAATAAAACACAGCTGGAAAGGGCTTAAAAGTGGGTACTACAAGGCGAAATCCCAAAACGACAAAAGTGGTGAATCTCCGGCTAATTTTCCATTCTATGCCATTATGGATGAAATAATGGGAGGAAGACCACTGGTGAACGTCACAGCACATGATGTGGATGTTGGCTTCCCAGAAGAAGATTCCTTTGATGCGAGTGCTTCTACCATCCCGGAAGACGCATCTGGTAAGTTGTGATAATATCACCGCAGTGTAACACATGCAGAGATGTACACACACACATTACATGTGCACTTATTGCTCATAGAGTTAGCTATTATTCATAAGGATTTTGATATGTAGATAGTGAGAGCAACTTTGAGGAAGCGGGGATGAGCAGCTCTTTACACCCAGAAGAGGAGACAGCTGAAGGCTATGCCCATTCTCTATCAAACGCTGCAAAAAGAGTAAGTTTCATGTCAAATCACTCATTATGAGTAATAATTAATCAGCAGTTATAATTATCATTCGATCAAAAATCAACAACGTGACGAGATTATACTCTCAAAGTTTCTGGAAGAAAGCACTCGCTCAACTGAACGTCTGTTAGGACAAATATTTGAGGGTCTCGGGAGTATTCTTGCGCAAACCTATGAAGCAGCTCCTCATTTCCAGGCACAAGCTCCACCACTCAATCCTTATATGCAGCCTCCGTAGAACTACCCAGGCCAATTTTACATTAGGCCAGTGCACTATTCTGCTAATGTCCCAAACGGCAATGAAACCAGTAGCTCTGAGCACAGTCTGCATGACCTAGGTTAGATTAGAATAATAAAACTCATGCTGTCAAATCAATTAATCACATCTAACATAAGTTTATATATGTTGAGATCACAAACTTTTATGTTAGATGCAATTAACCGATTTGACAGCACTAAATAAAACAAAGACAGTCTTAGTTGTGTAGAGACAGTTATTTAAAGGGATAGTTCACCCAAAAATGAAAATTCTGTCAGTATTTACTCACCCTCATGTTGTTTCAACCCCGTAAGACCTTCGTTCATCTTCGGAACACGGATTAAGATATTTTTGATGAAATCTGAGAGCTGGATCACTCCTCCATAGGCTTCTTCAGGGATTGAAACTTGCCAGCCCCGAAAAGTTATTAAAGACATCGATAAAATAGTCCAAGTGACTACAGTGGCTCAATCCTAAGTTTATCAAACGACGAGAATACTTTTTGTGCGCAAAAACAAACAAAAATAAAAACATTATTTCAACTATTCATTTGCTTCTCTGTTGGCCTCTAGTCAGTTAACTTAGTGTGACAGCTACGTCACACGTAGGCTCACTAATGGCCGCCGTTGGTCATGTGGGTGATGCTTGTGACGTACAACAACTATGCTTTCACAATAGTGAACTGACTCGAGGCCCACAGAGAAGGAAATTAATAGTTGAAATAAAGTCGTTATTTTTGTTTTTTTTTTGCGCACAAAAAGTATTCTCGTCGCTTGATAAACTTAAGATTGAGCCACTGTAGTCACTTGGACTATTTTAACGATGTCTTTAATAGCTTTTCGGGGCCTGCAAGTTTCAATCCCTGAAGAAGCCAATGGAGGAGTGATACAGCTCTCAGATTTCATCAAAAATATCTTAATTTGTGTTCCGAAGATAAACGAAGGTCTTACGGGGTTGAAACAACATGCCGTTGAGTAAATACTGTCAGAATTTTGGTGAACTATCCCTTTAAGCTAGTTGTAAAGAAAGTAATGTAAGCCATTGTTTTTTTTGGAGTTTACAACAGTTTTTTTTTTTTAGTGTCACTTCAGTGAAGGGTTTAAGTTTAACAAAATTGTACTTGCAACTTCACTTTTTTTATTGCACTTGTTAACATTAACATTTTTGTTGAAACTCTTGCAATAAGTATTGCACTGGCACTTTTAAGAGCTACCTTGTATTTGTATGTGTAAAACGGTTTCTCATTAAAAGTGATATTTTCATCTCAGAGGTGTTTTTTAAAGACTGCATTTAGTGGAAATGTCCTGTACGAAGGGGAAAGTGGGTGGACATGTAATTGGACAGAGCTATTCTTGCATTGCTACCAGTGGCATCACACTCCATATTCACTGAGTGGTTAGGTTGAGGATAGATAGCATTCAAGATGAAGTGAAAATCACTTCTTTTTAGCAGCACCCTCCACCTTGACTTCAAAATTCCGAACGTGTTCTCAACTCCCACCTGTAGTGAGCTCAGGTAGGCATTAAAAGATTCTTGATCAGGGGTCAAATGTGCAGAATTCATGTATCCTTTCAAGAGCCAGTCAAGGAGGGGGTATGCAGGGTCCCCAACTATTAGAAGCCTAGTGTCTTTTCCCTTGATGTTCTTAACACCCTAAAATAAGAATTAATTACATAGTATTATATAATTAATATTCCCTTTAAAAAGTAAAGCTTTCACAAAGCCTCACCTTTAATAGGAGGTGGGATATTTGGAAGAGGTCAGACTGGCGTAGAACATTGGCATCATGAGCACTGCCAAGCATTTTACAGCTGATGCTCCAAAAACTATAAAGAGGTGTGTGTGTGTATATATATATATATATATATATATATATATATATATATTAAATCCACTTAAAGTATGCATATAGTTTATAAAATTGTAAACATAAATGCATTTTTTAAAACAAGCATGATATGTTATTACTCTTAAATTTTTTTTTACTTAATACATTTTTAACTATTTTAAATAATTCAGGCTAAAAAATAATTTGGCTAACCATAATTTGTCATCGACAACAGCTTGCAAAACGTAAGGAGGCCAGCCTTTACGGTTAACAAAATCTTTGCATCAGTCTGAAGGTGGAAGGATGGGAATATGTGTTCCGTCGATAATTCCCATTATTTGAGGAATGTTGTGCATCTTCTGAAACCTCTTGGCGATCTCCAGTGCTTCCTCCTCATTTGGCACCCAGATCAGCTGTTTTATCGGACCTCTCAACATGCCTTTGCAGAACATGTAAATTAATTTCTTGACTGTGCTTCACCAAATTGATTGGAGATGACACAGTATTCCGCACAGCTGCCGAGTTTATACAGTACGATTGCGCCTCGCATTGTCAATGGTATTGGTACTCTCACCGTAACTTCATCAGGTGCCATGTACCCCTCTATCATTGAACATAATGTCATAAATGACTGTCGTGTCATCCTAAAATTTTCCTTCCACTCCTCGTCCGTGAAGTGGTGCAAGACAACGTTGTCCCACCAGTCCTTGTTCTGGGCTCTGGCAGGGGCATTTTAACTGCTTGATAAATACAAGCAGCACGGCACAAAACATCACGCGCTCGTCGTCTCCTAATTAGCAGCTGAAATAGGTAAATGTTAATTCGGATTTTTAAAACAAAAAAAAGAAGCAATGGTAAGAGGGTGGCTGCTGTGCGCATCGTGGAACGGCGGGAATCGTCTAGTGCACTGTGCGTAACTGCGCATGTCTAAAGATCAAATCAGATTCAAAGCTTGTGACATGTAAACGCGCACATCAACCCGATTACTTTATTTATCATTCATGTAAACACCGTGTTCGGATTCATCAATCGGATTGATTTCATTCCGATTTAGCCATGTAAACGTAAATACTGTTTCGAGTAGTCTGTGTCAAATACGTAGAACGCCTTAAAGCAAACATCAACTGCACCAAGCAATGTATTTTGCTTAAGTGCCTCTCCGTTTATAATGGCAAAGGCTTGAAAGCACTGGTTGTATCCAAGCATGAGAACATGTGGACATTCAGAGTCTTTTGAGCGCAAGTACTCAGCCATATTGGTCCAAATCTGACAACAACAACAAAAAAAAAAAAATAGAAGAGGGAAAACAAATAATAATTGGCATCAATTTAGAACGCAAAAATGTAAAACTAATGTAAATACCTGTAGTAACAGTAAAGGCTATGACACACCAAGCCAACCATCGGCCAATGTTAGCACTAGTCGGACCCCTGTTGCAGGGGTTGGCCCTTGGCCATAGCCGTCGCAGTGTGTTCCATCTTTTTGGCCCAGATGCAAATGACTCATGGCAACAACACAGTTACCGTTTGATGTCACTATTTTTTTTTTTTTTTTTCGGCTTAGTGTGTCTTGGCCTTAAAGGGTTAGTTCAACCAAAAATAAATACTTAAATTAAATTAAATCATACTTAACAAAATGAAAATGGAAATTGTCATGACTAACAGTAATTTTAAACAGGAAAACTCTCTCCTTTTTTAGAATTACATGAGAGATAGTAATTCATTTTTAAACGGTATTATTAATTTGTAACAGTGTTCTGAATACCCATTACCTGCTGACATCAATTCTACACTGGAAAGTAGATCAAGAGATTGTCTCTCTCTGCTGGCAAACTGCAGAATCTTATCCTTAAACACAGGTACCCAATTTTCGGTGAGTTTTGAAGCGGAGCCTGGATTTAAAATTAAGAAATCCTGGGATATCTAAAAAATACTAAACAAAGGCCAACATGGCAAACAAAGTTGTAAAACAAAAAAGAAAATACTGAG
The DNA here is from genome assembly GCF_051911475.1 of Siphateles boraxobius. Taxonomy (NCBI): domain Eukaryota; kingdom Metazoa; phylum Chordata; class Actinopteri; order Cypriniformes; family Leuciscidae; genus Siphateles; species Siphateles boraxobius. The sequence goes on along the minus strand of NW_027509186.1, from coordinate 39,270,984 downwards.
CCAATGTTTTTATTTCTTAAATTTAAACCCACAATGTCTGGAGTGTCGAGGAGACGTGGATACTCCTTGAATTTCCCATGATTGTCTTGGTTCCATCGTCACAAATCCATTTGGCCCTATGGCTAGACGTCTCCTTCATGTATTGCTCAACCTGACTTAGTGGCCAGATATTATTTTTAGCCACTCTGTCATTTGAGTAGCTCTTTCTGAATCTACATTTGACTATGTTGAGAAATGTAAATCACAAACAGGAATTTTGAATGGGAAAATATGTTACGCTGAGGTACACACATACAGACACACATATACTGTATGTCACGGGGTGACGAACAAAGAGGAACTATTATTCCGGGGAATGTTTCCGAGTGGGAGCGGATTTAGTGGGATACCAGGCCGGTTCCGGGGTTTCCCCCATGTATTGCGTCCGGGCGTATTTTCTAATGAAGAGACGAGCGTCAGCTGTGCTAGAGGAGGAAAGTTAATAGTGATTGGGACACCTATCCATTACATGGATTATAAAAAGGCCATTCTGGCGTGAAGAGGACGGTATGGAGCGGGAAGGATTAACGCGGCGCGAAGGCAGAACTTTATTCTCCGCATCTCGGGGAACTGGAAGAATGGATTCATAAAGTGAGAACGATAAGGATTGAAGAGTGGCTGAGCATCCACATCATCTATGCAGCAGGTAAGTGTCTCTTTAATATTCTTCTGTGAAGCCCTTGTATTCTTCAATATTCGTTTGGGTGTATCAGACAGTGAACCGTGGCTCCAAATTAGTCAAGATATTGACTGAGATTACTTTGTAGTGTAAAGTTACTCCTCACAGTGTTGGATATTCAGACCTATCAATGGGAGAGGACGTCGGCTGGGACCGCGAGTGGAGCCTTATTCACTGTGAGTTGTTGTGGACTGCAGTGCTTAGTGTGAAGTGAACACGTGTGACTCTTTGAAGTGACTTACTGCATGTACAAGTGTGGGTCTCTAATTCTGCTTCCACCCGTTGGCCCCAGTGGGCAGGTCTGTGTGGCTCGAGCTGAAGAGAGCCCTCTAACCATTGTTTATCCAGCGTGTGTTGTATAGGAACTACTGAAAAGATTTCTTACCTTCGTCTGTCTCGTTGTCTGTTGACTGCTCTGCTGCCTGTTCTGAAGAGGAGCCGCTGGGTGAAGATCCTTTACCATTGTCTGTTCTTGTATCATTAATTGCTGTCTGCTTTTGCTGCCTGCTCTGAAGTTAACCTGCTGTGTTAAAGTTTCTTACCACAGTCTGTTCCATCGTCTGTTGCTGCCCGCTCTGAAGAGAAGCCGCTGGGTGAAGATTTCTTACCATCGTCCGTCCCGTGATCTGTTGACTGCTCTGCTGCCTGTTCTGAAGAGGAGCCGCTGGGTGAAGATCTTTTACCATTGTCTGTTCCTGTAACATTAATTGTTTTCTGCTCTGCTGCCTGCTCTGAAGTTAAGCAGCTGTGTTAGAGTTTCTTACCACAGTCTGTTCCATCGTCTGTGGCTGTCCGCTCTGAAGAGAAGCCGCTGGGTGAAGATCTCTTACCATCGTCCGTTCCATTATCTGCTGTCTGTTCTGAAGAGAAGCCGCTGAGTGAAAACCTCTTACCACAGTCTTTTCCATCGTCTGCTGCTGTCTGCCCTGAAGAGAAGTCGCCTTGCGAAAGCCTCTTACAGCAGTTTGTTCCATTATCTGCTGTCTGTTATGAAGAGAAGCCGCTGTGTAAAAGCCTCTTACTACCGTCAGTTCCATCGTCTTTTGCTGCCTGCTCTGAAGAGAAGCCGCCGTGTGAAAATATCTTACCATTGTCTGTTCCTTTATCTTATCTGCTACCTGCTCTGTAGAGAAGCCGCTGGGTGAAGACCTCTTACCATCATCCGTTCCATTATCTGCTGTCTGTTCTGAAGAGGAGCCATTGAGTGAAAGTCTCTTACCACAGTCAGTTCCATCGTCTGTTGCTGCCTGCCCTGGAGAGAAGCCGCTGTGTGGAAGCCTCTTACCACAGCTTGTTTCATCGTCTGCTGCTTTCTGCTCTGAAGAGAAGCTGCTGTTCGAAAGCCTCTTACTGCAGTCTGTTCCACTATCTGCTGTCTGCTCTGAAGAGAAGTTGCTGTGGGAAAGCCTCTTACCAACGTCTGTTCCATGACCGGCCGTTGTCAGTTCTGACGAGAAGCCGCTGTATGAAAGTTTCTTGCCACGGCCTGTCTCATTGTCCGCCGTGCTTGTTCGAAGAGGAACCGTTGTGTGCTCTACTCTACCATCGCCTGTACTGATACAGATCATTCATTGCCCTAGCGAGGAACCGCTGTGAGGATCCCCTGCCGTTATCGCTGCAGGTATTGACCATTGGCTGTCTTGAAGAGGAATCACTATACCCACCATCGATTGCTCCGAACAGGAACTGCGGAGTGGAGATCTTGTAGCACTATCTGTCTGATCCGTCCCCGTCGTTTGCTCGGAGGAAGACCTACCGAGGGACCCCCCCCCCCCCTCTATACCGTCACCTAAAAAGGCTGCTTACCAGTTCTGTCCGAAGAGGATCGATCGAGTCAACTTTCCCATTCCGTTATCTGCTGGGTCGTGATCGTTGCACCAAGTCCTCACACCGCTGCTGGACAGAGGGGAACAGAGTTGGACTTCTTCCGCTACGTGTTTTAGTAAATAGGATTTTAGTTCAACAAAATAGAACTTTTATTACTTACCATGTTGTCCGACTGTGGCGTCTCTGGGTAAACTCCTCGAGGTGGTACGTAAAACAAAAGGGGCCCGTTTCAGCCGGTGACATATACATATACACACACATACATTATATATATAATTCCGTCAACTATCCCGAGCATCTTTCACGCTGACCCTGGCTAATCAGGCAGTCCTTATTAGCTATGGTTCTATCACTGTGTTGAGGTATTTTGAAGTATCGCATCAGAAACGAGTGATGGAAACACCAAAATTAGAAACAAAATTCCTTAATTCGCAAAGAAGTTTACGCTCACTTGAGGTGGTTTTGACTAGTACGAAAACAAGTTAATGTAAATAATGGGAGATGGAAACGCATTTGCCGAATAAATTCTGACGTTGCGAACATTAAACCCACGTGCAACACTGGCCCCATTTGCATGAGTACATGAATGTGATTGAAGTGGTGTTTTCCCATCCCCGTTCCTGGTGGCATACCAGCATTACACATTTCTGAACTCTTCCTAATCAAACACCTGATTCAACTCATCCGCTCGTTAGTAGAGACTCCAAGACCAGAAATACATGGGTCAGATAAGGCAGTGCTTCTCAAACCTGTCCTGGGACCCCCACCACTGCACATTTTGTATGTCTCCCTCATCAGACACACCCAATTCAAGTCTTGCAATCTACTAATGAGCTAGTCAGGTGTTAAATGTGCAATGGTGTCTGTATAAATACAGCAAAATCATATCCCTGTGTTAGACACTGTATTCACATAGCCTTTACCCTGGCAATCCTTAAGGCATGGAAACTGTTCAACTACTGATGAAGCCAGGGTGACTTTTGTACCTGCACTTGGGCTAAAATAAACAATTTCATATTTTGAATTTTAACAGTAGTACAAATGTACACCAAGACATTAAATATATCAAAAAATATTTTAGCATTAAAATGTTTTACTTTCATTTGTATTGAAAATGTGTACTGACTTTTCTCCAAAGCGTTCAATAAGATGTGACACCAAGATCCGAACCATGGCTTGTCTCTCTTTAAGTGAAATGCAGTGCTTGTTTTCAAAAGTATACCTCTGCCATTAGGTGTTGCAAGAAGGATGTCTCTCACGTTCTAAAAAATATAAATTTTTGTTTAAAAGAAAAACATTCTACAAATTTCTTTAATTTAATGCAAAAAAACCCCCCCATAAAACACAACGTCTTTTCTAGGAACAGTCTGGTCCTAAAACAAGAAATCAATAAACACAAACTTACAAATGTAATGGTAAGGCACATGTATGCATTTTTACAGTACGTTAGTACATTAGTACACAATATATTGTTTCAGCAACGATATCATGATGTGCACATTCACAATTCTGTTAATTCGACTAAACCATTATTTTCCCTGAACTTACCCGTATCACACCTCAATAGCAGCAAAAGTGTTTTACATTGTACATTGCACTTATTTTTTGATGCAAGTACATATACTTATAGCCACTTAATTTAAAGTGGGACCTTATAAACTTTGTTCCCCTCAGAATTGTAATCGAATCGTGAGGCAAGTGAAGATTCAAACCTTTTCTAAAATATGCTTGTTTGAACAGCAGATTTGAAAAATTCAACAGAAAAGTCAATTTGAACTTTCTACACTAAATTTTCAGTTTTAAAGTGTGCAAGTGGCTTACAATTACAATGAACCCTTTAAAATATTACTATATACCTTCAAATGTGGTAATTAACTCTTCAAGATTCCATTCTCTTAGTTTAGTTTTCACATATTCGTCCATCTAAGATAAAATAACAGATAAAATACATTTTATGACTAAATTATGTGCATCACAATAACAGATTGGCAAGACAAAATTGGTGGTCATGATGCTAGTTAACATTATTGAACTAGGCAACTGTAGTCAGGTTTATAGAACTGGAAACATGTAAAACGTCTCATTGCTCTTTAATAATAGTGAAATCAGGGTCGATGATGTCAAATATACCAGGCTTAACAGAGTTGAAATTAGAAGTGGGGAAATGAGATGGAACAGTTAGCTGGATTTAACAATTTTCTGCGTCAAAGCAGCATTTGGTAAAAAAAAATGTATTTATGAAATAAACAACAATTTAACAAGTACGACAGTAACAAAAAAGTTTTACTGTTTTGCATTTATTTTTCAATGTCCTTCGATGCACTTTCCAGTCATTTCAGAAAGATCACAGTGCTTGCTGCGCCTTTACATTCTCTAAAACAAAAATCAATGTCATTCAAAAGGCATTTTATTATCACAGAAAACTTAAGAAAAGCTCTAATCCAAATTATCCCGTGAGTGGCACGGACCAAATGTCGGTCGAGGTAACGTAAAAAAAATGTAAAAAGGTAAAAATGTTGTGTAAGTATAAAAATGTAAAGTAAGTATAGTGAGTAGTATGCTCATAGTAAATTAATAACATCTACTGTTACTATTGTACAGTTAAACGAAAGCAGAGCGGAAAATTTGTGAAGTATGTTCTGACAGAAGACCAGGTTAACGTTAGCAAAGTAAGTTAAACTTCACCGAATCAAACCCGTAGCTAATACAGCAAATCATATATAATAAAGTAAAGTTAACATATTCAAAAGCAATTTTTAAAAATGGAATTAACTTTTTTCTTTCTAAGGCCAGCGTCGCGATGACAGTGTGGCGCACTTTCTTCCTAGTCCACTGAGCAGAGAATTGTGTCGTATGAGGCTGTCATTTGGCTGTGAGGTAACGTTAATCTCAATTGAGCTGAGAGCGTAAAACTGCGTTTATACAGTAAAATCATTAGAGAAATATTGAATATGTAAGGGATAATGTATTGTGACTCTCTTAACAGAATTTTTGGAAATAAGAAATAAGAAAACCAATAAAAGCGGCAGTTAAGACTTGAGGCAAAAACCGCAAATATTTCCATATAAGCTCTTTTCTGACTTTTTCACCTTCCACGAAATCTCAAAATACTCTTGGATAAAAACCAATTGATAACTACTTGAAATATGTATATTTATTTAACCATAAACTGCATAAACGTCTTTTATTTGCTTCCACCTGAAGGCGCTAAGAAAATGGCAGCTTCTCCGACTTCTCCGTCTTGTTGCGTGACGTGCGTGCTCTCTTTCACGTCCGCGTTCCCAACCCACCACCGCTGGGTTACTGATTAAGAATGATTTTCAACCCAAATTGGGTTACATTAACCCAGCATCCTTACCCAACAGTCTCAACCCAGCGTTTGGGTTGAAAAAACAACCCAGCAAGTATGGGATACCTAGAATAAACAAAGATCTAAATTTAATCATAATCAATATTTATGATCATTTTCTAATAAGAAATCTAAATCCAATCTAAATTTGATAATCATTTGAAATTGGAGTCAGATTAAGCGCAGAGCTAAAGTACAATTGAAATTAAATTCTACAAATTAAGTGAACTTCACAGAACGCTGAAAAGAAATACACGCATTATACTTTCTCCCACACCGTTGTATTCCGTCGTTGGGCCGATGGGTGGCCTTTACACTAGATAGTGTTACATTAAGCACCAACACTTCAAAAGAATAGACTTCTCAATAATACTGAAGCTATTACTTTGAATTACAGCAACACCTCCCCTTTGCCTTTCAGATGAGGCTCATGTTTATAACAGTACTCTTGGGGGGTGGACTCATTTAAAGTAATATAATTGCTTAGTTTTAGTCAGGTTTCTGTCAAACACAGCACATAGGTTATGATCTCAAATCATATAATTTACAATAAGTTTTTGATTTGTTGAACATCATATTCTAAAGTTATAAGTATTTAACTAAAGTTTATTTCACTATACATTTGCTTTATCTGAATCTCAATTCATTTTAATTATTGGATCTGTAGAAACCTTTTACTCACAAAATCACACATTGTCAGTAAAATAGTAATTTTATTTGTTGTCATTGTACAGATATGTTATTGTTTATACATTTGTTTATGTAATAACAGGCTTTATAACAGGCTTTATGTAAAAAAAATTGATAAAATTCAGGGAATTGTTTCATATATTAAGAAATAATTTTCTACACTTGTTTCCAGTCTCTTTAAATTTAGGTATTTCTTTCAGTATGTCATGAATCAGAAGGACACAAACAGGTAAAGTGTAGTGGACTTTATTGAAAGCACTCAGGAACAGTCACGGCAGAAAGGTGGATGCTGAGTTAATATGGAGATCGAGTCAATGACTGAATTGGTAATTGTTGAATCTCTTATCTGATGTAGAATGGTGAGGAAGGAAAGGCTGAAGAGTGAAGACGGCCGGCAGACTGGATGACCGGGATCTCTGAACGGGAATTCTGAAAGCAGGATAGTATTCGCAACAGGTAAGTAGAGAAGTCTTGGTGGAGAGAATCAGGAAGTCGATGGTGAGTCGACGAGACCAGACAACTGTGTGAGGGAACTGGTGAGGTTTTTAAGGTGTGAGTGAAGTGAGTGCAGATTGCTGGCAGGTGATGATGACAGGAGCAGATGATTAATACTCCGGTGATGCAGAACGAGTGAGCGGAGTGTAGAGGTCTGGCGCTGATGCTGGTGTATCCGTGACAGAGTAAGCATTCAATCAAAATAATTTGCAATCATTTTCTTTCTTGTTCTCTAATATGTAAGTAAAATAATGACAAATGTTTTTGAAAAAAAGAAAAGAATTTCACCTCTTGAAAAAATATGCATTGCATTTTAATTTCATTATTAAAAATTCAGTAATCCATATCCACCTTTCAGATTTCAGTTCCAAAATATTAATTATGTTTAAAAATACAACCTATAATATTCAACATAACATAATTTTCGGTCCATTTTATTTCGCTTTACAAACTCACTTCCACAAATTCAGTGGTTCAAAAACGGCAGGTTCAAATTTGACATTTGACATCCGGGAACGGCAGGAATATCAGTAGACTGCCAATTGATAATCTCCATAGCTCTTAGTCCACCTCACCAGCAGGGGGTGCAAGCGGCTGTTGACGAAGACTAGAGCAACGGGTGAGAGAGTCATTCATTCATAAAAATCTCTCAGTTCATTGTGTGTTTTCTGGTGCTGTTTAAAACTGCCCAGCCTTGAATAACTCTTTCCACAGAGAGAACACACATAAGACTTCTCATCTGAATTAACTTTTAGGTGATCTTTTAGATTTGATGATGAAATAAAATCTTTACCACACTGATCACAGTTAAATGTTTTTTTCTCCAGAGTGAATGTGCAGATGATAACTGAAAGCTGATGCTCGAGAAAAACTCTTTCCACACTGAGTGCATGTATACGGTTTCTCTCCAGTGTGAATTCTCATGTGTGTGTTAAGGTTTCCTTTCTGTGTAAAACTCTTTCAACACTGAGTGCAGGTGTGTGTCTTTTTGGCTTTTGTTCTTTGAATTGTACGATGTTCCTCCTCCACTTCATTCAGTTCTTGCCTTTGCTCTTTCACTCTCACCTGGTCTAAAATACACAGAAATACAGTTTTAATCAGTTCAAGTGAACCATTATTTATTAACAGAAATCAACAGAGATCAGATCTTTCACTTTCTGTTCTGTCATTCACTTGTTAACATGGTAAAAATAGGTTTGCCAACTGCTATATAAAAGGTTATGGTCATTTTGATGTATTTCTCTATCATGTATCATCCATTTACTGCTTATTAATTCACATCTACCAAAGCAGTCAACAATGAAGAATCAAGAATGGACACCAACCTATTTGTTCCTCAGTATCTTCATGTTTTATTCTGGATGGTTCCTGATCACTCATGTCTTCAATCTCCTCTTTAAAAAACTCCATCTTTAACAGTCACACAGATTTCAGCTGCTACTCCTGGAGTTTGTCCTTCTCTTGTAGGATGATGGGAATATTCCCAGTATTTATTGGTGAATTGTTGTGGGAGGGGCTTCACTGCAGGTGTGAACTGTGATCACTGTGTTTTTATCCAATCTGCATTTAAAAAGTACAGGGTCATCATGTTTAACCGAGTTGCTGAAAAGCCTCTTTGTCTCCAAAAGTTCCCTGTTTTCAGCTCATTCATTATGGTGATGTCTGAGATCTTCAGTAAATTGGCACATTAAATTGTTTTATTGGTGTTAACAGGCTGAAACAAACTACAGCATCATCACCTTTAACTTCAGCTCTTGTCTTTGCACATTCACCTCCATCTGGTCTGAAATAAACACATTAAAACATATTAAAGGGATACTTCAGCTCTGGGAACATGAATGTGTATTTAATATTGGTCATTTATATAGTAGAAATGTGAAATTATTTTTGAATGTGGAGTTTTCTAGACTGAGAAAAGCCAGAAAATGTATTTTTGACTCATGTGTATGAAAGACAACAACTCCCAGAATGCACTTGGTTTGCTGCCCTTACGAGGCCACTCCCAAACCACGCCTACCGGTTACAGGCGGCAGTATCCGAAAAGTTTGATCCAACTAGGCTTGCTTTGTTCAATTCAATTCAATTCAAATTTATTTGTATAGCGCTTTTCACAATACACATTGTCTCAAAGCAGCTTTACAGAAATTGCATTTCGGAAATGTACATAGAAAAATACAGTTAGTTAATCAAGTATTAATTTATGGCATAACATATCGCCGGCTTTGAGTCGTCTCTTCACAGGCGTCGAGTCGTCTCTTCACAGGCGTTGGGGCATCTGAAGTCTCTGTGAGAGGCTGGATACAAACTGGAGCTGACGAACGCTATTTACCGCAGATAACAGCAGAAAGGCAGATGGGAAATAATTAGCATAGCTGATGTTCATAATGTTAATGCATTCGAACTGATTCAGCAGTATCAAAGGTTAAGCATTAAGTGAATGCTTGGTTAAAGAGATGCGTCTTTAATCTAGTTTTAAACTGGGACAGCGAGTCTGAGTCTCGAACAATATCAGGAAGGCTATTCCAGAGTTTAGGAGCTAAATGCGAGAACGCCCTCCCTCCTTTAGTGGACTTAGATATCCTAGGAATGACCAGAAGCCTCGAATTTAGTGATCTTAAAGAGCGCGATGGATTGTATGGCGATAGAAGGTCTGTTAAATACGCAGGAGCTAAACCATTTAGGGCTTTATAGGTCAGTAGGAATACTTTGTAATTGATACGTAACTTAATAGGTAACCAGTGTAGAGATGATAAAATAGGAGTTATATGATCATATTTTCTTGATCTAGTAAGAACTCTAGCAGCTGCATTTTGCACTAACTGTAGCTTGTTGATTGAGGATGCAGGACAGCCAGCTAATAAAGCATTACAGTAATCTAGTCTCGAGGTCATGAATGCATGAACTAACTTTTCTGCATCAGAAACAGATAGCATGTTGCGTAGCTTAGCAATGTTTCTAAGGTGGAAAAAGGCTGTTCTTGTAATATATGAAATATGATTTTCGAAAGTCAAGTTGCGGTCTAGTATAACACCCAGGTCTTTTACTGTAGTGGATAAAGTAACAGGACATCCTTCTAAATTAAAGTTGTATTGTAAGGGATTTTGTGGGTAGTTTTTTGGACCAATAAGTAGTACCTCCGTTTTATCTGAATTTAATAGCAGGAAATTACACGTCATCCAGCATTTTATATAATTTAGACACTCTGTCAATTTAGATAAGTTAGTGTTTTCATCTGGTCGTGATGAGATATATAATTGAGTGTCATCAGCATAACAGTGGAAATTAATTCCATGTTTTCTTATAATATTACCAAGTGGCAGCATGTATATTGAGAATAGCAGAGGGCCTAACACAGATCCTTGCGGCACTCCATAGTCTACTGACGTTATCTTTGATTTTTCCCCATTTAGACAGACAAAATGGTAACGGTCTGATAAGTAAGATCTAAACCAGCTTAATGCCTGTCCCTGAACACCAGTGTAGTTTTGTAGTCGATCCAGGAGTATTTTATGATCGATAGTGTCGAACGCAGCGCTTAGATCGAGTAGAACTAGTATTGAGATACAGCCTTGGTCAGAAGCTAAAAGTAAATCATTTGTAATTTTAACTAGCGCAGTTTCTGTGCTATGATGCGGTCTGAATCCCGACTGGAATTTTTCATAGATATCATTTTCTTGTAAGAAAGAGCACAATTGAGCGGACACAATTTTTTCTAGTATTTTAGACATAAATGGAAGATTTGAGATGGGTCTGTAATTTGCTAAGTTATTTGGATCTAATTGCGGTTTCTTAATGAGAGGTTTTATTACTGCCAGCTTGAATATTTTTGGAACATGACCTAAAAATAAAGACGAGTTAATAATATTAAGAAGAGGCTCTTCGACTACAGGTAACACTTCTTTCAGTAGTTTAGTGGGTATTGGATCTAATAAACATGTTGTTGGTTTCGATGCAATGATAAGTTTATTTAGCTCTTCCTGTCCTATAGTTGTAAAGCGGTGTAGTTGTTCTAGAGGGGCCGTAATTGAGGCTGAATCATAAGACATCATAGAGGATTGTATATTTACAATTGTGTTTCGGATGCTTTCTATTTTCTCATTGAAGTAATTCATAAAATCATTACTACTATATTGTAATGGAATATTTTGCTCTGGTGATGTTTGTTTATTTGTTAGTCTAGCCACGGTGTTGAATAAAAACCTTGGATTATTTTGGTTATTTTCTATTAGTTTGCGGAGATGCTCAGCCCTGGCTGCTTTTAGAGCCTTTTTATAACGTGACATACTGTCTTTCCACGCGATTCTAAAGACCTCTAAATTAGTTTGTTTCCATTTACGCTCTAAGTTACGAGTTTCTCTCTTGATTGCATGCGTAGCACTGTTGTACCATGGTGCTTTAGTTTTCTCTCTAACCTTTTTTAATCTAATTGGTGCAACAATATCTAGTGTACTTTGTTACATCGTGACTCTATAAATCGTGAATTAGATACATTTCCATCGAAATGGTGTTAAGTTGCGTTGTACCGGGATGTACAAACAAAACCAGGAAAGGACAAGAAGTAAGTTTCCATCATTTTCCGATAAAACATTTAGAGCGATGTAAACAATGGCTGCGGGCTATCAACCACCCGAAGTTTGGCGAGGACACCGATATGGAAAACCTGAAAACCCGTAGGATTTGCAGTCGCCATTTCAAGCAGGAAGACTACGAAACGAATGTCCTTGGAATTAAGAGAACCACTCTGAAGGACACCGCAATCCCGTCGATATTCAGATTTCCAGATGACGAACAGCCTGGGCCTTCTGGTACTAAACGCATTCGCCTAGAGGTAAGACTCGCTAATACTCGACTCTGTTTCTGATCACACAGTAGCCTACATATAGTGTTGTAGTTGTTAGCAGTAAAACAGGAAAGTTAGCAAAGTGACGTTAGATAGATAATTACATATTAGTTGACTGTTATCAAAGTAAAGCCACAGTTCTGTAAAACTGTGTTAGTCTATTTATGCTAACGTTACCACACAAGCAAGTTGCTGTATGTTTGGAGATGACTGCAGAAACAGATACATTTGCGAGATGAACCCCTGATGTAGTGCAGACTAGAACAAAATAGTGTTAATTAATGTAAGCTTAAAAATAAAATTGACACTTATGTCGGTCAGAAATCTCAATATGTATATGTTAGAGGTATTTCCTTTTTATTTGGGCAACGAAAAAACCTGCATTGTTTTCACTTCAGAATAACTTTAGTTTATTGAAATATTATGTAACGTTATTGAACTTGTCATTTCAGACTCCAATTGCGTCTGCTGCGTTAGTGTCGTTGGAAGAAGAAGAAAAAATCCTGCTGACCTCAACTCCGGTCAAATTTCCGGTCTCAGTCCAAGAACAATTTGTAAGTTTTTGAATAACCAACATACTTCACATCATATTCTTTCTAAATGAATTCTAAAGCAACTGTATGACTTTTTTTTTTTAATCTTTTTTTTTTTAAAGTCACCATGCCTAAGTACACCTGGGGGCCTCAATACCACCATCAGCAGCATTGAAGCTTTAGGTGAAAATGATGAAAGCTATCAACCTGGGTCAACCTTCACCCTCACATCAACATCATCATCATCAGATGATGAAGGTGAAAAGGACTGGAATGAAAAGAAGATAATTGTCAATGAGTCAAGCCTCATGTCACTCTTCAAATTTTGCCAGATGTGCGGGAATACAATTTCGTCAAAGACTATTGTTGACGTTGGTGCACAGAGGAAGGTAGATTGGACATGTCTTGGGGGCCATACTGGGACCTGGAAATCTTCCCGTGATGTTAGGGGAATGCCAGAGGTGAACCTCCTTGCAGCAGCAGCTGTTCTGTTCAGAGGGGGCACATACACAGAACTCTCAGACTGGTGTAAGACCATGGGTGTCCAAATGATGGGACAGACTACATTTTATAACATCCAGAAGGTATACTTGCACCCTGCTATTGAGGAAGTGTATACTGAAAAACGAACAGAACTCTTGGCAAGAGTGTATTTAGAACAGGAGGATGGAAAGAGGCTACACTTGACGGGTGATGGCCGGTGTGACACACCAGGTTTTAGTGCAAAATACTGCCACTATACGTTTATGTTGGATGACACAAAGGAGATACTCCACACAGAACTTGTGCAGGTAAAATTATTATAATAATGGAAAATTACAGATGATATTTGTAAAATTAGGATTACCGGTATGATTCAAACTTGACTCTTTAGGTTACTGAGGCCACCAGCTCTGTTGCCATGGAACCACTGGGTTTCAAAAGGGGCATGAATGAGCTGATGGACCAGGGACTTGACGTGGAGGTGATGGCCACAGATCGCTCCACATCTATTCAGAAAACAATGAGGGAACAATTTCCTAATGTCCAACATCAGTTTGACATCTGGCACACAGCAAAAGGTATGTATTTGTTTAGTCCCCCTTGTACACACACAAACCTCCACACTTCTCCAGCCCTACCCCGACTGACACCTCATGGTCTCAGTCTTCACCCCCCTCACAGTTTTGCAGCCATGATGCACTCAGCCAGTGTATTAGTGTAAATTGTTCATTCAAGAAAACCATGAACATTTCAAACTTCTACACTAGCACAGTGCAGGAAGTCTACAAAGCTCTTTAAGGGGCAAAGTGTGAAAGACTAAGGTGTGAATTTGGACCAATAAAAATTAAAAAGACAATTGTTATTGTTTGACAAAACTTGTGCTCCATTTACTCACAGGTTTCCGAAAGAAGATGCAGAATAAGGGGAAAAAAAAGGGCAGAGAAATCATCCATGCATGGACCAGGTCAGTGTTGGTTTGTAATCTAGCAGACTTTACATTGGTTTGCAAGATTCAAAATTACTAATTGTATTATCTTTTATAGGTCTGTCGTAAACCATATGTGGTTTGCCTGTGCCACAAGTAAGGGGGACGTCGAGGTAAGACATTTGATTCTAATTTGATTCTTTTTTTGGAAGAAAAATAAATTCTACACTTAAGATTAATATTTATTTTTTCATACAGGCATTGAAATGCCGGTGGAAGTCCATTACACACCATGTGTGTAATGAGCATGAGTGGACAGATGAAACCGGAGAACAGCATCGTTGTGACCATGCTCCTCTAACAGCCCAGGAGCAAAAGAAGCGCATGTGGATGAGAAAAGATTCATTGGCATTTCAGGACCTGTCTTCGCTGGTCCTTGACAAAAGGCTTCTGCGAGACATGGAAAAGATGGCCCTGTTCAAACATACAGGTGAGAATAGGTGCCCTTGTACACTTATCTTTCAAAATCATAATGATAATGTTTTAATTTGTTGTATCCCTTCTCCCTTTCTCATTTTAATTGCCCACAGGCCCACTTGAAGTCTTTCATAGTGCACTTCTAAAATACCTCCCCAAACGCCAGGCATTCTCATTCCAGGGAATGAAGGAGCGATGTCACCTTGCAATCCTGGAGCACAATGAGAATATTGTCAAGAGGAAGCAGGACACAACCCAGACAGGTATGTAATTATGTGTTGTCTGTGTAATATAATATCAAAAATTACAATGTTTAGAGCCAAGGGAACGATCAGACAGGACAAAATCAAATCTTAGTTCAGATTTTATATTTAATTATATTTCCTATCATTAACAGGACAAGCACGGTTCAACCAAGTCTTCTGCAAGAGATCCAAACAGTGGGTCTTGAAGAAAATCTTCACACCACACACCACCCAGTTTATAGACACACTCATCAAGAGGGTCATGGATAGAAGACGCAACCCGAACATTCAATTTACCATACAGACCTCCTCACTTGCCCTGGCACAGCCTGCACTTCCACCCAACATTGCACCCGTGCCTAAACCATCAAAGGAGGCTGCCACAACTTCTTTCCAAAGCCGCTTCTAAGACCGACACTGATAGCACCTTATCATAGCACTCATGGCACCTTCCTCAAATTCATTCTGCTACTCCTTCCTGAGTTTTCTTACTGTCAAATCAGATTTTGCCACCGCTGATTATATTTCCTTATTTATTTTTTAGATTATAATTTATTTATTTTCGCCTTTGTTTATATTCTGCAGGACATTTTTTGTTTTGTATCTCCTTATTTATTTTAATAATGTACCTTTGACTATGGCAGCAGAATAATTTTTGTGTGAATATTAATAAAAAAAAATTCTTCATCTTACCCTATACTCCTGTGTACACTCAATTTCTATATTATAGACTTGTGGAGGGAGGCTGAATGGTTACTGTCACTGATTTTGCTGTAATTACTTACTGTACACAAACTACCTGGATTATTTCCCTTCTTGGAATTTATTTTGGATTAAAAAAGTTAGCCTAATGAATATTACACAATTTAGACTTTCACATTAAAAAGATTATTCAAGGCAGGACCATGTAGTATAATAGGCAAACACATTCTCTAATGTATCAACTCTAAAGGTTTTTAACAAGAACCACAACCAATGTGAGTTATAAGTTTTAATTGAAAAAATAAATAAATAATAAATCACTTTTACACTCAAAGTTCTTCCAGAGCTTCAGCAGTTTCTATATAGCCACTGTATTGCCCGTCAGGAGCTGGATATCTTCGTCTGATGTCCTGAACAACACAGGTTGGCAAAACAATACGATAGCCTTTCCCCAGTCTCTCGCCTTGCAGGACCCATTCCATGAAGTGACGGTAGGCTGTTAGACGATATTGTCTACAAAACAGTAAACACAACGTTAGCAATGCAAACTATTTTCAAATACAGTATAATTGCTAACGATGTAAATATAACAACAATAGCTCAGCTGACTAACGTTACGTGGGAAGCACGTTGTGATAATACCTGCCTGGTGTCCAAACTCTGTAAGTTATATGTCGTCATAGTAACAAAAAGTAAAAAAACAAAATACTCACTTTACACTTAGCCGTCCGTTTGTCCCTGTGGGCTTTGGCTGGCGTTTCCAATTTATTTTCGGGATCCTGAAATAGGTTTCCAGGACCCCCCTGTCCATATGTGGTTGAAAACTAGGGTGCTCAGTTACGCATGCCGTTTCATCAGCGGATTCAGCGATCTCTTCCAAAAGAAAATGGCATCGCTGAAATTCGCGACAGCAATAGGACTCTCTCTCTGATAACATAGGCGCACATCGAGAGCACTGACACCACCAGTCCGCCCCAGCTCGAGTCTGCCCGGGCTCTTCCTCCTGACCGCCAAGCAGGTCTTGCTGCTCTGCTGCAGCAGCTGCTCCGACCGCCTCTTGTTCCTCTATCAACCGCAACTGTTCATCACTGTATTGCGGTTCATACAGGTAGCCGCGAGCATCCGATTCTCTCAAAATATCTTCGAAATCCCCTTCTGCCATTTCTACTTCAAAACTACCTTCCGCCATTGTGATTAATCAAACTTTCTCCACAGAGCAAGAGCCTGTTAGCTTAGCTACAGAAAGATGGCTGACACTATGTTTACGTTCTGTGAGTGAGATCCCGCCCAATATGGGCGTGGTGAAAACATGCGGAACTAGCTGCTCAAACCTGCTGTAGTTTTAAGCCTCTGACCAAAAAATCCTCCGATGACGCAAAATGACGATTTTTGCGTCATCGGAGGATTTTTTCCAGATTAAAAATACATAAATCTCTCATCTCAGGGGGATATGAAGGGGGGAAGCACGGTAATTCGAAAATACTACTGGTTTTCTACTGATACAAAGCTTAATGCTAAATCCTGAAGTAACCCTTTAAGTTGTAAAAATGAGCTCAAGGAGGATAAATGTGAATGAATTTTTTTAACTTTCTTTGAGAGGAAATTCTGATATTTCCTGTGTTTATATATTTCATTATCATTTCCTATTTTTATGGATAATTTCTGTTCTGTTTCTATAATGGTTACGCACACTTTTGGAAGGTTGAACTTGAACTGGTTCGTGCAAAGGAAATGAGAAACCGGTTTCTTACCATCTTGTCTCTTATTTATGGATAAAACTTGTGTTTAAATGATTCAGGTATTACAAGATAAAGGTTTAATATCATAGGATACAGGATCCAAATACAATTTTGTATATTTTTGTGTTTGATCAAACTCGCATTTGTTTACGGATTTTTGACTGACTTCTGTGACGAGTGAGAACCCATTTTTTCCTGCCACTATAATAGGAGTGAAGTTAACCTAGGACTTTGCATCTACATAAAGTAAGAAAATCTTTTTCTTACGAGACGAGCGATATTTTTGTTTTTAACGAGAGGATTAGCGAGTGATTCACGCATCATCAAAGCGATCTATCGCGGCTGAGATTCTCCGATGGCATTTGGATTACACGCTCTACATATTTAAATATTGGACTTTGGTGAACTTTCACAGTCTTTTTGGACGTTTTTGGGATATTATTGGACTTTGGATATTATTGAACTTTGCTGCGTCATAGACCCGCCATGTTTGCGCCGCCATCCATCATCGCAAGAGGGCAATCTCATCTGCTTCCAGTTAATTGGAACTAGAAGAGCCAAGGTGGGACATTGAATAAGGCCAATGAGAGAAATTGATTCTTTGCTTGAGGACTCTGGTAGGGGTGGGGGAAAAATCGATTCTTAGATGCATCGCGATGCGGACATGGACGATTCTGAATCGATTCACCAATGTCAAAAATCGATTTTCAAAAAAAAACAAAAACATTTTTTTATACATATATTTATAATAACGTAATATTGACAGAACACAAAAGACGGAACTCTGAAGCGCGGAAGTGCAGTGCCCGGACCGTCTGTGGCTTGTGCACATAACAGAGACGCGATGGCTGACAAAGAGTATTCATAGATGCTGTGACGAATCAGACAGGTGAGGCAGATCCATTTGCAACAATTTAATGAGCAGTTTCAAGCAAACATAAAGCGTTTAGGTATAAGGATAACACAAGGCAGAAATTCTTGTAAGGGCCGGACTGGAGCCCGGGGCAGTGGCCAAAACTCAGGGTCAGAGACAGGCTTGGTTCGGTACGGGCAGCAGACAACTGGAATGTCGGAGACGGGCAAGGATCAGGGCTGGCGGCGAGAATCAGAGTCCAGATACAGGCAACGGTCACTTGGCAGGCTGCAGACAGTCAGAGAGGTTAGTAACAGGCGGGGTTCAGTAACACAGATAATCAGGGAACTAGAGAGCGCTCGGACATGAAACACAGAGTGAAACAATACTTCGCACAGGGTTCTGAGTTAACGAGGCAGATATAGCTCAGGGACCATAGTTCATACAGAACAGGTGTAATGCAATCAGAGCATAACGATCCCTACTAAGCTGAAGTATGAGACGCTTAGTATTCAGGAGAGAGAGCATGGGACTGAGGGTGCAGGGAATCACCAGGGTTAGACGCCGTAACAGAGCCCCCCCCCCTGCGAGCGCCTCCTGGCACGAGGGAACTGACGGCGGCGGGGTCTGCCCCGAGGTCGGAGAGCAGGTCTATCAGGGTGATTGCGGTGAAAGTCCTGAATAAGCGACGGATCCAGTATGTCATTAGCGTTGACCCAGGAACGCTCCTCAGGACCAAAGCCCTCCCAATCTACCAGATACTGAAGATGCCCCCCGCGACGTCTAGAGTCCAGTAGATGACGTACTCGGTAAGCCTCCTCACCCTCTAACAGGATAGGTTGGGTAGCAGCATCCTCTGATTCCTCTCTCCTCTCCACAGAATGGACAGAGGCTGGCTTGAGTAGGGAGACGTGAAATGTTGGCGAGATGCGCATGTGTCTGGGCAGATCTAGGCGGAACGACACAGGGGTGATTTGCTTGATGATCCTAAATGGACCCAAGAATTTCGGACTGAGCTTCTTACAGGGTAGTCTGAGGCGTAAATCTCGTGTAGATAGCCATACCCATTGGCCGGTTTGGTACTCCGGGCCTGGCCTGCGATGACGGTCAGCCTGTTCCTTGCCACGTCTTACAGCACGCTGGAGATGGGTATGGGCCAGGTTCCAGGTCTCCTCAATTCGCCTGAGCCAATCATCCACAGCAGGGACACTGGTGGGCTCACCCGACCAGGGGAACAGAGGTGGTTGAAATCCGAGGATGCATTGAAAAGGAGTCATCCCTGTAGAGTGCTTGAGTATGGAATTTTGCGCATACTCAGCCCACATGAGGTAGCGGTGCCAATCCTCCTGATGATCGAGGCAGTAGGAACGAAGGAAGCGGGAAATTTCCTGGTTGAGACTTTCAACTTGCCCGTTGGCCTGGGGATGATACCCTGAAGTTAGACTCACATTGATCTGAAGATTCTCAAAGAAGGCAGTCCAGACGCGAGAAGTAAATTGAGGACCTCTGTCGGACACAATATCTTCTGGTAACCCGTAAAACCGGAATACAAAGTTACATAGATGTTCAGCCGTCTGCAGAGCTGTGGGCAGCTTGGTGAGCGGAATGAGCCGGCATGCTTTAGAGAAGCGGTCAATGACGGTGAGAACGGTGGTGTAACCCTCTGAGGGAGGCAGATCCGTGATGAAATCGACAGCGATATGGGACCAAGGTCGTTGGGGAACAGGCAGAGGTTGAAGAAGGCCAGCTGGAAGCAGACGAGAGGATTTCTGGGTGTTACAGATCCGACAGTTTTGAATGAATTCGCTCGTGTCTCGGGAGAGCGTGGGCCACCAGTAACGGTTCTGAAGGAGCTGAATGGTGGCAGTGATTCCGGGATGTCCGGAGCTGGGAAGGGCATGCACGTGGTCTATTACCTTGTCTTGAAGTGTTTCTGGCACAAAGATCCTCCCAGGAGGACAGACCATAGGTATCTCAATGTCCGCATTGGCTTGAGCGCATTCGGTTTCAATATCCCACTGGACAGGTCCGAGAATGAGTTCAGGGCAGATAACCGATTCAGGAGTCGGAGCAGTTGCCTCGGAGTCAAATTGACGAGACAAAGAGTCAGCCTTGGTATTCTTTGAGCCGGGACGGTAAGTAACCGTGAAGTGGAACCGGGAAAAGAATAGTGACCACCTAGCTTGACGTGCATTCAGTCTCTTGGCCGTGCGAAGGTATTCCAGGTTCTTGTGGTCTGTGTAGACTGTGAACGGATGAGTAGCTCCCTCGAGTCAGTGGCGCCACTCCTCGAATGCTGACTTCATGGCTAATAGTTCGCGGTCTCCGACATCATAATTTCTCTCCGCTGTGCTCAACTTCCTGGAGTAGAAGGCGCAGGGGTACAGCTTGGGAGGATCGCCCTGACGTTGAGAGAGCACCGCTCCTAGTCCGGTGTTCGAGGCATCCACCTCCACCACGAAGGGCAACTCGGGGTTAGGATGGTGCAAGATGGGAGCAGAAGTGAAACTGACTTTGAGTTGCTTGAAAGCCCGGGAAGCTTCTTCGCTCCAAGGAAGTCGATTGGTGCCCTTCCGAACCAGAGCTGTCAAAGGGCCTGCCACTGAGCTGAATCCCCTGATGAAACGGCGGAAAAAATTAGCGAAGCCCAGGAAACGCTGCAACTCCTTCAAAGTGGACGGTTGGCGCCAATCTATCACTGCTTTGACCTTATTCTCATCCATGGCCACGCCCTCTGAGCTGATGACAGATCCCAGGAAGGTTGTGGAGGTCTGATGGAAGTCAAATTTCTCTATCTTGGCGTAGAGTTGGAACTGGATGAGTCATTCTAGTACAGCTCGTACATGCTGGATGTGGGCTTCGAGGGTGTCTGAATAGATCAGAATATCGACTATGTAGACGATTACGCTTCGGTGGAGCAGATCACGGAAAACATCATTGACGAAGGATTGAAAGACCGCAGGACTGTTTGAAAGCCCGAAAGGCATAACAAGGTATCTATAGTGCCCTGTGCTTGTGGAGAATGCGGTCTTCCACTCGTCCCCCTCTCGGATTCGAACCAGGTTATAGGCAGAGCGTAGGTCCAGCTTGGTATAATATTTGGCAGTACGCAGGAGCTCTAGAGCGGCAGGTACCAGAGGCAGCGGATAACGGAACTTAACTGTGCATTCATTTAGTGATCTGTAGTCGATACAAGGTCGAAGTCCCCCATCTTTCTTTTTAACGAAGAAGAAGCCAGCCGACATTGGAGAAGTGGAAGAACGGATGAACCCCTTAGCGAGCTCCTCTTCTATGTACTTCTGCATAGCTTCGGTCTCAGGTTGGGATAGTGGGAAGATGCGGCCTCTGGGTGGTGTGGTACCAGGTAAGAGATCAATGGCACAGTCATAATCACGATGAGGTGGTAACCGGGTAGCTCTGACTTTACTGAATGCTTCGGCTAGATCGTGGTACATGGTTGGCAGGCGGGATAGCAAGGGTTCCTCTCGGGGCTCGGAGATACTTCGGACCGGGAAGGGTTTGACGGTAGATAGACACCTTGAAAAACAGCTCTCTCCCCAGCTGACTATCTGTCCAGTCGTCCACTCCAAATGAGGGTTGTGGTTCCTTAGCCAGGGTAAGCCTAGTATTACCGGTGTGTGAGGAGCTTGGAGAACGTAGAAATGGATTTTTTCATGATGAAGCAGACCAGTGCGCATGTGAAGTTCCTGTGTAGTGTGTGTGATGCGACCTGTGCCGAGTGGGCGTCCATCGACAGCTTCAACTGAGAGCGGGGATGTGCAGGGAATTAGAGCTATCTCGTGGACCTGGGCAAAATCTTTAGACATAAAATTCCCAGCTGCCCCCGAGTCAACTAAGGCTAAAGTTTTAACAGTTTGTCCATTTACAGAGGACTCAAGAGGCACTGAGATACAGGAAAGAGGATTTAAACAGTCAAGGGTTAGACTCACCGAGGTTTTTTCCTTGAGTGTAGGTCGTCGAAGGCAGTGCAGACGAAAGTGGCCAGCTCCTCCGCAGTACATGCATAATTTCAGGGTCCTGCGGCGCTCCCTCTCCTCCTCTGATATGTGTGACGCGTTGATTTGCATGGGTTCGTCGGCGTGAGCGAAGGGAAGTGAAGCACGTGATGTGGAGAGATCGCGCGAAGTGCTCGCTGAGCGGAGGTTGGAGCGACGTGAGCGCATCAAGTTGTCAATCTGTATGGCGAGATGAACGAACTGATCAAAGTCCTTTCCCTCGTCGCGACAGGCCAGCTCGGCTTGTAGTTCGTGGCTGAGTCCCCTCCGAAAAACCACTTTGAGAGCGTTCTCCGTCCAGTTGGTTTGAGCTGCCAGAGTTCGGAATGTGAGCGCGTACTCTGCGGCGGGTGTTTTCCCCTGCGTGAGCTCCAAGAGAAGATCCTCGGCTCCTCTCCCCTCTTTGGCATGTTCAAAAACCGCTTGGAAACGTTCCAGAAATTCTCCGTAAGATGAAAAGGCGGAACCATCCACTCTCCAGACCGCGGTGATCCACTCCAGCGCGCGTCCGGTGAGTAATGAACATACAAAAGCGATTTTGCTTGCATCTGTGGCGTGAAGGGAGGTCTGCTGGGCGAGATACAGTGAACATTGCAATATAAAGCCCTTGCATTTACCTGGGTCTCCCTCGTATTTCTCAGGGAGCGCGAGGCGGAGATTATTGCTCGCAGCATTAAGTGAGTCTGGGGGAAGAGCAGGTGTGGTGGGCGTTGACGCGGCCGTGGATCCCGCGGTAGACTTCTGCAGGGTTTGAACCGCTGAAATCAATTCCTCCGTGAGAGTGGTCAAGCGGGACAACTGGTGATGATGAGTGGCCACCTGAGAGGCTTGAGCAGTGAAGGCGGCTGACAGAGCATTCATTGTCGCTGGATCCTCGTTTGGCGAAGTATTCTGTGACGAATCAGACAGGTGAGGCAGATCCATTTGCAACAATTTAATGAGCAGTTTCAAGCAAACATAAAGCGTTTAGGTATAAGGATAACACAAGGCAGAAATTCTTGTAAGGGCTGGACTGGAGCCCGGGGCAGTGGCCAAAACTCAGGGTCAGAGACAGGCTTGGTTCGGTACGGGCAGCAGACAACTGGAATGTCGGAGACGGGCAAGGATCAGGACTGGCGGCGAGAATCAGAGTCCAGATACAGGCAACGGTCACTTGGCAGGCTGCAGACAGTCAGAGAGGTTAGTAACAGGCGGGGTTCAGTAACACAGATAATCAGGGAACTAGAGAGCGCTCGGACATGAAACACAGAGTGAAACAATACTTCGCACAGGGTTCTGAGTTAACGAGGCAGATATAGCTCAGGGACCAGAGTTCATACAGAAGAGGTGTAATGCAATCAGAGCATAACGATCCCTACTAAGCTGAAGTATGAGACGCTTAGTATTCAGGAGAGAGAGCATGGGACTGAGGGTGCAGGGAATCACCAGGGTTAGACGCCGTAACAGATGCCACCTACGTCACTAGAAATAGAACACCGCCATATTGACGACCGATCTCGCCCGGCGCCGCCCAAACTGCCCATTTGAATGAGAGAGAAAGACAGAGATAGATACAATTTTCATTTTAGGCTCTGATCCTTATTCGTTACCCCCAGTTTTCTTTTGTCCTTTATCATTTGCCCCAGACTTGCCCCAATTTGCCTTCCATGATATATATATTTACCTTGTGCATAACCCCTCCCCATACAGTGGGGATCGCTTGAAGGCTTTCAAAGAGTACAGACGCGTATCAATATGCTGTGGCTGGATGGGTTACAAACATAAAAGTGCGGCACCTGGCCACCAAGGATTTATATTTAATCATGAGAAATTTTGATATTATAAAAATAAATAAAATGTATGATTTTGGTGGTAGTTTGCTCTGACTAGGTAGTGAGTTGTTAGCTAAGTGGCTCAGCTGGTAGCTTGCTAGCTGTTAGCCACGGCTCACGGCTAGCTGTCATTAATCTGGATTAGGCCTGTCATGATAGACAATAAATCAATTAATCGCACAATAAAAAAATGAGCTCGATAATATTTCCGGCCGCAATAATTTCCATTTGCATGCTTTGTTTTCCTCGTCTCTCTCTCTCTCTATCTCTCTCTCTCTCTCTCTCTCTCTACACCAAAGAGACTAGATGACAACCCTGTTTAAGACATAACTGACATAATATGTCAGTTATGTCTTAAACAGGGTTGTCATCTAGTCTACGTAGTATTCACGTAAAATATTATTTTACGTGAATACTCTCCAAAACGGACATTTAAACATAATGTTGTGTGTATTTGTCCATTCAGACACGAAACAGAGCTCAATTCATTACTCTCGCGCTGTATAGGGCTCTATGGCTGCACACTTCGGCTCGGGTGTGTGCGCACAGAAAGATGAGACATGATACAATATTAGACATTCATACAATATGAGACATTTATTCTATCCTTTTCTTTTGGTATAGAATAAAATGCCAGTTCGGGGTTCCTCTTTCGGCTGTTGTTGCAGCCAACTGCACAACATATTGCAGGCAGTACTGAGACCGCGGGTCGTCACGATGGCGGCGCAAAGCTACAGTGACGTCATGTGAACCGAACGAATAGAAGAACAAGAGGCGAAACTCGAAGAACGTTCCACTGCAACACCAGCGCCCAGCAGCAGCGCTACGCTTCCGCCATTTTGGGGTGAAAGCGCCTCGGCAGTCCACTAGTGTTGATGTGTTGTTCGCGAACGAGCCGCTCTAAAAGCCTATTCTTTGAAAAGAGCCGGACTTCCCATCACTATCCACTAGCTTTTTGTTGTCGCTATGGCAATATCAGCTGCTTTGTAATTTTTTAGTAGCCTACATTAAAAATCAAATCCAAACTGAATGATGACAACACAGAATAACTACAATCACTAGAATAGTGATCATCAACTCCCTTTTAACAGTTTATTTCACAGACTTAGACAAGTTTTCTACTTTTTTCCCACAAAACCTTTAGTATTAGCATTACAAACACTGAATTAATACCAACATATAACAGTAGCCTAAGTAAAGGACATGCTATATCAGATAATTGGGAATGTTGGACAATATTTATATATAACAGCAATAGAATAGCTTTACAGTCAACTGTTTTTTGTTTGTTTGTTTTTTGCAGTATACTATCTTATATTAATAACCGTTAAAGCAAGACTATGTAAACAAAAAAACACAGCCACTGTCCATCATGTTCTATAAGATCGTCATGTTTGTAGCATGATCCAGGGGATCACCCATACAGAAATGTAATGTCAATATAAGTAAATTCCATATATAGCCTAATGTCAGTGCTCATGTATGTTTGCTGCCTATATGAGAATATATGCATGTATGTTTACATATTATTAAATATGTGGGAAACAAAAATGTATGTCACATATTTATACTTAATGTTGTCCATATATTCGAGAAATACTATAGCCTACTCTGTAATATATGCAGATATATGGTATCATATATACAGTAGATTAACATATATTTTCTTCACATGTTTGGACACATAAATGTTCATATATGTTGCAGGCATTGGCTATATTGTGTTCTCAGATAAGTCAAATATATGTATAGATATATGTCATGCTATTTAAAATATAACATATATTACATTACATTTTTGTATGGGTAAAAAGTACAAAATATATTTCAGGCCTAGTGGAGTTGGTAAGTAATAAATGTGTAAAGTTGCATTAAATGGAAATACTCAATAAAGCAAGAAAAAACTACCTCAAATGTGTATTTAATGATTGGATTAACTGTTATCTGTGCTGTTGTCCAGTAACTCCAGTTGGAATTTTCACCCCAAAATGGCGGTCGCACCATCGAAGCGCCACGTAGTGGCTGTTTCCAAAAAAGCATCAGAGTTTCACCTCTTGTTCTTCTATACTCTTTGTGGCTGAGCGCGAAATCCAAACACCCTCCTCGTTAAAAGCTGACGTGTGGAAATATTTTGGCTTCTATGAAGTTGAAGGGGGAAAGGAGCTGGACAAGAGTCACACTAGTTGTAAGCTTTGTAGAATAAAACTAAAATATTTCGGAAACACAACAAATATGAGAAGCCATATGGTTTCGACCCAGAGGAGGAAAAACACTCGGCTGTACCAGTCGTTGGTATATTACTAATTTACTACAAGTATGATGCTAGTTCAGGTACACATTTATTTTCCTGTTGATATTTGCAATGTTAATAAAATATATTGTACGTTAATTCTTTATGGGTCATTACTTTGTACTTTTAAAGCAAAGTATTTATATTCACACACACACACACAGATTCAGATAATCTATCATCGCTTTAGCATCGAATCACAGCCCTCTGAATCGTAATCGAATGGAATCGTGAGGTGCCTAGAGATTCCCAACCCTCTGGTAATGTTGACATTGTGTAAATGCATAAATGGGGAGTTTGCACAGTCCTTTATTTCATTCCAAGACATTAATAATGCAACCAGAGAACTTATGCCAGATGATGAGGCATATTTGGATCAGTTACATTGGTGTGAACCTAAGTCTCAAGCAGTTAAGCACTTTGTAGACAAGGTCAATGACTGGATTGAAAGAGTTAAACTCCAATACAAAGAGACAGAGCAATGTGATTCAGAGGTTGAATGTACTGACAGTGCCTCAATGGTTATTTCTTCTTCACAAATGCCTCTTTGGAAAAAAAATCTGGTAGTCAAGTGGCCTCAGGTGTTTCATCTACAGCTTCTTCTAGGCTGAAAATTGAAACTGAAAGGGCAGAGCTGTTGGCACGAATAATGCTTTTGAAGCAGAAACAAGAGCTTGAGAGGGAGGAAAGCTGAGCTCAAAGCAAAGAAGGACAAATTAGAGCTCCAAACTGCTATTGCTGAAGCCAAATTTCAGGTTTTGTCCATTTATGAACCGGCTCGTAGTGTTTCTAATGCATCTGGTAGAGCGGCAACGGCTGCCACAACTGCAGAAAACCTTAAAGCTACATCTGATAAAGTAGAAAGACAAAACAAATATTTTCGTGAGTTAGCACCTGACGCTGATGTTCCAATAGTCAGTGATGGGCAACAGGATTTCGCTGAATCACAGCCATCAAAGACAGATGTGAGCATTCCTTCACAAGTTGATAGAGGAAGCTTGTTCAACATCATGCAAGGTCAAAATGACATTGCTGAGATTTTTATAAAACCGCCTATGGATATTCCAGTCTTTAGTGGGGACCCGCTTGAATTCACATTCTTCATTCGAGCTTTTGAACATGGAGTAGAGATTAAGACAACAAATAACAAAGACAGATTGTACTTCCTAGAGCAGTTCACAACAGGCCAACCAAAGGTACTGATGCGCAGTTGTCAACATATGTCTTCTGAAAAGGGCTTCTATGTCCCAACCGGGTTGGCGCACACCCAATCCCCACTTAAAAAAAAAAAAAAACGCAACAAAGCTTTGTTTTATCGCCATATAAAGACTTTTGTTTAATCATGCACAAATAACCAGAACACGCATGACAATAACAACATCAACAAAGTTTCAATATAATGCAACAAAGCTACGCACAAGCTTCCACTTTTAACCCTTTCACACGTAAGTTTAAAATATTCTAACTGACCCCCCAGCGTGAGTTTTTCAAGGCGACCGTTATTTAGAACTTTCACTTTAATGTTTCAATGGTGACATGGATGTTTCCATGGTTCCATTGCTTGTCACGTGACACAGCGCAACCACAACACAGCGATGATGAATGATGATCTGCTTTTATGTAATTTTTCCTTTTTTATCAAAAATATTCACAAATGTATTAGCTATAGCATGAAACACTAATCTTCCATTGTCAAATATGTGCAAGTGGATGTGTTTTGTCGTTTAAACACCTTTATAACGATCGCGTTGAGCTGTATGCGCGACGGGTGGCGCCATGTTAGGTTGTGCCACAGTTCAGAGAATCGGATCTGTTGGATTTACAACACGTCAATTCCTCCACATCTCACGAGATACATGGAAGTAAGTGGCCGGTGAACTGGGAGAAGAATAGGGTAAAATGTGAAGCTACTTACACAATGTGTATCTGATATGAATAAAACGTGTCGTCTTATTATGATGAAAAGGATTGTTATTGGCGCTTCCATAGAAATCAGCAAACTCAAAATCATTGTTTTGCTAGTACTTATGTGTATTTAAATGTCTGAAACCTACAACACTCAGTAGTTGTGATATATGACAGCACTGGCTCAGTGCCAGCCAACGCGCGAAAGCACATTTGAATTTAAAAGTTGATCATGTGACATATAGCCTAGCGGCTGCAGTGCAGACAGCAGCTGTCTTCTATGTTTCTATCAAAAACTAATAAATAATAGTTTTTTAAATATGAAATAAAAGCGATTACTAAGGAAATGTTTTCATGTTTTTTTATTTTACTGAATGGAAAAATCCCACTTAAAAAAACAGACCGCCATTACTTTTTCCGCCCGCGTACCCCTGGGGGTGCGCGCACCACACTTTGGCAATCCCTGAACTAGACATTTACTTTATATGAATCTAACAAAACATTTGCTCACTGTGACACAGACCAATGCTTTTTAATATGATTCACTAGACTACGTGATTGGGTGAAACCCTTTCCACACCGAGCACAGTGGTACGGCTTCTCTCCAGTATGAATTCGCTCATGTGTTTTCATGGATCCAGACTGAGTGAAACTCTTGTCACAATATGAGCACTTGTAAGGTCTTTCTCCGGTATGAGTTATTTGGTGCTGTTTCAGATTGTCAGCTCTAGTAAATCTCTTCCCACAGTCACAGCACACATGATCTCTCACTTCATTGTGTGCTTTCTGGTGCCGTTTAAAACTGCCCAGCCTTAAATAACTCTTTCCACAGAGAGAACACACATAAGGCTTCTCGTCTGAATTAACTTTCAGGTGTTTTTTTAGTTGTGATAATGAAATAAAATCTTTACCACACTGATCACAGTTAAATGTTTTTTCTCTAGAGTGAATGTGCAGATGATAACTGAGACCTGATGCTCGAGAAAAACTCTTTCCACACTGAGTGCATGTATACGGTTTCTCTCCAGTGTGAATTCTCATGTGTTTGTTAAGGTTTCCTTTCTCTGTGAAACTCTTTCCACACTGAGTGCAGGTGTGCGTCTTTTTGGCTTTTGTTCTTTGAATTGTAAAGTTACGATGTTCCTCCTCCACTTCATTCAGTTCTTGTCTTTGCTCTTTCACTCTCACCTGGTCTAAAATACACAGAAATAAAGTTTGAATCAGTTCAAGTGAACCCTTATTATTAACAGAAAACAACAGAGATCACATCTTTCACTTTTTGTTCTGCCATTCACTTAACATGGTAAAATATGTTTGACAACTGTTATATACAAGGTTATGATCATTTTGATGTATTACATATCATTTATCATCCATAGACTGCTTATTAATTCACATCTACCAAAGCAGTCAACAATGAAAAATTAAGAATGGACACCAACCTGTTTGTTCCTCAGTATCTTCATGTTTTATTCTGGATGGTTCTGGATCACTCATGTCTTCAATCTCCTCTTTAATAAACTCCATCTTTAACAGTCACACAGATTCCAGCTGCTACTCCTGGAGTTTGTCCTTCTCTTGTAGGATGATGGGAATATTCCCAGTATTTATTGGTGAATTGTTGTGGGAGGGGCTTCACTGCAGGTGTGAACTGTGATCACTGTGTTTTTATCCAATCTGCATTTAAAAAGTACAGGGCCATCATGTTTAACTGAGCTGCTGAAAAACCTTATTGTCACTGAAAGTTCCTTGTTTTCAGCTCATTCATTATGGTGATGTCTGAGATCTTCAGTAAATTGGCACATTAAGCACATTTTATTGGTGTCAACAGACTGAAACAAACTACAGCATCATCACCTTTGAAATTTCACTTCAGTTCTTGGCTTTGCTCTTTCTATTTCATCTGGTCTGAAACATATAAAAACATTAAGTTGTTAGAATGATGTTATGTGAAAAATATTTCACATTATACGAAGATATTTGCTGTACAGAGTGTGTATATATATATATATATATATATATATATATATATATATATATATATATATATATATATACAATATCATGAAAGAAGCAAGTTCATCTTTGTGTTTGTGTTATATATAAAATATTACTACATTGCTTGATTAAAATCAACCCAAAATGGGTTTATAGTGAAACCCAGAAATCTTATAGGTAACACTTTATTTTGATAGTCCACTTAAGACATTCGACTAACTATAAGTAACTTTGCAACTACATGTCAAATAACGTCTCGGTTACATATGGTAACCCTCGTTCCCTGAGGGAGGGAACGGAGACGTAGGTCATGACTGACCAACAGGAATTTTGCTAGAGAGGCCAATCTACTTCGAGTGAAACTAAAACAAGCCAATACACATTGGCGTGCAATCATTTGCAACAGCTGTGCAGCCTCGCAGCGCGGGTATTTAACAAGCAGCTGGTGCGATTGCACACTATCCGGCGGGCGGCAGCAGATGTGGCAACGGGACCTACGTCTCCGTTCTCTCCCTCAGGAGACAAGGGTTACCATATGTAACCGAGACGTTCCCTATCGGTCAGTCACTACAACGTAGGTCATGACTGACCAATAGGAATCCCTACCAAAGCGCCACAGCTGCTGCACCCCATCCAGCGCCCCTGTGCAAGCCTCTACACCTTCTTGCCTGGAATTACGATAGGAGGAGGCTTACACAGAGTGAGTCTGACACTGTTGTTCCGTGATAACCCATACAGTGAGATATTGGATAACACTGGGAAAGCGTGCCCTTTCTGTTTAGGAAGGAACGCTGCGGAAGCCACTTCTTCAAAGAGTTATGTGGAAACACATATGGAGTAGCCCGAAGGCTGTACTGAATATGAAATAATGGCTGACTTAGCCCAAGGGAAAGACACGGGCTTCCGTTAGGAGCAGCCGTGGAATATACACATATGGGATCCCCGTAGGGTCACACATATGGAACGCAGCCCAGATCCGGTTCTCAAGGATTCAGCGGATAAGGGCCTGGCGCCTGACGCTCCGCCAAGTCCGGGCCGAGGGGTTTGGAGGACTCGACAGGTTTTACTCTGGAGCAATAAGGGTGCACAGTAGGGTGCAGCAAGCCGACAGAGCCAGGCCTCTCAGTGCTTCTACCCGTCTAGGGTGAGAACACGGGAGGAGACCGGCTCTACACGTAGGCTATAGTATCTAGCGAACGTGTTAGGTGTGGCCCAGCCCGCAGCTCTACAGATATCTGTTAGCGAGGAGCCACGTTCCAGCGCCCAGCAGGATGCAACGCCTCTCGTGGAGTGTGCATGCAACCTGAGCGGGCAGGGCACGCCTTGTGCTTGGTAAGCCAAGGCGATGGCATCCACTATCCAGTGGGCCATCCTCTGCTTGGAGACAGCCTTTCCCTTCTGCTGGCCTCCGTAACAGACAAAGAGCTGGTCTGAGGTTCTGACGCTTTGAGTTCTGTCCACGTACATACGCAGAGCGCGAACGGGACAGAGCAAAGCCAGGGCTGGGTCTGCCTCCTCCAAAGGCAGCGCTTGCAGGTTCACTACCTGGTCTTTGAAGGGAGTGGTAGGAACCTTGGGCACATAGCCAGGCCGGGGTCTTAGTACCACGTGGCTGTCACCCGGCCCGAACTCTAGGCACGATTCGTCGACCGATAATGCGTGCAGGTCTCCTACCCTCTTGACAGAGGTCAGTGCAACCAGCAGCAAAGTCTTCATGGAAAGAAGCTTTGACTCAACTGACTGCAGAGGCTCAAATGGAACATCCTGAAGTGCCCGAAGCACCAGGGAAAGATCCCAAGAGGGTATGGAGGGGGGTCGAGGAGGATTTAATCGTCTTGCCCCCCTAAGAAACCTGATGACCAGGTCGTGCTTTCCAACTGTTTTGCCATCTATGTGGTGGTGATAAGCTGAAATAGCGGCAACAGGTTCCACTTCAGGGCGTAAACACGTCTCGTGGACGGCGCCCGTGCTGAAGTGATGGTGTTAAGTACCTCAGGGGGTAAGTCACCTAAAACCTCCGCGTCCCGTCTAGGGACCAGACATGGAGTTTCCAGAGGTCTGGACGCAGGTGCCATAGGGTGCCCAGTCTCTGAGTCAGAAGATCCTTCCTCAGAGAAATGGGGCAGGGAGGGACTGTCACGAGGAGTATGAGTTCTGGGAACCAAGTCCGGGTGGACCAATAGGGAGCCACCAGAAGGACCTGCTCCTCGTCCTCCCTGACTTTGCACAGTGTCTGCGCAAGTAGGCTCACTGGGGGAAACGCATATTTGCGAAGGCCCCGGGGCCAGCTGTGAGCCAGTGCATCCGTGCCGAGTGTTCCCTCGGTCAGGGAGTAAAACAGCTGGCAGTGGGAGGTCTCTGAGGAGGCAAACAGGTCTACCTGAGCCTACCCGAACTCTCTCCAGATCAGCTGGACCGCCTGGGGGTGGAGTCGCCATTCTCCCGGAAGCACAGCTCGTGACAGCTCGTCGGCCAGACGGTTGAGCAAGCCTGGGACATACATGGCTTCTGACTCCAGAGAAGGAGATGGCGGGCGAGTTGCGACATTTACATTTACATTTATTCATTTAGCTGACGCTTTTATCCAAAGCGACTTACAATTGCTATATATGTCAGAGGTCGCACGCCTCTGGAGCAACTAGGGGTTAAGTGTCTTGCTCAGGGACACATTGGTGTCTCACAGTGGATTCGAACCCGGGTCTCTCACACCAAAGGCATGTGTCTTATCCACTGCGCCATCACCACCCCCTACATGCGACGGGAGCGTAGACCACCTTGTCGGTTGATGTACGCAACGGTCGCAGTATTGTCCGTACGGACCAGTACGTCCCTGCCCTGTAGCAGCCTTTTCAAGCGGCTCAGAGCGAGATGTACTGCTAGCAACTCGAGGCAATTGATGTGCCAATGCAGCTGGGGGTCCGTCCAGACCCCTGACACTGCATGCCCGTTGTACGTGGCACCCCAGCCGGTGGCAGAGGCATCTGTGAATACCACAGCATGTCTGGACACCTGTTCCAAGGGGACTCCTGCCCGCAGGAACGAGGGGTCTGACCACGGGCTGAAGGTCTGGCGGCACGCCGGTGTGATAGCCACCCGGTGAGTGCCATGATGCTACGCCCATCTTGGGACTCGGCCGTGAAGCCAGTGCTGAAGCGGTCTCATATGAAGCAGGCAGAGCGGGGTTACCGCTGCTGCTGCTGCCATATGCCCCAGGAGCCTCTGAAAGAATTTCAGTGGGACCGCTGTCCAGTCTTTGAACGTGTCCAAGCAGTTCAGCACCTACTGAGCACGCTGCTCTGTGAGGCGCGCTGTCTGGGCGACCGAATCCAACTCCATACCGAGATAAGAGATCCTCTGCACAGGGGAGAGTTTGCTCTTTTCCCAGTTGACCTGAAGACCCAACTGGCTGAGGTGCCTGAGCACTAGGTCCCTGTGTTGATCTCATCATGCACGTCCGGGAGGAAAGATATTGGGGTTTGCCGTGGACGCGGGTCGGCGGCCTCACCCAAAAACCAATCGTCCCAGGAAAGCATGGCCGTCATCTCCGGATCAGACTCAGGCACAGCCGCATGCACACCAGAGGGTCGCAGCTGTGACGAGTCGTCATTCCCAGAAGAATCAAGCCCACCTAGTGATGCTGCCACAGACACTCCATCATCCTCTGTAGCTTCAAATGAAAACACACGAGCCACCCGAGGGTAGACTCGTGGAATCATCAGTTCGCTAGCGGGCACCGTCATTAAAGAGGGGGGCTGGGGTTGCGAACACAGAGTCGCCGCCTTGTTCCAGACCAACACCCTCAGGTCACCCTGGCCACCACCTGAAGATCGGGGGGTGGATGAGGGGACTCTCACTCTTGCGAGTTCACCGAGTCTCGACCTATATATGACGCGATGATCATATTCCCAGCGAGAACATGAGTCACCTTCGAGCGCTGTTCAAGCATGATCAAAGCCCAAACACACTAGACAGGGCTCGTGCCCATCAGAGTCCGATACCAGTCCGCTGCAGCCAGAAATGCACGGGTGAGCCGTCTTTAAAAAGACGTGCCGCGTGCGAGCTCTTTTATGAGAGGTGAAAAAAAGTCTGCGATGTTGAAGCGCACAGGGAGACACTCACACACTGGCAGATCACTGCACAGATCAGCAGGCACTGTGAGCTCGCTGCAGATCGCCGTCACACCAACACCGGAGAGAGAAGCTCGTCTCATAGAGCGAAGTCAGAGATGACTGTGGAGTGAAGAAATACTCTTGGCTCCGAAGCGAAAACATATCTGCATGTTGCCAGCTTCCTCCTTTTATACCTACGAGGTGGGGCGGAGTTACGCTATGCAAATTCCGCAGACCCATGGCATTTCTTTGCCATTGGCTCGTTTTGTAATACTCGAAGTCAATAGGTGTTCTAAGCGAACCCCATTCATCGTCATCCGACGTAACTCGGAGTGACAATGAAAGGGAACTACGACACTCCATGCTAGTCATTTATTTATTCATTTATTATTATTTTTAATGACATGATATACAGTGCACACCGCTGTATTTGCAGTATAACGGCTGATAACAGTGACAAGTGTTGTGGCAAACATTATCAAACCATCATCACTGCGTAAGAGACACTCTGAATCAAATAGTAATTTAAAAGGTATTTATTCTTGCAAGAAGGCCCAGTCGCCACACAGAAGTTACGCTGTAGCATAGGCGTAGCCACCGGTGTGCCAGTGTGTGCCGGTGCCACCCACAGTGGCAGCTGGCACACCAAAAAAATAGATGCAGAATTATTTTGTAAAGTCTTAATAAAAATGTCTTTGTAAACTTGGACTATTGTTGTTTACTTACAATATTTGTAGATTTAAAATGTATTTTAATTTTAAAATAATTATCGTTAAAAAAATGTCTGCCGACATTCGAACTGCCAAACAATCCGCAAACAGCCGCTGACTGTCTGACCGTAGGTTGTGCTGTTGAGGCTCGCGCAGCCTCATGAGGAGAAATAGAAACAATGAGCACAGTTCACACAAAAAAATTTAAAGGGATAGTTCACCCAAAAATGAAAAATTCTGTCAGTATTTACTCACCCTCATGTTCCAACCCCGTAAGACCTTCGTTCATCTTCAGAACACGAATTATTATATTTTTGATGAAATCTGAGAGCTGGATCACTCCTCCATAGGCTTCTTCAGGGAACTTGCAGGCCCCGAAAAGTTATTAAAGACATCGTTAAAATAGTCCAAGTGACTACAATGGCTCATTCTTAAAGCAGCACTATGCAGGATTTCTGTTTTTGTCAAACAGCGATCCCTAGAGTCGCTGTACTTACATTTACACATTTACATTTAGCTGACGCTTTTATCCAAAGCGCCGTACAATTGCTAGATATGTCAGAGGTCGCACGCCTCTGGAGCAACTAGGGGTTAAGTGTCTTGCTCAGTGACACATTGGTGTCTCACAGTGGATTCGAACCCGGGTCTCTCACACCAAAGGCATGTGTCTTATCCACTGTGCCATCACCACCCCCCGCAGTACTTGTATTTAACGTTACTGTCCTAAACACAACTCACGCAGAGCGTATCTGCACCTATGATCTGCACTCACGGCCTCTGCACTTCATAATAATAAAGTAGCCTACCGCGTTAGGCTTACCTGAGCTTAAATGCAAGATGACACCAATAAAGTTACATGTACGTCGCATTATTTCGTAACAATGTCCGTTATGATGTTGATAGACATGATTATTGCAATTTATCATAATAGTTTGCAAATTGCACTCATTTACACTATTTACTATAGCCTACAATGTGTAGGCTTATTTATGTCCTGATAATTATGTGAGATATTGACAACTGTTCTCATGATAATCGCAGGAATCAACTTTAACAGTGAAAGCCTGAACGAGTGGGACTCTTGTCCGGTTCCTCTCGCTGTCAGATTCTCGTTACCTTTTTCTAGACTCTTCCGACCGCGCTTTCTTCATTTTTTTCTCCATTCTGAAAATGCAGGTCCGCTGTTTACTCGTGTCTGACTCCTCGCTCGGTCAGTCTGCCGTTTCCTCTTTCTCTGTTCCTCCGACAATGCTTTTCTAGCTTTCTGCTTCTTATATTTGCCATGGGAAGATAGTTTTTCTTATAGCTAGCCGGATCCTGGATGGGGGCGTGTATGCGTGTAATGTGTGCAGTGCCGTAAAGCAATTCGTTACATCGCAAGAGCTGATATCACGCGATACTTCCTGACGGCAGTCCGCCGGCCCAAAGTTGCAAGTGCGGTTTTTCCACAAACAGGCATCAGAGGGGGGCGAGACGACCACTATTCAACCCGAAAAGAGTCATATAACCATTCCAATAACTCAGAAGCTGTTCAGTTAAGCTAAAAAACTACATAGTGCTGCTTTAAGTTTATCTAACGACGAGAATAGTTTTTGTGCGCAACAAAAATAACAACTTTAAATCAACCATTAATTTCCTTCTCTGTGGGACTCGAGTCAGTTCACTAGTGTAACAGCGTACGCTTCTGTTGTTGTACGTCACATGCATCACACACATGACCAGCGTCGGCCAATAGTGAGCCTACGTGTGACGTAGCTCTACGCTATTACACTAGGTTAACTGACTAGAGGCCAACAGAGAAGGAAATGAATAGTTAAAATAAAGTCGTTATTTTTGTTTGTTTTTGCACACAAAAAGTATTCTCGTCGCTTGATAAACTTAAAGGGTAAGTTCGGCGTTTTACAAGTAAAGCCCTGTTTTAAGATCGTTTCTGATGAAATCGAATGGTTAAGATTAAAATTTGGACACATGCTGCTGTCCCGAGAATTTTAGGTTTTTGTTTTAGCACTCCCCCACCTATACAATGGTTTCATAGGGGCACTGGAACAATCATTCATATAAACGCATATAACTTTAGTTTACAAAGACGTGAAACTCACCGAGTGGTCTAGGGTGTTCACCGATATGCTCACGCAAAAATCGCTGCAAAAGATGCTTTCCTACAGGTGTTTTACCATTCGTTATAAAACTGTGGACCTATATCTCCAACGCCTTACAACCGGACATTCTTCCAAAAACTACGATTAAACCTGTTGGAAAGCATCTTTTGCAGCGATTTTGCTAACATAAAAACCTAAAATTCTCGGGACAGCAGCATGTGTCCAAATTTTAATCTTAACCGTTTGATTTAATCAGAAACAATCTTAAAACAGGGCTTTACTTATAAAACGCCGAACTTACCCTTTAAGATTGAGCCACTGTAGTCACTTGGACTATTCAAAAAACAGGAGAGAGGCCGCACTATGCATATTCGTTTTATTTATATGCACAGACACATTTTGGCGAGTGCCTTCTTCAGTGTGCTAAAAACTATTAAGTTTTTATATTAACATATGATACAGTTAAGCAACAACATACGACCACGAGTGCTGAAAACCATCACAATTGAAAATGTGACACTTTCTGCCACGGTGCTGATCCACTTGTCCGACACGACTGTCGAGTGGTGTCGCGAGGCCTCCCCAACATTTGTACGTTGATGGGCGTTCCTCGGTTTACCGCTATGGGCGTGGTTTTGACCGAGCGGGAAATGTTTGTGTATCAGAACAGAGGACCTGCGAGAGACATTCCTCCGTCTCCATATGCTCTACTTCTATTGGATAGACGCCTCGCGTTCAACGGACTTCATTTGCATAAAGATGGCCATCGGGCAGCTTCTTGTCGCGCGACAATTTTCAAAATGAAGTGCTGCCTTCCCGGAATGCTTTGCGAGCGTGACAAAGTTGGGTGACGTCACCCATAGGAATAAAGCGGAGCGCGGCGCGACAGAAGTGTTGCACGGACAAGTGGATCAGCACCGTTACTGTGCATTAACACAGCCGCCGGCGAAAGTGTCAAAGTGGCCGGAAGTCATTCACTTTCAATGAGAGTCGGCGAGGGCGGCGCGGATAGTGAGAGCGGCGAGGAGATTGTAAATCTGTGCTGCGTTCCAGTCCACTTTTAGACATGCACTTACGAACTTCCCTAAGCACTTCCCCTCGGGGGAATCCCTGCCGCCATTTTAAAGTGCGCTCCTCTTCGTGAAGTGGTCGAGGTAAGTTTATATGGACAGACCCTTGTTCCCTCGATTTTGACTGATGGAGCAAGTCTACATCATAAGTACCCTTCAGTCAGCTCCATATACCACAATGCAACACGATTGTGACGTCACCGCAGATCTCGTCTAATCACCACCACCACAAACAACTCTATGATATATTAATTAGATTTGTTTTATATAAAACAACCCAAACACACCTATATATTTTTGGATGCTGCATTAAACAAATTCAAAGGGAATTTAAAAAAAAATAATAAATCAACTCCATAGCTGATTCCAAGTGATTAAGGGCTTAGGACGTGTTCCAGTTCAGCCCATTGCAGTTTCCCCCAGAAGTGGGCACTCGTGCAACGTAAGCAATGACGCACATCCGAGTGAACGAGACGGAGGGAAGTTAGCGAGTGAAGGGCAGGACAATTTTGGACTGGAACTCAGCCCAGGTCAACTTTATGGTAATGAGCTATGACGCGGTTCAGCGGCAGCCAATCGGAATGTAGAAGTGCTCTTTTTAAGAGGATTCCAGAGAACGCAGTCCTGTAAACTTTGGTTCCGACCACATCAGTTCCCAAGCAAAATAGAGGAGAGGTTGATCATTTCTATTTGATATGAAGATGCGCAACATTATTTATAGGCAAGATTTTCGCGCTAGAACACTTGTTTTTAGAATAAGAATAGCACTTAACCATGAACACAAAAGCCAAACCACACAAATGGCTTTTAATTGGTTTATTTCGTTAGCAAACATGTCACTGTAATTGTTAAGTTCTTTCCATCAATCAATTTTCTGCATAGAATAACGATCGACATGCTTGTTTGCTTTGCGGCCCCTTTAAATAAAGTTTAAAAAAAGACCAAGCATTCGATCTACGTCGGAACATCAGAGCGTCCCCAAATCTTTCACGGCGTCACTGCCAATTCACTCTCACCGGTGTGAACACACGGTCAGATAAAGGACCCATGGCTGCTAGCCACGATTTATTACTAACTGACCCTTAGGACCCCCCGGACTAGATGACCTCAGAGGGCAGAGGTCACCCAGCTGTTCCCGAAGTGTCTCGCTCCTGTATTTCAGATGAATAAACATACATACATTTCCCGTTCACATAAATTTGTCTTCCTGTTCCCCCTCACACTACAAATGAGAAAAAAACATGTTGTATTCCTTTGCAATATCTACTACAGATCAATGAGAATCAAATTTTTCCATTACACGAGACAGGAAAGTGTGTATTCCTAAGGTGAGAGACTTTTTATTTCATAACAAGACATTAGAATAATGACACTGACATATAGTTTTACAACATCTCAGACCGCAGATACTGAATAAGGACAACAAGTTTTTCTCAGGGGGTCTTTTTCTTAAAAATGAGTCTGACAGAAGTCTCAATAGCTTTCATGCGCATCTTTCAAAATAAAAGCCTTGCATCAGAAATAGATCATAGAATTAAGTTTGCTGTTGTTTCTTTGACTGCAACTCCACGACCCACCAGTTGAGAAACACTGAACTAGATGATACTGTGCTTTTGGAAGCGACTCCATATTTTGTTCATCTCGCACCATTTACTAGAATGTATTTGACATGAAAATTAATTGCTGCTCATTGTGATGACTTACGACATATCTTCATGTGAGCCAGAAGGCTTCTTTTATGTTTAAAGCTCTTCTCACACTGAGTACAGTCGTACGGCTTTTCTCCAGTATGAACTCGCTCGTGTGATTTCAGGTGTGCAGACCGAGTGAAACTCTTGTCACAATATGAGCACTTGTAAGGTTTTCCTCCAGTATGAATTCTTTGGTGCCGTTTCAGATTGACAGCTCTAGTAAAGCTCATCCCACAGTCACAACACATATAATCTCTCACTTCATTGTGTGTTTTCTGGTGCAGTTTAAAATGGTCCAGCCGTGAAAAACTCTTTGCACAGAGAGAACACACATAAAACCTCTCACCTGAATGAACTATCAGGTGTTTTTTTAGATTTGATGATGAAATAAAATCTTTACCACACTGATCACATTTAAATGCTTTTTCTCCAGAGTGAATGTGCAGATGATGCCTGAGAGTTGATGCTTGAGAAAAACTCTTTCCACACTGAGTGCATGTATACGGTTTTTCTCCAGTATGAATTCTTGTGTGTTTGTTAAGGTCTCCTTTATTTATGAAACTCTTTCCACACTGAGTGCATGTATACGGTTTCTCTCCAGTGTGAATTCTCATGTGTCTGTTAAGGTCTCCTTTATGTGTGAAACTCTTTCCACACTGAGTGCAGGTGTGCGTCTTTCTGGCTTTTGTTCTTTGAAATGTAAAGTTACGATGTTCCTCCTCCTCTTCATTCAGTTCTTGTCTTTGCTCTTTCACTTCCATCGGGTCTGAAACATTAAAACATATTCAGTAGTTAGAATGAGTTCTGGAGGATTAATGTGAATTTTCAAGTGAACCCTGATTTAATAACAGAAAACAAGTGATATCTGTTTATCAAATATGATATTTTTGTTGTACCAAAGGTTAGTTGTCATAATCTTGTTAATAGTCCAAATGTGAACGACAACTGCTGTACAAGATTATGATCTAAGTGCATTTATGTCATATATTCCTAGATTAACTGCTTATTTTCCACAGCTCTTATGATTGGCATCTAACAATATTAAGCATTTGAACTAATTGGAAAAATTCATAGAATAAGCCATGATTTTTTTTACGTTGAATATTATGTTTCATGTAAAAGGTAACTACAGAATTAAACAAGAGAATATAGTTATTCAGATAATAGACTAAATGTTTTGACTTTGAACTTCCATTATACAAATCAAATTACACACCAGTGAATTTTGTCCAAAAAGTCTTGTAAATATATAGCAGATTTCACCCAGCAACACAAATTAACCACATCTGCAGTTTATTGAGAGAGGATATAAACACACACACTTTCAAATTCACTCTTTCAGCTGAAGGATTCATTAGAAAAGACACATTAATTACCGTCCTCCCTAACAGTAACTGCAATTAAAATAATGCACAGGTCACATATATGGCTATAAACATACATTAACATCAAAATGAAAGCTAAACACATTTTAACAACGACTTAATCCACCAAAATAATAAATGTAGTTTTTTTTTAAACGCGCGTTAAAAAAAGTAAAAAAATAAAATAAAATACATCAAACTGTTGGCAGAAAAGCGCATACATAACCTTATACCGGTTTTATGGCACTTCCATAATATAAACTCAAAACTTCTCTTAATTGTAACGAGGCTTCAGCAAAGTGAGGATCATTTGCAGCTTTATTGTAATCTTGGTCGTACAATCAGAGTCAATAACCAGCAAACACAACAGTAGAGACAAAGCAACTCGTAATCCGTAAACAGACATAGTTTAGGTCAGGCAGCGAACTTACATAAATCAGTCCACAATAGAAACAGTCCAGGGCAGGCAGCAAATACTCACGAAGAGAATAAACAGCCCAAGAGTAATCCACGGGAAGACAAAACCACAGGCAGAAACGCTCGGAGATGTTCACCAGGGCAAAACAAAACTTCACAACGAGGATCTTCTTCTTCTTCATCTGTTGTTTACATGGCGGTTGGCAAACCAACGTAAAGGTGCATTGTCCGCCACCTACTGGATTGGAGTATGGAGCACTACTTGGTAGAATACACTTGGTGCAAAAAACAAACAAAAAAAAAAATTATATATATATATATATGTGTATATATATGTGTGTGTGTGTGTGTATATATATATATATATATATATATATATATATATATATATATATATATATATATATACATATAGTTTTTTTTACCAGTTCTGTGTCATTTAAAAAATTTGAATAATTTCTTGTGTATTGTGTAATTTGTTCCTTCTAATATTTCCTTAACTGAATAATTTCTTACACCCTTATCCGTTAGTGACTGAATTAATTCAAGCCTTTCTCTATTGTATGTACACATTCTAGTAATATATGATTTACTGTTTCTGGATACCCACATTTATCGCAATTACCACTTTCATGTTTTCCTATTTTATGTAAACTTTGATTTAGTGTTGTATGTCCAATACGTAATCTTGTCATTATCACATCCTTTTTCCTGTTATTAACAGTTGTTCTTTCCACCTCCACATTTCTTTGTATACTATACAAATGTCTTCCTCTTATTTCATTGTCCCATATCCTCTGACACCTCTTTTATAGGCTGCTTTTCTTCTATCCATTGTAAAGCTAATAATATGGCTATCAGTTCTGTTGTAAAAACAGATAATTGATCTGTTAGTCTTTTTAATGAGCAATATATTCTTCTTAAAGACTGTCTACTCGCTCCCCACTCAACCCCAGCCAAACACCTCATTACATTTATTCCTTTTTTACATTTATCTATTAGTTTTTGAATGTGAATACCAAATGTTAATTTAGAGTCCATCCATACCTAAAAATCTTAACATTTTAACTTGTTCCAATTCCTTTTATACTTACTCTAATGTTTTTCTCCTATTTGTGAAACAAATTACTTCGTTTTTGCAATTGAGAACCGGAAACCCCACTCCTTTGCCCATTTTTCTACCTTATTTACTGCCCCCTGCAGACTTTTTACTACAAATATTTCATTTCTTCCCCTTTTCCATAGTGCGCCATCATCTGCATACAGTGACCTCCCTATTTCTGTGTCAACTTGAGCATAAATATCATTAATCATAATGTTAGAAAGTATTGGACTACTTACGCTACCTTGGGGAGTTCCATTTTCTATAGAATATATTTGTGAATATGTTGTCCCAATTCTAACTTGTATTGTCCTATTCAATAAGAAATCCTTAATCCAATCATACATCTTTCCAGTAATTCCCATTTTATCAAGTTTTATTAACAAACCCTCTTTCCACAACATATCATAAGCTTTCTCTATATCGAAGAACACTCCAACTACTACCTCTTTATTTACTTGAGCCTTCCTTATTGCTGCCTCCAGACTTATTACAGAATTCATAGTACTACTCCCCTTCCTAAAACCACTCTGGTATAGTGAAAATAACCCCTTTTTCTCAATAAAATATACTAACCTTGACATTACCATTCTCTCCATAAGCTTACATAGGTTTGATGTCAATGCTATTGTGATGAGGTGAAGGCTGTAACCACTATAGTATTTACGGTAGTCCTTTGTGGTAGGGTGGATACGGTAGTTTCCGGTCCGATGTCCCCTTTATGAATGGACTAGTTAGTTCAGTAGTAATGGCGGCGCACGCTGAACTGACAACGCCAGATTGGCTGCTGAGATTTCTGTCTTTGAGACAGTGAGTATGTGCCTAAATTGCAAAACAGTTGTTGTAAGCTGTAGCTGTTGCATGGTACAACAACGCCAGATAGGTGGCAGTGATTTTCCTTCTTGGAGGTAAATCAAACTTTCATCAGCTATGTTTGATTTAATGGGTTTTAAATGCATGATAATCATGTGTATCTAAATATTGTGCAGGTTGTAGTGATGGTTTGTTCCTGGTTTGGAAAACAGTTATTGTAAGCTGTTGCCAGGTACGTGATGTATGGTTGAAATGTATGCACTACTAGCGACGCCCCCCTGGACATGCATACACGACGCAAGGGCGCCCGCTCTACAAAACTAACATTTTTATTTAAAACATTGTCTTACCTGCAAGCGAAGCGCGAGTATCATCCCGCTGTCTCTTCTTTTTCCTTTTTCCGCCCCCGACTCTTGGTGCCTTTTCGAGGCCATGTCTGAGGTCGGTGTCTGCCAAATTTGACATTGATTGAGGCATGAATAGACCACTGGGAGTTGGGGAAGGGGGGGGGGGGGGGGGGCACCAGAGGGAGACTGGCACAGGAGATTCACCTTTTTCTCGACTAATTCGGTCTAGGCCTATATTACTTTTGTATTGCTTTTTGTATATTAACATGCGTTAGACATTTTATTTATTATTTATACTAGTAGCCTATTGTGATGATTTTTCACGACCCAGATTTTTTGGTGCCCCCCCAAGCACTTGGTGCCCTACGCGCAGTGCGTGATGTGCGTGTGCGAAGCGCCGCTCCTGGTCTTATCCACTGCGCCATCACCACCCCATTAAAATGTCCAACCCAGTTGTCGTTTCAATTCAATTTATTGACAATAATCACATAAATAGGCTTAG
Organism: Siphateles boraxobius; assembly: GCF_051911475.1. Taxonomy (NCBI): domain Eukaryota; kingdom Metazoa; phylum Chordata; class Actinopteri; order Cypriniformes; family Leuciscidae; genus Siphateles; species Siphateles boraxobius. The sequence goes on along the minus strand of NW_027509186.1, from coordinate 39,226,864 downwards.
ATGGCAGGAAGTTGACAAGTTAAAATGGTTCATACACCTAAGTAAATCAGTGCAGACCTTCACTATTTGACTTGACTTTAGGTAATTCAAAACAGTAACAAAAACCAGCCTCCTAAAACAGAGCCAGAAAAACACCCTTATTATTTGTGCTAATAATATTCACAAACAAAACCTTTTAAAAAAACAACATTCCTCAAAAACACACATTAATTAAAACAAACATACATTTCAACCATACATCACGTACCTGGCAACAGCTTACAATAACTGTTTTCCAAACCAGGAACAAACCATCACTACAACCTGCACAATATTTAGATACACTTGATTATCATACATTTAAAACCCATTAAATCAAACATAGCTGATGAAAGTTTGATTTACCTCCAAGAAGGAAAATCACTGTCACCTATCTGGCATTGTTGTACCATGCAACAGCTACAGCTTACAACAGCTGTTTTGCAATTTAGGCACATACTCACTGTCTCAAAGACAGAAATCTCAGCAGCCAATCTGGCGTTGTCTGTTCAGCGTGTGCCGCCATTACTACTGAACTAACTACTCCATTCATAAAGGGGACATCGGACCGGAAACCGTATTCACCCTACCACAAAGGACTACCGTAAATACTATAGTGGTTACAGCCTTCACCTCATCACACTATTGGCCTGTAACTGCTTGGTAGAGCTTTGTCTTTCCCTGGCTTAGCAATTGGCACTATGACCCCATGTTTCCACTCAGAAGGAAGTTTCCCTGTTTCCCATACTTTATTAAACGATCCGAGAATTATCTTTAATGATGTTTCTGATAAATTTTTTACGCTCAGAGATGTTCACCAGGGCAAAACAAAACTTCACAATGAGGATCTTCTTCTTCATCTGTGTTTTTTTTATTAGCAGTTTGCAAACAAACTGCATTACCGCCATCTTCTGGATTGAGGTGTAAACTCATTGGATTGTCATTGTATATAAATTACTAAACAAAAAAACAAAAAAAACAAAAATTACAAATACTAATAAAATATTCATTATATTCTCCCTGAGGAAAGATTTGATTCATTCATTGCTATAGGAGAGGAAGAATTTTATAAACTCGTTAAATCATCTAAATTGACAACATGTATGTTAGACCCTATACTGACTAAGCTACTGAAAGAGATACCAGGTAGCAAACAGACATAGGCCCAACATTGTTGTTGTGTTGGGCCAACGTTGGGTGCTGACGTTGGCCCAACAATATTTTGACTGTTGGGCCAGCTGTGTCATTGGACAGCCAGCAGACCCTCTAACAAATTTAAAAATATAGCCTATTTTAATCATCTGCCAACTTCATAAGTAGTAAATCTGCAAACTTATAAATACATAAGCTTTACCTATCTTACACTCAAATTTTAAGATTGTGACATGGCCTATTCATTGTTGAATTGCATTAAGAGACGGCACAGCAGACAAACTGAATTGGTTATAAAAATGAATCTATTTATTGGTAACAAAATTAGCTTACTTATTTTAACTAAATTAACTTATTTTTTCTTGCAATTTGAGTGCATGCATTTTACTCCTTAGACCTCCCTAACACTCAAACATTATGCCCCCTTTGATTTTATGTTGGTTAAGTTAGTGAAATATTAGGTTTTATCAAAGTCATTTTAGGCAAGTCATGCCACTCGGGCGCCATCTTGGCAACGCCTTCGGGCAGCTATTTCAGACTAAGAAGACCAGGCTCCTATCTAGATGAATGGGCAGAGAGTCAGAACTGCACTTTCACTGGTCACCGGGACATAAAAACTGCATGTATAGAAACAGCAGTAAAATATGATAAAACTCGCTGAAAAAGTTTGATGACTTTGCCCCAAAATAAGGTTTAAAACACCTTTCCCCCTATAGGTTATGCTTTTACTACGCATGCACAACGGTTCTCTCCCTCTATGTTGTGCACGCCCTACAAGATTTAAAGCACAGTATGTGCGAGCTCTTGCTCGTTCGCTCTAGATTCCGGGAGATTTTAACTATTTTGCGGGCATCAGGGAGCCCATATCAATATGGGGGAGAATCCGGGAACTTCCGGGAGACTTAATAAGTCTGATATTTACACAACTCACACATACACTGCATATCAAATCTGCCGCCTTTTCAAACAGTAACGTATTTTCCGCTTTCGCAAACCTCAACTGTGCGCATGCGTCAGTGGAACCAGACGATAGGCTTAAATGTTTCCCGGCTTGACTGTTAAAAGCAGACGATTGGCTTTCCAGCGGGAGGGGCGGGACATGTGCATACAACGCCATCTTTGGCGTTACAGGGTTTCCCTATATTGTTGTTTTGAGGATCGAGGAAGTGGCATGTCTCTATATAATTAGTCTCTGGTTTTATACTCGGTCACAAAAGGGACCAGTGGGAAACACCATAGTCAGAATTCATATAAATTCTTCAGTTAGACCTATTTACGAAAAATATTCCAAGACATCCAATTTCGCGTTTTGTAATTTCATGAATGAAGGAGGCTTAGTGAGGTGAAAAGGTTGTCATGCACAAAGTTACACCCTGGAGGAACTTCTGCTTGTTCGGCTAGAACCCTATGGGCTAGGCCATGACTACACTTGGGCCCTGTCCTAGGCCAGTTTCAGGGAGATGTGTGTGCACTCATTCAGTGCACTGAAGATGGGCCGTATATTGCAGAGAGGGTTGTTTCTGGTCATGTGTGGGGCACACCAATTGGTTATCATGAACATCTGCCTAATCCTCCAGATAGTTCACCTCTGCATCGCCATTCAATAGTCTATCTTGCAAATGGGCCGTTTCTAGGGTGACCACCTGGCCCGCTTTGCGTTGTACCGCACAGCATTTCACCCCTTGTCCCGCACGTCACATATTGAGAAAATGTCCCGCATTTTCATCAGTCTGTTGGTTCTCTTACGAGAGTATCTCTCGTACTGTGTAATATCTTAAGCTACGGGGAAAACCTCTTTTCCACCAGATATTGAAGCCAAAAATTATCCTTAATTTTAAATTAATGTAAAATGCTGTGCTGCAGCATGCAGACATAGGCAAGACGGCTCGCGTGCCTATTGGCTGCCCTGTGGCAACAGCAGCAGCCTTTCGAGAGAGGCCCTGCATGACGTGATACCCAATGGGGGCGCTTCGGCCCATTTTGTCACATCCCGCCAGAATAGGCGTGGCATTGGCCTATAAATACGCTCGACAGGCTGATACAAACTGATTTTCATCCCCTCATCGAAGCACTACTGCATCGCTGGATCCAGAGTGAGAGTAAGCCTTCTGCGTGACGAGCCTTCGAGCCTGAAGCCGCTGGCCTTCACCTCGCCGCCTTCAGCCGCCGTACCTGCTACGCTTTCCGGCGTTAATATCCTTTTTCCCTGCTAGAGTGTGGGTTCGCCGCTGCGACTCACACTCTCCCTCTGTCTCTGTATTCTAAAAAAGCTAGCATCTTTTTAAAGATGCAAAGATCCTGCGGCTTGTGCCGAGCCACACTCAGCTACGGGGACCGTCACGTCATCTGCGTTTCGTGCCTGGGTGAGGATCATGCGGCTCACGCTCTCGTTGACGGCGGATGCCCTCACTGTGAGCTGATGCCTATGTTGACTCTGAGGACTCGCCTGGCATCCTTCTCAGAGGCTGCACTTCAGCCCGCTGTAGCGCCGCGCCGTAAAAAGCGGCGTGCTCACCGCGGTCCCGAGCCTTCTCCTGCCCGCCAAAGCTCACCGGTTCGCCCGCCAGCTTCGCCGGCATCAGTCGAGTCGCTTACCGCTTATCGAGTCTGCCGCCGCTTCCGCCATTGAGATCGACGAAACAGCCGAGGCCTGTTCTATCCTGGCTCTGGATAGTGAGGATTGGGCAAGCTCTGTGGACCTCCCCCTGCTGTTTGCGAGCCTTCCGGGAGAAGGGCTGGCATTGAGTCAGAGTTGATGAGTCTGCTCTCTCAAGCCGTCGACAACCTCGGCCTCGACTGGGAGGCGCCCACGCCCCAACACAATCCAGACCTGCGCCTTTTCTTCCTGAGCTTCACGAAGAAGTCGCAAGGTCTTGGAACGCCCCCTTCTCGGCCAGGATGCGTACCTCTGTCTCTGCTCCATTCTCCACTGTGGAAGGTGCGAAAGATAGAGGGTACATTTCTCTTCCTCCAGTGGAAGCAGCGGTAGCATCACATCTCTGCCCGCCCTCTGCTGGACGGCGAGCACAGACGATGTTGCCATCTAAAGCCTGCCGAGTGACGTCAGCCATGCACGGTCACGCTTTCACCGCCGCTGGGCAAGCTGTGTCGGCGCTACACACAATGGCCATCCTGCAGATCTTCCAGGCCGACCTTTCCTGAAAAATGGACGAGGAAGGCGCGGGATCGATCATCGTTGCGGATTTAAGGAGCGCTACAGACCTGGATCTACGCGCCGCTAAATCTGCTGCACAGGCCATTGGGCGGAACATGGCCTCTCTCACCGTGGCTGAGAGAAACCTGTGGTTAACGCTGTCTGAGATGAAGGATACGGAGCGTTCTGTGTTTCTCGACGCGCCCATTTCGTCAGCGGGCCTCTTCGGATCTGCCGTCAAAGATTTCGCGGACAGATTCCAGGAGGTTCAAAAGACATCGCAGGCTATGAAGCACTTCCTCCCTAAGCGCTCTAGCTCCACAGCAGGTCGTTCGAAACAGCCGTCTGCGCGGAGCTCACAGCCACAGCCTGCACCACCTGCCGCCACTTCTCAGTGCCGCCAGGCCCAAGATCAGAGACCGCGCTCTTGCTCTGCTGGACGCCGCCCCCCTCAGCGCGGGCCCCGGCCGAGGATCAAGATCAAACCCGAGGTCTCAAAGCCTTCCTAGCCTTCCTAAGAAAGCGACGGTGTTCAAATCTCGCTGCGGCCGGATTTTCACCAAAACATTTTGCTCGTCGAGTTCAATGCGATGTGACTGGTCCAGCGTATTTAGCAGTCAACAAGCTTTATCATTTTTTTTTTACATTTATTCATTTTAGCTGACGCTTTTATACAAAGCGACTTACAATTGCTATATTTCAGAGGTTGCACGCCTCTGGAGCAACTAGGGGTTAAGTGTCTTGTTCAGGGACACATTGGTGTCTCACAGTGGATTCGAACCCAGGTATCTCACACCATAGACATGTGTTTTATCCACTGCGCCACCACCACCAAGCTGGTTCATTTGCCCGCTTGCCTGCACACAAAAGCCGTTTTTACGGCTACCCAGATAAATCCAATAAAAAGTGTATTTTCTGGTGTCCCGGCCAAGGCCGATGGTGTTATGAGTGTTGTAAGAATGCCCACGTCTCAGTGCCCATTCCCACACACAGACACAGCCCGCCACAGTTCAGGGCTAGAACAAATAAAATCGACTCATGTCGATTGTGCAAACGTAGTGAATGTGCCCACGACATAGTGCCCACAAACACTACACGATGAGTGTCCCACGGTCTCTGTAAAAACAAAACCAACACACATTCAGTCAGCGCAAGCCGACGGTGTTTTCAGTGCAGTGAATGTGCCCGCTGTCCCGCGCCCACATTCTCTAACAGACACGCTAAACCCCACGGTGTTTGTCCCGTTCACTCTCTCTCCACAATCTGTCATAGAGAAATCGAGCGCAACCAGGCTGGTCGCAAAGCAAAGCTTCCCGGGGTATCAGAATGGGTGTTGAACACTATAAAAAGAGGCTATTCGCTACAGTTTGTTTGACGTCCCCGCCGTTACACGGCGCGTATCGAAACCACGGTAAACAACGAAGTATCTCATCTACTTTGAGCCGAAATAGCGAAACTACTGAGCAAAGGGGCCATAGAACCTTTATCTCAGGCTCAGAGCGAAGGGGGTCTATACAGCAGATATTTTCTGGCACCGAAAAAAGAAGGGGGTCTCAGACCCATTCTAGATCTGCGGTGGTTGAACAGAGCGCTTTTGAAGCACCAGTTCAATATGCTGACAACCAGGAAAATCCTCGCGCAAGTTTGCCAGGGAGACTGGTTCATGTCAATAGATCTGAAAGACGCCTATTTCCAAATACAGATTGCGTCACGTCAGAGGCGATTCTTGAGATCCGCCTTCGAGGGCCAGGCATATCAATACACAGTCCTACCGTTCGGCCTGTCCCTAGCACCCCGTACATTTACGAAATGCATGGATGCGCATCTCGCACCCCTGAGACTTCAGGGCATGCGAGTTTTGAACTACATGGACGATTGGCTGATTCTAGCTCGATCACACTCAGAGCTCATAGAACACAGGGCCACATTACTCGAGCATCTCGAGAATCTGGGTCTTACAGTCAATTGGGCGAAGAGTTCGCTGTTTCCCATCCTGGACTCGCTGTCTGGAGCGCGGACTGGACATTCAGCACGCCGCAAAATCCTTCTGCCGCGGCTCTATAGTCCCGTTCAAAAGGTTTCAGAAAATGCTGGGTCTCATGACCTCAGCATCTTCGGTACTTCAGCTGGGCCTGCTTGCATACACCCACTGTAGTTATGGCTGAAAGCGCGATTTCCAGCCCGGGCAAGGACCTCTGGTCTGTTTCGCCTCAGGGTCGACATGAAATGCGTTTCGGCTCTGGAACCTTGGAAAATAGCCAACTGGTATCAGTCAGGCGTGAGTCTGGGGACTCCCTTGAGTGTGTGTCCACGGACGCCTCCACCTCGGGATGGGGAGCGCTGCTCGATGGCAGACCGTTCTTTGGCCAGTGGTCAGAACGGGAAAAGCTTCTACACATAAACTGTCTGGAAATGCTAGCAGTCGACAACGCGCTACGGCGCTTTTGTCCCAAGATAAAAGGCCACCACCTCCATGTCGGACAACATGTCAGTGGTGGCATACATAAATTGCCAGGGCGGCGTCAGGTCCCGAAACCTTTACAGGCTGACGGAACGCCTCCTGGTCTGGGCTCAGCACAACCTGCTTTCAATGAAAGCAGCGCATGTGCCTGGTCACCTGAATCTGGCACCAGACAGACTGTCCAGAGACAATGTCCCAGCAGGGGAATGGTCGCTGCACCCGCAGACAATCCAACTGCTGTGGGAGACATTCGGCAGAGCGCAGGTGGACCTGTTCGCGTCCCAGGAAAACGCTCATTGGCTGCATTGGCCCACGTATGGCCCCGCTGCCCCCTCTATGCTTTTCCCCCCGTCTCGCTCCTGCCTCAAGTGCTGGAACGAATCAGGGAAAACGGATGCCCAGTGCTGCTCATGGCTCCGCTCTGGACGAACCAGATTTGGTTCCCAGTCCTGATGTGGCTGACCAGCACTCCCCCGTGGCCTATACCGGTGAGGAGAGACCTCCACTCTCAGGCAAAGGCCATGCGGTAGAGGGATATCTATGGTCGCGGTATCGTAGGCTATGCCATAGATGTTATATAGAGACTAGATGCCCTATTGGCCGCTGGGCACTGAGAAATACGGCCGCCATCTTAAACCGGTCATACTCCTAGTTTCGTCGCACAGCAACAGTTAAGATGCTTAGCACTTTGCAGCATTTTCCTGATCAAATTGGCAGACAATCGCAAATAGGGCTCGGGAGATTACTTTTCACAAAATTTGGCATCCTCGCCCGGATTTATGGTCCCTACATGCATGGGCCATCTACGGGTACCCGCTAACCTCTACTCCTCCAAATGGTCTGTGTTCTCTACCTGGTGTCAAGCTCAGGGCTTTTCACCGTAGACTGCAAGGTTACGGAAGTGCTCTCCTTCCTTCAGGAGCTACTGGATAAGGGTAGAACCCCATCCACGCTCAAAGTATACATGGCATTTGCAAATCCGACGTCTGGCCAGTCACTGGGGAAAAATGACCTGGTCGTACGATTCCTCAGGGGAGCTCGGAGGCTGAATCCTCCCAGACCCCCCTCAGTTCCTGTGTGGGACCTTTCTACGGTTCTGGAAGCCATGAAAGGTGCCCCATTCGAGCCAATCCATTTGTCAGACATGAAACACCTGTCTTTCAAAACGGTATTTCTTGTTGCTCTTGCTTCAATGAAGCGCGTAGGGGACTTACAAGCGATTTCAGTAAGCGCGTCATGTATGGACTGCCCTGTATGGGCCTAATGACTCAAAAGTCATACTCAAACCAAGGCACGGGTATGTGCCCAAATCCCTCAACACACCGTTCAGGGCCCAGGTTTTTACCCTGTGCACCCTCCCAGTGCATGATGAGGAGGTGGATGCTAATCTCCTTTGCCCCGTCAGGACGCTGAGAGCTTATGTGTCTCTTTGTTTTGTTTGGTGGACGCTCCAAGGGACTGGCCGCATCAAAACAGAGCCTATCCAGATGGATAGTCGATGCCATAGCGCTGGTTTACACTTCTAAGGGCCTGCAGTGTCCTTTGGGTGTCAGAGCGCACTCCACGAGAGGCGTGGCCTCATCGTGGCCGTGGTCTAGCAGGATTTCCTTGCATGATATCTGTATGGCGGCGGGCTGGGCCTCGCAGTCTACATTTATAAGGTTCTATAACCTAGAGGTTCCCGCCTTACAGGCCAAGCTGCTGTTGGTCTAGAATTCAGTACTATCTGCCCTGCTGCGCCGGTGCAGAATGCTGAGTTTTGCTTGTGCATCGCTCACTGATCGATAGAACAGCTCCATGGGTTTTGAATACCCCGTACTTTTACCCAGTTCAGGCTAAACTCGTTCACCCTATCTGCGTGAAACACTGTTAACATAATTAGCTCCTGTGGGATGCTATTTCATGGGGAATGATGCTTGTAGCCTCTCTTCTCCGACTCTCTGTGAGTCTACGGTGATTATGCACTATATGAGCCCCGGACTACTGCCCTTGGGACTTTGGTGTCGGATCCCAGTACGCACGGCGTGTTGCATTGTGTTCCCCATAGCGTAAGATATTACGCAGTACGAGAGATACTCTCGTAAGAGAACTTACTCGGTTCTCTCTAGAGAGGGAACGAGTACTGCGTATCTTGCCGTGCATACAACAGCGCTGGTTCCCTTCAGTGATGAAAACCAGTTTGTATTAGCCTGCCGAGCGTATTTATAGGCCAAGGCCACGCCTATTCTGGGCCTCCCTCGATAGGCTGCTGCTGTTGCCGCAGGGCAGCCAATAGGCGCGCGAGCCGTCTTGCCTATGTCTGCATGCTGCCGCACAGCGTTTTACATTAATTCAAAATTAAGGATAATTTTTTGCTCAATATCTCGTGGAAAAGAGGTTTTTCCCGTAGCGTAAGATATTACGCAGTACTCGTTCCCTCTCTAGTTAATTAATTAATTCGTTTTTAATTATCATATTAAGAAAACGTGCATGCGTTCTTGTGCCTTTTTAAGAAAGCACTTTATATATTCTTTTTGCGGCGTAGTTTTTCAGTTATATTTAACAGTGTTTCCTCAGTACAAACAGGTTCTCATCTCCTCTTTGCCTACAACAGCCGTTTTTAAAATCCTATCCAATGGTTGAAAGGACAGGAGTAAACACGGTCACTAGTAGGTTGTGACGGCTGTCAATCAAAATGTGGAGCGGTGATTCGTTCCATGTGTTCCCAGTCAGAAAAAAATGGATAATTCAGTAAATTTAAATTAAAATTTAACAGAATTTATCAACTTTTGCCTGCTGTGTTTGTTTTAATTGACATCCTTTCTAAAAATATGAAAGTTTTTGGTTTAATATATTAATATTTAAGGTGTCAATGATATAATTTTATGTTGTTTTATATTTTATTTGTTCATTATTTATTTTGTTGGATTTTACTAGTAACTAGTATTTTACTAGTTTTGTTCGATTTTACTAGTTTTACTAGTATTTACTACTAGGTACTAGTACAAATGTGCATTTATAAAACATGAAATATTAGATGTTCTTAGGCAGTGCTTGAAGCCGGAAAAGAAAGGTGCCGGTACTCTCTTGCATTGGCAAATCATGACATTTGAGATTTCTACAGTGAAAAACAAAACTTAGAACAAAACTTGATGTTATTTATTAACAACATAAATGTAGCCTATTAAAACAAGTCGTGCGTGTGTGCACGTGCGTGCGAAAACGGAACTCCTCCAAGTCTGCAAGTCCAAAAATACATTTAGATTATTACATTTTATTTAATTAAATGCATTTATGGTGAGATTATTATGTTTCATGTCAATCTGTGTTTTGACCACGAACCATGAGCTGTCACTTTAATTCACCGCGTGCAGCACAGCAAAAATAGACTCGGAACGATCTCTGCACTGCTGTAGGCCTATACGCACAGCACCAGGAGCGCATTGACGGACCGCATGCGCGTGCAGTGTGAAAGCTCGAACCTGTTAACATGGGTGCGGAAAAAATACGCACTGCAAACGAAGTATATCAACGGGCGTGACACTGGCGCTTTTTCTGTCAGTGGTCGAGTACCGGCTACATGCGAGAAGTAGCGGTACGCAAGAAAAAGTGCAGGTACGCTTAAGAGTAAAATGTAGAAGTATTTTACCGCCCCACTTCGAGCACTGTTCTTAGGAACACAAACCATAAATGAATGCCCTATTGTATATTGCACAGTGCACAACATCTGCTATTTCATTAATTTGGTTTCCAATTATGTTAATGTATTAAAATAAACATTTTAATAATTTGAGTAATATTTCAAAGGATTTATATTTTTAGCACTTAAGTGTTATGACAGACCAGTCCAATGTTACTCACTTATTTTTCTTATTTATATTTCAGTAGATCTGCACTTCACTGTTACTCAACAAATAACTCAAACTGGGCTTGATATTGACTCAAAAATGTACTCTCTGTTCTTTGCAGCAATCTACGCGAATCTTTTACGGCAAGAGGGAGACAGTTGTGCCAGCCCACCCCATCATCAGTGATGATGAGGCCTCTGTTGCCGCTTGGCAACACAGACACATTTGATCGATTTACCAAAAACTGATTTCGTAAAAAGTTTTTTTTTTGGTTAAAATGTCATTTTAACTTAACTGAGGTGATGTTTTGATTTTTTTTGTGTATGTGATATGGGATGGTCCTTGTTTGTTACTGACATTCTAGATTGCTTTCAGCAACTACCGACAAGAGACGGCAGTCTGTCAAAAATCGCGCCACAGAAAAAAATTGCATGTCATGTGACTTAACCAAAGCACATCATTGGCTAAACTAAGGTCTTCTCATTCCAACAAAAAAACATTAGAATGTTTTCTTAAAGAAATATTGGCAATGAAATGAACACAAAGAGTATGTTGCCATATGGCAACACCATGCGGTAGAGGGATATCTATGGTCGCGGTATCGTAGGCTATGCCATAGATGTTATATAGAGACTAGATGCCCTATTGGCCGCTGGGCACTGAGAAATACAGCCGCCATCTTAAACCGGTCATACTCCTAGTTTCGTCGCACAGCAACAGTTAAGATGCTTTGCACTTTGCAGCATTTTCCTGATCAAATTGGCAGACAATCGCAAATAGGGCTCGGGAGATTACTTTTCACAAGAAAAATTTTATGTTACCATACTATTGGTTGTATTTTGTGAATAGAATATTACCAGAGAGTTAAGAAGGATCTTTGATATTACTGTACTGATATCGTGGCCGCTAGCTAGGCTATGTTTACTGCACCGGCCGGTGTTCAGCTATGAACTGAGACTTGATAAGTCATATTCCATAACACTGACTTAGATTACAACTGACACAATAATACTATTGTAGAAATAAAACAAATATTACTGGCCTGCGAATTGTGGCACAAGTAGCACAGACTGTATTATTATAAATGTTGGGCAGTCACTACTTGTAGCTTAACTAGTAATGTAGTATTTTCACTATTGCAGCTTCACTATTTTGTGTGTGTGTGTGTGTGTGTGTGTTTGTGTGTGTGTGTGTGTGTGTGTGTGTGTGCGTGCTGGGACTCGGGAGGCGGGCTGCTAAATGTCAAGGGCTGGGAAGAGGTGCAGAAGAACGCGGTAGTACAGTCTGTTGTGTGTGTGTGTGTGTGTGTGTGTGTGTGTGTGTGTGTGTGTGTGTGTGTGTGTGTGTGTGTGTGTGTGTGTGTGTGTGTGTGTGTGTGTGTGTGCTCGGACTTGGGAGGCGGGCTGCTAAATGTCAAGGGCTGGGAAGAGATGCAGAAGAACGCGGTAGTACAGTGTGTGTGTGTGTGTGTGTGTGTGTGTGTGTGTGTGTGTGTGTGTGTGTGTGTGTGTGACAGAGAGAGACAAATATAAAAAGCTTCAAGTAGACTCAGTGGCGGTTCTACATTGAATTACACCCTGGGCGAGATCACCTTTGAGCGCCCCCCACCCCCCCCAAAAAAACAACAACAAATAAATAGATTTGGAGGGGTAAAATTATCCACAAACAGTCATATTTTATTATAAAAACGTAAGTTAAAGAGAAAATTATATTTCTCAATTGCATAAATCATTTCATTACATCCAACATTGCCAAAAGACAATGAACACAATTCTGCACAAACTATGACAGTGTAAGTTATCAGAACTTAAATATACACTATATACATAAATGTGCCAAAAATATATACAATCAGATATATAAAAAAATTAACAAGAGCAGAGAGCAACAATAATATAAAACATTAAGAATAATATACAAATAAAATATAGAATAAATATTCCATAGCACAAATACTTTATCACACAAATGTGAAAACACACTAAAGAGTATCTAATTATTACACTATTGCACTAAGAACAGAACATTAGATGTCATCATGAGGCCATTATAACTGTGTCATGAATATTTTTCTTGACCTCAACTACAGAGGTACAAATTGAATTTGTCATTAAAATGTCACTGTACCACTGTAGTTGAGGTCAAGAAAAGTATACAGCGTGTATACTAACGCGTGCATTGTGAAACCTTTACTGTCTATGTGTGAAACCGGCGTCACACACGGACGGCACCTTCTCAGCAAGGAAGGGCGCCAATTACCCACACAGTGAAATTATAGATAATAGAAAACCGCTTCGTGGCGCAGAGGATTTTTTTTTTAACTGCTCGTGCCGCCCCCCATATGACATGAAAAAATGCCGCCCCCGAGCGACTGCCTGGTTCACCCGTGCCTAAAACCGCCACTGAGTAGACTCTAATATAATATAATAATATATTGTTTATTCAACTTATTAAAATATCTGACCTTACTGCCACTATCTCTTTCTGCATCTCTATCATATTTATAGTGTGTGATTTGCAAAATACATAACATTTTCATAGCCTACATCACATATCATTGGGTGACCAGACGTCCCCGGTTTCAGGGAACAGTCCCCGTTTTTGGTTGCCTGTCCCTGGCTAAATACAGAAAAATTGTTTTTGTAGACCCAACAATAGGTTTTTCAATCAGATTGATAGACAAAATGTCCCAGTCCCATTTTCGGGGATTATGGCCACTTTATCATATATCCGAATATTCTATTACTGTTAAATGTGTCCTGTATCATAGCTGCCTGTATGACCTTTGCAGGAAAAAACCCGCGTGAGAATCAGTTCGGTATTCAGTGAGGTATGATTATTAAATCATTATTAAATGCACTGACAGCTCATTGCACCTGCTAAACAGATTACACTGAGTGGAACGAGTGACCGGTCTAAGATGGCGGCCCTACGGCTCGTCCGCGCCAGTAGGCAGTAGCGGTCGATAGGGCGTCTATCTATATGATGTCTATGGGCTACACTATTGATGTGTATTGGCTATGCTAAACAGTAGTTTGCTTGCAATTGGCAAAGGTGCATTATCGCCACCAACTGGGCTGGAGTGTCTATTCAAGCTCTCAACGGAAGAATGTACGGGTGTGAGGCGTTTGGAAAAAATAGGTCCACAGTTTTACAACGAATGTTAAAACACCTGTTGGAAGGCATCTTTTGCATCTTTTGGGGGGGGTGCTACCACAGAAACCGAAAATACTCGGGCCAGCAGGATTTGTCCAAATTTCCATCTTAACCGTTCTATTTCGTCAGAAATGATCTTCAAAACAGGGCTTTAAGTGTTAAATACCGAACTTGTCCTTTAAAACTTATATATTATTATATATAATACTTAATAACATATTTGATCAGCCTTAAAAATGGCTTGTATACCTTTTTCTGTTGCTCTTTTTTTTCTTCATCCATTTCGGTCTCCACTATACTTCAGCCAGGTTTTTATTTTTTCCTCAGCTTCCACCATTTTTGCTCCTTGTTTTTGGCTGCATCTGTCAGCATGAAATGAAAAGAAAATTAAACAGAGAAAGGGTTAGCAGACAGATCATATCCAGGCGCGGATTTATGGGTGGGCCTGGGTGGGCACATGCCAACCCAGATTGACAGGTGGCCCACCCAATCAGATTTAAAATTTTAGATTTCAGATTTTATTTTTTTATTTAAAAAAAAAAACAATTAATTAATTACTTATTTATTTAATTATAATAGTTTCTTGAGGACATTTAAATTTTAAAATATGTACAGTTGCTATGAAAAATAGCTACAAAAGTTGATATGTCGGCATATCATGTGTCAGTCCAGTTGCGTTAGCACCGACAGTTGGCAGTTACGTGCACCTTTAGAAAGTAGCGGGAACCTACCTAAGCTATGGCTAAACAGCTATCATTGACACTCTTCTTAAAAAAACCACGTCTAGATGATGACATACTTTTGGACCATGTCATACCTGAGGAGGAGGATGGTCGTGAGACACTTAATGGCTCTGGGAATGCCGGTGAAACTGCCGCATTTTTATCAAGTCATGCTAGCGTTAATGTTAACATGAAGGCTGACACTGCACTCCACCGACACAGACCGCCACCAGCGTCCAAAGAGACAACCGCGATGCCATCGGATCTATCGGCATTGGAGGGACCTGCCACTCAGCCAAAGCTGTCAACATTTCCAGCTACTGTTATAAGTGGAAAACCACGCTCATTCAACAGCAACTGGTATGATAAATTCAAATGGATTGAATACAGCAAAGAACGGGATGCAGTGTTTTGCAAGGCTTGTAAACATTTTCCGGAGATGCACACAGAGTTTACTTTTATTAAAGATGGCTACAAGAACTGGAAACGTCTCAGAGAAGCCTGCGACAAACATGAAGCAAGCAAGCCCCATGCTATAGCGCTAACTAAGATAAAATCGTACATGGTCAGTTATGCACCGCAAAGCCGCGGGACAGTTTTGAACCAGCTGCACGGTGACGCCCCGACATTTGTGGAGCGAAACAGGGAGCATGTTAAAGTTGTGTTGGACATTGCCATGTTGTGTGCCAAGCTGGAAATCCCACTCCGAGGCCACAGAGAAACCGAGGATGCACTTAATAAAGGTAACTTCTTAGAGCTCTTCAAGTTCATGTCAAAATATGCTCCAGAAATTGAAAATAGACTGAACAAGCTGCCCAGAAATGCCACCTTCATGAGCCACCACATCCAGGATGAGTTGCTTGAAGCTGCAGCATCGATCCTACTCCGTAAAATAAAGACTGAACTGCATGGGCAATATTTTGCCATACTTGCGGATGAGTATAAGGATTTAGCTAAACGTGAGCTGGTTGCAGTGTGTGTGCGATTCATACATGGAGGGATCATCAAAGAGCGGGCGGTGGGCTTTGTTGAGGCCGCAGATCTGTCAGCGCAAGGGATATCAAAGAAAATCCTGGAGGTCCTTCAACCACTCGAACTGGATCCTGCTCTCTGCGTCGGGTTCTGTTTCGATGGAGCTTCGGTCATGTCGGGGCACAAGGGAGGGGTACAGTTTATTTTGAAAGAAACATTTCCTAAAGCCATCTATGTGCATTGCAACTCTCATCGGCTAAACTTGGTGCTTTGCACCGCCGCTAAAGCGTCCGGACATGTAAGTACTTTTTTTGACACTGTGAATCAAATACACAGCTACTTTACTGGAGCCCATCGCCACTCTCGTTTCCCAACCGCCAGGTTATGGAGCTGGAGCGTTCGTGTGATACCAGATGGAGCTCAAAATCAGGGTCAGTGCATAAGATTTTGCAGTTGCTCAATGTACTACTGGAGACTCTGGCTGGATTTTCCGAAACTAGTGGACAAAGTAAAATCGAAGCAGACCAGCTGTTGCAGCAGGTGCAAACGAAAAAGTTTGTTTTCATGCTTTTAACGTTTTGCAAATTGTTTGAAAACAGCGATTTTGCCACCAAGGGGCTGCAGAGCTCAACGCTATGTGTGACGGACTGTATTTCACTTATTGAAACACTTAAAGCTACATATGCAACTTTCCGAGAGGATTCGAAGGGTGACTTTGTTGAGGTGCTCAGGCTGACAGAGGAGCTGATGGAAAAGCACGAGATAGCTAACTGGGACGCGGTTGCTTCTCGTGAACGAAAGCTGCCCTCAAAGTTTCATGACTCTGTTGTTACCACAACACTGGGAAAGACCTCGGCTGTCAGAAGCAATGAGGATTTAAGGGCCCTGTGGAACTGCATCATTGACCGACAGATAACAGAGTTAAACTGCAGGTTTAAAGATGACACCTACGGTGTAATGAGAGCCTCGGCCTCTTTCACACCTGGATCTACCACTTTTGGAGTGAAAAACATTTTAAATGATCCGTGTGCTTTGTATGGCATTGACATTGCTGATGCTGAACATGCGGTATTCATCCAACACATCAGACGGAAAATGGATAAGGAGAACTTCCCCACATTAATGGAAGTACTGGATAGCTGCCCTGCCGACATTTTCCCCAACATCAATCGTTTGTTGAGGGCCATCATAACACTGCCTTTAACATCCTGCAGCGTAGAGAGACTTTTCTCCGCAACAAACAGGATCCAAACGCGCTTGAGATCATCAATGCTGACAGGACGCCTGAACAACTTGGCACTTCTGTCGTTTGAAAGAGAACTTATTGACAGTTCGGATTATGATGACATAATCAACGTTTTCAACTCAAAGCCCAGGAGACTCCGCCTGGTTTAGAGCTCAGGTAGGCTGCTGTACAGCACTGTGTTTTTTTATGCTGGCCCGCCGTGGCATTACTGCTTTTTCTGAAAGGATTATCTGATTCTGATACTAGGCTATTAAAACAAAGCCTATTCACGTTTAGTTTGGGTGTACCAACTCTTTAACGAATTTTATACAATGTTAGATCTGTTGCTGTTTATTATTTTATGTGGGGCATCATCTGCCATGCTGTTATCTGTGTTATTCTGCGGGGGCGGCCCACTTTTTGTGTTGTAATGTTCACCGTCGTCTCCTGCTTTGGCATTTGTTACGTTTGGTGAATGCACTTCTGGCTCTGTTTCTTCGAAATAAAGCTGAGTATATTTCCATAGCATACCTGTTTTTTCTGTCATGATTCCTTTTAAATACTGAGTCAGCTCGTTCTCCTGTGAATTTTTTTCTGCACGAGTCAGCCACAGCACGCTCTCCGTGCGCGCACTGGCTTACCGTTGTGATAGTCTACATGCGCCATGCGAGTTGAGTGTAATGACAGATAGATGACCTTATGGTTTAAAGCAGGCGGGAGGGCTGACTGACATGAGTACAAGGAATAGTCCTATTTAAATTCACTACCGATCTGCTATAGCTGACATATTAATCAGGCGTGAATAAGCTTAAAAAACCGAGGCCCCTCCATATATTCACCAGGCCCACCTATTAATGACAGTCTGTATCCGCCACTGATCATATCTGAGGTGTAAAAAAGAAAAAAAAAGAAATCTGTGAATTTTGATTCATTGAATATTCGAAGCTTCGGAATCTCTATATGTCTGTCTGTCCGTTTGGATTTTGATTATTTCGAGAACCGTTCATCCAAACAACTTCACAAGGGTGTGTAGTGTCGTATTTGGTGCTATATAGATAGACAGGCGAGACGCGACACGTTCAGAATTAATAAACTTTTAATAAACTACAGAACACCGCGAGCAGGAAGCGGCGCGCCTCACGCGAGCAGAGCTTATATGCTCTGAGAACGGACTGCACTAGTGATATACAGTAGGTGGACAACCACAATAATACTTTTACCGCCGCGGTGGAACAGGGTGTATTTGCTGCCTTTTACCGCTAAGAGACGCTACAATCACAGACTTTGAATAGTGTCCGTTTATTCTCCCTATTGCGTAATCCTATTGCGCCGCGGCTCATTCAGAGCGATTGAAAGCTGGTAGCAGATGAATTTAAGTGAAACGTAGTTAAAATAATTCATATTCACAATACTGAAATTACTGAAATTAAATTGAATAAATAATGAAAGCTTAACCCTCCTATTATCTTTGGGGTCTATTTGACCCCATTCAATGTTTAACGTCTGTAAATATATTATTTTTTATTTTATTTTGCTTCAGATTTAATGACTTTTCCTAATTTAATGGGGACAACTCTGTACATAAAATGAACATAAAATTAACCTGCTGATATTTTTTTCAATGTCCTGTACACATTTTGTAGCATCGGTGTTCCTTGAGGTCAATTTGACCCCAGGCTTTTTTAGCTGTATAAAACATAAGAAATATTAAAGTTTCACACACATTTGTTTTGGTCACTATAACATGTTATAATTGTATAATGTTCATTATAATTTTACATAAATGTATTCCCCCGTGGCATGGGGGAGGGGAAAACATAATTCTCATGGTTTACCAAACAAAGGGGAGGAGCAAACAGTATAAAAGCATGAACAGAAGCCTTCTAAACCATTTCTCTTTGTGCTCTGTGTGCTCTCTATGTTCTCCATCTCTCTCATTTGAAAATTACATCTAAACACCCATGGCACCCTCGTCCTGATCTTTGGAACCTCCACGTGTGGCTCCTGGACGGGATGAGGCAGGTTGAGTATCCAACTACCAGCATTGTCGTGCTTTCCTTCCTTCAAGAAGGGTTGGAGCGAAGGTTGTCTCCCTCCACCCTGAAAGTATACGTTGCCGTTATTTCCGCACACCATGTTACAGTGGAAGGTAAGTCCGTAGGAAAGCATGACCTGATCGTCAGGTTCTTGAGGGGAGCAAGGAGACTGAATCCTCCTCGCCCTCCTCTCGTTCCCTCTTGGGACCTCTCAGTGGTTCTATCTGCCCTGCAGAGTGCTCCTTGAGCCTTTGCAATCAGAGGAGCTTTAGTTCCTGTCAATGAAGACAGCGCTGCTTGTTGCACTGGCCTCCATCAAGAGGGTAGGGGACCTGCACACATTCTCCATTGATGAAGCGTGCTTGAAATTTGGGCCGGCTTACTCTCACGTGATCCTGAGGCCTGGATATGTGCCCGAGGTGCCTACCACTCCCTTCCGGGACCAGATGGTGAACCTGCAAGCGCTGCCCCTGGAGGAGGCAGACCCAGCCTGGGCACTGCTCTGTCCAATACGTGCTCTCCGCGTCTATGTAGTCAGAACGCAGTGTTTCGGGACCTCAGACCAGCTCTTTGTCTGTTATGGTGGGAAGCTGAAGGGAAAGGCTCTCTCCAAGCAAAGGTTGTCTCACCAGAAAAGATAGTGGACGCCTTTGCTTTGGAATACCAGCAGCAAGGTCGACCGTGCCCCCTTGGTGTGACTGCCCACTCCCCGGAGTGTGGCGTCCTCTTGGGCTCTAGCGCATGCTGCCTCGCTAACAGACATCTGCAGAGCTGCAGGCTGGGCGACACCTAACACATTCGCCAGATTCTACTATCTCCGAGTAGAGCCTGTGTCCTCTCGTGTACTCTCTTCAACCAGCTAGTACTGGACCCGCTCAGGTGTCTTCGCTTGCTCGCCATTCCGCTCCACGGACTGGAAACGTGCGATATTCTCCTCAGGTGTGCTTCCCCGAAAGCCCTGAGTTCCTCCAGTACATCGGCGCCAGTGTCTTTTGCCTGCGCGTCGGCTAGGTGCCTCCCGTGTGCATGTGTATTTCCACTGTAAGCCTCTCTGAGTATGTGTCTTTCCCTTGGCAAGCCACCTTGCCACCCCTGGGGTTGAGATATTCCACCTACAGTTGGCACCACAGTGTTCTCCAAATGCATCCCTCCGGGTCATATGTGTATTCTCTAAGTCCTGTGCTATTCCTGTGCTAAATAAGATTCCTTCGTCCGTGCAAGTCTAACGACAAGGATCTTAGATTTACGCAGGGCACTGGAAGACAGCCGAGAGGGTGGCGTGATTAGACTGGTAACCCCTGTAGAGCCGCTGCACAGACACAACTGACGAAGGAAGATTGTCTGCCGATTGTGTCAGAAAATTGAAAATGAAGAAGCTTGTCTTTAGTTTGCTAAATTATTGTGTAATGTAAAAAGACACTAAAATTACTTAAGTTTGAAACCCCATCGAACAATTTAAGGTTTAAATAAAGTGTCGGGACATTTAAAAAAAAATTAAAACAGGGTTGCATCGAGTTTAGAGTTTATTTCCTTTCTGATGCAAAATAAGAAACACAGAATCTTATTCTTGCGACATTTTAAATTTGTATTGAAAAAGAAAATGCTGCTATATTAAATGATTAAAACAGTACAAAACGAAAATAGTCCAAAGCAACATAAATTAAAAACATGAGGTTTTTTTGCCTCTCTTGCGCTGGATCTCTCTCGAAATTAAACATTTCAGGGTAAAAACACATCATCTGATAATACTATATTTCGCTTAGTTTCATCCATACACATGAAAAAAAAAAAAACTAAACAAATGATTTAGCCTCTGTTGCTTCACAGATACAGCATCTCACGGTTCTTAATTCCTATGTCTCCTTCTTGTCTCGTGTTTCTGTTGTTGTGTGTGTGTGTACTGATTAGGTGGGCACGCCCACTCATTAACATCATCAGCGATCACTCATCACCCCCATCAACAGCTGCAGCTCATCCCATCTTGTGTATATACTCATCACTTTCTCATCTACCTTGTCAGATCGTTGTTTGTGGTTTTCCCGGTGTTGTGTTCCAGTCTACGTCTCAAGTCTTGTACCTTCCTCGTTCCTGTTCATGTTCCTCTGGATTTCGTTTGGATTATTTCTCGTCACTGGATTCTCTCACCGCACCGCTGCACTGTCTTCATCAGTTTCATCTGACCATCGGAGTCCTTGCACTACTAACCTGTCATCTCTGGACTTACCACCATCTACTTCATTTATAATAAACTGTTTCACTTGCATCTTGCTTCCTGTGCTTATTACCCTGACAGAACGATCTGACCAACAAGGAAGCAGCGAGCGATTCTTCAAGTTCACTGGACGCATTTGTGAACAGCAGCATACAGAGAATGGACACGCAAGAGAAAACCTCAACGACACAGCTCGCGCCGTTCAGGCTTTAGTGGCGCAGGTGTCCGGGCTCACCCAACAGATCCAACAACTTCGGGTTCCCACTGCGCCACCCGCACCGCCGATTCCTCCAACACCACCAGCGGAACCCTCCCAGTCAGAGCCTCGTCTGCCGGTTCCCGAGTCCTATCCAGGTGAATCTAACTACTGTCGAGCTTTCTTAACACGATGTGAAATGCATTTCTCTCTTCAACCCAGGACATTCCAGGAAGAACGAACCAAAGTTGCATTTGTCCTGACTTTGCTGTCTGGGAGGGCGGCGCTATGGGGAACGGCGGTGTGGGAAAATCAGGACGAATGCTGCTCCTCGTTCCAGCGGCTCTCCGACGAGATGCGTCGAGTTTTGAGAAAGAGAAGCTGCCAGGGTGCTGGCGGATCTACGGCAAGGGGAGAGATCCGTGTCTGACTTTTCGATTGAGTTTCGAACCCTGGCAGCAGAGATCCAATGGAACGAGGAGGCGAAGTGGGACATGTTCCTGCATGGGCTGGCTGACCGCGTCCAGAAGGAAATCTACGCCATGGATCTTCCCACCAAGCTCAATGATCTCATTTCTCTGGCCCTGAGAGTAGACGCACGTCTTTGACGTATGGATCAACGAATTCAACCTAACCGTCCATCTGGAGGGATCGAGGGACAGCGTTCTGGAGGCGGGGGCGCGGTCAGCCCCGTTTACGATCCTGAGCCCATGCAGGTGGGTCGAGCCCGGCTTTCCCGGGAGGAGAAGGAGAGGCGGAGATCCCTGGGCCTTTGCATGTACTGTGGAGGAGCTGGACATTTCGCTTACAGTTGTCCGTTAAAAGGCCCAGCCCGACAGTAAGTATGAGGCTACTGTCGGGTGGGATCTCTGCCGAGAAGACCTCATCCACATCTACTCTCCTTTCGGTAAGGCTCCGATGGTCTACTCACCTCCACGACTGTCGGGCACTTCTGGACTCAGGGGCAGAAGGTAATTTCATGGACCACAACTTTGCACGCACATTTCAAGTTCCCCTCAGACACCTTTCGCACCCGATTGCAGTTCACGCCCTCAATGGTCAAAGACTCCCCACCATCTCACTGGCCACCGAAAACATCACCGTTATCACATCAGGCAACCATACCGAAACCATCTCCTTTTACATTCTGGACACTCCTCTTGCACCCATCGTTCTTGGTCACCCCTTGGCTCACCCGTCACAACCCCAAGGTGGACTGGCAGCTCATGTCTGTGTCGGCATGGAGCAGTTATTGTCATAAGTCTTGTCTTGTCTCTGCTTGTCCGTCTGTTTCTGTCCCTGTGTTTCAGGAGGAAGCATTGGAATTATCTAACGTGCCCACGGAGTACCTGGACGTGAAGGAGGTGTTCAGTAAGTCTCGGGCTGCTTCTCTTCCCCAACATCGTCCCTATGACTGTGCTATAGAGTTATTGCCAGGTACATCTCCGCCTAAGGGCAAGTTATATTCACTCTCTGCCCCAGAGAGAGAGGTCATGGAGAAATACATTTCTGATTCTCTAGCAACGGGATTCATCCGCCCTATCTCTTCTCCAGCGGGGGCAAGGTTCTTTTTTGTGAGGACAGATCGTTGCGACCTTGTATTGATTACCGGGGTATGAACAACATCACGGTAAAGAATACTTATCCTTTGCCGTTGATGTCTTCAGCCTTCGAGAGGTTGCAAGGAGCATCTATCTTCACGAAATTGGATTTAAGGAATGCTTATCATTTGGTCCGCATCAGGGAGGGGGATGAGTGGAAGACCGCGTTTAACACTCCCAGGGGACACTTTGAATACTTGGTTATGCCGTTCGGCCTTTCCAACTCCCCAGCGGTCTTCCAGGCACTTGTCAATGACGTATTGCGAGACATGGTCGATCAGTTCATATATGTCTACCTGGATGACATATTGATTTTTACATCGTCTCTCCAGGAACACATGCAGCATGTCCGACAAGTGCTTCAGAGGTTGCTAGAGAGTGGGCTTTTTGTCAAGGCGGAGAAATGCGCGTTTAATGCACAGTCTGTTCCTTTTCTAGGCTACATCATCTCGGTTGAGGGAATGCGCATGGATCCTGAAAAGGTTAAGGCTGTGGTGGATTGGCCAAGTCCAGATTCCCGTAAGGCCCTACTGAGGTTCCTGGGGTTCGCCAATTTCTACCGCCGTTTCATTCGCAATTTCAGCCAACTAGCCGCACCTCTGACTGCCTTGACCTCCCCCAGAACGACGTTCAGGTGGTCAGACGGAGCCGAGGCGGCGTTTGCTAAACTGAAGGGTTGCTTCGTTTCAGCCTCCATCCTGATAACCCCTGATCCATCACGTCAGTTCATGGTGGAGGTCGACGCGTCAGAGGTGGGGGTAGGTGCAGTGTTATCCCAGCGTTCTCCTTCAGACGATAAGATGCATCCTTGCGCGTTTTTGTCTTATTGTTTATCCCCTGCCGAACGCAATTATGACATTGGCAACAGAGAGTTGTTGACAGTCAAGTTAGCATTGGAGGAGTGGCGCCACTGGTTAGAAGGGTCGGGGGTACCTTTTATCGTCTGGACCGACCACAAAAACTTAGAATACATTCGCACTGCTAAAAGACTAAACTCCAGACAGGCTCGGTGGGCTCTTTTTTTCGGTCGTTTTGATTTTACTCTCTCGTACCACCCGGGTTCCAAGAACATGAAACCCGATTCTTTATCGCGTATTTAGGACCGTTCCGAACGCCCAAGTGCATTTTACCAGATAACCTATTCATCTCTACACTCACATGGGAGATCAAGTTGAAGGTCAAGAAGGCCTTAGAAGGGGTAACGCCTCCGATCCGTTGTCCACCGAATCATTTATTTGTGCTTGAGGGTTTACGGTCCAGCGTCATTCAGTGGGGTCATTGTTCCAATGAGGCTTGCCATCCTGGGGTCAATCGCACTAAGTTTTTAGTCAAGCAACGATTCTGGTGGCCTCTCATGGCTCGCGATGTTCACAGTTTTGTTTTGGCTTGCTCAGCTTGCGCCACGGGTAAGACTTCCAATCGGCCTCCAGATGGGTTACTTCAACCGCTGCCGGTGCCTTCAAGACCCTGGTCCCATATCGCTCTAGATTTCATCACCGCCCTCCCACCCTCCCAGAGTCACACGGTAGTTTTGACCGTGGTGGACCGATTCTCGAAGGCGGCCCATTTCATTCCCTTGCCCAAATTACCCTCAGGCAAGGAGACAGCGTTGATTGTCGTTAACCACGTCTTTCAGCTACATGGCCTCCCGACAGACGTGGTTTCTGACAGAGGACCCCAATTTGTGTCCAAATTTTGGCGAAAGTTTTGTAAATTCCTGGGTGCGACTGTCAGTCTGTCCTCCGGGTTCCATCCCCAGAGCAATGGTCAAACTGAGCGAGCCAACCAGGATTTGGAGAGAACGTTGCGATGTTTAGTGTCCAAAAATCCTTCCTCCTGTAGTCAGCAACTGTCTATGGTGGAGTACGCCCACAACACGTTGCCAGTGTCATCCACGGGCCTACCACTGTTTGAGTGTAGTGTAGGATACCAGCCACCTATTTTTCCTAGTCTGGAGTCCGAAGTCGCGGTCCCCTCCGCACACGCCTTCGTCCAGAGGTGTCGCCGCACTTGGACTAGAGCCCGTGAGACTCTACTCCAAGTGGGGGCGGGCACCAAGGCCCAAGCCGATCGCCACCGGCGTAGGCCTCCCGTATACGTCGTCGGTTCCAAAGTGTGGCTTTCTACCAAGGACATTCCTCTCCGCTCCGTTTCAAATAAGCTTGCGCCTAAATTCATTGGCCCGTTCTCTGTCACTAAAATCATTAGTCCAGTGACAGTCCGCCTCAATCTTCCTCCAGTGTACAGGAGGATTCACCCCGTCTTTCATGTATCCAAAATTAAGCCCATTTTTTTTGCTCGCATTAATCCGCCAGTCCCGGTCCCCCCCCCCCCCCCCACCGCGACTCGTAGATGGGGAACCTACTTATTCGGTCAATCGTGTTCTGGACTCGAGACGGAGGGGACGCGGATTTCAGTACTTGGTGGACTGGGAAGGTTAGGGCCCGGAGGAGAGAAGTTGGGTACCAGCTAGAGACATCCTGGATCACTCCCTTATCGATGATTACAATCGGCAGGTAAGGGAGTCTGGGAACGCCAGGAGGCGTTCCTAGGGAGGCGCTTGTCTGAAGTATAAAATCATTGGTTACCCGTAAGCCAATCACATAACGTTTAGTTATGACGTGTGTTATTCGCCAGCTCAGCCGCATCGAACTTCCACTGTAAACACATGTATGATGCGAAAACGAAACCATCAGGGAAATACCGGAGTGAACATGGCTGACCGAGTTTTGCTGCCTCCTTAACCTGATCCTCCATGAGTGCAACCAAGGGGGACACAATCACAACTATCGCCTTGCCGGCCTTTGGCCTCCCCACTTTCTCGCTGACGATCGGTAATATTTGATAAATTAAAATTTTACCAAAACCTGTCGGGAGTAGGGCCACAACAGAGCGAATTGCGTCCTGTGTCTCCATATCCGCGGCCGTTTTCGATTTCCCCAATCTTAAACTCGGCGCTTAGCGTCTACTTCACGGCTCTCAGCCAGCCCTCTGTTTGTTGATTGGCTGGCTGTTTTCAGGCCGGAGGAAAACTGAGAGACATGTCGATGTCTCAGACTAAGTACAGAAGCGAAATGAAATTGAGCGGAAGTACGAAGTCTGACGTAGGCAGGCTACATCAAGCTTGCTATCCGACACTCTCCAAATGAAAGAGTAACATTAACACCTATTGTCCTGCACACACGATAAAGCACTGAACTGTCCCTCCAAACCCCCACAGGCAATCTGATTTTGAGACTGACTTAAAACAAAGAGAAGTCGCAATTCAAACTTAAATCACTATTCTGAACATTAGCATTAGGTTATTAAAGTGTTGATAATGAAGGAATTAAATGATTTAAGCTACATGTAGTGAAATTTCTGTCATAAAAGTTTATTACTAAATATTACATTTTTTCAATAATTTAAGAAATAAAACTGGTTTGGGCCAGCTTTTTCCAAGCAAAACTCAATATAATCTTCAAACGAATGTTCATTTGTTGTCATGAACAAAATGTTCAACTCAATATTAAATTCTACAGGGATCTTTGGATCCTTACAACCAGACATGCAATTTGTGAATTAAGTTTTTTTTAATTATTATTATTAAAATAAATCTCGAACCACGGTGCTTCGTCTGCTGATAAACTAAATAACATTTATATAATAATTCTGAACTTAAATGAAACAATATCGCAACATTTCGACGAATAAATTATTTGATCTGTTTTTTCATTTTAATTCAGGGGCGATTTATTTAATTAGAGAGATTTCCACCCTTGCCTTGTCATTTTCTCTCTGGGAATCGCTCACATGATAGCTAAACATGTTTGAGTAGATCCTCTGTACCTCTCGTTTTCATATGGATTACATAATCAGATAACATTTATTAGCCAAATATTTAGACATTTAAAGGCTTTAGACATAGCCGATTTCTTATCGTGACTGAGCTGAGGCAAGTGGCTTTCGGTTCATATTTGTGACGCGCAGTTCCCGGAGACAGAGACGATAGATAAACTTTTGTCGTTAGCCTAACATGAATAAAAGTTTACAGTTTTGAACGATGTAGGCTACTCTACTCTTATCTGAATGATCAAAAAAATCACGGAGTAGCCTATTAAGTTATTTTAGCTGTTATGAGAAAAATAAATCCAAATGAACGCGCCACCGCGTTTGTCGAACACTAATTCAACATGCCAGAATAAAACCCGACTTTAGAACAATGCATAGCGCCACTCGGCATGGTGCGCCAAAACAATTAATTATAAACTTCAATATTTCATTCAAAATAATCTCAAAACGCTTTGTGGCATTTTGAAAAGCCGTGCATGCATTAAGGCCACTGGAACCATGAACGTAACTGAAACGCTGGTTTGGATTTTATTGTTTGTCGTTTAAACGTGCCTGTTGCATATCTTTATTTATATGGTCTATTGGTGAAGTAGCCTATAGCATTGATTACTGTGGAGGAGGGAGGGGGGAGGGGGATTAAAATAATTCAGCAGAGGGATGTTTAGACCAGAAGGAAATCGTCTACGGTTACGTATGTAACCCTCGTTCCCTGAGTAGGGAACGGAGACGTTACGTCGGATGACGACGAATGGGGTTTCGCTTAGAAAGCCTATCAACTTCGAGTATTACAAAACGAGCCAATGGCAAAGAAATGCCATGGGTCTGCGGAATTTGCATGGCGTAACTCCGCCCCACCTCGTGGGTATAAAAGGAGGAAGCCGGCAGCAAGCAGATATGTTTCTTCGCTGAGGAGCCAAGACTGAGCTCAGGCGATCCCCGCGGTACAGCGGAAAGTGGCAGGCAGACGTAACGTCTCCGTTCCCTACTCAGGGAACGAGGGTTACATACGTAACCGTAGACGTTCCCTTTCGTTGTCACTCCGAGTTACGTCGGATGACGACGAATGGGGTTACCAGTCTAATCACGCCACCTTCTCAGCTGTCTTCCAGTGCCCTGCGTAAATCGAGATCCCTGTCAGCCTGGACAAAGGACTCCATATAACACAGGAATACCAAGGTACACTGGGAAGCATATCCCAAGCTAGGGGAAGTATGCAATTAATGCCAGCCCGGAGGGGGGGGACTTAGAGAATACACATATGACCCGAAGGAAGCATATGGGAAACACTGGGGTGTCCAGCCGCAGGTGGAATATTTCAACCCCAGGGGTGGCAAGGTGGCTTGCCAAGGGAAAGACACACGCTCAGAGAGGCTTACAGTGGAAATACACATGTGGGGGTCGCTCAGAGGAGGGACCATGCACACGGGAGGCACCTAGCCGACGCACAGGCAATAGACACTGGCGCCGACGTCAGGAGTGCTGGAGGAGCTCAGGGCTTTCGGAGAAGCTCACCTGAGAAAAATATCGCACGTATCCAGTCCGTGGAGTGGAATGGCGAGCAAGCGAAGACACCTGAGCGGGTCCGGTACTAGCTGGTTGAAGCGAGTACACGAGAGGACACAGGCTCCACTCGGAGATTATAGAATCTGGCGAATGTGTTAGGTGTCGCCCAGCCTGCAGCTCTGCAGATGTCTGTTAGCGAGGCGCCATGCGCTAGAGCCCAAGAGGACGCCACACTCCGGGTGGAGTGGGCAGTCACACCAAGGGGGCACGGTCGACCTTGCTGCTGGTAAGCCAAGGCAATGGTGTCCACTATCCAGTGAGACAACCTTTGCTTGGAGAGAGCCTTTCCCTTCAGCTTCCCACCATAACAGACAAGAGCTGGTCTGAGGTCCTGAAACACTGCGTTCTGTCTACATAGGCGCGGAGAGCGCGTACTGGACAGAGCAGTGCCAAGGCTGGGTCTGCCTCCTCCGAGGGCAGCGATTGCAGGTTCACCACCTGGTCCCGGAAGGGAGTGGTAGGAACCTTGGGCACATATCCAGGCCGGGGTCTCAGGATCACGTGAGAGTAAGCCGGCCCAAATTCCAGGCACGCTTCGTCAACGGAGAATGCGTGCAGGTCCCCAACCCTCTTGATGGAGGCCAGTGCAACCAGGAGCGCTGTCTTCATCGACAGGAACTTAAGCTCAACTGATTGCAGGGGCTCAAAGGGAGCACTCTTCAGGGCAGTTAGAACCACTGAGAGGTCCCAAGAGGGAACGAGAGGAGGGCGAGGAGGATTCAGTCTCCTCGCTCCTCTCAGGAACCTGATGATCAGGTCGTGCTTCACCACCGACTTACCTTCGATGAGGTCATGATGTGCGGCAATGGCGGCAACATAGACCTTCAGGGTGGAGGGAGACAGCCTTCGCTCCAGCCCCTGTTGAAGGAAGGAAAGCAAAACACTGATCGAGCATCTCCGGGGGTCTTCTCGGAGAGAAGAGCACCAGTCGACGAAGAGGTTCCACTTCAACGCATAGACGTGTCTCGTGGACGACGCTCTAGCGGAAGTGATGGTAGCCACCACCGCTGGTGGTAGGGTACTCAAACCTGCCTCGTCCCATCCAGGAGCCACACGTGGAGGTTCCAAAGATCGGGACGAGGGTGCCATAGGGTGCCCCGTCCCTGAGAAAGAAGGTTCTTCCTCAGAGGGATCGGCCAGGGAGGTGCTGTCGCGAGGAGTACTAGTTCGGGGAACCAGGTCCGGTTGGGCCAGTAAGGGGCAACCAGAATGACCTGCTCCTCGTCCTCCCTGACCTTGCGCAAAGTGTGCGCAAGAAGGCTCACTGGGGGAAACGCATACTTGCGGCCCTGCGGCCAGCTGTGCGCCAGAGCATCCGTGCCGAGCGTGCCCTCGGTCAGGGAATAGAACTGGGCGCAATGGGTCGAGTCGTGAGAGGCAAACAGATCTATCTGCGCGTCCCCGAACTGGTCCCAAATCAGCTGAACCGACTGGGGATGGAGTCGCCATTCTCCAGGGAGGGGCTGAAGCCGTGAGAGCTCGTCGGCTGCACAGTTCAGCGCTCCGGGAATGAAGATGGCTCGAAGCGACCTCAGATGCTTCTGACTCCATAGGAGGAGGTGGCGAGCGAGTTGTGACATACGGCGGGAGCGTAGACCACCTTGATGGTTGATGTACGCTACAGTGGCGGTATTGTCTGAGCGGACTAGTACGTGTTGACCCCTGAGCAACGCCCGGAAGCGGTGCAGGGCAAGGCGTACTGCCAACAACTCGAGGCAATTGACATGCCACAGCCGCTGGGGTCCTGTCCAGGAGCCCGCAGCAGCATGTCCATTGCACATGGCGCCCCAGCCCGTGGTGGAGGCATCTGTTGAGACAACAACATGCCGGGAAGCTCGAGCCAGGGGGACACCGGCCCTGAGAAAATCGAGGTTCGACCACGGGGTGAAGAACTGACGGCAGGTCGGAGTAACTGGTACTCGGAACGTGCCGTGTTGGCATGCCCACCTCGGGACTCGGTCGCGAAGCCAAAGCTGAAGCGGTCTCATATGAAGCAATCCGAGCGGCGTGACCGCGGCTGCAGATGCCATATGCCCCAGGAGCCTCTGAAAAAGTTTCAGTGGAACCGCACTCTTGCCCTCGAATTGTCTTAGGCAAGTCAGCAGTGACTGCGCGCGCTCGCTCGTAAGCTGCGCGGACATGGCGACCGAGTCGATGTCCATACCGAGAAAAGAGATCCTCTGCACGGGGCAAAGTTTGCTCTTCTCCCAGTTGACCCGAAGGCCCAGACGGGCTAGGTGCCGGAGCACTAGGTCCCTGTGTTCGCAAACCTGATCTCGAGAGTGAGCTAGGATCAGCCAGTCGTCGATATAACTCAGGATGCGAACCCCTTGCTCTCGAAGGGGAACAAGGGCCGCCTCGACGACCTTCGTGAAGATGCGAGGAGACAGGGCTAGCCCGAAAGGGAGAACCGCGTACTGGTATGCCTGCCCCTCGAAAGCAAACCGGAGGAACGGTCTGTGTCGAGGAAGAATGGAGACATGAAAGTAGGCGTCCTTCAGGTCGATCGCTGCAAACCAATCCTGGGGCCGTATGCATTCGAAAACGCGTTTGGCGGTGAGCATCTTGAACGGCATCCGGTGAAGGGAGCGGTTCAGCACGCGCAAGTCCAGGATTGGCCGTAACCCACCGGTTTTCTTGGGGACAATGAAGTAGGGGCTGTAGAAGCCGGACCTCATCTCGGCTGGAGGGACAGTCTCGATTGCACCCTTCGCCAGCAGGGTGGCAATCTCTCCTCTCATGATAGGGGCATTGCCACCGACCAAAGTGGAGCGGACTCCCCTGAAGCGGGGAGGAGACCGTGCGAACTGAATCGCATAGCCGAGCCTGACGGTACGCGCGATCCAGTGGGACAGACGGGGAAGCTCTAGCCAGGCTCCCAGGAACTGAACCAACGGGATCATGCGAGCCACAGGTGTCCCCCCGGAGGGGCAGCGAGGCGGAGTAACTGGCCCAGAAGTGGACGGCATAGCGGCCCGGAGAGGGGGCACAGTTAGCAACCGCACCCTGGCAGAGGGGGCCAGGGGAGGACCAGGCTGGTCGTCCCGCGGGGGCCTGCTCTGCCAGGGGTCTGGCGACAGAGGGGGACAGGGGCGAAGCGGTCCGTGGACGGCACGCCGTGTCAACCGCCTCTGGGACAGAGGGGGGCGAGGAGAGCACGGCTTGTGGGCGGCGCTCTGTGTCGCCCGAGAACTCTGTGAGCTCAGGGAAGAGGGGATTGTTTCTGTCTTTAACCACATTAGGGTGCTGCCCACCCGTGGGTGAGCAGCGGGGAGTGGAGAACAAAAGATTCTCCCCCGGCCCTCCACCGGGGGAAGGAGTGGTCCTGCTACCACCTCCTGAGAAACAATCATCATCCCTGAGCAGCCCATCTCAGGAGCGCCGCTTGGCCCGGCGTTTAGCGGGGGGCGGGGCAGGAGAGGGCTGTGGCGCCTTCTTACGGCTTCCTCCGCGACCGGCCCTGGGTGGAGGCTGCTGCGTGGTCCGGGCGGGAGGGGCGGGAGCCGCAGGAGGGCGCCCTCGGCGGGAAACAGGTCGAGGCATCTGCCCGGCCGGCAAGGTGGAGGCAGCAGCGGGCCGGCGGGGCAGAATGTGTTTGATGGCCTCGGTCTGTTTCTGGGCAGTTGAAAACTGTTGGGCAAAGTCTTCAACTGCACCGCCGAAGAGGCCGGCCTGGGACAAGGGGGTGTTAAGCAGACGGGTCCGCTCAGCGTCCCGCATGTCAGCCAGGTTCAGCCACAGATGTCGCTCCTGGACCACAGCTGTGGACATCACCAAACCCAGGGAGCGCGCGGTAACCTTCGTCGCCCGGAGAGCAAGGTCGGTCGCGGCGCGCAGCTCATCAAAGAGCCCTGGGTTTGTCCTACCCTCGTGCATGTCTCTGAGCATCTGGGCCTGGTAGACCTGCAGAGTGGCCATAGCATGCAGTGAAGCAGCCGCCTGTCCCGCCGCTCTGTAAGACTTCGCCACCAGGGTCGACGAAAATCTACAGGCTTTGGATGGGTGCTTAGGCTCGCCCCGAGAAGAAGCACTCTGAGGACATAGTTGCATGGCAACAGAGCGTTCAACCGGGGGAAGCCCAGTGTACCCACGGGCAGCTGCCTCATCGAGGGGAGGAAAGGCGGATGAGACCAGCGAGCGGTCCCGAGAAGACAGGGGGGTCTTCCAGGACTTCGAGATCTCATCATGCACATCCGGGAAGAAAGGTATTGGGGTTTGCCGAGGACGAGGGTCGGCGGCCTTACCCAAAAACCAATCGTCCAGCCGCGAGCGCTCAGGACAGGGTGGAGGCCTCCACTCAAGTCCGATGCTCGCGGCTGCCCGGGAAAGCATGGCCGTCATCTCCGGATCAGACTCGAGCACAGCCGTATGCACACCGGAAGGTGGCAGCTGTGACGAGCCCTCACTTCCAGAAGAGTCAAACCCGCCTAGTGATGCTGCAACAGACATGGCATCTTCCTCTGTAGCTTCAACTGAAGCCCGCGGGCCACCAGAAGGTAGACCCGCGGGAATCAGCAGTTCACTAGCGGGCACCGTCATTGAAGAGGGGGGCTGGGGTCGCGGACACATAGTCGGCGCCTTGTTCCAGACCGTAACC
Organism: Siphateles boraxobius; assembly: GCF_051911475.1. Classification (NCBI taxonomy): domain Eukaryota; kingdom Metazoa; phylum Chordata; class Actinopteri; order Cypriniformes; family Leuciscidae; genus Siphateles; species Siphateles boraxobius. The sequence continues at coordinate 39,194,141 of NW_027509186.1, read as the reverse complement.
CTCAGATCACCCTGGCCACCAGCCGCAGGACGGGGGGTGGATGAGGGGACTCTCACTCTTGCGAGTTCACGGAGTCTCGACCGTAATGACGCGATGGTCATGTTCCCACAGAGAGAACATGAGTCATCCACGAGCGCTGCTCTAGCATGACCAATGCCCAAACATACTATGCAACGCTCGTGCCCATCAGAGTCCGATACCAATCTGCCGCAACCAGAAGTACACGGGCGAGACATCTTTAAAAAGACGTGCCACGTGTAAGCTCTTTTAGTGAGAGAAAACTCAAGTGTTGAAGCACCCGGGGAGAAACGCACCGACTGGCAGACCACTGCAACAGATCAGCAGGAAGCACGCTCTCGCCGTAGATCGCCGTCACACCAACACTCGAGGTACTCGTTTGTAAAGCTGACAATTCAGAGATGGCTTGTGGAGAGAAGAATACACTTGGCTCCGAAGCGAAAACATATCTGCTTGCTGCCGGGAATGAAACTTGACGGCCCAGAAAGTCATTAAAGAACATGTTTAAATATTCCATGTGCCTACAGTGGCTCAACTATAAGTTTATCAAGCGACGAGAATACTTTTTTTCCAAAAAAAAAAACATAAATAACGACTTTATTCGACTATTCCTTTTCTTCCTTGTGGGCCTGAGACGAGAGTTCAAGAGATTTCCACGACGCATGCGCGAGAACTGAACAAGAAGTATTAGAAGAAGAACGTCCTCTTCTCAGTTCTCGCGCATGCGTCGTGGAAATCTCTTGAACTCTCGTCTCAGGCCCACAAGGATGAAAAGGAATAGTCGAATAAAGTCGTTATTTATGGGGGTTTTTTCGGGGGAAAAGTAGTCTCGTCGCTTGATAAACTTATAGTTGAGCCACTGTAGGCACATGGAATATTTAAACATGTTCTTTAATGACTTCTTGGGCCGTCAAGTTTCATTCCCTCAGGCAGCCTATGTAGCAGTGATCCACCTCTCAGATTTAATCAAAAATATCTTCATTTGTGTTCCGAAGATGAACGAAGGTCTTACGGGGTTGGTACAGCATGGGGGTGAGTAATTAATGACTTAATTTTCATTTTTGGGTGAACTAACCCTTTAATAACCCGTCCATAGACAATTTTTTTTAGTTTTTTGTTCATTTAAATATAAACATTACAGTGTAAATATGCACGGATTAAAATGTCTGTAGTTATTCATTTGGGCTTCACTCTCGATCGCTAAGCCTACAGAAGACTATATGTTTTTGTGAATCGAAAAATTAAAAATACACAGTTGGATCAACTATGTTATGAAAAGTATATGACCTACTGCAGTTATAGGCCTATTTACCGTAGGTTTTTATATGGAAGACTGAGTGAAATATGTTGTTTTGAATTAATTTATAGTTACATTTAGATATTAACCAAATTTAGCCCATTAGACAGTAGCCTACCGTGTAATCATATGGATCCTTGATTAGCTGTAGTACTATTCTCTATTGGTCGTCAAACAGCTAAAAAACAGTCGAGTCCTACACAGAATTTTATGAAGACAAGCACAATTTATCCCTTTTCTAAAATTCCAAGGGCCATTTAAAAGAAAGACAATATTGTTGTTCACAATTTTTTTTTATTAACACCATTTATTTATTAACATTATGATGACTCCCCTATGGTTTGCCCCTCTTCTTTAACTATTTTTTAAAAGGACATCCAAGGTGATTTTATCGTGTGTGTGTGTGTGTGTGTGTGTGTGTGTGTGTGTGTGTGTGTGTGTGTGTGTGTGCAGAATTGGTGTCAGGTGTGTGTGTGGATTGCATCAATTTGCTCCTGATCTTCAAAGTACAACGACACAAGCACTTGTTGGTGGAACAATAGTGAAAAAAAGTGCCAAGCCACTTTGATTTCTTTTGGCCACCAATGATGGACTGTGCAGAGAAAATTGAAAATGACATTAAAACCATGTCCATGTATGTCTCTGTAAGTTGTTTATTTTGTAAGTCGTAAAAAAAAAGATGGGTGTTTATAAGTTTAGAGAGAGATTTTCATTTTCTTATAGCTAAAGCAAACACACCTTTATGAGATGCAAGTTAAAAAGAATTTGGTAAAGACAGAGTAGGCTATGATAAAACCCACATTAAGTGCACATACCCTACATTTTAGTCCAGACCAGTAAGCTATTTTAAGAAATTATGTTGGAAATAATCAAAATAGTTGAGTGAGTGTGCAGTTCAACTAGAGAGAGATTTACATACATGTATACATATATGCCTATTATAAATGTGTCTTTTGTGTGTTCACACCATAGACTGTAAAAAAAAACAAGTTCACATATTTCCAATATCTACTGTAATGTTGCCCCAGAAACCATGTGGAGTATGTTTTAATGTAAGGAGTAAACAGGATCTTACCAGAAGCTAAAGACACAAGCTCAAGACAGGCAACATAAGAAAATTAAAAAGAAAATGAATTTTAAAGTGAGTAGAGAAGACTAGGGGCAGCTAAACCTACACGTGGTTAGCTAAGTTTAAGCCAGATAGAACATAAACCTGACCGTCAAGAACTTTTTGTCTCTCGAAATAAATTATAGACCCACCCATTGATATAGAAATGAATTGAAAGGCTACCTATACCAAGCTAATTGTTTATAAATAATAAATGTTGCATCATTGCTAAATAGCAATAACTTTAGCAGATTATTTAACATACAAATGACAGAATCTATAATTTTTTGTCAGATTTTCATTCTAACGATAAAAATCTTGATTATACGTTACTATTACTTTGTCTTCTGGTCAAGATTCATCTAATAAAGACAGAACCATTCAATGATCCTGATTTAAGAATATTCTCCTCTGATATAAAGTCCCTTTTTTCTTCTTTTAAGAAAATGTCAAAACCTTTAAACTCAAAGGTTTCTAAAATAAATAATATCATTGAGTCTGTTGTAAAGAATCTTTAATTTTTTATATTGACAACATGTAAAATTGTATTGATTTGTGTAGCCTCAATCTCTTTTGATGTTATTATTTATTTATTTATTTATTTATTTATTTATTCTCTTTCTCACTGTTAATGTCTTTAATTTGCAATACAAAATAAATAAATGTATTAATTTATCCATCCATCCATCCATCCATCTTCCTCCGCTTATCCGGGGCCGGGACGCGGGGGCAGCAGTCTGAGCAGAGAAGCCCAGACTTCCCTCTCCCTGGACACTTCCTCCAGCTCTTCTGGGGGGACACCGAGGCGTTCCCAGGCCAGCCGGGAGACATAGTCTCTCCAACGTGTCCTAGGTCTTCCCCGGGGTCTCCTCCCAGTGGGACGTGCCCGGAACACCTCCCCGGGAAGGCGTCCAGGAGGCATCCGGAACAGATGCCCGAGCCACCTCAGCTGACCCCTCTCGATGTGGAGGAGCAGCGGCTCTACTCTGAGCTCCTCCCGAGTGACCGAGCTTCTCACCCTATCTCTAAGGGATCGGCCAGCCACCCTGCGGAGAAAGCTCATTTCGGCCGCCTGTATCCGGGATCTTGTCCTTTCGGTCATGACCCAAAGCTCATGACCATAGGTGAGAGTAGGAACGTAGATTGACCGGTAAATCGAGAGCTTTGCCTTACGGCTCAGCTCCTTCTTCACCACAACAGACCGGTACATCGACCGCATTACTGCAGAAGCTGCACCGATCCGTCTGTCAATCTCCCATTCCATCCTTCCCTCACTCGTGAACAAAACCCCAAGATACTTAAACTGCTCCACTTGAGGAAGGATCTCTCCACCAACCTGAAGTGAGCAAGCCACCCTTTTCCGACTGAGGACCATGGCCTCGGATTTGGAGGTGCTGATTTTCATCCCAGCCGCTTCACACTCGGCTGCAAACCGTCCCAGTGCATGCTGTATTAATTTAAACAAATATATTAACATAAACATAAACATTAATACATAAACATGTATTAACTCATGTGGTGTTCGGGTTGATTTGACCCGGAGAAGATTTTCTTTTTCCCGAAAATACTAGTTAATGTTATCACTTTGGACTGAAACTTAGTGACTTTGTTCCAAAACGGTATAACTAAATCTCATTTTTTTGTGGAAAATTTTCTTCTTTTTTTGTGGGGGTTTTGTTACCTTGTTACACTTGTGGTGTTCCGTTCAAAAATGACCGGCCTATAAAAAAAAGCTTATAAATCACTCATTATACCATATTTTCACCCAATCTTGGATTCAATCTTTTTGTCAACATGTTCTCTTTCAATTAGGACTGGTTTTATATTTTGATTTGCATCTGAATAATCATAGGCCTCATTTATTTGAGAGTAGGCATTTCTTTTTTTGAGTAATTAAAAAAAAAATTGAATAATTTTGGAAATATATTAAATAAAATCTGAAAAAAATTGGTATTATTGATCACACTAGTCAACTTAAAATTTTCACCAGGAATTTTGTTTTGAAACTTTTGTTTTGTAAAAAATATGGCACATAGTCACACTTGTGGTGTTCCCGGTCAAAAATGACCGGCCTATAAAAAATTGCTTATAAATCACTCATTATACCATATTTTCACCCAATCTTGGATTCAATCTTTTTGTCAACATGTTCTCTTTCAATTAGGACTGGTTTTATATTTTGATTTGCATCTGAATAATCATAGGCCTCATTTATTTGAGAGTAGGCATTTCATTTTTGAGTAATTTTTTTTTAAATTTTTGAATAATTTTGGAAATATTAAATGAAATCTGAAAAAAATTGGTATTGTTGATCACACAAGTCAACTTAAAATTTTCACCAGGAATTTTGTTTTGAAACTTTTGTTTTGTAAAAAATATGGCACATAGTCACACACTTCTGGTGTTCCCGGTCAAAAATGACCAGCCTATAAAAAATAGCTTATAAGTCAGAAATCAGAATCAGAATCAGAATCAGAAAGAGCTTTATTGCCAAGTGTGCTTGCACACACAAGGAATTTGTTTTGGTACTGAGGCTTCCAGTGGACATATACAAATACAACATGAAACATAATACTACAAATTATAAGAATAAAAAATAAAAATATAAATATAGGAGAATAAAACTATCACAGTTGGGTTTAGTCAGAATAGACATTTTCAGATTTACAGATTATGAACCTATTTACAGTGTTTTGAATATTATAAATAAATAAATCTACATATAAGTATCACCTGAGTTGTGGGATATTGCACTAAACAGTGGGAGTATTGCACTCACAGGCATATGCCTTGGGAGGAGTGTTAACTGTTCAGGAGGGAAATGGCCTGTGGGAAGAAACTGTTCCTGTGCCGAGATGTTCTTGTGGCCAGTGATCTGAGTCTCCGTCTTGACGGTAACAGTCACTCATTATACCATATTTTCACCCAATCTTGGATTCAATCTTTTTGTCAACTTGTTCTCTTTCAATTAGGAATGGCTCATAAAGGTAGCCACGAACATCCGTTTCTACCATAACTTTGTCAAAATCCAGATCCTCCATAATGCATCCGCCTGTGTATTCAGTACCTTCGTCCATATTTTCAAAAAGTTTATCCCGGTGAAATCAAATGCACTGGCACTGATCTGATAGGTCTGTTAGCGCATTAGGTCCAACCCCCTATGGGCGGGTTTGAAAGGGTGGGAACTAGTGTTTGTAGTCTTCATAGAAATCCCCCCCTTTTACACTTCCTCCTACAATGACGTAAATTGACGATTTTTGCGTCATTGTAGGAGGAAGTGAAAATGGTAACTAGAGGATTTCTCTCGTCTCAGGGGAAAATGAAAGAGTGTTGCACGACCATTCAATAGTATGACTGGATTTCTAACAATGGAAATCTTAATGCAAATGGGTGGAGTGACCCTTTAAATATATTATTTGTGTACTTGCAAGTCATGTGACCATTAACCAACATCAAAAATCCATTAAAGCTACAATATGTATACGTATATTTTTTCAGCGCAAAGGGTCACTAACCTCTTCCAATAACAAAGGTGTATTGATGACGCATAAGCGGAATAATGGAACTTGTTGCCATGCTGATGGATCGAATAATGTTTATGTTTTTAACATGACTGTGGCATGAAGCAGGGCGCGATTGCTAATAAGAGACAGATATCAGCGCCACAAGCGAGTCTCGCGGATATAAAGGAATAAGGACATTTCATTCTATTGAACTACCCGCAAGTGCAGAATTACTACTCGCACAGGTCAGTTTATTTGACGAATTAAACTTGTGAGGTAACGCAGCGCTATTTCACTTGGTCTAGCGTTACACTATCATACTAAACTGCATTTGAGTGTGTTGAAAGTTATAATGTTATTCTATGTGTTAGTTTGTTGCCTGTATGAGACTAGCAGTAAGCTAGATCAACATTAAAATAACATACTGATCATATTCTAACATTTCATCATGTTGAGCTCTAGGCTTTAACATTGATGAGTTTTATGTAGCCTACATTTGTTAACCTGTCTAATAAAGTACATGCAAGAGCGGCGTCTCATCAAGTCGAAGTTAATCAAGAACGTGGAGCTCTTGGTATCTCGAAAACGCCACGCTGATATTGATCCTTGTGGCGAGGGGGGGGGGGGGGCCTCGCGAAGTCTGTAGCGAGAGACGAGTCAGCGAGCTGTGCGGTGAGTAAGTAGGTCAAGTGCAGATGATGAACACCTGTGTCTGATTGCAGTGATTAGCGTGGAAACCGCATATAAGCTGCCAGGAATGAGAGAGCGGCGAGAGAGAAGGGCTTGGGACTCGCACGCGACCCGCAGCAGACACCGGCAGAGTTGATGCACGAAGTGGAAAGAGTTTTGACCGAATGGACTGAGTTATCGATGAAACGGGAAGAGTGGTCGTTTGACTGAACCTTGAGAGCTGGAGACATACAGCGTGAGCTGGTACAGTGGGCAGAGTGTTTCTTATATGTTTGCTGTAGTATTGCACTACGGTGAAGGCGCACGAGCGCACCTTTTTGTTTCTTTTATTTTCTGAATAAAGTGCAAGTACCAATTCCGCCGACCCTGTCTTCTTCTTCCTCCACCCACACACGCTGAGTTTGACTACACTGGTGCCGAAACCCGGGAAGGAGAAGACTGTCGCCGCCATGCAGAACCCGCCAGGAACGCCATTTGCGGACCTCATCCAAACGCTCGCGGGTCTTCACAGGGAGCAACACCACGCCCTGCTGGCCGTGAAAGAGGAGCAAGATCAGCGGTTCCAGCTGCTTCTCCAAGGCCAGCAAGAAGACCACGAGCTGTTCCGGAGCTGGCTCGACCGGAAGATTCGGGCCGTCCCCGATCAAGCTGCGGGCTCGGCCCCGCCCCTGCCTTTCAATAAAATGGGGCCCCAGGATGATCAAGAGGCATTCCTTGACCTCTTTGAGAGGTCGGCCGAGGCCCGGGGATGGCCCCGAGCGGACTGGCTTATGCGGCTCACCCCTTTACTGTCAGGAGAGTCGCAGATAGCCGCCCACCAACTGCCAGTCCAGAATCTCCTGGTCTATGAAGACCTGAGGCGCGCCATTCTTCAGCGGGTCGGCCAGACCCCAGAACAACATCGCCAGCGGTTCAGGTCCCTGAGCCTGGACGAGTCCGGCCGGCCCTTCGTCATGGCGCAGCAGCTCCGGGACTCCTGCCGCAGATGGCTGATGGCCGACGGAGGCGACGTTGAGGATGTTATCAGCAAGGTGGTACTGGAACAGTTCATCGCCAAATTGCCCAAGAAGACCGTGCAGTGGGTCCAGTGCCACCGCCCGACGTCACTGGACCAGGCCATCCACCTGGCGGAGGATCACATGGTGGCGTGCCCATGTGTCGGCGAGCCCCTCCCATCTATCTTTCTCTCTCCCTCGTCTCCTTCTCTCCCCAAACCTGTTCCCCTTCCCAGGTCTCGTGGGAGGCTGATGCCCCGGCCGGCGCCGAGGTGGAGAACGGGGGCTCCGGCGGAACCTGTCCCAGCATCCAGGGCCCCATCCAGGGGGACGGCGTCGGTCGACCACTCCGCCCCGGTTCCTGCAGTTTTGCGCTCTCCACGCCAATCCCTTGACCCGCTTCCCGCCAATGGGGTGGCGGGGAGGCCTGGGCCGGCCTGTTGGCGCTGCGGGGACCCGGGTCACTTTATAGAACGGTGTCCGGTGATGGAGGTGGGGACACTGATCCGGGTCCCCGACGCGCCACAGGCTGCCCCCGATCAAGCTGGCCTGTACCAGATACCAGTGAGTATCAAGGGGGGTACTTATCAGGCTTTGGTGGATTTAGGCTGCAACCAAACCTCCATTCATCAAAGCCTGAGTCAACCTGGGGCATCGGATAAAGCCGCATGGTTAAGATGCGATGTGTGTACGGGGTGATGGTGAGTTATCCTATAATGCCTGTGGTAATTCAATTTAGGGGTCAAAAGCATAGCGTAGAGGTAGCAGTTAACCCCCACCTCCGGCATCCGCTAATTCTGGGGACAAATTGGCCTGCTTTTAGTAAATTATTTGGGTCTTTGTGTGCGGATGCCTCTTGGAAAAAGAAAAACAAGGGAAAGACAGCGGTTGTTCAGGTGGGAGATGCTGAGCCGGGACCTCTGGCTTCTGCTGCAGGGGAACGGAGTGCTCTGGAGAGAACTATCCTCACTGAGCGCGATGATTTTCCCCTGGAGCAGTCCCAGGACGAGACGTTAAAACGTGCATTTGATCAGGTCCGTTCTATCGACGGCCAGGTACTCCACCCAGACCAACCGCTCTCTTATCCCTACTTTGCTATTTTGAAAGATAAGTTGTATCGTGTGACCCAAGACACCCAGTCAAAAGAAGATACAACACAGTTGTTAGTTCCAAAAAGCCGCCGGGAAATGCTTTTTCAGGCGGCTCATTGTAATCCAATGGCCGGGCATTTAGGTCAAACGGCGACACTCAGGGCCGGCCCGAGGCATAAGCGAACTAAGCGGCTGCCTGTCCACCAGGGGGCCCCCAATCGAGTTTAAATTTTAGTTTTTTTTAGATGACTTAAACAAGTGACATAAATGAATGAATGAATAATTCAAGACAAGAAAATTCTGATTTCAGGATCAATATACCTGCGAACAAATGCTGCTGTGTCTGCCAGCGTTTAAGTCATGCGCATAATCTAGTCACCTCGCGAGTGCATAGACAATTCTTGCGCAACTGCGGTAGTCACGGTATCGGTTTAAGTTGGAGAAAATAGCCGCAGGGGAACTTAACCTTCTAGGTGTAAGGTTAGCAGTTTGAATAAATAATAAACATAGCAGTTTGAACTCTTCTCCACTTTATTATACCACACATCAGATCACTAACTCCAAAAACCCGCGACACTCCAGTAACAAGTGCGCACGACCCATTCCTATCTACGGCAAGCCCCGAGGGGAAAAATAGATTGCATACACACATACAACGAGCGCCAGTACATTACCGGTATTATAGTAACAGACTTTGTTGGATTCTGTCATGTACAATCCAACAAAGTCTGTTACAATAATAATAATAAAAAAGATTTTGAGGACAGTTACACTGTATTGAGACAGTAGAGAAATAATAATAATATTTTTTACAGTTTTCAACAATAATTGTCATTGTTGAACCCTTGTTCTTATTATGTTTCTGATGTCTCACTTTTGTCATTATGTTTTGCAAATAATTTATTTTATATACGTTTTGAGACAGTTTGTTTTAAGAAGTTTCAAAGAGTTAGTAAAAGAGTAAAGTAAAAGTTTCAACTTTTTTATTTAAGTAGGCATCTATTTTTTATTTATTTTGTATTGATACATAACCTCACTGTATTCATTTATAATGTATCATTATTGCGTGACATTTGTGTCAATAATTGTCAAGCACAGGTGACTTCGCGTAGTGGGAGGGGGCCCCCAAATCAAATTCTGCTTAGGGCCCCCAAAAGGCTCGGGCCGGCTCTGGCGACACTAAACCGATTCTTTTGGCCGGGCACTCACGAGAACGTGCGCAGGTGGTGCGCGTCTTGTCGTGAATGTCAGTTGGTGAATCCACCGGCCAATCCAAAAGCAACACTGTGCCCCCTTCCATTAATGCAGGTCCCCTTCGAACGAATTGGTATGGACCTCATCGGGCCATTAGAACGGTCAGCACGTGGGCACCGCTTTGCGTTAGTCCTGGTGGATTACGCATGGCGGTACCCTGAAGCAGTCCCGCTCCGTAACATTTCTGCCAAAAGTGTTGCAAGCGCGCTCTTCTTGTTAATCTCCCGGGTGGGAATCCCTAAAGAGACTCTCACCGATCAGGGCCCGGCGAATAAACTATTCGCGAACTTTATGAATTATTGGGCGTTAAATCGATTTGCACTAGTGTCTACCACCCACAGACAGACGGGTTAGTGGAACGGTTTAATCGCACTTTGAAGTCCATGATTCGGAAGTTCGTTCACGAAGACGCCAAAAATTGGGATAAGTGGCTAGAACCCCTCTTGTTCGCTGTACGCGAGGTCCCCCAAGCCTCCACGGGGTTTTCCCCCTTCGAGCTTCTCTATGGGCGTCAGCCCTGCGGGGTGTTAGACGTTCTTAGAGAAACTTGGGAGGATGGACCGACCGCTAGTGAAAACGAAATTCAGTATGTCTTGGACCTGAGAACAAAACTCCACACTTTGGGGCAGCTATCAATTAAGAGAATTTGTTACAGGCCCAGGACAGACAGAGTCAGGTGTACAACAGGGGGGCTAGACTTTGTCAATTTGCACCGGGAGATAAAGTGCTTGTATTACTCCCTACTTCCAGCTCTAAATTACTCGGAAAGTGGCAAGGACCTTTTGAGGTCACACGGCGGGTCAGCGATCTCAATTATGAAGCAGTTCGAACAGATAGGGGCGGAGCATATCAAATTTATCACCTCAACCTCCTCAAAAAGTGGGTTGAGGCAGAGTCAGTGATGCTGGCGACGGTAGTGAGCAGAGAGGAGGATCTCGGGCCAGAAGCGAACACAAAACCACAATCTCTCGCGCTGGCTCTTGGTGGAGATCACCTCTCACCCTCCCAGCTCACTGACATTAAAAATTTACAAGCTGAGTTTGCTGATGTTTTCTCTACCCTGCCTGGTCGAACGGACCTCATTCAGCAACACATTGAGACGGAACCGGATGTGGTGGTGCGCTGCCGCCCGTATTGTTTACCTGAACACAAAAAAAAGTAGTTCAGAACGAATTAGAGGCTATGCTGGATATGGGGGTAATAGAAGAGTCCAGCAGTGACTGGGCGAGCCCGATAGTTTTAGTTCCTAAGACCGACGGCTCGGTCCGTTTCTGTGTGGTCTATATAAAGGTGAACGCGGTGTCTAAGTTTGATGCTTATCCAATGCCGAGGGTTGACGAATTGCTTGATCGGCTGGGTACTGCTCGTTTTTATTCGACACTGGACTTAACAAAGAGTTATTGGCAGATACCCTTGTCTCCCATGTCCAAAGAAAATTCAGCTTTCACAACGCCGTTCGGATTACACCAATTTGTCACCCTTCCTTTTGGCTTGTTCTGGGCTCCTGCAACTTTTCAGCGTCTGATGGCTCCGGCCGCATGTGTAACAGTTTTACTTTGGTTGTGTTTGTTTTCTATTCAATGAAGACAACGCCGATTGAAGAGGTCTCAGGATCTTTATTCTGCAGAAATACAGAGCACAATTAATATATTCTTTTTTGTGGGATACACGTCTCTCCCCTTCAGTCTCATACAGCACGGAGAAAGCAGCAGGCTCGTCAGATGAGCGAGAGAGAGCACACCCGACCCCGTCAGCGGCAAATGTGCTTCTCAAGATGTTAATTTAATCAACTAATAGTTACAAAACATAGGACAAATAATAAAATAAATTAAAATCACAAAATATAGTAAGCCACAAAACACAGGTCACCCTTAAATGGCATACAAAATAATATACAAGGGAAAATACAATTTCTTCACCCCTTACTTGCATTAGTAAATACATTAGATGGAGAAAAATGTCAAAAATTACAGGTTAATTACACAAATAAACTTTCACATCACTTTTGCATACAGACCTCACGTTTTTTGTATGCATCAAACACATTTAAACCTGATATCAAACACATTTCAAACATTTCTCAACATAAAACACAATAAACAATTGAACATACCTGCAGAAATACAGAGCACAATTAATATATTCTTTTTTGTGGGATACACGTCTCTCCCCTTCAGTCTCATACAGCACGGAGAAAGCTAGTAAGCAAAACCAGTCTTAGTAAAACACTCAATCAATTAACTACATTCAATTTCATGACATCACCGCTCTTCATTTCACTTAAACATTGTTATCTCATGAAATAAATCGATTACATAGTTTAATACCGTTCAAAATGTTCTTACCAGCACGCTCGTCAGATGAGCGAGAGAGAGCACACCCGACCCCGTCAGCGGCAAATGTGCTTCTAAAGATGGCGCTGTCCGCACATAGCACGAGGTATCGTATGCGTCACCAATATGTGCCCCATATAAAACAATATTCTGAATAAATGGTTCCCACTAGAACTATGTACATTGTACCGGATTACAACTCAGCACACAAATATGAAAACGAAAATAATTAAGTTTTGATGAAGTTCACTAACAATATTCATTACATTTCACAATTTTTTAAACCAGCTACACATGCTGCATATGCCGCTGCCTACTTGGATGATATTATCATCTATAGTAACGATTGGCAGCGTCATATGCAGCATTTGCGTGCTGTCCTGAAGACGCTGAGAAGGGCTGGGCTCACGGCCAACCCGAAGCAGTGTGCGATTGGGCGTGTGGAAGTAAGGTATCTGGGCTTCCACTTGGGTCACGGACAGGTGCGTCCCCAAATTGATAAGACGGCAGCGGTTGCGACCTGTCCGAGACCTAAGACCAAAAAGGAGGTTAGACAGTTCCTGGGGGTAGCGGGTTATTACAGAAGGTTTGTGCCTAATTATGAGTTATCGATGGAACGGGAAGAGTGGTCGTTTGACTGAAACTTGAGAGCTGGAGACATACAGCGTGAGCTGGTACAGCGGGCATAGTGTTTCTTATATGTTTGCTGTAGTATTGCACTACGGTTAAGGCGCACGAGCGCACCTTTTTTTTTTTTTTTTTTTTCTGAATTATTTTCTGAATTCTTCCGCCGACCCTGTCTTCTTCTTCCTCCACCCACACACGCTGAATTTGACTACAATCCTCTTTTTAGTTCTCATTTTGTCCCAAAGTCTGCTTGCCATGGTCCATAATGTTTGAACGAAACAAGAACAGCGTGAGTGTGCCGCTAGACGTAACGCAATTGTCCATGTCTGTCGCCATGGTTACTATGGCAGTACGAGCGGAAACCAGGGATAACGCAGATATTACGTCATTGACAGGCGACAATTACCAGGGACGAACCATTATTTGAAATAGGTAACTTTTGGGATATTGTAAGTACACAACTGCAGGAAATATATCACACTGTGCAAGTGATTTTTGGATATTTTATTACAAAAATATCATATTAAAAGGTACATAATGTAACTTTAACTTAATTTTTTGTATCTATTATTATTATTATAATTGACTTAATTTTATTGTTGACCTTAGATGTTTTAAAATCTCAGGGTAATCATCAACTAAATATATTAAGACATAGAGGTTTAGCTGACAAAAACAATTGGGGAATCCCTGCATTGCATACAAATAAAATTACGTGAATTTGTACATTTTAATGTGTTTGAGAGACAAAAGCCTTCCATAGAAATACATGGTTAAATGACAGACTGGGTGATATAATTCAAATAATGAATGTGTGTTTAATAATAAATGCTGAGAAAACTCTACTCACAAGTACTTCATTTTTGGAATCTGAATGTACTATCCAGATTACAGTAATCAGTTACTAGCCAACACTCTGTATATGCATACTGTGTGTGTGTGTGTGTGTGTGTGTGTGTGTGTGTGTGTGTGTGTGTGTGTGTGTGTGTGTGTGTGTGTGTGTGTGTGTGTATTAACCAAATTAAAGACTAAATTCAGCTCTAGATTAGAGCACTAGCCTTATATAGCTCAACATTATGGACCATTATTAATAATGTTAATCAATGTTAACATCAATTCTTACATTAACTAAGAAGATTTCGTGTTGATTACATATTAACACTAAACCTGAGCACATAATGTGTTAATTAGTAGTTAAATACCTCATATCTCACACTGATTCGTGTCAGCTTTTGGCCGCTTTTGGCCTTTTTCGCTTTCCGTACATCCAGCTGCTCTGTCAGACACTGAGGGGGAACACGACTGCTACTCAGGTGTGGTGAAGAGGTGAGTCCCACTGAAGAGATGGGTCCCAGCTGAGGACCCCATTAGTATGCCAGTAGTATGCCCGATTAAAATATGTTCTCGCGATATAATAACAACATATTGCGCTGCTTATTACAATAAAAATAGTGACATAATTATAATTGCATTTCGAATCGCTGTGAATACGGCAAGGAAGTATAAACTCAGGTAAACCTCAGCTAGCACGATCATCGAATAGCTGTATGCTATGCTACTATGTAAGCTAACTAAAAAACACTAAGAAAGAGAAATGTTTAAATTTACAATCAATAGCTTCGGTTATATACCAGTATATGAAACATATAAGTTAAAACACATTAAAGGAGAACTCCGGGCAATTTTTAAGTTAATCTTGATCGTTAGACCTTTGTGAGTACTGACTATAGAAAAAAAAACGAACCGGATTGGTGCTTGCTACGCGGAGCTGCGACCGCGAATGCCCAGAGCTCCCACCCAGCTAAAACGGCAGCTATGGGGGCATCGACATAAAGAGCGTTTTTGAGCCTCTTAACAGACAGAAAATGCAATTAAAATGTCTGTCCAACATGAACAGGGACCCTACATGTGAACAAGATGCGTTTAGCAACTTAGCCATTGTTTCAACTCACCTAAATAGTCTTTTAGACGGCAAGCTGTAGTCTCGCGCTGCAGTCCCTTGCTGTAGCCGGAAAAGGTAAACAATATCCAGGTGGGAGGAGCATTGATCATGTGCGACGAGTTAAGATCAGAGTTGCTTACAAGTGAAGAAGAAATGGTTCGTGTTTGTGCCTTTCCGAATTGTGGCGACAGAATGCGAAAATATAAGAGCTTAAATTTTCATCGTCTTCCTTTCCTTGACCTCGAGATTCTGCAGTTGTGGCTAGTTGTACTTTAACTTGATGTGCAAACTCCTGTAGAAGTACTACGCGCTAAAGATTACCGCATTTGCAGTGAACACTTTGACAAGGATGACTACACACACTCAACACAGCGGGGCCGTTTG
This sequence comes from Siphateles boraxobius, assembly GCF_051911475.1. Classification (NCBI taxonomy): domain Eukaryota; kingdom Metazoa; phylum Chordata; class Actinopteri; order Cypriniformes; family Leuciscidae; genus Siphateles; species Siphateles boraxobius. Next base: position 39,178,899 of record NW_027509186.1, on the reverse strand, counting down.
AAGAAAAATGCCATTCCATGTACGAAGACTCGTCGCACATGATCAACGCTCCTCCCACCTGGACATTGTTGACCTTTTCCGGCTACAGCACGGGACTGCAGCGCGAGACTACAGCTTGCCGTCTAAAAGACTATTTAGGTGAGTTGAAACAATGGCTAAGTTGCTAAACGCATCTTGTTCACATGTAGGGTCCCTGTTCATGTTGGACAGACATTTTAATTGCATTTTCTGTCTGTTAAGAGGCTCAAAAACACTCTTTATGTCGATGCCCCCATAGCTGCCGTTTTAGCTGGGTGGGAGCTCTGGGCATCCGCGGTCGCAGCTCCGAGTAGCAAGCACCAATCCGGTTCGTTTTTTTTTCTATAGTCAGTACTCACAAAGGTCTAACGATCAAGATTAACTTACAATTAACTTATATTTTTTCTCGATAAAACAATATCAAGATTTCGATAAATGTTCGATAATGTCCGCCAAAAGCGGAACGAAACTCATTTGAACCGCGAGCCACACGGACAATTTATCCTTTTGGCTCAAAGTCCAGATGGCAGCGCAGCGCGAGCTCACTAGACGGATTACGGATCAGACGCGTTTTATGATCGGTCTCGGTCGAGAGATCCGAGAAGCGCTTGATCAGCGAAGAACGCAAATGTCTCAGTGATTTAAACCAGTTTTACTTTTTTTTAGATTAACTCAACAAACAAAAAGGTACAGTTTACCTGGGTTCCAGCGCATGTGGGTATTGAAGGAAATGAAAAGGTGGATACATTAGCAAAAGAAGCCCTGAAGGCAGAGAATATAAATATTCTAAATATTCTATTCTAAGTTCCACTTAGCAAATTAGAAATTAAAGTTATCATTAAATATACTATAAATAAAATGTGGCAGGATACATGGGATCAGGAAGAGAAATGAAGACATTTATGCAGGATCCAGAAAGAAGTGATGGTTAAAAAGAAAAGTATAAGACGACAGGAGGAAACTATGCTTACAAGGTTGAGAATAGGGTACACACGATGAATTAGCTGCCTGAAGTTAATAGGAAAACACCAGACTGGATTATGCATTCATTGTGGAGAAGTGGGAAATGTAAAACATACTCTTGATGAGTAGAAAGTACTCTGAAAAAAGAAAAGAACTAGAGAAGGCAACAGAAAACCTATTGAGTTTGCCTGGCACACAATCTATAATTAAGGATGTTATGATCTTTATAAAAGAAACTTAAGATTTAGGTTTTATTATTTTATTTTTATTCATTATTATTATTTTTTTTTGTTTAGCAACATATTAAAAATGACATCACAATGAGTTCACACTTCAATCCAGAAGATGGCGGTAATGCACTTTGTTTGCAAACTGCCAATAAAAAAACACAGATGAAGAAGAAGATCCTCGGGCAAATGAGTGGGGTTTCCGGTTCTCAATTGCAAAAACGCAGGTAATTTGTTTCCACAAAAAGGAGAAAAAACTTTAGAGTAAGTATAACAATGTATGGTCAGGAATTGGAACAAGTTAAAATGTTAAGATTTTTAGGTATGGATGGAGTCTAAATTAACATTTGGTATTCACATTCAAAAACTAATAGATAAATGTAAAAAAGGAATAAATGTAATGAGGTGTTTGGCTGGGGTTGAGTGGGGAGCGAGTAGACAGTCTTTAAGAAGAATATATTGCTCATTAATAAGACCGGCAATATATTATGGTAGTCTGATATACTGCTCTGCATCAGAAACATGGCATAAAAAGATCGAGGTAATTCAGACTCAAGCTCTAAGGATCAGCTGTGGAGCACTTAGGACATCTCCAGTACAATCTATCCAAGTAGAGATGGGAGAAATGCCGCTTGAAGTTAGAAGGAGAAAGTTAAGGATGAGATATTGGATTAATGTAAAAGGACATGATGAAAGCCATCCAGTTAAAAAGGTACTGGAAAACTGTTGGGAGTATGAGTATGGAAGAATAAATTGTTTTGGCTGGGTAGCAAATAAGGAGGCACAGGAAATGGGTATAACCGAGATAGAAGTAGCTCCTTCTGTTATAATTTCATCTATATCCCCATGGCTATTCCCAATGCCAGAAATAGACCTATTCATACATAAGGAGATACACAAGAATGAACCAAATTTACCATTAAAAGTAATCGTTCAACAATACATTAATAAATACAACAACATGACTCAAATATTCACATAAATATACATTCTCATAAAATTTCAAAAAGAGTAACAGATCATATATCTGTTTTTACAACAGAACTGATAGCAATATTATTAGCTTTACAATGGATAGAAGAAAAGCAGCCTAATAGTAGTGTGATATGTACAGACTCACAATCAGCTCTGCAAAGTTCTTCTTCTTCTTCTTCTTCTTGTTTTTATGGCGGTTGGCAAATAACGTCTGGTTGCATTACCGCCACCTTCTGAAATGGAGTGTAGGTCTGGATAAATTATTTCCCTACACTTAAATTATCTTTATTAAACCTGTTCTTCTAAAAAAGGAAAATAAAAACCCAAAACAAAAATCTCCCGAATTCCTTAGCAAAATATCTCTTACTTTCAAAGGTATCTCTTCATCTTCTAGCTGCTGGATTAACTGTTGTCTCTCATTACTATATCTAGTACATTCTTCAATAGCATGTTCTATGGTATCCTGTGTGTTACATACACTACACCTCCCATCAGCATGTTTTTCCATTAAAAATAATGTACTGTTTAAGCCTGTATGCCCAAGTCTCATTCTTGAAATGATGTTCTCCTCCTGTGTATTTCTGCAAGTACTTCTACTCACCCCCACTCTTTTTTGGATATTATATAGTCTCCTACCAGTCTGACCATTATCCCACAACACTTGCCACTTCTCCTTTATCTTTCTTTTAATGATTGATTTCACCTCTTCTTTACTATACTTAATGCTTAAACTTATATACTCCATTTCTGTTGCCTTTTTTGCATACTTATCAGCCAACTCATTCCCTATTACTCCTTTGTGGGCAGGAACCCATACAAGTCCAACATTGACTCCAGTTTTAATTAATGTACTAGCCATTTGGACAATTTCTACAACAATGTCTTGTCTAGATTGTGAATTTATGTTCTGAATACTCATCAGAGCTGACGCTGAGTCTGAAGCAATTACTAAACTTCTTGGCCTGTTACTCACAGCCCAAGAGAGTGCCATTAAAATAGCAATTAGTTCTGCTGTATAGACTGCTAAATTATCATTAATTCTTTTTTGTGTTGCTACTTTTAATTTTGGAATAACAAAAGCCACCCCCACTCTCCCATCCCTTTTGGACCCATCTGTGTACATTATAATCCTATCCCCATATCTTTCAACTAAATACCCCTGCACCATATTACTATCTATATCCCCATTCTTAGTTTCCTCCAAAAGACTGAGATCAACTGAAAGATCTTCAAGAGTCCATAAAGGAACTCTTGAAAATACTACTGTGGGACTTATATCCAACAAGGCTATTTCCATCTCATTTATTTTCTGTCCAATAGTCCACCCAAAACTACTTTTTCTACCATTCTGTCTCTCTTGACACTCTACCAATGTAGATTGACTCAAATGGTCTTCCCTATGACTTTTAAGGTTTGCCCAAAAAACCAGGCTAAGCTGGTCTCTTCTGAGATCTAAAGGCAACTCCCCCATCTCTACTTGGATGGCTGCCACTGGAGTTGTCTTCATGGCCACACAACATAATCTTAAACCTCGACTCTGCACTCTGTCTAGTTTATTTAAAGCTGTCTTAGCAGCAGACCCATATACAACACACCCATAATCAAAAACTGATCTAATCAGTCCAGTATATATTGTATGCATAGCACTCCTAGTTGCACCCCATTCCACCCCATGCAAACACCTCATTACATTCAATACCTTTTTACACTTTTCTACCATCTTCTGAATATGAACTGCCCATGTTAATCTTTTGTCAAACCATATACCTAGATATTTAAAGCTCTCTACTCTTTCCAATTCCTTACCTGATATTTGAATCTGTAACTCCTGACTTATTTTCTTCCTTGTGAAGAAAATGACCTTAGTTTTTTCCACAGATATCCTAAATCCCCATTCAATTGTCCATGTGTGTACTGTATCCACTGCTTGTTGTATCTTATTTACAATGTGATTGATATTTCTTCCCCTTTTCCACATTGCTCCATCATCTGCAAATAAAGCTACACCAATAGACCTTTCTACATTTATAAATATCTCATTTATCATTACTGAAAAAAATAATGGGCTAATAATACTCCCTTGAGGAGTACCATTGTCTACCTCATACACTTCACTCAAAACCCCATTTACTTTAACTCTAATTTTCCTCCCAGATAAAAAGGATTTTACCCACACTAACACTCTCCCCTTTACTCCCAACTGATATAATTTGATAAGAAGCCCCTCCTTCCACATCATGTCGTATGCTTTCTCTATATCAAAAAATAAAGCTAAAACTGTTTCTTTGTTTACCTGAGCTTTTCTGATGTCATCTTCAAGTAACACAGTTGGGTCCATAGTCCCCCTACCTTTCCTAAAACCACTCTGGTAATTCCTCAATGCATTTTTAGTTTCTAAATAGAATGCTAATCTATCATTTACCATTCGTTCCATGGTCTTACCCAACTGAGATGTCAGTGCAATAGGCCTATAACTACTAGGCAATTTAGCGTCTTTACCAGGTTTCCTAATAGGAATAATAATTGACTCCTTCCAAGTGCAAGGGATTACCCCTTCTACCCATATTTTATTAAAAAGAGCCAATATTACTTCCTTACTTTTATCAGTTAGATTTCCTATCATTGCATAGCAAACCTTGTCATTCCCTGGTGTAGATTTCCCCACCTTCTTCAAAGCACAATTCAGTTCCTTCATTGTAAATAGAACCTCCATCACACCACCTTCCTCCTTATCATTACCCAACTCAGCACTATATCTTAGTTTAGTAGCTTCTCTTCCTTCCCTTTCTATCTGATCTAAATTTGCTTCACTATGTACCTTTACTAATGTCTTTGCTATAACTTCAGCCTTGTCCCTGCTATTAGTAATAATCCTATTATCATCTAACATTATTGGATATTCATATTCTCTCCCATTACCCCTCATTTTCTTTATCATACCCCACACTTGTTGTATTGGTGTAGTTCTACCAATAGATTCACAAAACTTTTCCCAGTATATTTTTTTTGCCTTCCTTATTGTCTGTCTCACTATTGCTTGCAATCTTTTATATTCAATCATTTTCTGAAAGTTGTGTGATCTTTTCAAAATTCTAAAGGCTCTATTTCTATGCTTTATACTCTCACTGCAATCCTTAGTCCACCAAGGAACAATTTTGATGACATTTTTATTCTTTGTTTTAGGTACAGCTACTTCTGCTGCTTCTATTACACTGCTGCTGATTTCCCTACATAAATTCTCAACACTTTGATCCTTATTTACACCTACCAATCTGTATTCACTCAACTCTCTAAATGTGTCCCAATCAGCTCTTTCTAACATCCACCTACCTTCCCTCATTACACTCTCTCTTATCACCTCCACTCCTACCTTAATTGTAATTAAAAAATGATCACTGCCTATATTACTTTCCCTCAATACTTCCCAGCTACATTTATCAGCTACTGTCTTTGTAACCAAAGTCAGATCTATTGCAGATTCATATCCCCTAGCTATATCTATTCTCGTACCTGATCCATCATTCAAGCATACTAGCCCCTTCTCACCCAAATATTCCTCAATAACTTTTCCATTAGAATCATCCCTATCCCCCCAAAGAGTACTATGCGCATTAAAATCACCACACCAAATACCTTTACCATTTAAGTTATCCCACATTTCATCCAGATTCTCATCTACTAGTTGTCTGCATGGATTGTAAAAATTAATGATACCCATACTACCACTATCTGTCCATATTTCTATTACAATATATTCTAAATCCACACCCTTCTTAACCTCTCTAAACTGCATCCCTCTTTTAACAAATGTTGCACACCCTCCACCACTTCCCTCCACTCTATCCCTTCTTATACTTATGTACCCCTTTATAACAAAATCTAATGACTGTTTAAGCCATGTCTCCTGAATGCAAATTACATCTGGCTTAACCTCTAAATTATTAATAAAACCTTTTAACTCCTGCCCATTTGCTATAAGACTTCTTGCATTCCACTGTAAAATCAATAAGTTCTTAGAGGTGTTAATGATGGATCATTTGTTTCACCCTGCATAAGATCAGCTTGTATTTTTTCCCACGATAAATTATCCACATTCAAGAACTTTGCAGCAGCTTTAACAATTATTTTTATTTTCTCAGTTCTCGTTTTAGCTTGATCAGAACAATTAACCACGTACGCAATGAACAGTATCAATTTCTCTGAGCTTAACACATCCTCTTTTGGCCTTCTGCATTCAGCACCACCTTGTGTTGCATTTATCTCCTGTGTCTCTTTCCTTTCCATATTGACGACCTTTACCGCCTCAGCATATGTAATTTTTTTTGTTGTCCGTATCTGTTGTACCACCACTGCCCTTTTGCTTACAGGACATCCCCCATACGCAGCCGTATGATCCCCACCACAGTTACAACATCTCCTCTCAACCCCCTCTCCACATTTCCCATATTCATGCTCTCCTCCGCACTTCCCACATCTTAATTTCCCTTTGCATACATTTGCTATATGACCAAACCTTTGGCATTTATAGCATCGAGTTGGTGGAGGGATGTACTCCCGCACCCTGAAACTCAAATAGCCCACCATCACTTTATCTGGCAACACTTGCTCCTTGAACTCCAAAAGTACTGTAGTGCTATCTACTTTCTCTCCATTACGGTTTGCTTTAAGTCTTTTTATGTCCACTACAGTTCCTCCCTTAATGTTCTTTTTAAGATCGTCTAATTTTTCCCCAATCGGTATACCTGTGATCACTCCCTTTGTTCTTATACCTACAAACCTTCGTACTTCACTCACTTCTTTCTTACACACCGACTGTAATCTCTCAGCCTTCTCTCTTTGCTCAATGTTCCTGCATTTAATTAGTAATCTGCCATCTCGTAACACTTTTGCCATTTCTATGTCTCCTACTACCTTTTTCAATCCACTCGTCAATGTAAACAAACCAATTTCGTTTATATCATGCCCCTCTTTAAATTTAACGATTACTTTCAAATCATCTTCCTGACTTACCTTCCTTCTCACATCTCTACCTACTTCATCAGATACATCTTCAATACTCCTCTTCGATGATCCTTTCCCCATTCCCTCAGCCCCATTAGACCTAGTATAATTTCCTCCTCTCCCTCTACCGATTACATAACCTTGATTTTTCCAATCTTCTTGACCTTTTAACCAATCCCCACTCTCATCATCTTCCTCCATTATACTATCCAGACCCAGTCACAAATCAGATTATGCCAAACCGCCAAATAAAAATAAACAAAACAAACCAAAACAAACAACAAAAGAAAAAAGCAAAGAAAATATCTCTTGGAGATACAAACAAACCGCCACCGCCGTGTCTAGTTCCTGGTTTTGCCGTGGTCCTCAGCTCTCCACAAGGAAACTGACTGGAAATGTCTTCTGTGTTTAGAGACCCTCTGCAAAGTTTAGAGAGTGGAACATCTTTAGCAAGACAAGATATTTTAAATAAAACATTGCAGAAGTTATATACCATAAAGCACTTAGGTGTAAGGTTGAGTTTTTTGTGGGTTCCAGCCCATGTCGGATAAAGGGGAATGAGGAAGCTGATAAACTGGCAAAGGAGTAAAAAATATATAATTTATTTATTATTATATATATAATTTCTTTTTCTTTTCTTTTTTTTTTTGCAACAAGTGTATTCTACCAAGTAGTGCTTCTTACTCCAATCCAGTAGGTGGCGGACAATGCACCTTTACGTTGGCTTGCCAACCGCCATGTAAACAACAGAAGAAGAAGAAGATCCTCATTGTGAAGTTTTGTTTTGCCCTGGTGAACATCTCTGAGCGTTTCTGCCTGTGGTTTTGTCTTCCCGTGGATGACTCTTGGACTGTTTATTCTCTTCGTGATTCTTTGCTGCCTGCCCTGGACTGTTTCTATTGTGGACTGATTTATGTAAGTTTCTGTAAGTAATCCGTCGGTTAAATATCACTGTGGTAATCTGTATTATTAATAATAAAAAAATGTTTTACTTCAGCATTGCGTGATACTATTTTTAAGTGATTTCAGTCATTTTGACAGATAATACATTATTATTGTATTTACCTGTGAAACCAAACCTGGAAAGAGACTTGAGGATTTGGACTGCGGTAAAGCCAGCCGCCACCTCGAAATGAGCGGTCAAACTAGCCGCCCCTATATTTCGTGGTGCGCGTATACACTGGCTATCACGGTAAGACTGTCAGACCGTCATCTGGATTGAAAACAATTGATCTTCCGGCGAAGGCTATTTCACATTAATTTATTCTTTCTTTCTTCTCTCTCTCTCTCTCTCTCTCTCTCTCTCTCTCTCTCTCTCTCTCTCTCTCTCTCTCTCTCTCTCTCTCGATCTGTCTATCATCTGTCTGTCTATCTATCTGTCTCTCTATCTGTCTATCTATCATCTGTCTGTCTATCTATCTATCTATCTATGTCTATTTATCTATCTATCTATCTATCTATCTGTCTGTCTGTCTATCTATCTATCTATCTATCTATCTATCTATCTATCTATCTATCTATCTATCTATCTATCTATCTATCTGTCTATCTATCTATCTATCTATCTATCTATCTATCTATCTATCTATCTATCTATCTATCTATCCTGCCTATCTATCTGTCTGTCTGTCTGTCTGTCTGTCTGTCTGTCTGTCTGTCTATCTATCTATCTATCTATCTATCTGTCTGTCTGTCTGTCTGTCTGTCTGTCTGTCTGTCTGTCTGTCTGTCTGTCTATCTATCTATCTATCTATCTATCTATCTATCTATCTATCTATCTATCTATCTATCATCTATCTATCTATCTATCTATCTATCTATCTATCTATCTATCTATCTATCTATCTGTCTGTCTGTCTGTCTGTCTGTCTGTATATTTATGTATCTGTCTATTTATAATTACCTATCTATCTATCGATCCATCCATCTATCCATCCTAAAATAGTAATATACTGTTGTGTCTATACATTCAGAAAATCATTAAAAACAAAATCCTAGTTTACACTGCCCAATTTCACCTCAGATGGAGAGTAAACCACCTCACCGTGTCACCTGCACAGTTTCAGGAAAATCTGATGTTGTATTACAAAATAAGAGCCCTCCAAAATTCATAAATGCGCTGTTTTGGCTTTACATTCAGAAAATCACTAAAAAAAATCCTAGTTTACACTGCCCAATTTCACCTCAGATGTAGAGTACACCTTCTCACCGTGTCACCTGCACAGTTTCAGGAAAATCTGATGTTGTATTACAAAATAAGAGCCCTCCAAAGTTCATAAATGCGCTGTTTTGGCTTTACATTCAGAAAATCACTAAAAAAAAAATCCTAGTTTACACTGCCCAATTTCACCTCAGATGGAGAGTACACCACCTCACCATGACACCTGCACAGTTTCAGGACATTCTGATGTTGTATCACAAAATAAGAGCCCTCCAAAGTTCATAAATGCGCTGTTTTGGCTTTACATTCAGAAAATCACTAAAAAAAAAATCCTAGTTTACACTGCCCAATTTCACCTCAGATGGAGAGTACACCTTCTGACCGTGACACCTGCACAGTTTCAGGAAAATCTGATGTTGTATTACAAAATAAGAGCCCTCCAAAGTTCATAAATATGCTGTTTTGGCTTTACATTCAGAAAATCACTAAAAACAAAATCCTAGTTTACACTGCCCAATTTCACCTCAGATGGAGAGTACACCACCTCACCATGACACCTGCACAGTTTCAGGACATTCTGATGTTGTATTACAAAATAAGAGCCCTCCAAAGTTCATAAATGCGCTGTTTTGGCTTTACATTCAGAAAATCACTAAAAAAAAAATCCTAGTTTACACTGCCCAATTTCACCTCAGATGGAGAGTACGCCACCTCACCGTGACACCTACACAGTTTCAGGACATTCTGATGTTGTATTACAAAATAAGAGCCCTCCAAAATTCATAAATGCGCTGTTTTGGCTTTACATTCAGAAAATCACTAAAAAAAAATCCTAGTTTACACTGCCTAATTTCACCTCAGATGGAGAGTACACCACCTCACCGTGACACCTGCACAGTTTCAGGACATTCTGATGTTGTATTACAAAATAAGAGCCCTCCAAAGTTCATAAATGCGCTGTTTTGGCTTTACATTCAGAAAATCACTAAAAAAAAATCCTAGTTTACACTGCCCAATTTCACCTCAGATGGAGAGTACACCACCTCACCGTGTCACCTGCACAGTTTCAGGAAAATCTGATGTTGTATTACAAAATAAGAGCCCTCCAAAGTTAATAAATATGCTGTTTTGGCTTTACATTCAGAAAATCACAAAAAGAAAAAATCCTAGTTTACACTGCCCAATTTCACCTCAGATGGAGAGTACACCACCTCACCGTGTCACCTGCACAGTTTCAGGAAAATCTGATGTTGTATTACAAAATAAGAGCCCTCCAAAGTTCATAAATATGCTGTTTTGGCTTTACATTCAGAAAATCACTAAAAAAAAAATCCTAGTTTACACTGCCTAATTTCACCTCAGATGGAGAGTACACCACCTCACCGTGACACCTGCACAGTTTCAGGACATTCTGATGTTGTATTACAAAATAAGAGCCCTCCAAAATTCATAAATGCGCTGTTTTGGCTTTATATTCAGAAAATCACTAAAAAAAAAAATCCTAGTTTACACTGCCCAATTTCACCTCAGATGTAGAGTACAACTTCTGACCGTGACACCTGCACAGTTTCAGGACATTCTGATGTTGTATTACAAAATAAGAGCCCTCCAAAGTTCATAAATGCGCTGTTTTGGCTTAATGGCTTTACATTCAGAAAATCACCAAAAAAAAAAATCCTAGTTTACACTGCCCAATTTCACCTCAGATGGAGAGTACACCACCTCACCGTGTCACCTGCACAGTTTCAGGAAAATCTGATGTTGTATTACAAAATAAGAGCCCTCCAAAGTTCATAAATATGCTGTTTTGGCTTTACATTCAGAAAATCACTAAAAAAAAATCCTAGTTTACACTGCCCAATTTCACCTCAGATGGAGAGTACACCACCTCACCGTGTCACCTGCACAGTTTCAGGAAAATCTGATGTTGTATTACAAAATAAGAGCCCTCCAAAGTTCATAAATATGCTGTTTTGGCTTTACATTCAGAAAATCACTAAAAAAAAATCCTAGTTTACACTGCCCAATTTCACCTCAGATGGAGAGTACACCACCTCACCGTGTCACCTGCACAGTTTCAGGAAAATCTGATGTTGTATTACAAAATAAGAGCCCTCCAAAGTTCATAAATGCACTGTTTTGGCTTTACATTCAGAAGTCACTAAAAAAAAATCCTAGTTTACACTGCCCAATTTCACCTCAGATGGAGAGTACACCTTCTGACCGTGACACCTGCACAGTTTCAGGACATTCTGATGTTGTATTACAAAATAAATTGCCTTTAAAAACTTCAGTACATGTGTTTTTTGTCATTGATGAATAATACAAATAATTTCCATGTTTGTTTGTTTGTTTTTGTTTCAGTCACAAGCAACAATGCGCAAGGCAGTGGAAATGGCAGATGTTGTACCATGTCGAATTATCTGTCATGATGTTAATTTGGAAAATGACATCAGTTGTGAACAAATCCATGAAGAGACTTTTATGCCTATTCCTTTTGTGCTTGTGTCTTTCGATTGTAAATGTTTTTGGACACAAATCTCTCTGTGGTGGACATTAAGTGTGCAATATAAATGTTGTTGTGATATGTAACACTGACATGTAAATACATCTTTATCAATCACATAAAATTATGTACTTTAATCTATAAAAAGTTCTGTCATTTCCCATGTTGCCTGTAGGACTGGTTTGTCTGTCAAAGGTTGGTTATAACACTGCTATTGAATGTTTCCTCATTTAGTTCTTCGTGTTCCTATAATAATTGTGTATAAGTTTTACTCACTAAATATCACATAATATTATAAACACATATTTGTATCCTTGATCATGCCTCATGACATTAGAGCCTTAAAACTGCTCTGAACAAATAACTGACGCTGTCCATTGTGCTTAGCCAATAGATTTTCTATCTTACGTGTTTTTCCCCGTCAGTTTTGTGTTGGATAATATTTTCTAAACTACATAATGTAAAGCCTAAGCTTAATAGGCCTACACAATACTTAATATAAAACACAGTTACATATATTTGGACAGGTGGTAGCTGTTGTCCACCGGAGGGAGCCAAATCGTCTTAAGACTGGAAGTTTAACGTCAGTGAAAGTGGTTCAGTACATTAACTTAAAAAAATAATAATAATAAATAAAAAAACCTTTATACATGTCACATTTCGCGAAGAAAACTTTGTATTAAAGCAATAATGCAAAATTAAGTAAACTACATTACTTTTATATCTTGTAAACAAGAAACACTGTATTCATGTCTACTTGAGATTGGACCTTTATGATTGCCATTATATTTAAAATGAATGGTTATTATGTCTAAAAGTGTTTTGTATTTATTGTATTTATTTATTATACAAAATATTGTATTATTATATATTTATGCTGAGTATTTTGCAACGTGCAAAATGTCAAAAGAGCAAAAATCGAATAAGTTCCAAACAGGCACCTGCGAAGCCTAAATTGGCATCTTATAGCAGGGCAACAACCGCACGATTAAAAGTTAAAGACAGTAATTATAGATGTTGCTTGGTAAACACAAAAAAAATCTAAGCTTGCAGCAATCGAGGAAGGAAAAGATGTCGAAGAAAGAGCAAGGGTGAATGCATATTATATTACACGTATAAGCCCCATTTGCTTTACAGAGCTGAAATTTGGGACATTTGAGTAACATAATTACGGCAATGAGATTGTACGTAGCACCATTCAACCATGTAGGCCTAGGCTATATGCTATTTCTCCTATTTCTCCGAGGTCTGTCTAATGTCATGCAATTTATTATTATTCAGTAGAGACTAAGGAATAATGAAATAGAAATTATTTACTTAGGCCAGTCTTTGATTCAATTAATTGCCATAATCATTTCAAATAGAAACTTTTTGTTTTGTTTTGTTAACGCTATCACCTAAATGTAATTACAGTGCTAACCTTTTAAACTGATGTAGTAGCCTATGGGGTAACACTATAGAGTAGCTACTGTTCCATCATTAATGAATAACTACACAATAACAAACGAGTAACGCTATATCAACATTGTATTAGCAACTATTATCTAAGCAACTATTATCTAACAAAAAACTGATTAATGAATTATTAAGTAGCATAATAGTGCTTAGTTGAATGTGGTAGTTCCTATTAGCTAATAAAAACACATTTTTTCATCTACTTGGTAAACCAATTAATGACTCAAATATTAACAAACCATTCAGAGGGATTTAACTACTTGGAACAGTATTTTTAAGTGAAAAGGTTAATAACTCCTTATTATTGCATGGAGGTTTTAGAAAGGTTTTTACTTTATGCTACTGATCCAGATTAGCTAATAGTGAACTACCACATTTCACTAAGCACTATTAATGACTAATTCCTTAATTAGAGTTTCTTTTTAAGTTAATAGTAGTTTATAGAATGTTAATAGAGCATTACTTATTTGTTCCTGTGTAATTATTCATTACTGATGGAACAGTATTCTAAAATGTGACTAGAATATGTACGAAAGCTGTCTTCCTAATGTCTTCCCTTTTTATTTTATCCAGAGTGCACTCATTCAAGCTATTTGTGTTACATCCAGTCAGGAATGAAACGGAGAGTGAATCCAATTGCAAGCACATTTAATTAAACAAATACAAAAACAGGAAATCCAGGGAACTCAGAACAGGACAGGAGTAACATAAAACAACAACCGACAGCCAACAACTGAAACACAGGGGTTTAAATACACAGACAAACAAGCTAAACAAGATAACAAGGGGGCGTGGTTAATAAGAAACACCTGGGGAGACTAATAAACATGGACGAGGAACACCTGTGGACACTGAGCAACAACAACAAAAGACAAGACACATGGCAGGGTCACATGACAAACAAGGAATCACGTGAAATACAAGACACAGCAAAACCCACACGTAACAATTTGGGGTGAGTAATTCAGTCGTTTACCATCCATCCCAGAAAGTACATTTAGTCCAAAAACTATGTGCAACTATGTTCTTTATTTTTATCAATGCCTTTTTTCACCAATAGAACAAAACCAAACGTATAGTTGACGATGAAATTGTGGAGACAGTTGAACTCGTAAAAAAGAATCTCATCAATTACGATGACACTGTCACACATAAGGAGGGCTTCTGGGGACAAGTGTGCATTGCACTTGGCATTGCAAACACCAAAAACAGTCGATATAGACTGAAAATTATATTTAAAAAGGTGAGCATTTCTTTGTTTCACTGTCTGTCTTTCAAAGCATGATTCCTGACTTCAAATTATTACAAATCACACACACACACACACACACACACACACACACACACACACACACACACACACACACACACACACACACACACACACACACACACACACACACACACACACACAGATAGAGAGAGAGAGAAATATAAAACACCTCTTGCTGATTATCACCAGTTATGAAGATTGTTATATTGAGTTTACAATACCTTATTTTCTTATAAAAGTTTATTGTAATTTCTCATAAAAAAATGCAGCAATGTTATGTTTGCTAGGCATTATATTTGTTTTGTTTTTTTCAATATTATACACACAGTCACAGCAAGACCTAACATCCCCTTATCTGTACTTTTTGACATTAATTTTATACACCATGATTATAAATTTTGTCAAAGCGCCAGCCAGAATATTCCCCGTCTCCATTGCCGTCTGAGGCCAGTGGAACTGCTGCTGATGACCATGGACACAAATCTCCAGAGCCAGTTAGTCATCACTGTTTTTATTCATAAATTTGTCTTATATGGCCTCCTACCTTCTAATGCAAAATGTCGCTTGTCTTTCTATCAAAGCGCCAGCCAGAATATTCCCTGTCTCCATTGCCGTCTGAGGCCAGTGGAACTGCTGCTGATGACCATGGACACAAATCTCCAGAGCCAGTTAGTCATCACTGTTTTTATTCATAAATTTGTCTTATATGGCCTCCTACCTTCTAATGCAAAATGTCGCTTGTCTTTCTATCAAAGCGCCAGCCAGAATATTCCCTGTCTCCATTGCCGTCTGAGGCCAGTGGAACTGCTGCTGATGACCATGGACACAAATCTCCAGAGCCAGTTAGTCATCACTGTTTTTATTCATAAATTTGTCTTATATGGCCTCCTACCTTCTAATGCAAAATGTCGCTTGTCTTTCTATCAAAGCGCCAGCCAGAATATTTCCTGTCTCCATTGCCGTCTGAGGCCAGTGGAACTGCTGCTGATGACCATGGACACAAATCTCCAGAGCCAGTTAGTCATCACTGTTTTTATTCATAAATTTGTCTTATATGGCCTCCTTCCCTCTAATGCAAAATGTCGCTTGTCTTTCTATCAAAGCGCCAGCCAGAATATTCCCTGTCTCCATTGCCGTCTGAGGCCAGTGGAACTGCTGCTGATGACCATGGACACAAATCACCAGAGCCAGTTAGTCATGTGCTTTGTAGTGTAGATGAGAAAACAATTCATTCATTCATTGCTTAGGAGTAGAAGAATTGTCTAAACTCTTTAAATCATCTAAATCAACAACATGTAATTTTTGTGTGTGTGATGCAATCTTACCTGGCCAATCCTACATGAAATTAGATTAGTGTAAAAAAACATCTTTAAAGGACAGATGTTGCAGTAACATTGTATTTTTTCATTAGGGCTCCATTAGTTATCCATCTGATGAAGATGGATTTATTAAAATCCGCCTTCCAAAGAACCCATCGTTCTTTTACATTGAAAGAAACGAGTGGGACAAACTAAAGCAACAGAGAAAAAAAAGAAGCTTTAAAGGACTACAGTGGACCAATGTTATTGCGAAAGGACTTAGGACCATACATCCGTACTGCTCCATCGCATTCAAAAGGCACAGACTGAAGGGTTTGGGTTTGATGCGAGCAAGTCCTGAATTCTCCTGTCTTGGATACTGTAGGTTTGAAGATTGCCCTGTCACTGTAACAGTTACAGTTGAAACTGAAGAGAACCTCAAAGCTACAGTAGACTACCAAGGTGGACATTGCTATCACAAATTAACAGAATTAAAAAGAAGGCCTGTAAGAGCAAATGACAGGAACACACTGGGTCAAGACTTACAAAGGCAACCCCCACGAGCCATGTTTCTTGACAAGCTGTATAAAATCCCTGATGATGTCATGGAGTCTGGCTGTAGGGATGAGGCTCCAAATCGAGATGTCCTCAAAACAATATCTTGGGAAGCACGTCAGAGAAGCCGGCAGCACAGCAATGAGATAATAAGTCTTCAAATAATGGTAAAAAAAAAAAAAGACAGTCCTGATGAGGTCCTTCAAAAAATCATGCTTGAACCAAAAGGTGTTTTACTGTGGTCACAAAGGGGAATTGAAATTTATCAGGAGCGATGCCGGGAGGACATTGTTTATCTCGATGCGACCGGCAGCATCATGCGAAAAGAGAAGGGCTCTCCTCCTTTTTATGTTTACGAGTTGGTGGTCAGGAATCCCCAAAAAAAATCATCCCCTTTACCTGTTGCTACTTATCTGACCTGTGACCACACCACAGCCTCAGTTAATTATTTCTTAGAGGCGTTCCAAACTGATGTGGCAAGGCACTTTGGAACGTCCTGGTTGCGTATGCAACCCACCGTTCCCTGAAGGAGGGAACGGAGGACGTAGTCGACGCCGACTGAAATGGGATCTCGCTAGAGAGCCTGTCTTCTTCGAGTACTATTGAACGAGCCAATGTAATTGGCGTGCGTGATTCGCATCACACACTCCGCCCCCGCGGCGCGGGTATAAATACGGAAGTGGATGCACGCACTAGTTGCTTTTCGCTGAGGAGCCGAGAGTAACCCGGGGTCAGCGGTGGTCCAGCGGTAGTGGCAAGGGGACTACGTCCTCCGTTCCCTCCTTCAGGGAACGGTGGGTTGCATACGCAACCAGGACGTTCCCTTTCAGTCGATAACGTCGGACGTAGTCGACGCCGACTGAAATGGGATCAACCATTGAACACGCCACTAACGCTGCCACCTTCCAGTGCCTAAACCAAAGCCTCCTGATGCCCCCGCAAACTTAAGGCGGGGAAGGACAGGGCTTAGGCCAGGGAAGTCACTGCTGTTCCTACAGGACCACTGGGAAAGCGTTCCCCGTATGTTGGAAGGAAGGGACGCTGCGGAAGCCACATCCAACCCAGAGGGAGGTAATGTGGAGAATACACATATGAACTGGGCGGAAACCGGGCAGTCTAACCTATGGAATGTCACTGGGGTGGCTCCAGCCTAAGACGGGGGGAGACACACCGGACAGTGACGGCAGAGAGACTCTGCCGAGGGAAGACACGGGCTCACCGCAGGGAGCCGTATCGTGGAAGAATACACATATGGGGTCACCGAAGGGACCGCAACATATGGACCCAGCCTAACACAGGTTCCACACTGCTTACGAGTGGTAGGCCTAACACCAGACGTTCCGCACGTCCGACGTCGGAGGGGTGTGGAGGAACTCAACAGGGTTCAATTTTAAGGGAACTCAACTGGAGTAGAAAGGCGCACGTATCCAGTCCATAGGAGGGGAATGGCGCAGCAAGCCGACACTTGAACCGGGCTCACGGTGAAACTGGCTTCATGAGAAGGGAGCCCACGGGAAGCAGCGGTTCAACTAGGTGTCGTCCAGCCCCCAACTCTAGAATCTGTTTAGCAAAGTATATCGTCAACGCCCAGGCGGAGCACTTTACACTCATCATAGAGGAGCTCAACACCTAAGTGGACATGTTGCATCTCGGATCTTTGCCGAAATGAAGGCAAGCACTAAGTGCAACTTTGCATGGAAACAGCCTTCCCTCTCTGCTGAATTCCAACAGATATTTGAAGAGCTGGTCTGAGGTCTATGACTTGCATTCTGTACACGTCCAAGCGAACGGACAGAGAAGCCAGGGCTGGATCTGCCTCCTCCAGGGCAGCGCTTGCAGGCTCACCACCTGCTCCTATTACGGGAGAGATAGGAACCTTGGGCACCATCCGAGCCGGGGTCTCAGCTTGTGAGAGTTAGCCGGCCCAGACTCCAGGCACAATACGTTGACCGAAAGCGAGCAAGTCCCTACCCTCTAGTAGAGACCACGCGAGCAGGAGAACTGATATTACAGAATTTTTAACTCACTGCCTGCAGTGGCTCAAGGGCGGTCTCTGCAGTGCAGTCGCACCAGGGACAAGGCCCAAGAGGATAAAGAGGGACACAAGGATTTACAAGACCTTGCTCCTCAGGTACCTGGCGATCAGAACGTGCTTCTGCATACTTCTGCAACACGATGAGCGTTGTTTAAACACCGAGGCAACATCATTT
Source organism: Siphateles boraxobius (assembly GCF_051911475.1). Lineage (NCBI taxonomy): Eukaryota > Metazoa > Chordata > Actinopteri > Cypriniformes > Leuciscidae > Siphateles > Siphateles boraxobius. The sequence continues at coordinate 39,160,257 of NW_027509186.1, read as the reverse complement.
TGAGGGTGATTTAGGAAAACAGCCTACTGCAACCCATTTTGCAGGAAAGAGAGCACTGAAGTGATCGAAAGCTTTCAGGATCTCCTCTGGAGAGAAGACGCACTCAACGACTAGGTTCCACTTCTAAAGGCGTAAGCACGCTACCCCATTCTAGGGGGTGCTCGCAGAAGTGATGGTAACTATCACACATTCTTGTGATAGCCACCTGAACCTCCGCGTTCAGATGTAAGACCGCCCGGAATCCCCGGGGGAAGAACGCGTGTGCCATCGTGCCCCGCCCCCGAAGAGTTTTCCGGGGAAGTCAGGAAGGCTGTTGATGGGAGCCAGGTCTAGTTGGGCCAATAAGGGGCAACTATGAAGACCTGTTCCTCTCCTGACTTGGCACGTAGGTGCAAGTGACGGGCGCAAAAGACAGGAGCATTGCTCAACACAACATGTGAAGATCACTGGGCTTCAGGAGCGTTTTCTGCTCAGCACTTGGGTGTGACAAGTTCACTGAGCTTCAGGAGCATTCCTGCTCAACACCTGAGTGTGATAAACTCACCGAGCTTCAGGAGCATTTCTGCTCAACACTTGAGTACGAAGAACCTCACTGAGCGACAGGAGCATTTCTGCTCAGCACTTGAGTGTGACAAGTTCACTGAACTTCAGGAGCATTCCTGCTCAACACCTGAGTGTGATAAACTCACTGAGCTTCAGGAGCATTTCTGCTCAACACTTGAGTGCGAAGAATTTCACTGAACGACAGGAGCATTTCTGCTCAGCACTTGAGTGTGACAAGTTCACTGAGCTTCAGGAGCATTACTGCTCAACACCTGAGTGTGATAAACTCACTGAGCTTCAGGAGCATTTCTGCTCAACACTTGAGTGCGAGGAACTTCACTGAGCACCAGGAGCATTTCTGCTCAGCACTGCGTGTGATGATTTCACTGAGCTACCTGTGATGGACTCACTGAGCTACAGGAGCATTGCTGCTCAACACCTGAGTGCGATGAACTTCACTGAGTTTCAGGAGCAACTCTGCTCAACATGAAGTGTGATGATCTCACTGACTTGAGCAGGCGCAAGGCGACCCTGAGTCGCAGTCACTTCTTAGAAGGCTCACTGGGGTTAAACGTATTCTGCGGGCCCCCGGGGCAGCTGAGGTCCAGTGTTTGTCCAAGGGTAGTCCGCTCGGTTTACCCAAACACTGGCGGAAAAATAAAACCGGGGGGGCAATTGAGCGGCCCCGGAATGGTCAAGACCCAGCGGACCCAGGGGATGGAGTCTCCACTTGCCCTGGCTATAACTGTCGTGAGGCTCGACGGCGGCACGATTGAGTAAGCGGGAGGAGTGGAACAAGGCGCCCTCAGAAGCGTCTGACTCCAAGGAGGAGGTGACGGGAGAGTTTGTGACACCCGCAATGTCTAACAACTCGAGGCACGAATGCCCGTGTAGTCGGGGGTCGCCCAGGCCCCCGTTAAAACACGCCCTTTGTACATGGCCCCTCTGCTGAGGAGGGTTTGGCAGCAGACCGGGATGAACTATAGTCACACAGGGTGAGCTGCTCTGCCACGGTCACCTCGGGACTCGATCGTGAAGCTAGCGCTGAAGCGGTCACATATGGAGGAAGCCAAAGGCTGCGACTACCATATACCCCAGGAGCCTCTGAAAGTTCTTTCAGTGGGACCCTTTCTCACTTCAACACCAGCTGAACACATTCTCATTGGAGAGACATGTTGGACCGAGTACCTCTCCAAAACTAAAAAAGAGATACTCAGCCCGTGGGCGAGACTACTCTCTTCCAGTTGACCTGACGACCCAACGGGCTCTGGAGCACTCGAGGGGAAGGACACTGTACTGATACTCCACCCTTAGACGCAACACACAGGATGGCCTGCGGCGCGGGAGGTAGAGATCTGAAGCACATATCTGTCAGGTCAAAGCTGCAGACCAACCTTGGGCCAAGATGGTCACGACCCACCCCCTAGTAGCACGAAGAACGAGTTTACAACTGGCCTTCGTACCGGCTGGAGGAGCGGCTATATCAAATCCTTCGCCAGCAGGATAAGATAAGCACGCACAAGTCAGGAGCACTGCTCAACACTCGGTGTGATGAATATCACTGAATTTTCAGGAGCACGTCTGCTCAACACCTAATTTGATGACTATCACTGACTTGAGCGGGGTAGCCGAGCCTGAGGTGGGGCAGCAAAGTAGAGAGAGTGGTGTTAGTGTGCTGTGCAACACTTACCTGTCTCCACAAGCGGCAGGGGGCGCGTGAGAAGGCGGATGACCGGGTCCTCGAACGCACCAAGCTGCCTGCTGGCGACCAAGGGGGAGCTGAGGGGTGTAAGGCTATACAGGGTCACACCCACCAGACTGGCCCTCTTGGGACCCAGGAACAGATGAAATTGCTCTCTCTTTGAAGTGTGGGTACCGCTTGCCCGCTTTTTTTTTTTTTTTTTTTTTTTAGGGAGCCAGCGGCGGAACAGACACACACACAAACAAAGGCTCCACCCAGCCCTCACCCGGGGGGAGGGAGTGATCGTGCCACTCCAAGAGCATCTCATCCATTCCTGGGCGGCCCGCTCCGGAATGCTTTCGCTGTCGCTTGCCACCTGGCTTGGCAGCGCCTGGAGCGGGCTGGGCGTCTCTACTGCGGCCGGCTCCATGCTGAGGCCTGGGTGGAGGCTGCTGCGGAGGGCCAGCAGGAGCGGCGGCCGGAGAACGCCCACGGCGACGAGCAGGCGGAGGAGCTGCCACCGGCGGCAGGTGGAGGCAGCAGCTGGCCACCGGGGCAGGATGTGCCGGATGACCTCCGTCTGCGCTTGAGCGGCAGAGAACTGTTTGATGCAGTTCTCCACCGCGTCGCCGACCAGCCCAACCTGGGAAATTGGGGAGACCAGGAACCGAACCTTGTCCGCATCCGCCATACCAACCAGGCTGAGCCAACGAAGGCGCTACTGGACCACCAAGGTGGACATCGCCAGACCGATCACGCACGCTACGACACCCGTACCCCGGAGGGTGAGGTCGGATGCAGTGCGGTGCTCACCTATGAGCGCACGGTCTGGATTACCCTCGTGCATGCCATGGGTGCCCTAGCCTGCAGCAACGCCATGGCACGCAAGAGGAAGGGGCTTGCCCACAGGCTTTGTAAGCTCTGCCCGTCGGAACAGACGAAACTCACAGGCCTTAGGGGGGAGACGAGGATCCCCCCAAAAGGCAGCGGCCGCCGGACACAGGTGCACCTGTGTCGACAGACCGCTCCAATGGAGGGACACCTCGCAACCCTTCACCGTTCCTCCATCAAGGGTAATGAGGGGGAAAAGCTATTCAGGCAGTTTCTGGCAGAGAAAGATGCTGTTCACCACCTGATAAGCTCTCCATGCATTTCGGGAAAGAAAGGCACTGGGGCGGCGAGCTGAGAACCAGCGCGGCCCGCCCCAAGATACCAAACTCCAGATTCCAACCGAGACTGAACGGGACACGGTGGAGGTTCCACTCGAGCCCGGCAGCCTCGGCGGCCCGTTTCAGCATAGCTGATATTTCTGGATCCGGCTCGGGCAACATTGAACTCCCGGAGGGAGACAATGCAGCCGAGTCATCATCTCTAGAAGTCAGCTCACCCTCCGATGCTGCAATCGGCGTCCTGTCCTCCAGGGGAGCCCCGAGTGAAACCGCTGGCCCACCCATTACAGATGGACCAGCAGACAACACAGGAGGCTCCAGTGGTTGCAGTGGAAGGGAGGAGTGAGGAGCCCACAGGGAATGGTTACCGGGCGGGACATCCAACACTATCCTCCGGTCACCCATCCCACACAGCACCCGAGGGTGGGGCATGGTAATGGGGACTCGCTCTCCGCGAACGAAGGCGAGTCTCGCCCTCAACACTGCGACAGTCATGTTCCCACAGTGAAAACATGAGCTGTCCACAAAAGCTGTCTCAGCGTGCTGTAAGCCAAACACGTGACACAACAGTTGTGACCATCAGAGAGAGACAGGGAACGACCGCACCCAGAAACGCACGGGCGGAATGACATCTTGAAAAAGACGAAAACGCACCCGTGTTGCTCTTTCAGAAAATAGGACCGTCACCAGTGCCGGAGCACACAGGGGAATGACCGCGGCAACACTGAACAGAGAACTGAAACAGTGAAGCACTCACTTTTCCGCCCTCTAACCAGCCATCAACACACACAAACATTTAGAAATTTGTTGCTGTTAAAACAGCAGTTGAGAGCTCAAAGCTCGTGATCACCGCTGCACTCGCGCTGTAGAACACCAGCACTGGGAGAGTCTTCCTGAAGAACACCGACACACTCGCTCGTTGTAGACAACAGCACTCTCAGAGACATCAAACGATCGGCTCCGAAGCGAAAGGCAACTAGTGCGTGCATCCACTTCCGTATTTATACCCGCGCCGCGGGGGCGGAGTGTGTGATGCGAATCACGCACGCCAATTACATTGGCTCGTTCAATAGTACTCGAAGAAGACAGGCTCTCTAGCGAGATCCCATTTCAGTCGGCGTCGACTACGTCCGACGTTATCGACTGAAAGGGAAGGAAAGGTATGCGGTCACCCATCATGATCCTTTGCGATGGGTCGATGGTGTTAATGCAGGCTATATGCCTGTCATTCGCCAAAAAAAATCTACAAGACACCATTAACCACTATTACAAGATAGCCAGTGGAAAAGGAACAAAGGAAGATTTTGAGGTGCCCATTCTTCATCGTTGCCTTAGCCACGTAATGAAGAATGCCAAGGAAATGTGCACAAAGTTGTAAGTACTGTACATTAACAAAGTAGTGTTCGTGACATTCCTTTTTTAGTGACAGTTGCTAAGTGTCTGAAGAACTTTATACAGACTCTATGTGATGAATAACCTTTTATTAATGTGCTAGCACAAAAAACACCACAGCAACATCTGTTTTCCTTATACCAAAACATAAGAACGGTACTGCCAATGTGACCTTTGTAAACTGACCAATGTGAACTGGTTTTTCCAAAATACACACAATTTAAAAGTCTCTTGGCAGTGTGACCTCAGAATTGCCCTACATCGACTCTGTCTGTGAAATGCTTAGAATACTGAAGTATTCCATACATTTCCAATAGAGCAGCCAGTATTAATAAAGGACAGATTGGATATAATATGCACAAGTTATGAAATTTCTTTGTTACTGTTACATATTACATTGCAGTACATAATTTTGTTCTTGAACCTAATTATTATATTATATTCACAGTGCGCCAAACCACTACCATCTGGCCATGCATGTATTTGGTGCCCTCACAACTGCAAGCACTTTAAAAGAACTAGATGAAATGGTTCAAAGTGCTGCAGTTGTCTTCTCAAGTCCATCCTGTGGGGCCAATGTTGAAAAACATTTTAAAAACCTGCAGTCTTGGCTGCAGAGAACAGGGAAGACATTGGATGTGACTACCAACTCCAAAACTGATGCTGAGGACTTGAAGGTAAATGACAAATCTAATTTTACATTGTAACGTATATGGTTTTACTTAAACAAAGATGTGAAGAAATAATTCTATTATCAAGTAAATAAACAGTAATTAAGTGAAATTTCTTGCATGAAAATGTACTTGGATACATGTCTTAGGGAGAGCAGCTATGTTTAAATGTGCTTAAAGTCTTTGTTACGGCAATATATATTTGAAATTTATACTATATTAACACTATTTTAATACTAATACAATAGTAGGATAACATCGGAAAAACAAGCCCTTTTGTCAGTACAGAAAGTAACTGTAGTGAGTTTTGTATGTAAAGACTAACTACTTTTATTCACAACAAAAATAATCAAGTACCTGCCACTCAAACAACACAACACAGCATAATTTAATAGAATAAGACAGAAAGAAATATGAATTCCACAGAAACTGCAGCCTCTAAAACATATAACAGTATGGTAACAATTTTGGCAGCTTTTTTAAATAACTGTTTATAACTGTACTTTTTCCTTGTTTATGAAGGGCTGATGTCTTCTATTGAATTGTGCCTGAAGTCCTTTACAGACACACCTCTAATAATAACAACACATTGTTACTTTACATTTAGGACATTAAAGGAGCCAACAAATTTGCAAAACGTTGCAAGGCAATCATTTCCAATGCTTCACTGGACAGGAATGGAGAGGACAATGTGTACTTCTGTAAAGGCCTTATCAATCACCTCAGCAAATATATTCTTCCATATGCTGGATTGTGGACCGGGATAATGCTAGGTTTGCCATAATTAATCAAAATATCGCTATTCGGATAGAAAAATCTGGGTATGTTTTCTGAAAATACATGGCTTCTTTTCTTTTTGTACAAAGGTGACCTTGGACGACATGGGACAGGACCTCATTATGAACAGAGCACTAGGAGATATAATGTCCTGAGAAAGCTCAAAAGACAAGTTATTATAATACATTTATCATAACATGACCTCTGTCTAAGTACTATTATTGTGTTTAAATGATAAATTATGTTATGAATTCACCTGTTTTTTATTTCTTGCTCAGAACATAACAGAGGACAATAAAACACAGGGAATCATGGAGAAGAGCCAGTGGGACTTAAAGCATATTCGTTTCACTTCTGGACGGCTCACTAGGCTTGATGACTTTGTGGCCCGCTACCAAACAAGTCACACCGCTCTCCTGAAGGAGTATGACGACTCTGAAAGAGTTTTCAGGAGAAAGGTTTGAATTCTTTTAATAAATGTGTCATTGAAGATATGATGGGTACCAATTTTTATGGAAAACTATATATACACAACATTATATTTTGTATGTCATCCCATTATATGTATTGATATCTAAACCAGCTCACAAAGTTATTTTAATTTTCTTTATGAAGACACACAGAGTGGACGAAGAAAAATGGAAGGAACGCAAGCAGAAAAAAAAGGGGAGATATGTAACTCCAACTATGCAATGTAACTGCAAGCCATTTGTTTTCAAAAAATCAAACAAGAAGGTATACTTTAAACGTAATACTGTGATGCATTCTACAGAATTAACAGTAACAATCTTATTCTTAATATAACACTTTTAGTTATTCTGTAGCCAAGGAAAATGCAGCCTATCTGAAATTTTACTACACATAGACATCTTACAGCCAACCCCCTTTTTCATCAATTAATTTTCTTTTATTTCATACACTATACAAGTCTTTACTTAATACTGTTATACTTCATTTTAAGAAAACCAATTAATGCACCTGAAACATGGAGTCTTGTTAAACACAAATATTTTTAAAGGGGTGATTTTGATTTCACATTTCTAAGTTTAGTTAGTGTGTAATGTTGCTGTTTGAGTTTAAACAAAATCTGCAAAATTTACAACGCTCAAACTTGAAAGCTCCTTAATGATGTTATCTGTTTTTAAACACACTGTTTATAGGTTGAGACCACAGTGCCTGTGGGTCCCACTGGAAAACCAAAGTCTTCACCACAGCCTAGTTCATCCCTGCAGGAGGACCATGAAAAAACTTTGGATGGAAAAGCTCTAGTACATGGGGATGTCCCAAACAAACCCCAAGAACCATCCAAGACATCATTAACCACACAACTTCAAGTAAGAAGGGTTTCTAGTATCAAACGATCTAACTGATAGTAGTAACTTTTAAAGGTTATTATCTACATGACAAGTAAAAAGGAACAATATTTTTTTTTTTTAAACAGAGAGACAAATTTTTTTATACACATTTAATGTATATTTATCAATGTGTAATGTTTGGTTGAAATTTGTGGCATGCAGCTCACCTCCTTGTGGAAAAGAAGGAACGCAGAGGTTGTGGTTTCTGTGATCCCCACCCAAAACACAGGACAAACCATAATTATTCGCCACAAAGAGCTCCGTACACTTCAACCGCACCGGTGGCTATATGGCGAGGTATAGTGTGCATCTCATTCTCTTAAAAATTAAGTTATACAAGCTGTAGTTAATTTTTAAAACTATAAATGTGTAGTTATAAAAGCTTATACAAGTCAACGTTACATCATGTCATGACTGTTACTGCTATTGGAATAGCATCACATAGTAAACAACATGTAACATCTTTTAGAAAGAAAATTTTTATAAACAGAGTAACACTTTACAATAATGGTCTATCATGAATAGGTACATGAATAATACAGGGCAAATGAGTTGTTCTATATTAACACTTCAGCTATTATTATTAACAAATATGGAAACAAGATCAGTGAGTCAATTTATGATTAAAATAGTTTTTTAATTGCACGCAATTGTTAAACGCAATTGTTACTCAATAATTACAAAATGAAACTAGCTTTGTTAAAAACAAACAATGAATGATGACAAATAAAAAATAATTTTTAAAAAATGATCACAATAACATGTCCAAGAAATGACTTATCATAGTAACTCTGCATGATCTACTAGTGATCTGAGCCATTATTTTAAATTGAGAAACTTGATTATTTTTTCTACATAAAAATAAAGGTCCAGATCACTAAAGGAGAAAAAAATGGAATTTATTATGTCTCAGACATGTGTTAATATTGTAACGAGTTACAGTATTAAATATATATTTATAATTAATTTTAACAGATTATAATCAATTATAAATATAAAGAGAATTAGAATTAATAGTACAATTATTTAATCAGTTCATCCAATGAACAGAAAGCATAATCAATCATTAATTCTGGGAAATATATTATTTTCCTGGCCAAGACAGAATAACCTTTTCCAGCTAAAGTAAATAAAGTACTAGCAGGGTAATAGCAGGTATCGCTAGATCAAGATGTTTAAGTGACTTCCATAAGTGGCAAAAACAGAGACAATAAACGTGTGAATATAATGGTTTAATAAACGAAACTACGGTAGGCCATACACATAACTAAACTAAACAAAGATTCTATACAGAATTAAAGAAAGTAAAGAAATGTGAAGAAAGAGAGAGAAATGAAAAGAGAATGGCAAGATTACAATCAGTTAACCGCAACCTACGAGAAACATCTGAGAATCAGGGTCACCTTAAAAGGGCGCAATAACTTAGAAACACATCTAAAGGCTACAAAGATCTGACCTAATCAGATACTCTTAAAGGTCCAATCAGTTCACACCAATTTGGTTATGTGACTAATCAAAGATGACCGGGAGAAAGTCTTTGTTCCATCTTATCTCCATTTGCATGTTCATGGTGTCAAAGAGTATGGAAAAATATCATGATGCGATTTATAACATATTGTACACCATTGGTTTTAAAATCAAAAGAGGATTATTTTGATATCAAGAAAGAGGGGATTTGAAGACTTAAAAGCAGTGATACATCATCTTTGGATATCAACATTGGAAGTTACTCTAACATAACTAAAGAATCATAACTAGTCATAACTAATAAAAACAAAGGGACATGCATAAAACACAGAGGAAATTCTATAAACATTTGGGAAATTTTGAGGGTAAGAATGGAGTAAGTGTCCTTTTGTATTGGAAGTTTATCTCTAGTCTTTGACCAAATGTCTAGTGTCTCCTGTGCTGTCTTTTGAGGCTTGTAGACACAGTCTTTTGCTGAGATCGTTTAGTGGAGCTGAGGTGATAACTGCCTTTGAAGAGAACTGGTTTTAAAGCGATGACAGTAGGGGAGAGGGGGAAGGTTTTATGATGACTAGGGCATTTTGATTGAGGCCATTCATTACAATATTGTGATTAGTAAGTAATTGGTAATTACTGAACATGTGTCATAGTTAATAGTTCTTAATGAGGTTAATTTAATTAATTATTAATTAAGTAACTATCTCAGTCCTATATTGAGTATTACTTGTTGATTAGTTAATCTAATTTTCATATTATTAAATAGTGTTAGCTTAACTGTTAATATAGAAGTAATAATTTGTCCTGCATTACAGATACCAATTAATGATGGGCAATTATTGTAATGTTTTATCATAAACATGGTTAGTTACTCGTGTGTTTTTTGGGAATGTGTTTTTTAGATTAAAAATTAAAATATTGAAATGAATGGTTGCAATACAAGACATTAAAAAACAAAACACATTTGCACAAATTACAGCAAATCTGACTGATGTTACACGGTTTAAATTGAAGTTTTAATTGTGTATCCTTATAAGTGAAACAGATATATGTTTGATGTCTTCTTAACATTGTATTCCTAATTTATAATGCAAATTAAAATAAATAAAAACATTTCCCCAACATTTCTTATGTAGATAATTGAAGGCCTGTTTCATCTTGCTGTCAATCAACTGGAGATGGGGAACTCCATATACATTCTCAATCACTACACAGCATGGGTGATTCTAAATGGGGACAGCACGCAGATTGCCCGGCAGAGTTTGTCAAAGGTGATCACAGTGGCTGAACTATAGTGTGAATATGCAAATTTGTGTGTGTGTTTGCAGGGACTAATATTACAAGGCTTACACATGAAAAATAATACATAATCTATTGCAAAATTACATAACAAATTTGCCTGCTTTCAATCTTGCTTTAAAAAGGGAAATATACTTAATGATGGTTTAAAATGCAAAGGTAATTATTATTTATCTTCTTCATTAGGTCAACTTGAACAATTACCAGGCAATTGTTTCATTTGTGAACATAAACAAGGTCCACTGGAAACTTCTGGTGAGTAGCTGAATGTGATCTGTCATTATTTACAGTGTCTGGAATATTATTAAAAGATGTACATTCTCTCCACTTTTCATTTTCAGTACATAAATGCGGTCAACCACACTGTGTACCTGGTAGATCCCTCAAAAAGTTACTCAGAGAAAACTGATTCCATTCATGCAGCCAAAAAATGCAGGTATTCTTTGTATGACTCATTACATCCTCAAGGCACATTCTATGGCTATTTGCCTGTAGTTTTGCAGCACTGAAGAGATTTTGTTCCCTACCTACTAATAAGGGGTCCACCTCTCTCCATTTAAATTGTTTGCATACTTTAAGGTGTTTATACTGTTAGTATAATTTATAATCCATATATGTTTGTTTTTTTGTGGTGCATGTTAATGCCCATAGGGTTTTATTACTTTGTAATCTTTTTCATATGGACATTGTGTAATATTTCTTTAAGTAATGGATGTTGACCTACCTCCAGCTAAAGAATGTGTCCCAGTAGCATAAGCCCTAAAGGTTGGAGCATAACATAAATTAACCTAACAATGAGTGTCTCCTGATTAGGGGCATACAGATGATGTTAGGTTAGCATGCTACGTTTATTTAATATTATTTAATTTATTCAAGTATTTACTGACCAGTTTGCTTAATGGTTAATCATATCAGTATTTAAGGAGACATTGCAAAGACTTTGTATTACAATAAAGTAATATATTTTATTTACATTTCATACCTTGTAGATAATAGCTGATTAGCGGTACTTTTGACTGTTGTGTTGCGAAAAGTAATGAAAATAAAAAATGTTGGTCTATACTCTGAAAATAAGATTTAAATAAAATTATTTAGGTGTACTTAGACTTTCCATAATAATAACTATATTCTTAAAGGTTTAGAATATGAAACCATACTTTCTGTACTCTTTCCTAATTAATACATATTCGCGTAATACATCGCACACAGTGAGTACCTAAATATGAGGAAAACGATCCATGGCAAAACAGAGTGGGAGGACATCGAATGGAATGGAGGAGTTCTGAAACATCCATTCCAGCGGAATGCCTTTAGCTGTGGGGTCATTGTCATCTTGGTATGTGAAGTGTTGTAATACCTATCTCTCTGTTTTTTTCTGTAAATTAAGTTAATGTTTGTGTTTCAACATTTTATACAGATTGTAGTGTATGACAGAACACAAAATAATTGGGGTATTGTAAATGCTAACATGGAGTCTGACACAGTCCAGATGATGCTTTTAAATATTATTGTTTGTTTAGATGGCTAAGCAAATAATGAGGGCATTTCCGGCTGATCCAGTTTTAAATTTTGGCACATCGAAAAAGGAAATGGCACAAGAGCGAAAAATGATGGCTCTCCAGATACTGAAAGAATCAGGTTTGTAAAGCAAGTATTTGTCTGTTGTGTAGAGTAATACAAAATAAAATGCAGCTTTAAAAAATATACTGTAGACAGCATTCAAATACACAACGCAGAAGTCAAGTGTAAGGTAAAACAGTAGTAGAAAAAAATATTTTCTTGGGTAAAACATGTAATATGTCTCTCTGCATTAGGGGGTGTCTGTTACATTTAATAACACCTCCATCAGAGGTGAAACAGACCTATGTAAATTTGCAATTTAGTTTTAATGATTAAATTTAAGTCAAATGACCACATTACGGCCTATGAAGCCGTGGTGACCAGTGATTTCGGGTCAACATATGGGAGTTGGTAGCCACAACATAGAACAGATTATAGCTGTTTTGAAAAACTACAAGAAGCTGTAAAGATTTCATAACATGTACAGAAAAATAAATCTTATATTTAATTGGTAACACCTTAGATTACAGCCCGGAATGTACTGCGTATTTAAGATGAATTTACAGCATAACTTTACGCGATTATATGAAGTACTAGCATGTAAGTATAAGGGAACAATATGCAAAGTTTGGGGAATAACGGGGTAAAAACCTGGAGAATTAAAAAAAATATTTATACTGTAAGTATTATAGAACTAAGGGGTACTTATTCTACTATTATGGTACAACAATATTGCATTTGGGAGCAGATGTTTAAGTTTGGGCTTACATGCTTTTTGGATTTTACAGTATTTTTGAAAAAATTATTGGAAATATACTCTTGTTCCATGTAGTTACAGGGTAAGTACAATAAAAAATACATACAGACAATCTTATAACACTGACTTGGAAACCTTTATATATTGGTCCCAAATGTGATTGTTGTGTCATAATAGTAGCATAAGTACCCCTTAGATCTATAATACTTATAGTATATAAAAAATAAGAATTCTCCTGGTTGTTACCCTGTTATTCCCAAAACTTCACATGTTGTTCCCTTAGACTTACATGTAAGTACTTTATTGGTACACTATAATAACAGAAAATTACACTGTAAAATCGCTTTAATTACGCAGTACTTTCCGGGCTGTAATCTAAAGCGTTACCAATAACTCTTTCATCAAAGAATGTTGTTCTTTGCAGCGTTAAGCAGAATGTTAATAAGAGGCAAAACACAGACACAACAGCACAGTAATACTGATGTAATCTGGTCATAGATATACAGTGATATGAAGAGGTTAACAAGAATGAAAGGGATGTAAATGGGCTGTTTATTAATGGTACTGTCTTGACACCAGTTACACATATTGTTATTTTCACTAGAGGTTATACAATATTTTAAAGCATGGTTTAAAGGCTGCATTTAGAAATAACCTGAATATCTCTTTGGTTATGGTTTAGTACAGAACAAATGAAATGTATGCAGTCTTTGCAGTATGGGATGTTAAAATTTTAAGGCTTTTCAATTAAACAAGGACATTGACATTGAGCTATAAACACCTTATATTTGTGTTACCAATTAATTTCTGTTTATACTTTCATATTAGTGTTTGATGAGGCCAATAACTGTGCCATGTGCTCACTGAAAAAGCCAAGTGGAAGTGGGCCTCCTTTTTTCACTTGTGAAAGATAAATTGGAAAGTAAAAAAGCAGTAACAATATAAAACCGCGGATCCGTGTTTGTTGCAGATCAGTGATATTTCCAACTTATTACTTTCTAGATCCAGTGTGATACCTGCGAGAGGTGGTACCACGAAGAGTGCCTGAGCATGACTGAAGGGGAGCTGGAACAGGCCAGAGTCAACGACTGGGACTGCATTTTGTGCTCTTAGAAAAGTGATTTTATTTTTATTTAAATTATGCTATTTTATTTTTATTGTAAAATATTGTTGGTAGTTCCAGTCTGTGTCCCTTTAAATAATTTGTGTAATATTGAGTGTTTTTGAAAATAATTTGTAAATAGTCATTAAACAATTTTACATGTGAAATTCAACATCAGAATCTGTTGTCATTTCATATGTGACACTGTGCTCTTATTTTGTAATACAACATCAGAATGTCCTGAAACTATGCAGGTGACACGGTGAGGTGGTGTACTCTCCATCTGAGGTGAAATTGGGCAGTGTAAACTAGAATTTTTTTTTTGGTGATTTTCTGAATGTAAAGCCAAAAAAGCGCATTTATGAATTTTGGAGGGCTCTTATTTTGTAATACAACATCAGAATGTCCTGAAACTGTGCAGGTGTCACGGTGAGGTGGTGTACTCTACATCTGAGGTGAAATTAGGCAGTGTAAACTAGGATTTTTTTTTTTGTGATTTTCTGAATGTAAAGCCAAAACAGCGCATTTATGAATTTTGGAGGGCTCTTATTTTGTAATACAACATCAGAATGTCCTGAAACTGTGCAGGTGTCACGGTCAGAAGGTGTACTCTACATCTGAGGTGAAATTGGGCAGTGTAAACTAGGATTTTTTTTTTAGTGATTTTCTGAATATAAAGCCAAAACAGCGCATTTATGAATTTTGGAGGGCTCTTATTTTGTAATACAACATCAGAATGTCCTGAAACTGTGCAGGTGTCACGGTGAGGTGGTGTACTCTACATCTGAGGTGAAATTGGGCAGTGTAAACTAGGATTTTTTTTTTTGTTGTGATTTTCTGAATGTAAAGCCAAAACAGCATATTTATGAACTTTGGAGGGCTCTTATTTTGTAATACAACATCAGATTTTCCTGAAACTGTGTAGGTGTCACGGTGAGGTGGTGTACTCTCCATCTGAGGTAAAATTGGGCAGTGTAAACTAGGATTTTTTTTTAGTGATTTTCTGAATGTAAAGCCAAAACAGCGCATTTATGAATTTTGGAGGGCTGTTATTTTGTAATACAACATCAGAATGTCCTGAAACTGTGAAGGTGTCACGGTGAGGTGGTGTACTCTCCATCTGAGGTGAAATTAGGCAGTGTAAACTAGGATTTTTTTTAGTGATTTTCTGAATGTAAAGCCAAAACAGCGCATTTATGAACTTTGGAGGGCTCTTATTTTGTAATACAACATCAGATTTTCCTGAAACTGTGCAGGTGACACGGTGAGGTGGTGTACTCTCCATCTGAGGTGAAATTGGGCAGTGTAAACTAGGATTTTTTTTTTTTGTGATTTTCTGAATGTAAAGCCAAAACAGCGCATTTATGAACTTTGGAGGGCTCTTATTTTGTAATACAACATCAGATTTTCCTGAAACTGTGCAGGTGACAAGGTGAGAAGGTGTACTCTCCATCTTGTTATCAAATTTTTATTGTTTAAACATGACATATAATGACGAAGACAAACAATCAGCAATTACCCCAGTATGAGAAAAAGAAAAAAAGATACAAATAATAATAAATAAAAATGAATAAATCAATAATTAAGATAATACAAATTTAAAATATATATATATAGGGCACTATATAAGTGGGATAACAAAGATACAGAAAAATTATATATAATGAATAAATAAACAAACATACAGAATATACTTCAAGATATACACAAATATATATAAGTACTACAGATTATTTAAAAAAAAAAATAATAATAATAATAATAATAAAAAAAAAATTTAAAAAAAAAAAAAAAAAAAAAAAACCACAGTAGCATAGAGCTGAGAGAAATCTACGACAGTTGAAATATATGATTAATAATAAGGAAAAAATAAACCAACCAGATGAACAAGAACAATAAAATAAGATAAAATTACCATAAAACCAGAGAGATAGGGAGGGGGGTATTAATTCAACTCAGTAAACCCTTGAGTTTTTCCAATGTTTGGGCCCAGAGTCTAATGGTGTCCTCTCTTGCGCCATGAATGCGTGCAGTGGACAATTCGAGATACACCACATCTATAAATGTGAGAACCCAATACTGCTTATTGAGAGAATGTGGAGGTTTCCATCTCGTTGCTACTATTTTCTTAGCGGCTGTCAAACCAGCTAAAAACACTCGTTTCTGAGTTTTGTGGGGACAAAGGGGCCGAAACATTCAATAAAGTGGACAAACTTTCTTTAACCATATTCCAAAAGTAAGCAACCCCAGGGCATTCCCAAATCATGTGAAAAAAAGTACCAAATTCCCCTGTATGGCACAGCGTGCAATTAGGATCAGGTTTAAGCTTCATACTATAGAGTTTACGTGGAGTCAAATAAGTCCTATGAATAAAATTAAAATGGATTTGTTGATGATCCGGATTCCTTGAGACATGCATTACCATCACCCAAACACTGTCCCAATTAAAACTGGGGGAAAGGTCCGGAATATCTGCCCGCCATGCAGAGTCTATTGTCAGAGGATGCTGCACTTTTTCCAGAAAAAAATTATATAATTTAGAAACCAAACCTCTTGTACCCCGAGTCTCAAGTAACACTTTAAGTAAATGGTGATCTTTAAGAGGAGCCAGCCAAGGAACCCCATAAGCCTTCATGGCTGCCCTCAACTGTAAGTAAAAGAAAAAGGTAGAGCTCTGAAGGTTAAATTGAATGGAAAGCTTTTCAAAGGAGTGAAGGCCTTTATCACCCATTAAATCACCCAATGAGTGAATTCCTTTGTCGAACCACTGTCGACACTGGCCAATCTTTATTGGGCGCTTACCAATTAGCAAACCATCATTATTAAAGATAGGAGAGTAGGGATTCCAATTAGAACGGATATTACAAGCTTTTTCAGCTGCTCTCCAAACCGACAGAGCATGGGACACTAAAGGACCAAAACGGAGCGTACACTTTTTTAGAGGAATATTGGCAAATAAAACTTCATCTAACTTCAGAGGAAGAACTAGATTTCCCTCCAAGGACCGCCAAGAAACATCCATTTTATCATTATACCAGCTAAGCAGGGGACGTAGTGTAAAAGCCCAGTGATACAGCTTAAAATTCGGAAGTGCAAGTCCACCCGCGAATCTATCTCGTTGCATCGTGGAAAGTTTAAGACGTGGACGTTTGCCATTCCATACAAATTTGGTAATTACGCTCTGTAGCCTATCCCAAAACCGAGAAGGGGGAGGCAAGGGCAGCATAGAACTCACAAAGTTAATTCGAGGGAGTACATTCATTTTGATAATCGAGATGCGCGATCTAAGAGAATTTGGAAGCGATGACCAATTATCCAAGTTACAAGAAATTTTAGACATGATGCCCTCATAGTTGGTCTTAGTTATATACTGCAATGAAGCACCAATCATAATGCCCAAATACTTAAATTGTTTGACCACTGGTATACCCGCGGGTAGTGCTGAGTTTCTCATTGCGTCATTTAGTGGAAGAAGTGCCGACTTTGTCCAATTTATTCTATATCCGGAAATCTCGCTAAAACTGCCAAAAATAGTTAAAATGTTAGGAATGGACTGCAGTGGATTGCCTAAAAAAAGAAGGATGTCATCTGCATACAAAGAAATAAGATGGTTGGTCCCACACATTGTGATTGGGGTGATACCTTTATCAATGCGTATTGTCTGGGCCAGTGGCTCTAGCGAGAGTGCAAAAAGAAGCGGGCTTAGAGGGCATCCCTGTCGAGAACCTCTGGCTATGCTGAACAGTGAAGAACAAGTCTTTCCTGTCAAAACCATGGCTGTGGGGTTCGCATACAGCACCTTGATCATATGAATGTAGGAGGACCCCAAAGCCATGAGCTTCAACACAGACCACAAATATGGCCATTCCAGACGATCAAAGGCTTTCATAGCATCTAGGGAAAGGACTGCGGTAGGAGGAGTCAACGAAGATGACCCATGTATTATATGGAGTAACCTCCTAACACTATCAGATGCTAATCTAGTCCTAATAAAGCCTGTCTGGTCACAGTTAACAAGCTTAGTCATGGCCGGCTGGAGCCTCCGCGCGAGCAATTTAGCATAAATTTTCAAGTCAGCATTTAGAAGTGACAGAGGCCTATAATTTGAACAATCATTGGGGTCCTTGTCTTTTTTGAGCAAAAGCGTAATGACTGCAATATTCACATCTCTGGAAAAGGACCCTCTCTCAATAGCGGCTTGAATCATATAAAAGAGTAGGGGGCCCAGACTGTCCCAGAACGTGGTGTAAAATTCTGGTGGAATTCCATCCAACCCAGGGGATTTACCGCTACACATATCAAAAGCAGCCTCTTTAAGCTCAACTAAAGTAATGGGGGTATTTAATTCTAGAGAGTCTTCCTCAGACAACTTAGGAAGCAGTGTTTTGTTTAGAAAATTGTCACAAGTATCCTGATTATGTGATATCTCAGAGCTATATAAATCAGCGTAAAAGCTACGGAAAGTAGCATTAACTTGAGAGGGTTCACTAAGAATATCACCATTTTTGGACTTAATTGTGCCGATATCTGCAAAATGTTCATTGGACCGCAATCTAAGGGCTAATAAACGGCTGGGTCTAGCCCCATTAAAATAGTACAACTGTCGCGTCCTATGAATTAAAAATTCGGCCCGCTGTTTCATAACAGCATTTATCTCTTTTTTTAACAAGTTCAAATTGAAGCCTAACCTCCTCATCATAACTTTGTTGTAATAGGCTATCTAATGCTGATAATTTAGACTCTAAATTGTGTAATCTGGATGAACGATCTTTCCGTATGTTGGAGGCATAACATACAGTAAAATTCCTAATAAAACCTTTAACAGCATCCCAGACTGCCCTTGGGTCATCCGCAGAGCCTTTATTTATATTTACAAAATCTGATAGTTGGCTTGAAAACTTGGTTTTAAATGCTTCATCTCGGAGTAGCGAGGCGTTAAAACGCCATCTAGGGGCCCGAGCTGGATTTGAATTTAACACCACAGAAGCAATCACTGCATTATGGTCAGAAAAAGCCACTGGTAATAAGTTAACAGTAACAATATTATAAAACAAGTCTCTAGAAGAAAAAATAAAGTCAATTCGAGAGGAAGATTTATGTCTTGATGAAAGATGGGTGAAGCCTTTAACACCAGGATTAAATACACGCCAGAGATCCACCACTCCAGTATCATCAATCCAGGAACGTAAAGCCTCAGAAGCATATTTTTGATCTACATTTTCGGAGTGTCCCGATCTATCAACTGAATAGTCAACAACAACATTAAAATCAGCACCTATTACGAGTTTGAAGTCAGAGAGCTCCAGCAGTACCTTAGTGAGCTGTACATAAAATTCTTTTTCAAAAGTATTAGGGGCATAAATTGAGATGAAGGCAACATCTCTATTTTCTATATGAACTTTCGCAACTGTTATTCTGCCATTGCGATCTGCCCACGTATCCAACAACTTAAATCGCAAATTACGCTGACATATGATTGCAACCCCTTTCGATTTGTTTAAAGCTGACGAGCAGGCAATTACCCGGAAAAGGCGATTAGACATGCGATTTGTATCCCTTTTTAACAGATGAGTCTCTTGTAGGAAGGCTATATTAATTCTTTGTTTCCGCAGAAAGTCCAAAACAGCAACTCGTTTCACTGGGTTATTCAGGCCCCTTGCATTGAGGCTGAGAATATTCAACTTGGAACCATCAATCATTTAAAAAGTAATAGCCAGGTAAACTATGCAGTAAACAAGAAAAACAAACTTTCCATAGGGGAAAAAGATGGGGAGGAAATAGGAACTTCTCTGGTTCAGGCTTGAAAACATAACATTAGAACAAAACAAAAACAAAAACAGAACAAGGAGAAGATTGGCCGCACCCATGTCTATAACTCCTGTGAAACAAATGGAAAACTAGGATCTATTAATTATTAAAGGTACAGAAAAAAGATATGCACCTGTTCAATATCCCAGCTTAAATCAAAAACTTCACGATAATAACGGTATACACATGTGAAAACTCTCCCATTCCTTGGTAAACACCCATCATAGAATAAACAAAACCGTTGCATCGGTCATTAACGTTACAGGTAAAACGAAAAGCCGAAAGAGTTCACAAATTACCGTCCATAAAGGCTTTGGCGTCTTTCGGGTCTCTGAAAGTTTTCTGCGTGCCGTTTGCTTTGAAGACCAACACGGCTGGGAAGTTCATTTGGAAGCGGATGCCTTTCTTAATAAGCTCAGCGCAGATCGGATTGAAGGCTCTCCTCGCGGCACGAACTGTAGGCGAAATGTCAGGAGCGATACGGAGAGGTTGATCCTCGTATTGAAGCTGACCTTTGCGTCTAGCAGCGGTCAGAATTGTAGCAACGTCTCTAGAACGATGGATCTTGATAATAACAGGGCGAGGCCGACCATCCGAAGGAGTACCGAGCCCTCGGTGTGCGCGGTCAATTGCGATATTCGGGACTGACAACTCAAGCAGCTTTGGAATGAAAGTTTCAAAGAAAAGTATGGGGTCACTTCCTTCGACGGATTCCTTGAGGTTAAGGATTCTGATATTGTCCCGCCTGGAACGCCCCTCTAGATCCGTAACCTTCTCCGTAAGTGCCGAGTTAAGCTTCTCAAGTGCGGCCAATTTCCCTTTAAGTGGAGCAATGTCATCTTCCAGGACGGAGATACGAGTTTCTGCTTCAGCCTGGCGCGTCGCAAGGGAGTCGGTGGCTGCAGCAACCTCATCGATGCGTTTGATGATGCAATCAACTTTCACGTCCAGCCCCGACTCCAGCTTAACAAAAGAGTCATTCAGCATCTTTTGCGTGTGCCGCCCTTCTTCTGCAACGACTTCGGCAATGTGTTTCAACAAAGCCCCATGTGATATATCAGGTAACAAGCTCTCATTGCTAACCGCATGGCTACTGCTAGCACTAGCCTCGCTCGAGTCAGTACATTCCTCCGTAAAACCTCGGGAATGGTCCGGCTTGTTCTGTTTTGACGGCTTGGGCATGATAAAGAAGCAATAAAGCAACTAAATAGTGACTTTGAGAAAGATGGGTGAAGGTAGATAAAGAACAACAGGAACTTGGAACGGGAGAGTTGAAAACGCGACTGATCAGTCCGCAGCCATTACCGGAACCCTGTGTACTCTCCTTCTGAGGTGAAATTGGGCAGTGTAAACTAGAATTTTATTTTTATTGATTTTCTGAATGTAAAGCCAAAACAGCGCATTTATGAACTTTGGAGGGCTCTTATTTTGTAATACAACATCAGAATGTCCTGAAACTGTGCAGGTGTCATGGTGAGGTGGTGTACTCTCCATCTGAGGTGAAATTGGGCAGTGTAAACTAGGATTTTTTTTTTAGTGATTTTCTGAATGTAAAGCCAAAACAGCATATTTATGAACTTTGGAGGGCTCTTATTTTGTAATACAACATCAGAATGTCCTGAAACTGTGCAGGTGTCACGGTCAGAAGGTGTACTCTACATCTGAGGTAAAATTGGGCAGTGTAAACTAGGATTTTTTTTTAGTGATTTTCTGAATATAAAGCCAAAACCGCGCATTTATGAAATTTGGAGGGCTCTTATTTTGTAATACAACATCAGAATGTCCTGAAACTGTGCAGGTGTCACGGTGAGGTGGTGTACTCTACATCTGAGGTGAAATTAGGCAGTGTAAACTAGGATTTTTTTTTTTGTGATTTTCTGAATGTAAAGCCAAAACAGCGCATTTATGAATTTTGGAGGGCTCTTATTTTGTAATACAACATCAGAATGTCTTGAAACTGTGCAGGTGTCACGGTGAGGTGGTGTACTCTCCATCTGAGGTGAAATTGGGCAGTGTAAACTAGGATTTTTTTTTAGTGATTTTCTGAATGTAAAGCCAAAACAGCATATTTATTAACTTTGGAGGGCTCTTATTTTGTAATACAACATCAGATTTTCCTGCACTGTGCAGGTGACACGGTGAGGTGGTGTACTCTCCATCTGAGGTGAAATTGGGCAGTGTAAACTAGGATTTTTTGTTTGTTTGTGATTTTCTGAATGTAAAGCCAAAACAGCATATTTATGAACTTTGGAGGGCTCTTATTTTGTAATACAACATCAGAATGTCCTGAAACTGTGCAGGTGACACGGTGAGGTGGTGTACTCTCCATCTGAGGTGAAATTGGGCAGTGTAAACTAGGATTTTTTTTTAATGATTTTCTGAATGTATAGACACAACAGTATATTACTATTTTAGGATGGATAGATGGATGGATCGATAGATAGATAGATAGGTAATTATAAATAGACAGATACATAAATATAAAGACAGACAGACAGACAGACAGACAGATAGATAGATAGATAGATAGATAGATAGATAGATAGATAGATAGATAGATAGATAGATAGATAGATAGATAGATAGATAGATAGATAGATAGATAGATAGGCAGGCAGGATAGATAGATCGATAGATAGATAGATAGATAGATAGATAGATAGATAGATAGATAGATAGATAGATAGACAGATAGACAGACAGACAGACAGATAGATAGATAGATAGATAGATAGATAGATAGATAGATAGATAGATAGATAGATAGATAGATAGATAGATAGATAGATAGATAGATAGATAGGCAGGATAGATAGATAGATAGATAGATAGATAGATAGATAGATAGACAGACAGACAGACAGACAGACAGACAGACAGACAGACAGATAGATAGATAGATAGATAGATAGATAGATAGATAGATAGATAGATAAATAGACATAGATAGATAGATAGACAGACAGACAGAACAACAGACAGACAGACAGATAGAGAGACAGATGATAGACAGACAGATGATAGACAGATCGAGAGAGAGAGAGAGAGAGAGAGAGAGAGAGAGAGAGAGAGAGAGAGAGAGAGAGAGAGAGAGAGAGAGAAAAGAAAGAAAGAATAAATTAATGTGAAATAGCCTTCGCCGGAAGATCAATTGTTTTCAATCCAGATGACGGTCTGACAGTCTTACCGTGATAGCCAGTGTATACGCGCACCACGAAATATAGGGGCGGCTAGTTTGACCGCTCATTTCGAGGTGGCGGCTGGCTTTACCGCAGTGGATTTGGGGAGGGAAAAAAGAGAGATTCCTCGTGCATTCCAGTGAATTATTAATGGTATACATCGTAAATTAAATTGGGAGAACAGACCACAAATGTGCAGTATTATGTTGACCTGTATTCTACTATTACAGCGGAATTCAAAAGGAAAAAATAAAATAATCATGAGGAAAAGAATGCAGAGCTCTTACTATAGATATTCTTGTTATAACATGTAACGTGTTACGTTACTCTCATGTTATTCTTATATAAAGCATGAAAGAAAATCGATAGCTCATTAAGTCAAACTGATGGATCAGCTTTATTTGTAGGACAACCTTTTGATTTGATATGATTCGTTTCAGTCTTTTTGAATGGAAGTTCCCCAAACCGGAAGTGCCGCCCATAATTCAAAACGCAGTAAGCTTGTCAGGAATAAGGTGGATAAAATAAGTTACATGCTAATGAAGAACAGTTACTTGTTTTGCAATGTGTATGTATACATTTTTCTTACCCATTAGCCAGTTTGGCCTTCATACCTACTGCTCTCCATCTAATGTAATCATGTTATATTACAAAAATAAATGTCACATGTTGTATTACCTTTTTATAGTAAGACCAATTTAAAACACAATCCCCCTTCATTGTGAAATTTTCACATCTCCTCTTTATATAATAGTGTTCCTTTCTTGAGCAGCTGTCAGGATATTGGTTATCCTACAAAGTTTTTGATTTTTCTAACTTTAATTTCATCCATTTGCTGTGGTAGTATATGGCCTAACAACAATGACACCAGTAACAATAATGACACTTAATTTATAGACCTTTTTTTTATCTGTTCCTAACAGATAGCAGTTGAATGAAGAGTCAAATGAAGAGAACTGGCATAATTTAAATTTATATCACATAAAAAGGGACCCAAACCCATTACATTTTATTTATAAAACTCATAGACCATTGTGTCATATTTATTTTGTTAAAGAGGTCAACAAAAAAGTAAACAATAAAGCATTTCCTATTGTTTTAGTGAGGGTCACGCTCTTCATGTGAGGTGACAAATGAGGTTAGTGATGCAGGCCTATGTGAAAATTAGCCATAGAGAATATCAGTAGGCCTATATATTTGTAATAATTCATCACAATATCATATGTTCTGCTTATTTCAGTAATACAATTTGTGGTTGCACTTGCCACTCTGTGTTTTTCACAGGACTTTAATCACTAAAGACAAAGTGTTCTTCTACATGTCCAATACAAGAAATTAGATAGGCCTACACAAAATTCAAGTTCATTCTACTGACCATAATTTACATTTGAGCAACTTACATTGCATCTCAAGGTACACATTTTAATTTCTAGTCTTTATCAGTTCATGCTTTCCCTGGGAATCAAACCCATGACTTTGGCGTTGCAAGCACAACACTCTAAGTTTGAGCTACAGGAATGCTTGATACAATGGTTTGATAACTTGGTTGATCAAACAGAATTGTTCTGAAAGAAACAAAGATATTATTTTTTATTTTATAAATCTGTTGAAAATGTTACAAGTTCATGAGATAATTAACTTCATGACCCTATAAGCATTTCTGCTTTATATCCAGGGAAAATGATACGGAGGCATCAGAGCTGGTTGTTCAAAAAAGAGATCTAAATATCATAGCAGAGTAAAATAAGCTGACAAGTGTTTTTATATAAAAATAATATAAACAATAATAGATCCATTATAAAATTAGGCTATATGCAGATCGATAAATGCAACTTGTTGAAAAAATGTAAAAGACTTTGCAATTTGTTTCTTCTAGGTAGTTAGCTACATTAACTTAATGTACATCTGTTCTTATGTGTGATTAGAACTCATGACAACACACTTAAAATATGATACACTAATGTTGAGAAGAAAATTCATACACGTCTTCTGAAGTGCGCTGACAAGTTTTTTCATCCAATGAAACCGAATGACCCATGTCAACATAGGCGTGGTTTCTGAGCTTGACACTAAACTTCTTTGAAAATGCATCAAATACGAAGGAATATCATACACTGCAAAACAAAGCGCTTTATTCGCATACCAGTGTCAACTGGTGAAATATTCGTTTTTAATCGGTGATCTGTAAAATAGAATGAATCATGAATCTGTCGCTGTTAACATCTGCTGTAAATCCAGGTAAAACTATCTGCGTGCACGTGTGCGTCCCCAGTTAACATGATCCCCAGTTGATCCGTAACACCGGAATAAGGTTATGTATGCGTTTTTCTGCCAACAGTTTGATGTATTTTTTTTTTTTTTTTTTTTTTTTTAACGTGCGCTTAAAAAAATCTCCACATATAATTTTGGTGGATTAAGTCGCTGTTAAAATGTGTTTAGTTTTCATTTTGATGTTGTTTCATTTAATGTATGTTTATAGCCATATCTGTGACCTGTGTATTAGATGAACTGCAGTTACTGTTAGGGAGGACGGAAATTAATGTGTCTTTTCTAATGCATCCTTCAGCTGAAAGAGTGAATCTGAAGGTGTGTGTGTTTGTATCCTCTGCCAATAAACTGCAGATATGGTTCATTTGTGTTGCTGGGTGAAATCTGCTATATATTTACAAGGTGTGTAGGCTAATTTGATTTGTAACTTATTATGAAAGTTCAAAGACAAAACATTTAGTATATTATCTGAATAACTAGATTCTAGTTTAATTCTATAGTTACCTTTTACACAAAACATAATATTCAACGTAAAAAAAAAATCATGGCTGATTCTATGATTTTTTCCAATTAGTTCAATGCTTAATATTGATAGATACCAATCATAAGAGCTGTGGAAAATAAGCAAATAATCTAGGAATATATGACATATGCACTTATCATAATCTTGTACAGCAGTTGTCGTTCACATTTGGACTATTAACAAGATTATGACAAAACTAACCTTTAGTACAACAAAAATATGATATTTAGTGATGCACGATATATTGGCCGATATGGTAAATTTTTTACACATCGGTATCGTTCCGATGTAAAAATAGGGCCGAAGTGAACCGGCCGATAATGATTCCTGTGTATTTGACGTGTGTGTAGGCTTATGTGGGGGCGGAGATGTTTGTTTTTGCACAAGCGCATACATTACACACACAATGTGCTGAAGCAGCTGCTGGAGGCGGCAAGTTACGGCACTCTGCCTTGTTCTGACCGACCATCAAAGTATTGCCGCGCTGGAGTTACGGGGTTATGATGTAGCAGGGTCATTGACTGATAAGGTCTTTAAAAGTGTAAAAAAAAATTAATGGAGATATGATTAATTTTGAAACTATTTTTTAGGTTGACTAAGTGTTAACTAGGGATGTGACGGTGAGGATATTTTCCCACCGGTTAATCGACGTGTGACAATACCGGTATCACGGGCGGGGGCTTTTAAATCACTAATTTTAAAGCAAATGTAAAATGCGCGAGTTTGCACAGGCATGCATATTGGTGCGGTGGTTCGGAGCAGCACTGTTTTGTTATTGTGCCCTGAATTGGCGCTAATTTGAAAACTAAACAATTTTTTTTTAACAACGCTTATAAAAAGCTGGTGTGGCAGTGCGCAATTCACTTTAACTTTTAAATTAGCGTCAATTCATCCATCACAGGGAGTTTTATTGACATGTGATCTGACCAATCAAAATCCACAATTTTTGTCCAACAAAGCAGTCAGGAGAGTGACTAATGTCGGTGGAATTGAACTTGGCTTTAACTGAGGCAATCTGTCACGACACATTAAAGAGCCACAAAACGGTAGGCATATTTATTGTTTAATTTTCTTTGACTGACCAAATGACACCGTGTAACACCGGTAACACCGACTACCGTAGCAAGCCTAGTGTTAACAATGAGATTATGTGGTTTGTACAATCAATTAATACTGCTTATGTCATTTTTTTACAAGATTAACAAAATTTGTCACCAAAAAAGTCATTCGGTTTAACCGTGAATATTTCTAAAATTATTAATTTGCAGATAATTATTCATGAAAAAACCTGATTTGACATTGATGTTGAGATAGTATTGTGTACTACAGAAGAAATATAAAATAACATTACCACAGATCTCATAAATGTAATCATTTTATTGGACTACTCTAAACCCTCCTAAATATTCAAATAAAACATTGCACAGGGAAATGTAGAAAAAAAAGCCTATTCTAATCTGATTTATATTTGTATTATTGTAGTTTCTTTAGTAATTAAAAACAATATTATTCGATTTAAATATTTACTATATTTCGGTTTCACCGAATGACCAAGGCTAGTTATACCGAATGACTATGTCTGCTGCCCTTGACATTATGAATATTTAAGACAATACACAGACGAAAAAAGTTACAAAAGCACATTTTATTTTTAATATACTGTAATAATAATGTACGAAATTACATCAAACATGAAAACATTTCTGTCAGGACCACTATCATCAAATACAATTGACAATTAGCATATTGAGAATTTATTCTGATTCAATGAGAATCAGAATGCCAGATCCTGACTGACGAGAGGTGGAGCTGGGGATGGAGGAGGGTAATCAGCTCCTGAGAACGCGATAGGCTAGATGCTGATAATACTGATGGAGCTTATATACAGTGATAGGAGTCATTCCTATAGAGACATGGATCAGTTGAGAGTCACTGAGGCGAGCTTGACTATTTGCAGGCTTTAACATGACCTGCCAGAACTGACACTACGCTTGATTTGATTGTTATTGAAACCAACATATTTACATACAACTCATATTGTTAATGTGATAATGTGATAAAGTAATTAAAAAAAACTGAAGCATTAAATTGTTTTTGGAACAAATGGTTAAATTCTTAAACATTTAGATTAGATTAGATTGTTAAATGCTATATATTCATCAAAGTCATCCAGAGCATAATCTTTAGGGCCGTGAATTTAGAGGTACTGCCTCACTAAATGGTTATATGCACGTCTTCTTTAAAGTAGACGATTTTGTCTGGCTCTGATGCCAAATGTGATTCCTGTGGCACCTCATCCACTGGGATATCAGGTGTCACATTTAAAGACTCTGGGTTCAGGTTCAGTATTGTTTATGGTCCTCAACTTCTCTCTCTGCCTCTGTTTTGCCCTCATCCATACAAGACTCCTTTTTTCTTGATCCTTTAGGCCAAGTTCATCAATTGATACTTGTCCTTTTTTGGTACTGAGTTTTCTTCTTTGGTAACTGAAAGCAAAAAGAAAACTATACCACTACTACTACTACTACTACTACTAATAATAATAATAATAATACTAATCATATAATATTGGCAGGTGTTCCTGTTAACATAGGAACGTAAAGTTAACACTTTAGTTACTAAATGCAAAATAGAGCTGATTGTATGCATTGTAACAGTGTTATGATGCAATTACTACTATATAGTATTATAATAATAGTAATAATAATAATGAAATAATATAAATAATAAAAATAAATTATACTTTTCTCTTCTGTGGGCAAGTATCTCTTCTTTTTTAACAGGATCAGCTTTGATCCTTTCCCAATAGCGAGCTGCTTTTTCCTTATTTGAGAAAGGCATCTGCAAAAGTAAAATTCGGTCAAAATGATGTAATAATATACTCTGCACATTTCCTATTAAAAACAAATTGTATTTATTTATTCCAGATATGTACAAATATGACCTACATACACTGCTGTCATTCGGTACAACCAGTAGGTCATTCGGTATGACCAAATTTATTACACTTTTGGTAACACCGAATGACAACATTTTCAAACAATGCTACATACTGATATCTAGCTAGCTATCTAGTTAGCTGACTAGCTAGCAAGCAAAAAGAAAATCAAACATTTTATATTTAGTACAAGTTTTTTTAAATATTACTACATTTTCCATGTTTTATAGTGGTTGTACCGAATGATCTGATATTTCGGGACATGCGTATGAGCAAGTGAAAACATGAATTTTTCAAATAGTTAAGAGTGAGTAACTTACTTTGCTTCATGACCATGGGGTCCTTTGCAGGTGTCTGAATGATATAACATCCTGTCACATGATATTGACTGCATGACTTTATCCCAAATGGTGCCTTTATATTGGTTACTCCGAATGACATCAATAAAATTCATTTTTCCGGACATTCTTTCTCATAACAAATAGGGCTGTCGCGGTGAAGGAATTGTGACCCGTCACAGAAACCAGGGACACAAGTCGGCAGCACAATTTTCGAGGAAAAGGAGAAAGAAGAGTTTTTTTTTCAAAATTGGTGAATTAAAATTTTTTGCAGAATCTGTTAATTGAAATCACGAAGAAGCCTCTATATGTTTGAGACAGCAGTAGTGGTATATTTAAAAGCTTACATTTTGAGGTTGAAATCGGCTTGTTTTCGGAGATTCTAGTATGCAGTAGGGGCGTGGCGTGTCATTGTCTGTGTGTATTTCCATACTGAATAACCCGGCGCTTTTGCCCCCGCCCTCCAAGTGAACCGCATGGCTACTTATTATGCTGTGCTCGGGCCGGCTCTATCCGATATCAAAATTCAATGAAGATGGATGCCGCAAAGATTGTCGTAGACGAGCTGAACCGTCTGGCAGTTACACCGAAAATGTTTTCGCCGCACTTCGTGGGCTCTGGAAACTGAACCGGAGGTATGGGCGCGCGCGTAGTGCTTGAATACGGCGGCTCGGCTCGCTCACAGCGGTGGCTGGCTGTTTCACACTGACGTCCCGATTGCTTTGAATGGGGAACGTTTTGTGAACAGGGAACAGAGTTAATGGACTGGCAACAATCTCCACAGAACATGAACTGGCACAGAGAATCGAAATAGAGGATGCAGTTAAGACCTTTGCTGCGATGAAGGCCTGCCGTGCGCGTTTCTGAAATGTAAGTTAAGCTTCATTTGCTCTTTAGTCGTTATTTAAGATGCTGAACCTGCTGATGATATAATGTGCTTGCGGACATTTCATTTGTGTGTGTATACGCACATAAGAAAGTGGTGTAAAGAGATTTGCAACAATCATTTGAGGAGGTGAAATGTGATTATTTGGAAAATTCCTGTCATGACTGCTTAAAGAAAAATGCCAGCAGGCATTTGCCTCCTGCATAAACTTTAATATTGTTGACATTTTGGGCACACGAGCGTTGCGCACTATTTGCGTTGTATATAGGCCTATATGGCTTATTGGTCTTTGTGTGTTGTTGCTGGTTTTGCGTTATATGTATATGGCATATTGGTCTTTGTGTGTTGTTGCTGGTTTTGCGTTATATGTATATGGCATATTGGTCTTTGTGTGTTGTTGCTGGTTTTGCGTTATATGTAGGCTATATGGCATATTGGTCTTTGTGTGTTGTTGCTGGTACGTTGCAAATAGAGGGGCAGCACGATTGTTTTTGCCTAGTGCGGCAGAAGTGCACTTATTCGAAGTGCAAAAAAGCTGTAAAGCACATGGAGGAGCTTTACAGGGGGTATGGCTTATCTAAATGAGATGTAAATGAGCCCTATTGTCACTCCCAGCAGCAGAGACAGGTTGGGATGGGACGGTATGAAAATTTCATATCACGATTATAGTGACCGAAATTATCGTGATTATCAATATTATCACGTTTTTTTTTAAAACAAGATGAAAGTGTTAAAAAAGAACTGATGCTAACACTGAAAACATTTCAACAAGTTTTATATTTGAGAATCAACAGACAACAAATAAAACGAGCAGCTCTATGCACTTTTTAAAGCAAGATTCTATTCTGTGGCATTTCCTTCCTTATAATGACCGTCGTCAATAGCAACATATTATAACACAACGCACATGCATGTATCAAACGGACGCGCACTCTCATTTCATTAAAATACAACTTGTCATCTTGCGTCTCCTGTTTTGAATGTAAAAAAAAAAATCGGAGTTGATTTATTGTTTACAGAATTTGATAATATTGTTGTGATCATCTTGTCTGGACGAGATTTGTCCGCTGTACAAAATGGATTTAACTGGTAAGAATAGAGACATTAATCTCTATTCAATATGTCCCCGTAATTATGTGGTAAAAAGAAATCGATGTTATAAGTGCACAATGCATATAAATTATTATCTCTTAGGCTAATTGTCACTCTTAATAGTCTTGTTTTAACTTGTTCGTTCGTCTTTGGTTCAAAGCCACTTGTTGTGAACTTTTCTTTGCGGAAGCTTCAAGTTTATTTCAAGTGAGTGAGATAAAATATTTCAACTCAAAACAACATTTTGTGCCCAATGATTTCCCAGACGTAGTTTTAGTATTGAGGTCAAAGTTAACTTGCCTTGCGTTCGCTACAGCATTGTGTGATGGTCACACAGGACGGCTCGGCAGATTTGAAGTGTTTACCCCTATCGCAGCGACTTTTTTTGTGACCATCCTCGATTAAGTTTCCCTCAGGATTTTTGTAAATGCCAAAATATGACCACACCTCAGATTTGGTCCTCTTAAAAGGCTGAAAAATCTTCCAAACACGGTCACCGCCTTCCGCCATTCCTTCTCGAATAAAAAGAAAAACCCAACATTGCGCGTTGCGCGCCTGCGTCAGACTACTGCTGGCTGGACAGCATTTATATTAAAATTGTGATAATCAAACACGGTTTTAATGATAATTGAATTTTAAACGATATTACTAACCGTCAGTACATTTTATCGTGGTTTATAGTGAAACCGGTAATCGTCCCATCCCTAATCACAGACAAATGGTTTAATATCATTATACATAGAACTGGCTGGCGAGATACACGTTCAAGATCACGTCTTTATAGCAATAATAAGTAGTACATGTAGTTTCCTAATTTCTCCAGACTGTCACTCAGTTGTTACGCCAACGGACTGTCTTTGAGTGAGTCATTAAACCGTTCATTCAACGAAAACGTTCAAAAAAGCTGATTCCTTAAATGATAGATGTAATGAAACAAGGTGTTAATTATTTTTTAACTTTGAGCTCCACTTTTCAAGGCTCAGCTGGCCAGCAATGCTTCACTTTTGGGCAAAGATGAAGCAATGCTTCACTTAATAGAGACCAATGGCATTGATTCAATGCGTGACTCGCTGCTTTCCCCCCACGGCTTCCTCGCGCTGTGTAATGCTGACCAGCGCTGACGCCATTCATGGTAAATACCCTTTACACGTTAAAAGGATGATAGCCTATACGACAAATATTTCGCTTTCCTTGGAAACGGCAACCTTTTCACGAATATACATGACTTGACTTCAAAGACAGATGCACGTAATCGCACGCGCTCAGTCGATCACATTCACTGTCTGTTTAGGCTTAAGTCCACAAATCCTCTGTACAAATCATCATGATAAACAGTCTTGTTATCATTATTAACTTATTTAACATTCAATACACATGGTACGAACTACGAAGGGTGGCCTTATGAAAAAAGAAAACGCGGTTGCTGCGGTTACTTGCATTCCTCTGCGGTTGGCCTGTCAGTAATACTGCAATATTGCGGTTATCGCGACAGCACTAATAACAAAGCAATGACTTCTACACATAATTTTAATACCATTTGGCACTATGTTGATATATAATGTTATAAAATCATGCCACAATAAAAACGATATAAATTTATTACATTTTAAGATATTTTAATCACAAATGAAATGGCTGTATTGGCCTTCGGACAGTTAAACTGAATGACCTTTTGACACTTCAAAATCTTTAAAATACCTTCATATGTAGTAAAATATAATTAAAACCTTTTGGATTCAATAAAAGAGATCAAGTTGTACTATCTTACATACTTTGGATGTCATATTTTGTTTTATATTATTATTAAGGCCTATGGACAAAAAAAAATGGCCCGTCACGTCATTGACCCAGCAATTAAATCACCTCAGACACACACGTAAGTTACATGTTTCAGTCCCTCCAGGATTTCGCGATGTTGCGATCGCAACAATTAACACAACTTCAACAAATCCCCGTGAATTAAGTGCGGCTTGCAATTTTGACCAATCACCAAAACTTTTCTGCAACTTTGACCAATCATTGCAGTTTCCTGCAAAGCGTCGGTCACTTTCCTCACGCAGCGGCTCACTCTCCTCACACAAAGGGCGACACACTCTTTTTTACAATATAGGTAAAAATAAAACACATTTCAAAGTTACATGCAACATTATGTTTTGCAGCTAAGCGGGCATTAAAACGTGTGTTACAAAGTGAGCACATTTGTCTCTGAAGTAGGCTAAAGGCTGGACTACAATAGAGCAGATGGTGAACAGTGTTTTCTCTGGGACATGGTAAGTCCCTTTGGGGTGGACTTTGGGCTTTTTCACTTTGTAAACCTATAACATGCACAAAAAAGATATATAACAATAAAAGAAAATTCCCGCTCCTCCGTGAGAGATACGAGACCGATTGGTCTCACAGGTGTCGCTCATCAGTGATCACTCGCGTCGTTCTCCCGCGGTCCTCAGTCTCGTCCTGCTCGCCACAGTAAACATAATGAATGGCGACTGTAGAACGCAAAAGCCAGATCCCGGACATTTTCGGCGATCTCGAATTCCCGGGCAGACTTTTCAGGGAGACTCACTAGTAGATAGTGTTGTGAACTTTTTCTTCTCAAGTGTAGAAAAGATAGAGTTGCAGACCAGGAGATTGTTGAGGTATAAGTTATTTATTTCGTCGCTGTAGTCATCTCAATCAAGTCTAACTAAGGCAGTATACATTTAGTTCATATACCCTTTCAGGGGGAGGAGTTACCTAAAGGTGGAGGCACTCTGAAACAAAAGCATCTAAATGAGGCATACCGGTTAAGGAATGTGCCCTAGACTGAGAGTGTTACCAATCCTAATCCAATCAGCATAACAGTGTAATGTAAATATCCTAATCCAATCAGCCAGACTCTTCAACGATACCTTCACATTATCTTAATGGCCAGGCAGTGCATAAAGACAAAAGGTGATAGTCTCAGTGCTCTGACCAATTTAACTTACAATAGAGAGCTGGACAGACAGGAACAGGCAGGTTTGTGACATCATTTACCTTAGATACAAAATTCACACTAATAAACTTTCTCGGTTTCTATACTATTGTATTGGAAGCTCAATGAAACATTTAAATAAAATTTGTAATCCTACAATAACCTTGTTGTTTAACTGCGCTCTCTTACTGGTAGGGCGTGGCTTGGGAATCGCAAATTCAAAAATATTTTCACATTTCTACTACGTATACAGTTTTTTACAAGCGCTATGAATTTTTTTCCAATACTTTTAACAAATTTCTTAAACTCTCAACGCACCAACACACCTACCACACACACTTGGCAAAACAGTTAATTTCATGCTCAAAATAACACATTGTAAACTAAACTCCAACACTAATTTTCAAAATACAATAATACACTAGCAACAATACACAAACATGTCTCAAAATCAAATAATTTTTCAAAACACTAACATATGTTCTCATCCAACAGGAAGATTTAGTCAATCATAGCACAATGTCATAAAAACACTAACATCAGATGGAATTACAGAAACTGTATTATTTCACATGTGTCAGGTCTGCCCTTATACAACAGACAGTATATTGTATTGATGATAGATTGTGTTTTGCACTGCAGTTTCTTTTGAAGCCTCTCTACAGTTTTGTTGGGTTTAGGTCTTTTTCTGCAGAAATTCAATGAAAAAAGACACATCTCAGAGTGCTTTATAGAATGTACGGTTACTGTAATGAAAAAACGAAGACAGAGACAGAATTGCTGCAATGAATAAAATAAATAAAAATAAATTTATATATTTGCATAATTCAATCAGCTGTTTCTCAGTAACAATAGAATAAAATACAGGGGATACATTTGTGTATTGAGAGTGAGGAGTCACGTGGCAATTTGGGCGGGGTCTGAGCCTGTCGGCCATGATGGTAGGAGATGCTATCGGTTGCCAGGGGCAACACCTTCAGAACTTCACAGAGGCGCTACTAAACATTCCAGAACTCTTTAATTTTCTCGCATTTATTATTTTCACGCATTTATTATTTTGGCGGGACAGAGACGGATCCACGAATATGAGGGGAAAAAAGGAAGAAAGTAAAGCAATGCAAAAAGATAAGGCGAAAGAAAAGGGACCTTACAGGAACAAGCTAACACCAAGCGTAAAACAGTGGTATTTGGAGAAGTAGCATCAAGATATTTGTTCTTTTGCACTAATAACAGTAGGCCTATTATTATTATTACTTATGTTGTCCAAAAAATATATATTCAGTTCTCAATAAATATTGTTAAGCCATATCAAGTTGTTTCAAGCATTTATTTCAAAGAAATAAAAAAGTAATGAACAAGCCACTCAAACAACACTTTTGCACATGTTCGTTAAGGCACAGCAGACAATCTTATCAAAGGCATCAGCCAACCAAGCAATCCAGCGTCTCCTCAGGTCAGAGACTTGCTTTCCCTGATGCTGTGTCAATTTCGGTAACCTAAAAAACTGTATTCGATTGTTCCTATGTTTTCCGTATGTATCGTGTGAGGTACTGGAGCAGTTTTTAATGCAGCAGTGACGTCCAGGCATGGTAAAACAGTGCGGAATTGCGAGAATCTCCTCTACTACCGAGTTAACAACACACGTAAACAATCATGTTTTCATTGTTTTGCCGCGGTAATCCTGCCAACATGGCCGAGAGGGGAGGGGCTCTGTACAATGACGACAACTCCTCACTCTCAATAAACAGCTGTTCACCTTGACTTTAGCCTGGGTTAGGTTTAGAACATGGTGTTATCTGTTCTGACATACAGTGATAAAGCATTGGTAAATTTGCCAGTAAAAATCCACTGTTTTGGTCTTTTTTGAGCTTGTGTGTAAAAGAAGTTCAAGCATCTTAAATTTGTGTTAATTATATGCATTTTGTGTTAAATGTGCCATGTGTCAGAATTGAGTTAAACATATACAAAAAAACGAGTTACACGGATCAAAAGAATGAGAAGAAATAAGGGCGATGATGTCATTAAAAAAATGAAAAGTTATAGTGTTGCAGAGATATCAACCAGAATTAGCATTTTAAATTACTAGCCCCGGCCCGACAGAGGTCATAATACCAGTTTCGGCCATGGGAGGCGGTATGCGGGCAATACCAGCCAAACTGCAATATACGATTAAGTCGCACGGCTTGTGGGCGTATTTGAACCTGATGTCAATCGTGTGGAAAGTACACCCCACTACTACAGTTCAGTTCAGGGAAGAGAGCGGAAGAATGGCTGAAGCCCTTGGCAAGAGACCCTTACCACAACCACCCGCTGCAGGGAAAAAAACGCGCTCGGAATCACCTTATAAAATCGGATAAAAAAAGGAGCAGAACCAGAGTTAACATTGGGACTGCTTTCCATCGTTGGAGACCACTAATGGAAATGGAAGAAATGAGGTTTGACTCCGAACTTGCAACATTTCTTTTGGATTGGTCAGTAAGAAGCTGTTAGTATTTCGCTAGAAGTTTGTTTTATATGTTTGTTTAGTTTTTTCGGGAAGTTATAACATGGAAATGTATCGAAGGCTGTTCGATATAAGTTCTAAAGTTAGTGATGGCTACATTGAAAGGTGTAATGAGAACTATGTGAGCTATATTATGTTTACTAAATTGCTTTCCTGAGGTAAATCTGACATATTTGTTCTCCGGCTATGTTATTGACCTCTGCACGGTGATTAAAAAAATGATTGGTCGGTATTATATATGAAGAATACATTTTGGTAAGTTGTAGCATACTGTATCTTTCAACAGTGTTCGTGTTTTTTTACTATTAGCTAGTAGAGATGATCGGTTCACGTGCGCTAGGGATCTGTCGTGTAACCTTAACATTTACAAGCGCCAAAACGGTATTTTTTGTTTGAATTGCGTAATAACATTGACAGAATCGGTGACGGGGAATTCGTGAGAGTTGGCAGCTCTGAATGGCGCTAGCTTGGTCAACAGCAGCGAACGCTGTCTGTCAAATTAATGTAATTCAAACTAACAATAAAAATGTAATATGAACAAAACGAATATGAACATTCACTGGTGAAGGGGAGTAGCTTGAAGATGTCATTTAAGAATCACTTAACATCAACCAACGTTCCTCTGGAGTCACAACGTCCTCTATTAGGAGTTGGCTCGGCTTCGGCTATGGCTCTAGGGTTGTTGTGAAGGTAGGGGCGGAGCATAGAGACTATGCCGTTTCTCGTTTGTTACTCTAGAGTAGATCAATTCACTTTCTGGAGGTAGACTGCCCCCATCTGGTATGGAATGTGGAGTATGAATTGATTTTTTTTTGCATGTATTACACAAGGCACCTTTAAAGCAACAATAAATGTTTTACTAGTATAGCTTACACTGACGGATGCAGTGCTAACTGTGTTAAGAGTTTAGGAAATTTGTTAAAAGTATTGAAAAAATTGTCATAGCGATTGTAAAAAACTGTAAATGACCCATTTTAAATACACATTCATCTTTACAGAGATGAAGAATCCCATCTATCTACCTTTGCTGTTTTAACCTATAAAAACAAATGCCAAAGAACATCGCAACTTTTTAGAAAAGTGTCCGCAACATCAGGCATTTTAGGCCGCAACAATCACAGAAAAGGCCCGTGAAACCTGGAGGGACTGATGTTTCATAGTTATTGCTTTTGTTAGATTATTGAATAATGGCATACTCTCGGAGGAAAATGATGGTGAAAATGAAAATGATCAAGGTAAGAATGACACACGACACGGGTGCATAAAAAAGATATCTTTAAAATCCAGTAATAGCTAGTGGTAGTGTAAGGCCGTCTAACTCGATCCAATGGCGGTATTCGAATTAGCGGTGAAGGTCTTTGCGTGTTACTGTCTTTTCTCGTGGCAAAGTATTTTTGGTTAAATGCAATACATTTTATCTTATGTATTAACTCACTGACTCCATAAAATGAAAAGGTTTTTCAATGATATCTGTGCATCATTAAATGTGAGCGAATGTTTTACTATTCTTTTAAACTCTTGAATGAAAATAATGTCAAAGTCAATTAGAATAATCAAATGTCACAATTTAATATGTCAGGTAAATGTATCATTATAATTTCATAATCAATTCAAGGATAATCAATGCAAAACATCAAATGCTCTAGAACAAAGAGGAAAAAGTTTACCCGACAAGAAATGCGTGAGGCAGAGAGACTCGCAACTCTCAGCCTCACGGGCCGATCTCAGATATAGAAAAAAGGCCCTGAGCTCTCGCTGCGTTTCATTATATACCCAGACCTCATTTCAAATCTAAACATCATTCACAGTGGAAATTTACCTGTAAGTCACCATTTGCTAGCAGTGGAAAATTAGCATTCAGTCAAATGGTCGAAGGTGTTAACTCAAAGACACACCCTCCAGTATTGGAGGGTGTGGAAGATATTTCTAAACTTCCTAAGAACTTTATTACCTTTTGGGTTTACTTCTTTGGGAATGAGACATTTGTACCAGTCGTACCGAGACATTTCAAATAATACCAAATATGTATAAAACTAGATGATAATCATTCACATTAAACCATTTAGATTCCTGTGTGAGTTTGGGAGATCTCTGCCAGGATGAAGAATGGGGGAGAGAAATGTAGCAAAAGACAAGAACTGAAGTAAAAGGTAATGAATCTATAGTTTGTTTCAGCCTGTTGAAACCAATACAACGATTTAATGTGCCAATTTACAGAAGATCTCAGACATCACCATAATGAATGAGCTGAAAATAGGGAACTTTTGGAGACAAAGAGGTTTGTCAGCAGCTCAGTTAAACATGATGGCCATGTACTTTTTAAATGCAGATTGGATAAAAACACAGTGATCACAGTTCACACCTGCAGTGAAGCCCCTCCCACAACAATTCACCAATAAAAACTGGGAATATTCCCATCATCCTACAAGAGAAGGACAAACTCCAGGAGTAGCAGCTGAAATCTGTGTGACTGTTAAAGATGGAGTTTATTAAAGAGGAGATTGAAGACATGAGTGATCCAGAACCATCCAGAATAAAACATGAAGATACTGAGGAACAAATAGGTTGGTGTCCATTCTTGATTCTTCATTGTTGACTGCTTTGGTAGATGTGAATTAATAAGAAGTGTATGGATGATAAATGATAGAGAAAATGCATCTAAATGATCATAACCTTGTATATAGCAGTTATCAAACATATTTTATCTATATAAACAAGTGAATGACAGAACAAAAAGCGAAAGATCTTATCTCTGATCTCAGTTCATTTGAACTGATTCTAACTGTATTTCTGTGTATTTTAGACCAGGTGAGAGTGAAAGAGGAAAGACAAGAACTGAATGGAGTGGAGGAGGAACATCATAACTTTACAATTCAAAGAAAAAAAGCCAAAAAGACGCACACATGCACTCAGTGTGGAAAGAGTTTTTCTCAAGCATCAACTCTCAGTGATCATCTGCACATTCACTCTGGACAAAAAACATTTAACTGTGATCAGTGTGGTAAAGATTTTATTTCATCATCACATCTAAAAGATCACCTGAAAGTTCATTCAGATGTGAAGCCTTATGTGTGTTCTCTCTGTGGAAAGAGTTTTTCATGGCTCTACAGTTTTAAACGGCACCAGAAAACACACAATGAAGTGAGAGATCATGTGTGCTTTGACTGTGGGAAGAGCTTTACTGCATCTAGTGAACTGA
The DNA here is from genome assembly GCF_051911475.1 of Siphateles boraxobius. Classification (NCBI taxonomy): domain Eukaryota; kingdom Metazoa; phylum Chordata; class Actinopteri; order Cypriniformes; family Leuciscidae; genus Siphateles; species Siphateles boraxobius. Next base: position 39,120,800 of record NW_027509186.1, on the reverse strand, counting down.
AACTGCATCAACGAGTTCATACTGGAGAAAGACCTTACAAGTGCTCATATTGTGACAAGAGTTTCACTCAGTCTGGATCTCTGAAAACACATGAGCGACTTCATACTGGAGACGAGGAGTATAATTGCTCTCAATGTGGAAAGAGTTTCAGACAGAAAGGAAACCTTAAGACACACATGAGAATTCACACTGGAGAGAAACCGTATACATGCACTCAGTGTGGAAAGAGTTTTTCTCATTCATCAAATCTCAGTGTTCATCTGCTCATTCACTCTGGAGAAAAAGCATTTAACTGTGATCAGTGTGGTAAAGGTTTTATTTCATCATCTCAACTAAAAGATCACCTGAAAGTTCATTCAGATGAGAGGCCTTATGTGTGTTCTCTCTGTGGAAAGAGTTTTTCGCGGCGGTGCAGTTTTAAACGGCACCAGAAAACACATCATTTTTCAAACAAAAAAGCTTGCTGAATTGCACAACTTGAAACAAATGCATTGCATTAACCCTGGTTGCATTTTAATGCATTGTATTTTTAGGGCTTGCATTTTTATGGGTTGAAATTCAACATGGTTGTATATTTAAGCTGTGAATAATCCACATTCATCTTTCAGATTTCACTTCCAAAATATACATTCTGTTTAAAAATAAAACCTATAATATTCGCCAGGCAATTTTCTGTCCATTTTATTTCGCTTCCACAAATTCAGTGATTCAAATTTAACAGAAAATGTAACATCTGACATCTGGAAACGGCAGGAATATCAGTAGATTGCCGATTGATAATCTCCAGCAGGGGGTGCAAGGGGCTGTTGACGAAGACTAGAGCAACGGGTGAGAGAGTCATTCATTCATAAAAAAGGATTTACCGAAATGGAACAAGTAGTAATTATTTGTGATTGTCAGGACCAGTTTATATGGAAAAGCTGATAAAGACAAAAACTGTATTTACATTTAAGTCTTCACCCTTCGGGTGGCCAGGGCGGTGAAGACCCTTCGGGCGGCCAGGGCGGGGAAGACCCTGGGCTGGACGGGACCAGCGGTGAAGACTCAGGGCTGGACGGGACCAGCGGTGAAGACCCTGGGCTGGACGGGACCAGCGGTGAAGACCCTCCCTGGGCTGGACGGGACCAGGGTGAAGACCCTACCTGGGCTGGACGGGACCAGCGGTGAAGGCCCTCCCTGGGCTGGACGGGACCAGCGGTGAAGGCCCTGGGCTGGACGGGACCAGCGGTGAAGGCCCTGGGCTGGACGGGACCAGCGGTGAAGACTCAGGGCTGGACGGGACCAGCGGTGAAGACCCTGGGCTGGACAGGACCAGCGGTGAAGACCCTCCCTGGGCTGGACGGGACCAGCGGTGAAGACCGACCCTGGGCTGGACGGGACCAACGGTGAAGACCCTGGGCTGGACGTGACCAGCGGTGAAGACCCTGGGCTGGACGGGACCAGCGGTGAAGACCCTGGGCTGGACGGGACCAGCGGTGAAGGCCCTGGGCTGGACGGGACCAGCGGTGAAGACCCTCCCTAGGCTGGACCAGCGGTGAAGACCCTCCCTGGGCTGGACGGGACCAGCGGTGAAGACCCTCCCGGGGCTGGACGGGACCAGCGGTGAACACCCTGGGCGGGACCAGCGGTGAAGACCCTGGGCTGGATGGGACCAGCGGTGAAGACCCTGGGCTGGACGGCCACCGGACAAGTGATTGAGGAGGCCTTTCTCCTCCTCCTCCGTCTCCGGACCACCGGACTCGGGACCACCAGACTCGGGACCACCGGACCAGCGGTGAAGACCCTGGGCAGGACAGGACCAGTGGTGAAGGCCCTGGGCTGGACGGGACCAGCGGTGAAGGCTCTGGGCTGGACGGGACCAGGGTGTAGGCTCTGGGCTGGAGAGGACCAGCGGTGAAGGCTCTTGGAGAGCGCTGGCGAGCAGCTCAAGCGGAGCTGACAAGGCGAGGGGTCTGGGTGACGCCGGCAAAACGAGGGGTCTGGGTGACGCCGGCAAGGCGAGGCATTTGGGTGGCGCCGTCAGGGCGAGGCGCTTAGGTGGCGCCGTCAGGGCGAGACGCTTGGGTGGCGCCGTCAGGGCGATGGCGCCGTCAGGGCGAGACGTTTGGGTGGCGCCGTCAGGGCGAGCAGCTCAGGCAGGGTCTGCAGAGCAGGGCGGCGTGGGAAGAGCAAGGTGCCTGGGCGGCGTGGGCTGAGCAAGGTGCCTGGGTGGCGAGGGCTGAGCAAGGCGCCTGAGCGGAGCGGGCAGAGCAAGACGCCTGGGTGGCGCGGGCAGAGCAAGGCGCCTGGGCGGCGCGTCAGGGATGGCAGTCACCCCCGGGATGGTCTCTGGGTTAGGAGCCACCAGATAAGTGATTGAGGCCTTTCTCCTCCTCCTCCGTCTCCGGACCACCGGACTCGGGACCACCGGACTCGGGACCACCGGAACTGGGACCACCGAACTCAGGACCACCAGAACAGGGACCACCGGACTCGGGACCACCGGAACAGGCACCACCGGGACAGTCACGGAGGAAGTCTTCCTTTTCCTCCTCCGTTTCGGGACCACCGGACTCGGGACCACCGGACTAGTAGCGGCGTCGGCAGGGTGAGGCTCTGGTACATCCCACTGGCTCCGATGTACTAGGTAACTGGAAAAACCCCAAAAATCCAGGATCTCCAGCCCTTCCATCTCCCATCGAGGCAAGGGATCATCCAGGCAGCTGTTAAAAAGATTCTTGAGGGTGGCATTATTATAACCCATGCCTCTCGAGAGCGTCCAAAATGCCTGAGACAGGCAACCCACCGTCTGACCCTGCTGACGTAGGGCTGTTAAATTACTAAATCGTCCCCTCCTCTCCTTCTCAGTGGTTGGGGGACGGATACGAAAACCCGTACTGCTGGATCTATACATATTGCTGGAATCCTTCTGTCACGGAACGCACACAAACAGGTCATAGTCCAAGTGCAGTTTATTGGGTAATCCGTAATCATAAATCCAGGAACAGGCAAAAGGTCAAGGTCCATGTAAGCAGTCCAAAAACAAGAAATAAACACTTAATCAAACCAAGACAACTCTGGGAACCGGGTGACAAAATAAAAGGATTATAGACATAGAAATAGACAGAGACTAACAAGGTGAGTGGGAACAGCTGAGTGTGATAATAAATAATGAGTCCGACAAGGGTGATGGGGATTGTAGTCCAATAGTGACTGACACCTGTGAGGGAAGAGGACCTCTAGTGGCTACCCAGGGGACATCACCCAGATATTGTTACACTTTGATATTGATGCACTCTCTCTTTAAGATGAAAACTGAAATGTGCTTGGTTGTTAAAGTCTATATTGTGAAGTTTATGGTGTCAGTTAGACATGAATGGATCAAAGGAAATATTAAAGTTTATCAAGGTGATATATGCATGCGCATTTGTTGTAATGTGTTACCATGTTCCTGCATGCGCAACGCAATCTCATGTGCTGTTCAGGTTTTGTAGTTTCAGTTTCAGTGTGAGACAGTAAAGACCCTTGATTCCAACACGCTCTGGAGTTAGTGTTATTTCTCGAGTGTTACACTTAATATGACTCCAATTTCAAATGATTATCAAATTTAGATTGTTTCTTATTAGAAAATAATCATACATATTATGATTTAACTTCGATCTTTGATTATTCTGGGTATCCAATACTTCCAATCATTAAATTCGTTCATTAAAGGAACACGCAAACTTTTTTGGACTTTATCTTATTCACCATATCCCCCAGAGTTAGATAAGTCCATACAGTAGGTAGTCAATCAGAATGCCTATTACCACCGTGGCAAAAATAATCCAGTCTCATTTCAAAGTCGTTCGCAAAATGACCACCAGGTGGCGCAAAGGGGCATTTAGCAAAACAGCCGAAATTGCCGCATTTTGAAACGTAATTGGGGGGCTAATGTCAATTAACAGTAAGGATGAAATTCTACATGGTAATTTCCGAATAATTTCAAAAGCAGTTCTGTTAATAATAATAAAAAATAAAAAAACTTAATGGGGTTTCATATACCGGTAGGCTATGGAAGATAGGCTAAATTTTTTTATTCTGGCATGTTGAATTAGAGTTCGACAAACGCAGCGGCGCGTTCACTTTAATCTATTTTTCTCATAACAGCTAAAAGAACTTAAAGCTCCAGTAGGTCACTTTTGTAAACAAATATTTGTTAAAACTGTCATTATGTCCTGACAGTAGAATATGAGACAGATAATCTGTGGAAAAAATCAAGCTCCTCTGGCTCCTCCCTGTGGTCCTATTGCCATTTGCAGAAATACACCGCTCCCGGTGAGAAACAACCAATCAGAGCCAGGAGGAATGTCTTAGCAGTGTCAATCACGCTCGTGTACGCGCTGATCACCCCTCTCTTGCACAGCGCGAGCGCGTACCGTCGTTCGTGACTCTCCTGTTCGAACTCGTTCATCCAAATGAACGAAATGACTCGAAAAAAGATTTGTTCATTTTGATGAACGAGTTCGAACAGGATTACGAACGTGCATCACAGAACAGAGCAAGGCGAGCATTTGTGCTTATAAAACTTAAAGTTTTGTATTTATTTTTGAAATGACCTACCGTTTCGCTAGATAAGACCCTTATTCATCGTCTGGTATCGTTTAAAGCCCTTTGAAGCTGCACTTAACCTGTGATTTGGTCCTTGAAACGTTTGTGTCCTATTGAAGTCCATTATATGGAGAAAAGGCCTGGAATGTTTTCATCAAAAACCTTCATTTCTTTTCGACTGAAGAAAGACATGGACATCTTGGATGACATCGGGGTGAGTAAATTATCAGCAAAAGTTTTTTTAAAAGTGAACTAATCCTTTAACGTTATCTTACTAGCTATTTATAACTTATAGAAAGAGTGCAATGTTATAAAGTTACATGTATTGCAAAATACATAATGATTTGAGGACCAAGTTTGTAGTCAAAGTAAAGCATATTGTTTATGTTTCGTCCCTATTAGTGAATGTTCCATAACTGTTTATAATCCGTCGTCATCGGTGGTCCTGCGGCAGGCTCCGCTGTGGGGGAGGAGCTGGGGAGGGAGGGCTGTAGCGCAGCAGAGAGCAAGGGGGTTGGACCTGTAAGTTGTGCTTGTTCAAATTTTCAGGCTAAGTCAACATTTTGTCAAAACTCCCTACTGCAACTTTAATAGGCTATAGCCTACTCCCTAATTTTTGTTCATACAGATAAGATATCATCTTTTAAAACTGTAAAGGTCTACAATAGGCTAATGATAAAATGTTGTCTCGCTCATGTGAGCGAACACACACAGGAGAAACAAACGTTTGGACATTTCACTGAGACTTCATGGCCAAGTGGTAGAACTTCCAGTTCGTTCAATTAAATGACACGGGTTCAAATCCCGAACAAAGATGGACTATTGTAAATTTTATATTAGCCTATTAATGCATTTATATCCTATTATTAATGCAGAGAGATTTGTCTAGTTCTAAAACTCTGTTACACCATATAGCCTAGTTTTTTGCACCATGCATTCCCATTTTAAACCGGAACAAATAGTACCCTATCCAACATAATTACTTTACATCTGTATAATAATACCAATCGTAATTTCAAAAGCAGTTCTGTAAAATAAAAATAAAAATATACAGTATATATATATATATACATATATAGCCTATTTTTTTTATTTTTTATTCCCTATAGCCTACATAGAGTTTTTAAAAACATGGTTTTATGCAAAGTGCCATTTGCAGGGGGGGGGGGGGGGGGGGGGGGATTTCCTTCTGGTCTAAACATCCCTGCTTCTGCTGAATTGTTTTAATCCCCCCCACAGAAATGAACTGAAAACCACTTGCCTCAGCTCAGTCACGATAAAATCGACTATGTCTAAAGCCTTTAAATGTATAAATATTTTATAAATGTTATCTGATTATGTAATCCATCTGAAACCGAAAGGTACAGAATAGATTATCTACTCAAACATGTTTAGCTATCATGTAAGCGCTTCCCAATGAGGAAAGGACAAGGCAAGGGGGGAAATCTCGCTCTAATTAAATGTTATATTAAATGTATAGGCTAAATCGCCCTGAATTAAAATGTAAAGACAGATCAAATAATTTATTTGTCGAAATGTTGTGATATTTTTTCATTCAAGTTCATAATTAATCTATAAATTTGATTTACTTTAACAGCAGCACCACGAAGCACTGTGGTTCGAGATGTATTTGAATAATAATTTAAAAAAAAAACGTATTGTAATTAAATGAATTATTGAAATGAAATATTTATTAATAAAGTTTCATGACAGAAATATCATTTAATTTCTTAATTATCAACACTTTAATAGCCTAATGATGTAGCAAGGCCTAGAATAGCGATTTAAGTGTGAATTGCGACTTCTCTTTAACTCCGTCTCAGACTCAGAGCCTGTGGGGGGTTTGGAGGGACAGTGGCTTTATCGTGTGTGCAGGACAAAAGGTGTTAATGTTTCCATCTTTCACAGAGCCGGCCCGAGCCTTTTGGGGGCCCTAAGCAGAATTTGATTTGGGGGCCCCCTCCCATTACGCGAAGTCACCTGTGCTTGACAATTATTGACACAAATGTCACGCAATAATGATACATTATAAATGAATACAGTGAGGTTATGTATTAATACAAAATAAATAAAAAATAGATGCCTACTTAAATAAAAAAGTTGAAACTTTTACTTTACTCTTTTACTAACTCTTTGAAACTTCTTAAAACAAACTGTCTCAAAACGTATATAAAATAAATTATTTGCAAAACATAATGACAAAAGTGAGACATCAGAAACATAATAAGAACAAGGGTTCAACAATGACAATTATTGTTGAAAACTGTAAAAAATATTATTATTATTTCTCTACTGTCTCAATACAGTGTAACTGTCCTCAAAATCTTTATTATTATTATTATTGTAACAGACTTTGTTGGATTGTACATGACAGAATCCAACAAAGTCTGTTACTATAATACCGGTAATGTACTGGCGCTCGTTGTATGTGTGTATGCAATCTATTTTTCCCCTCGGGGCTTGCCGTAGATAGGAATGGGTCGTGCGCACTTGTTACTGGAGTGTCGCGGGTTTTTGGAGTTAGTGATCTGATGTGTGGTATAATAAAGTGGAGAAGAGTTCAAACTGCTATGTTTATTATTTATTCAAACTGCTAACCTTACACCTAGAAGGTTAAGTTCCCCTGCGGCTATTTTCTCCAACTTAAACCGATACCGTGACTACCGCAGTTGCGCAAGAATTGTCTATGCACTCGCGAGGTGACTAGATTATTCGCATGACTTAAACGCTGGCAGACACAGCAGCATTTGTTCGCAGGTATATTGATCCTGAAATCAGAATTTTCTTGTCTTGAATTATTCATTCATTCATTTATGTCACTTGTATAAGTCATCTAAAAAAAACTAAAATTTAAACTCGATTGGGGGGCCCCCTGGCAGCCGCTTAGTTCGCTTATGCCTCGGGCCGGCCCTGTATGGAGATGTCAGATAGCCAGCCTGATGAGCAGGCAAAGGTAAAATTCTTTTAAGGATAAATCTCTCGATGTGTCAAAGCTTATTACATTATAAATATTGTATTTTATTTATTGTATTTAATTTTTTTTTCACACAAAATGTCAATTAAAGTGGTCAGTCCAGTTGTTTAAAATAGTTTTGTAGAGTTTTAGAATGTTTGAGCAGTGTGTGCGATTGTCAACTGGCATTATCTAAACATGAACTGTTGACGAACACGTTCATGCCAAGACAATACGAGTGAGCAGCAGATACAGAGCTCTTTAATTCGAGATCAACCTCGTTTTATTGTAAGGTGAATTCAACAAGGCATGATGTGTCTTTGAAGCAACAAAGGCTAAATAATTTGTTATAGTTTTTTTTGGAGGAAGACAAAATAAACTTGCTAAAAAGGGTTCCAGCGCGAGAGAGAGGCAAAGAAAAACGCATGTTCTTAATTTATGTCGCTTTGGACTATTTTCGTTTTGTAGGCCCTCTGTTTTAATTGTTTAATTTAGCTGCAATTTCTTTGGCAATACAAATTTAAAATGTCGCAAGAATAAGATTCTGTTTCTTATTTTTGCATCGCAAAGAAAATAAACTCTAAACTCAATGCAACCCTGTTTTAAATAAATAAACTGTCCCGACACTTTATTTAAACCTTGAAATGTGCGATGGGGTTTCAAACCTAATTACCTTAATTAGTGTTCTTTTAAATGTTCATTTGTTTTTATATTGAAAGCAATACTATTTAGTTAGTCTGTTATTTTGTGTAGCCAAGTCAACAAAATCAGTCTTTTTCAATGTATGGATCTGTTTTGAAAAATGAATTCCGTTGTTATTATGGCCGGGTATCAGTGTCGTCTCAATTTCGTGAATTATTCACAAAACAATAATTTAGCAGATTAAAGACGTGCTTCATCATTTTCATTTTCTGACGCGATCGTGTAATCTTCCTTCATCAGTTTCGTTGTGCAGCGGCTCTACTAGAATGTAGCAAATTTATGTTGTAAAGTGCCATTGATAATTAAACAAAACGCTTGACTTTAAATAAATAAACAGTTAATATACTCGCTAATAAACAGTTACCTATTTAAGCACCAAGAACGGTAAAACATAAATGAAGTCTGACACAGCATGTTGACTACATTGAGATTGGATCTCGGATCGCTTGAAGGTCCGTGAGTCTCGTGTTGCGTTGAATACTGAGCTACTGTCTGAACGCTGTAAATTATCGTCTTATGCTCTTCCAAAGCCTCATTGAGCCTAATATGTTTCTATTGCAATGTTTTATGTTGAAATGTTTTCATTATTTATTCAAGTTAATTTCAGTATTGTGTTTATGCGTTTAACTACAATGTCTCACTTGAATTCATCTGCTACCAGCTTTCAATCGCTCTGAATGAACAGGCGTTGTGCGTCTTTTGACCCCCGCCAAATTACTACCCCCCTAGCATTGGTAGGTTTAGGATTAGTTGTGGGGGAGGGGTTAGGATTAGGGGTGGGGTTAGGATTAGGCAATCAGGTACTGACTTCAACGAGGGGGGTAATAATTTGGCAGGGGGTCGAAATTCGGCACAACAGCTGTGATTACGCAATAGAGAGAATAAACTGACATTCTTCAAAGTCGGTGAATGTAGCGCCTCTTAGCGGTTAAAGGCAGCAAATACACACCCGATTATTACCGCGGCGGCGGTAAAAGTATTATTCTGGTTGTGAACCAACTGTACATACCTTTTTCATCTCCGTGCGTGATTTAACTCTGTTTGACGCACCCACCACTAGCCTAGCATAGTATGAAGGTATTTTTGGTGCAAAACTACTGAACACCTGTGAGAGTGAAATTTGTAGTTGTAGAGAATATCCACACATGTGTATCAGTAAATTTGAAGTCACAGAGAGAAATGCATTAAGAGTTGCAAACTTGTAGACTTTTTTTTCTCTCCCACAAACACAGTTACACCTTCTCAAATTCTTCATTGCTGGTGCACAAATCCTATTCTACAAATCACAAATTAAGAAACTTGTGCGCTCACATTTTTGCTACAGTTGCTGCAGTGAATATATGGTGCAAAACGCATTTAAACACCCGCATCAAAACATGTGAAGTCACAGAGAAATGTTGCTCATCCGCAAATCACTATGTGAATTCATCCAATAAGAGTTGCACACTTGTAGAATATTTTCTCACAAATATCTTGTATATTTTTTCTAGCACAAACACAAGTGCATACAGATGCTTGAATCTGCAGCGACGAATCTCAAACAGTGTTTTTCGCTTTCAAGTGACAAGTTTCGCGCGCTCTCCCTTTTGCACCATAAATCTTGTTAAATGTGGAGCAAAAGTGAGTTGTGCATCTGTAGAAGCAGTGGGCGGAGCCTATATGAATATTCATGAGTTTCCCGGGCATGCGCGGGTCGAACTGCTCCCTCAGTTTTTTGGACACGAAAAAACTGCAATATTGCAGTGTAGCTGGAGTACAACTGCAGTTTTACTGCAATACAACTGAAGTAGTGCAACAATAATACTGCAATATAATTATAGTATTACAATAATACTGCAATATAACTCAAGTAATACTACAATAATACTGCAATATAACTGAAGTAATACTAAAATAATACTGCAATATAACTGAGGTAGTACTACAATAATACTGCAATAAAACTGAAGTAATACTACAATAATACTGCAATATAACGTCCTGGTTGCGTATGCAACCCACCGTTCCCTGAAGGAGGGAAGGGAGGACGTAGTCGACGGTCGACTGAAATGGGATCTGGCTAGAGAGCCTATCCTCTTCGAGTACTATTGAACGAGCCAATGTAATTGGCGTGCGTGATTCGCATCACACACTCCGCCCCCGCGGCGCGGGTATAAATACGGAAGTGGATGCACGCACTAGTTGCTTTTCGCTGAGCTTTCAGGAGCTTTCAGGATCTCCTCTGGAGAGAAGACGCACTCAACGACTAGGTTCCACTTCTAAAGGCGTAAGCACGCTACCCATTTCTAGGGGGTGCTCGCAGAAGTGATGGTAACTATCACATGTCCCTGTGATACCCACCTGAACCTCCGCGTTCAGATGTAAGACCGCCCGGAATCTCCGGGGGAAGAACGCGGGTGCCATCGTGCCCCGTCCCTGAAAGAGTTTTCAGGGGAAGTCAGGAAGGCTGTCGATGGGAATCAGGTCTAGTTGGGCCAATAAGGGGCAACTATGAAGACCTGTTCCTCTCCTGACTTTGCACGTAGGTGCAAGCGACGGGCGCAAAAAGACAGGAGATTTGCTCAACACAACATGTGAAGATCACTGGGCTTCAGGAGCATTTTCTGCTCAGCACTTGAGTGTGATAAGTTCACTGAGCTTCAGGAGCATTCCTGCTCAACACCTGAGTGTGATAAACTCACTGAGCTTCAGGAGCATTTCTGCTCAACACTTGAGTGCGAAGAACTTCACTGAGCACCAGGAGCATTTCTGCTCAGCACTGCGTGTGATGAATTCACTGAGCTACAGGAGCATTTCTGCTCAACACCTGAGTGTGATGAACTCACTGAGCTACAGGAGCATTGCTGCTTAACACCTGAGTGCGATGAACTTCACTAAGTTTCAGGAGCATTTCTGCTCAACATGAAGTGTGATGAATTCACTGACTTGAGCAGGCGCAAGGCGACCATGAGTCGCAGTCGCCTTTAGAAGGCTCACTGGGGTTAAACGCATTTCTGCGGGCCCCTGGGGCAGCTGAGAGCCAGTGTTTGTCCAAGGGTAGTCCGCTCGGTTTGTACAAACACTGGCAGGAAGACGAAACCGGGGGGGCAACTGAGCGGCCCCGGAATGGTCATGACCCAGCTGGACCCAGGGGATGGAGTCTCCACTTGCCCTGGCTATAACTGTCGTGAGGCTCGATGGCAGCACGATTGAGTCGAGCGGGAAGAGTGGAACAAAGCGTCCTCAGAAGCTTCTGACTCCAAGGAGGAGGTGACGGGTGAGTTGTGACATGCAAGGGAAGCTTGCGCAGCGGTCGCAATGTCTAACAACTCGAGTACGAATGCCAGTGTAGTCGAGGGTCGCCCAGACCCCCGTTAAAACACACCCTTTGTACATGGCCCCTCTGTTGAAGAGGGTTTGGCAGCAGACCAGGATGAACTATAGTCACACAGGGTGAGCTGCTCTGCCACGGTCACCTCGGCACTCGATCGTGAAGCTAGCGCTTAAGCGGTCACATATGGAGGAAGCCAATGGCTGCAACTACCATATACCCCAGGAGCCTCTGAAAGTTCTTTCAGTGGGACCCTTTCTCACTTCAAGCACCAGCTGAACACATTCTCATTGGAGAGACGTGTTAGACCGAGTCCATCTCCAAAACTGAAAAAGAGATACTCAGCCCGTGGGCGAGATTAATCTCTTCCAGTTGACCTGAAGACCCAACGGGCTCTGGAGCACTCGAAGGGAAGGACATTGTACTGATACTCCACCCTTACACGCAACCCACAGGATGGCCTGAGGCGGAAGGTAGAGATCTGTTTTTAAGCACATGTCTTTCAGGTCGGAGCTGCAGACCAATCTTGGGCCAAGATGGTCACGACCCACCACCTAGTAGCACGAAGAACGAGTTTACAACTGGCCTTCGTACCGGCTGGAGGAGTGGCTATATCAAATCCTTCGCCAGCAGGATAAGCACGCACAAGTCAGGAGCACTGCTCAACACTCGGTGTGATGAATATCACTGAATTTTCAGGAGCCCGTCTGCTCAACACCTAATGTGATGATTATCACTGACTTGAGAGGGGTAGCCGAGCCTGAGGTGGGGCAGCAAAGTAGAGAGAGTGGTGTCAGTGTGCTGTGCAACACTTACCTGTCTCCACTAGCGGCAGGGGGCGCGTGAGAAGGCGGATGACCGGGTCCTCGAATGCACCAAGCTGCCTGCTGGCGACCAAGGGGGAGCTGAGGGGTGTAAGGCTATACAGGGTCACACACGCCAGACTGGCCCTCTTGGGACCCAGGAACAGATGAAATTGCTCTCTCTTTGAAGTGTGGGTACCGCTTGCTCCGCGTTTTTTTTTTTTTTTAGGGAGCCAGCGGCGGAACATACACACACACAAACAAAGGCTCCACCCAGCCCTCACCCGGGGGGAGGGAGTGATCGTGCCACTCCAAGAGCATCTCATCCATTCCTGGGCGGCCCGCTGGGCTGGGCGTCTCTACTGCGGCCGGCTCCATGCTGAGGCCTGGGTGGAGGCTGCTGCGGAGGGCCAGCAGGAGCGGCGGCCGGGGAACGCCCACGGCGACGAGCAGGCGGAGGAGCTGCCACCGGCGGCGGGTGGAGGCAGCAGCTGGCCACCGGGGCAGGATGTGCCGGATGACCTCCGTCTGCGCTTGAGCGGCAGAGAACTGTTGGATGCAATTCTCCACCGCGTCGCCGACCAGCCCAACCTGGGAAATTGGGGAGACCAGGAACCGAACCTTGTCCGCATCCGCCATACCAACCAGGCTGAGCCAACGAAGGCGCTACTGGACCACCAAGGTGGACATCGCCAGACCGATCACGCACGCTACGACACTCATGCCCCGGAGGGTGAGGTCGGATGCAGTGCGGTGCTCAGCTATGAGCGCACGGTCTGGATTACCCTCGTGCATGCCATGGGTGCCCTAGCCTGCAGCAACGCCATGGCACGCAAGAGGAAGCGGCTTGCCCACAGGCTTTGTAAGCTCTGCCCGTCGGAACGGACGAAAACTCACAGGCCTTAGGGGGGAGACGAGGATCCCATCCCACACAGCACCCGAGGGTGGGGCATGGTAATGGGGACTCGCTCTCCGCGAACGAATGCGAGTCTCGCCCTCAACACTGTGACAGTCATGTTCCCACAGTGAAAACATGAGCTGTCCACAAAAGCTGTCTCAGCGTGCTGTAAGCCCAAACACGTGACACAACAGTTGTGACCATCAGAGAGAGACAGGGAACGACCGCACCCAGAAACGCACGGGCGGAATGACATCTTGAAAAAGACGCAAACGCACCCGTGTTGCACTTTCAGAAAATAGGACCGTCACCAGTGCCGGAGCACACAGGGGAATGACCGCGGCAACACTGAACAGAGAATTGAAACAATGAAGCACTCACTTTTCCGCCCTCTAGCCAGCCATCAACACACACAAACATTTAGAAATTTGTTGTAGACGTTGTAGACAACAGCACTCTCAGAGAAATCAAACGATCGGCTCCGAAGCGAAAGGCAACTAGTGCGTGCATCCACTTCCGTATTTATACCCGCGCCGCGGGGGCGGAGTGTGTGATGCGAATCACGCACGCCAATTACATTGGCTCGTTCAATAGTACTCGAAGAGGATAGGCTCTCTAGCGAGATCCCATTTCAGTCGACCGTCGACTACGTCTGACGTTATCGACTGAAAGGGAACTGAAGTAATACTACAATAATACTGCAATATAACTGAAGTAGTACTGCAATAATACTGCAATAAAACTGAAGTAATTGTACAATAATACTGCAATATAACTGAAGTAGTACTACAATAATACTGCAATAAAATTGAAGTAATACTACAATAATAGTGCAATATAACTGAAGTAGTACTGCAATACACAATTCAACTTAAGTACAATACCATTGAAATACAACCAGAATATCCAGATTAAGTTTTATTTTCACACATCTGCAATATAATAAATTAAGGTACAAAACAACAGTGAATGTCTCAAACTGCAATGGAACAAATAATGTGATTTTACTTAGTTTTAACTTCAAATAACAAGCTGAGAGTTAGACAAGGTATTTAAAGTGTTTGTTAACAAATCATGCCTACATCTTCCCCCACAATATTCAGAAAGGTTGCGTTTTTTGAAGAGCTTATTCTCATTATTCCACTTGGTTCTTTTAACTGCCTTCATCTCAGATGTGGAAACACTATGTTGGATGTAGTCTGGAAAAACAAACAAACAAAAAGAATCAGAGACACTCTTTTCAGTTACACTCTTCACCACAGGCATATATTATGCTTAAAACGAATATGCAAGTTAATCTCTTAAATTTAAAGGAACACGCCACTGTTTTTTGAAATAGGGGTTATTCTATGGAATTAATATTGTGCCATAATTAAACAAACAAATCCAGCATTTTGCAAACAAACTCGACCTGCTTTGCAAAGGAAAACTCGACTCGCAAACAAACAGAAAGCAATGTTCAAGTACAAAGGTCAGTTTGAGCGAAAATGCAGTGCAGTGACACATATGCATGGTGTTTTGCAAATATAAATAAATGATCCTAGACAATATTTCACAAATAAATACAAACCATTCTAAAAATTGTATGTAACTTTTGAACAATTACCAAATCTAGTGCATACAAATGCATATCTGTATGTTATGATTGTGAAACACTTGGCTTTTTATGAGATCTCTCGGCTCGATTTTCTCACAAATGCGTTCAGGCAGATTTCCTCTTCTAAAACAGTGGTTGGCGCTAAGATAGGGGATTAATGTAGCGCTAGTCTCCCGGGAGAAGCACTGATTCAGAGGTCAGAGGGTCTGAGAAGAGAGGCTAGAAGCGTCATTCCGTACAAGTAGCATTCTCAGGGAGCTAACTACATCAACAGTGTTCCACACAGTCAGGGTGAAAAATATTCTTCCTGAACTGGGTAACTGTATGGGTCTCATCTAATGCCCATGGGGTAATTTTATCGATCAGCGAGCGATGCTCAAGCAATTTCAGTATTCTGAGCCGAAGCAACGGGGCAGATCAGTACTGAATTTTAGACCGACAGTAGCTTAGCCTGTAAGGTGGGGACCTCTAGGTTATAAAACCATATAAATGTAGACGGCGAGGCCCAGCCAGCCGCCATACATATATCCTGCAAGGTAATCCCGCTAGACCACGCCCACGACGAGGCCATGTCTCTTGTGGAGTGCACTCTGACACCCAAAGGACACTGCAGGCCTTTAGAGGTGTACGCCAGCACCATGGCATCAACTATCCACCTGGATAGGCTCTCTTTCGAAATGGCTAGCCCCTTAGAACGTCCGCTGAACGAAACAAAGGGCTGCTCAGTCTGTCTGAAAACAGACGAGTGGGACACATAAGCTCTTAATGCCCCGACAGGGCAAAGGAAGCCCGCATCCTCTTCCTCGTTGTACAGCGGCAGGGCAAACAGGGAAATAACCTGAGCCCTGAATGGTGTGTTGTGGGATTTATGCACGTGCCCGTGCCTGGGTTTTAGTATGACTTTCGAGTCATTTGGCCCAAATTACATGTTGCGCTTACTGAGAGCGCTTGTAACTCCCCTATGCGCTTCACTGAAGCGAGAGCCACCAGAAACACTGTCTTGAACAACAAATGTTTCATGTCTGACAAATGGATTGGCTCGAACGGGGCACCTTTCATGGTTTCCAAAACTGCAGAAAGGTTACACATGGGGACTGAAGGGGGTCTGGGAGGGTTCAGCCTCTTAGCTCCTTTAAGGAAGCGGATAACCAGATCGTCCTTCCCCAGTGACTGGCCAGTGGCTGGTTTAGTAAACGCTGCTATGGCTGCCACATAAACCTTGAGAGTGGATGGGGTTCTGCCCTTATCCAGTAGCTCTTGAAGGAAGGAGGGAACTTCCGTAACCCCACAGTCTGGGGGTGAAAAGCCTTGAGCTTTGCACCAACCAGAAAACACAGACCATTTTGAGGAGTAGAGTCGTCTAGTGGATGGTGCTCTAGCCTGCGTGATTGTCCAAGCCTGGTTTTTCCAGAGCGGAGCCACAAGCAGCACTGAGCATCCGTTTTGCCTGATTCGGTCCAATACCTGAGGCAGGAGCGAGACGGGGGGGAAAGCATAGAGTGGGCAGCGGGGCCAGACGTGGGCCAGCGCATCTCTGCTCTTAGAGAAAAACTTCGGACAATGAGTGTTTTCTTGGGAGACGCAAACAGGTCTACCTGCACTCTGCCGAATGCCTCCCACAGCAGCAGGACCGTCTGCAGATGCAGAGACCATTCTCCTGCTGGAATATTGTTTCTGGACAGTCTGTCTGGTCCCAAATTGAGGTGACCAAGCACATGTGCTGCTCTTAGTGAGAGCAGATACTGCTGAGCCCAGATCAGGAGGCGTTCCGTCAGCCTGTAAATGTTTCGGGACCTGATGCCACCCTGGCGATTTATATAGGCCACCACTGTCATGTTGTCCGAACGGACGAAGAAGTGATGACCCTTTAACTGGGGACAAAAACGCCTCAGCGCATTGTCCACTGCCATCATTTCCAGACAGTTTATGTGTAGGAGCTTCTCTCGTTCTGATCACTGGCCAAAGAACGGTCTGCCCTCGAGTAGCGCTCCCCATCCTGAGGTAGAGGCGTCCGTGGACACCACCTTTACATTCGAGGGAGTTCCCAGGTTTACACCCGACTGATACCAGTCGATTGCTCTCCACAGTTTCAGGGCTAAGACGCTTTTCTGATCGACCTTGAGGCGAAACAAACCAGAGGCCCACTCGCACTTTTAGCCACAACTGCAGCGGGCGCATGCGAAGTAGACCCAACTGGAGTACTGAAGATGCTGAGGCCATGAGACCCAGCATTTTCTGAAAACTTTTGAGCGGGACTATAGTGCCGCAGCGGAAGGATTTCGTGACTCGCTGAATTTTCAGTCTGCGCTCCGGTGACAGGCGCGCTGTCATAGACAGCGAGTCCAGCTCTGTGTCCAGAAAAGATATTCTCTGACTGGGAGACAGCGAACTTTTCGCCCAATTGACTGTGAGACCTAGATTCTCGAGGTGTTCGAGTAATATGGTCCTGTGTTCTATGAGCTCTGAGTGTAATCGAGCTAGAATCAGCCAATCATCCAAGTAGTTCAATATTTGGATTCACCGAAGTTTCAGGGGCGCGAGAGCCGTGTCCATGCACATCGTAAATGTACCGGGTAATAAGATATTACGCAGTACGAGAGAACCTCTCGTAAGAGAACTACGTTACAGTACGGAAGCGACGTTTCCTCTAATTTGCTCATTGGTTTGAATAACATATACGTAAAGTCTTTTTACATATTATTTACATAAATTATTGCTGATTACTTACAAAGAACTAAATGGTTTAGCTCCCCAGTACTTGAGCGAGCTCTTAACGCATTACACTCCTTCACGTCTATCGCGATCTCAAAATTCTGGCCAGTTGATAATACCTAGAATATCTAAATCGACTGCTGGCGGTCGATCCTTTTCCTATTTAGCACCAAAACTTTGGAACAATCTTCCTAACATTTTCCGGGAAGCAGACACAGTCTGTCAGTTCAAATCTAGACTAAAAACACATCTCTTTGGCTTAGCATACACATAGCACATTATAGACTTCTATAATTCAACGTTAGGCTGCATAGTTTATATCAGCCGGAACCGGGAACACTTCCCATAAATCCTCATGTACTTTGTACATCATAAGAAGGATGGTGTCTACGCTAATATTAGTCTCTCTGTTTATCCCGAGGTCTACCGCAAACTGCCGGATCCAGGCCATATCCAGATCTGATGAAGGACCATGGCATGGACACGACAACAACGCATCCCTGAAGTGCCAGCCTCATCAGCCCTGTGAAGGCCTCATGGACACCTCAATAAACTCGTCTCCATACCGGCGTGATGACTCCGACCACAACCAGATGAACTAGATAAATATTGTGTAAGTTCTGATCCGATCTGACTTCTGACTAGGGGTGTAACGATTCATTCGTTTTCTCGATGCATCGATTACAAATCCTGACGATGCATATGCATCATCAACTTTTTTATTTCCAGACTCTTGGTCCATTCAGAAGGCAGAGACATAACATGCAACGTACATAAATCGGATCTTGAAACATGTATTTTGAATCGTGAATCGTTTATTTTGGTCAATATTCAATTTAAAATGCTAAGAATCAAATAATTTGTGATTCTATAGCGATTCAGTGCTTTAAAATATATAAACAATAAATGACTACATGCACAAATTAATGAGGCGTTGTGCGGCGTCATTTCGCGTCCTCACAGCTCTCCTTCACAGATAGGCTACTCGCTGCATTCTTTACCATCTTTCACTGGATTTCGCTCGCACTCGGTCCCATATAGCTCTCATCTACAGATTTCTGAGTAGTTCATGCTTGAGCTCTCCTCAGGACAGTCACTGATATTCACATGAGCAGATGACAGCTCTCTATCGAGAAAGCAAGTCTTGAGTCAAACCGCTCAAGCCATTGATAAAGCTGCCATATCATTGAGCGGGCACTGCTATGAAACAACGCGTTCGTTATTTTCTTTAAGTTAAGATACTGAAGTTTTACGGAAATGGGTCATACCCGTCCCGAGCAGGTTTATCCATCAATCAGATGCACATTAAAGTTGCATTCGTAATCGTTACTATAGCACAAGTAGACACCCAGCGCGTTTTCTTTCAGAATCATAAGGAAAATGTTCAGTATAAAGAGAACAAAGAGTATTCCATGAGGAATACTTACTATGCCATGAGGAAAAGTTAGTTAAGGTTTAGTTGGGAAAGTTCATGGTATATTTAGTCTCACAATGGAAGGATGTTTAATGTACCAGGAACACTTTAAGATTGTGTATCCATTAACAATATCCTACAAATTAGTTGGCATGATGAACTAATAATACTTTTAAAGCCTTTTTAAATCTTGGCTTACATTTCTACAAATGCAAATTTATAGGCTTTGGAAATATTTTTTATAATAATAGATTCATTAAAAACTAACATGAACTAACATTAACAATAGACAAAATTTAGTTGGGTTTTTTTTGTCCCCACTCTCTGACCCCCGAAGACCACTGTGTAATTCACACCCTGACTAAGTCCCACTTGGGGAAGCATTTAAATAATCCTATGAATGCATATAAAAAATGAAGAATCGAATCGAATGAATCGAATCACATCGAATTTTAATGTGAATCGCATTGAATCGAATCTTTCTGAATTTGCAAAAATAGTTCTTGAATCTAATCGAAAACCTATGAATCGTGAATAGAATCGATTCGCTGCCTACCCAAGGATTCACAGCCCTACTTCTGAGCTATAATGCTGCCTGAATCATAATCATACACTGTTCGTTCACTGGCCAAAGGAGGACTGGCCCCCGACTGAGCCTGGGTTCTCCCAAGGTTTTTTTTCTCCATTCTGTCACTGATGGAGTTTTGGTTCCTTGCCACCAAAGGACAAGGGACAGTCATGGCCTAATGGTTGGTGAGTTGGACTGGTGACCCAAAGGTTGCTGGTTGGATTCCAGTACGGCAGGAAATGACTGAGGTGCCCTTGAGCAAGGCACCTAACCCCCAAGTGCTCCCCGGGCGCCTCACAGGCTGCCCGCTGCTGCGGGTGTGTGTATGTGTGTTTGCAGTGTGTGTGTTCACTACTCACTACTCTGCTCCTAATGTGTGTGCACTAACTTGGATGGGTTAAATGCAGAGGTCAAATTCCAAGTATGGGTAACCATACTTGGCCATCATGTGTCACTTTCACTGTTGCCTTTCTTCGCCTTTGTCGCATTGTCTTTTGGCTTGCTTAGTTGGGGACATTTAATTTTGTATTTAACAATACTATTACAACATTATTTTCCTGTTATCTCTGTAAAGCTGCTTTGAAACGATCTCTACTGTAAAAAGCGCTATATAAATAAAGGTGACTTGACTTGATTTTACTGCAGTTATTTTTTGTAAGGGTGGTTTTGGGCACTTTTCTGTGTGATGATATAAACAGCACAGAACAACGGTTCAGATGCTCATTCTCTCCAAATTATGACCAGAAATGGATAAATATTAAGTCTGCTGTTTAAAACAAATAAAGAATCAATCTATGAGAATAGTTATTATGCGCAAACAGCAGGAAACTATGTATAATGTACAGTGTAGGCATGTAAAAAAATCTATTCCAATTTTTAAGCTTGTGACATAAAAACGTGCACATCAACCTGATCACATGTTTTGCGTTCATGTAAATCCTGGCTCGCGTGCATATTGGTTGCCCTGCGCCAACTGCAGCAGCCTATCGAGAGAGGTCCTATGTGACGTCAGATCCAATGGGGGCGCTCTGACGAAGCAGCTGTATTTGTGGAGGAGGCCAGCTCTATCCTGGCATTAGACAGTGTGGACTGGGCGAGCTCTGTGGACCTCCCCCCTCTGCCCGCGCATCGTCAGGAAAGCGGGCTAGTATCGAGACAGAACCGATGCGTCTGCTCTCACAGGCCATGGCGAGGCTCGGCATCGAGTGGGAGGCGCCTGCGCACAACAGACTGGATGGATGCTTCCCGCAAAAGGACCGCACTCCACCGCCGTCCCTTTTCTTCCTGAACTTCAAGAAGAAGTCGCAAAGTCCTGGAGCGCCCCATTCTCCGCCAGAGTGCGCACCTCTGTCTTCCCAGCATTCTCCGTGGTGGACGGTGCTAAAGACAGAGGATACCTCTCTCTTCCCCCAGTGGAAGCAGCCGTAGCAGCCCATCTTTGTCCACCCTCGGGTGGACGGCGAGCGAAGACCACGCTGCCCTCTAAAGCTTGCCTCGCCACCTCCGCTATGCACGGTGGCGCTTACGCCGCCGCTGGGCAAGCTGTATCGGCACTGCACTCCATGGCCGTACTACAGATCTTCCAAGCCGACCTCCTCCGTAAAATGGACGAGGGAGGACCGGAAGCTATCAGCCTGCCGGATCTAAGAAGCACTACGGACCTCGCTCTTCGCACCGCAAAATCCGCTGCACAGGCCATGGGGTGGACTATGGCCTCTCTCACCATTGCCGAGAGACACCTTTGGCTGATGTTATCGGAGATGCCAGACTCGGAGCGTTCTGTGTTCCTCGACGCACCCGTCTCCCCAGCTGGCCTCTTCGGATCTGCCGTCAAAGATCTCGCGGACAGATTCGCGGAGGCCCAGAAAATGTCACAGGCTATAAAGCACTTCCTCCTGAAGTGCTCTAGCTCCGCAGCAAGTCGCTCAAAACAGCCGTCTGCTTGAAGCTCTCAGCCACAGCCTCTGCCCGCCGCCGCTCCACAGCGCCGCCAGGCCCGGGACCAGAGACCATGCTCTCGCTCTTCTGGCCGCCGCCCCCCTCCACGCGGGCCCCAGCCAAGGATTGAAGCCCGAGGCCTCAGTCTTCCTAGCCCTTCTAGGAAAACGACGGTGTTTAAGTCACGCTTTGGCCGGACTCCCACTGAAACTTTTCTCTCGTCCAGTTCCAGAAAATGTGACTGTTCCAGTGTATTTTGCAGTAAACAAAGCCAGTACTACGACCCGCTTGCCTGCACACAAACGCTGTTTTTACGGAGACCCAGATAAATCACAGAAAGACTCTAATTTCTGGTATTCCGGCCACGGCCGATGGTGTTATGAGTGTAATAAAAATGCCCACGAATCAGTGTTCATTCCTACACATAAGCACAGCCCGCCACAGTATAGGGCTCGCACAAATAAAATCGACTCACGTCGATTGTGCATTTAACGTAGTGAATGTGCCCACAACCCAGTGCCCACAAACACTACACATGCATGTCCCGCGGTTTCTGTAAAAACGAAACCAACACACATTGTCAGCTCAGGCAGACGGTGTTTTGAGTGCAGTAAATGTGCCCGCTGTCCCGTGCCCACATTCACTCACAGACATGTTAAACCCCACGTGGTTCTCCCCGCTCATTTTCTCTTCAAAACTGCAATAGAGAAATCGAGCTTGGCCAGGCTGCCCGCTGTGATCAGTGCGGCCCCCGCCTCAGATGCTGCAAGCACAGTGTTTACTTTACAGCACACCGGAGCTCTCCGGCCGCCACTATGTTGGGGCCAGAGCCCAGATCTCATTTTACCCCTAGCTATTCATGCAAATGCGTGGGGCGAAACTACGGTAAAAAACGAAGTAGCTCATCTATTTCGAGCCGGGATAGCGAAACTATTGAGCAAAGGGGCCATAGAGCCTTTATCTCAAGCTCATGGCGAAGGGGGTCTATACAGCAGATATTTTCTGGTACCGAAAAAAGGTTGGTTTCTGTCAATAGATCTGAAAGACGCGTATTTCCAAATACAAATAGCGTCACGTCACAGGCGATTCTTGAGATTCGCCTTAGAGGGCCAGGCACATCAATACACAGTCCTGCCGTTCGGGCCTGTCCCTGGCACCCCATACATTTACGATGTGCATGGACGCCGCTCTCGCGCCCCTGAAACTTCGGGCCATGCGAATATTGAACTACTTGTACGATTGGCTGATTCTAGCTTGATCACACTCAGAGCTCATAGAACACAGGACCATATTACTCGAACACCTCGAGAATCTAGGTCCCACAGTCAATTGGGCGAAAAGTTCGCTGTTTCCCAGTCAGAGAATATCTTTTCTAGGCACAGAGCTGCACTATAGTCCCACTCAAAAGGTTTCAGAAAATGCTGGGTCTCATGGCTAAAAGCGTGAGTACCTGCTCGGGCGTGGGCCTCTGGTCTGTTTCGCCTCAAGGTCGATCAGAGAAGCGTCTTAGCCCTGAAACCGTGGAGAGCAATCGACTGGTATCAGTCGGGTGTAAACCTGGGAACTCCCTCGAATGTAAAGGTGGTGTCTACGGACGCCTCTACCTCGGGATGGGGAGCACTACTCATGGGCAGACCGTTCTTTGGCCAGTGATCAGAACGAGAGAAGCTCCTACACATAAACTGTCTGGAAATGATGGAAGTGGACAACGCGCTGAGGCGTTTTTGTCCCCAGTTAAAGGGTCATCACTTCTTGGTCCGTTCGGACAACATGACAGTGGTGGCCTATATAAATCGCCAGGGTGGCATCAGGTCCCGAAACATTTACAGGCTGACGGAACGCCTCCTGATCTGGGCTCAGCACTATCTGCTCTCACTAAGAGCAGCACATGTGCTTGGTTACCTCAATTTGGGACCAGACAGACTGTCCAGAAACAATATTTTAGCAGGAGAATGGTCTCTGCATCCACAGACGGTCCTGCTGCTTTGGGAGACATTCGGCAGAGCGCAGGTAGACCTGTTTGCGTCCCAAGAAAAGGCTCATTGTCTGAAGTTTTTCTCCAAGAGCAGAGATGTGCTGGCCCACGTCTGGCCCTAGTGCCCGCTCCTGCCTCAGGTATTGGACCGAATCAGGGATTGGTCTGTGTTTGGTCTGTGTTTGGATTGGTCTGTGTTTTCTGGTTGGTGCGAAGCTCAAGGCTTTTCACCCCCAGACTGTGGGGTTACGGAAGTTCTCTCCTTCCTTCAAGAGCTACTGGATAAGGGCAGAACCCCATCCACGCTCAAGGTTTTTGTGGCGGCCATAGCAGCGTTTATTAAACCAGCGACTGGCCAGTCAATGGTGAGGGACAATCTGGTTATCCGCTTCTTTAAAGGAGCTAAGAGGCTGAACCCTCCCAGACCCCCTTCAGTCCCCATGTGGGACGTTTCTACGGTTTTGGAAGCTTGAAAGGTGCTCCGTTCGAGCAAATCCATTTGTAAGACATGGAACATTTGTCCTTGGGACTTTGGTGTGGATCCCAGCACGCACAGCGTTTTACATTGTGTTCCCCTAGCGTAAGATATTACGCAGTATGAGAGAACCTCTCGTAAGAGAACGTACTCGGTTACTAACGTAACCCCGGTCACTCTAGAAGAGGGAAAGAGTACTGTGTATCTTTGCCGTGCCTGCAACACGCTGGTTCGCTTCGGCGATGAAAACCAGATTATATCAGCCATCGAGCTATATTTATAGGCCCAGACCATGCCCGTTTTGGCGGGACGTGACGTAGTGGGCGCGAAGTGCCCCCATTGGATCTGACGTCACATGGGGCCTCTCTCGATAGGCTGCTGCAGTTGCCGCAGGGAAGCCAATAGGCATGCTAGCCGTCTTGCCTATGTCTGCATGCTGCTGCAATGCGTTTTACATTAATTCAAAATTAAGGATAATTTTTTGGCTTCAATATCTCGTGGAAAAGAGTTTTTCCCCTAGCGTAAGATATTACGCAGTACTCGTTCCCTCTTCTAGAGAGAACCGAGGTTACGTTAGTAACAGAGTACGTTTTATTATTTCATTTGATTCAATTTCTTACTTAAATGCCATTTTTATTGTTAACTTGTACAGTTATCTGTCCATACTGTCAAAATCAGTCAGTTCAGTTAGAGTAGCAGTAGAGTAGCCTGACTTTAGTAGCCTACAGTAATACCATGCCATTGACGTCATCGAACACGGTTGCGCTCTAATAACAACAAATGTTCATTTCAGTATTGGGAAAAACTTCATATATGTTATGTTTTTAAGATTATTTTTGTAATTAATTTGTTAATAATTTTAATAACCAACATGTTATCGAACTATATTTTGTTCTTTTCAGTTCCCATTTAAAATAGGCTTCGAAACAATTAATAAAATCAGCCATGATTTCTTTTCTTTTTTTTCATTTAAAACAATGTTTTGTGTAGAAGGTAACTATAGAATTAAACAAGAGAATCTGGTGATTCTGATAATTAATGTTTTGTATTTGAACTTTAAAAATTTAAAACTTAAAAAATCAAATTACAAACCAGAATTTTTGTGTATCTTGTAACGTGAAATATAGCAGATTTCACCTAGCAGCAACACAAATGCACCACATCTGCAGTTTATTGACAGAAGACAGACAATAAACACACACCTTCAGATTCACTCTTTCAGCTGAAGGATGTATGAGAAAAGACGTATTAATTACCGTCCTCCCTAACTGCAATTCATCTAATACATGGATATAAATATACATTTTAACATCAAAATGAAAGCTACACACATTTAGTACACTAAACATTTCCACTGACTCAATTCACCAAAATTATCCGCTCTAATTTGGCCCGCAGGCGGCAACATAAAACAAACCCGAGGGTTAATAAAACCCCAAAATACATCGAACTGTTGGCGGAAAAACACACAGCATACAACGCATACATAAACTTGTTCCAGTTTTTTGGCACTTCCATAATTAATATAAACTTAAAACTTCACTTAATACAGCAAATTTTCACTCTTTTAATGCAGAGACCTACCTGACTGACCATAGACAGTAAAAGAAATGGACACAGCGACCCCATTGATTACAACGGAGAAGACTGAAGCCCGATTATTGCACTTCCTGTCTGATGGCTGAGCGACTGCGCAGGCTCAAACTGAGCGTGACGACAGTCTGACAGTTGTACATCTTCTAGTAGCTGTGGCAAAACAAATCTGAATCACCTAATTCCTCAAAAACGTTGTTGAAATATTTTGTCCCGTTGTATTTATGGACTCTCTATCTATGGGCTTCTCCCTTGACTTTATGCCTCTACAGTATGTCCCCCCGATTGCCTCATAGACAGTAAAAGATTGCCTGCGAGCTTCTCCTCCTGTCTATACGGTAATGTCTCTATTGTGCGACATAAAGTCGCGTGGTTATGATGCAATCGTTAGCCTGTTTTTAACAAAAACGGCTTCTACGGGGCCATAACGTAAGATACAAAGTAATGGAGCCTTTTCTACATGGTCGTGTTTATTTAGAAATAAATAATGGACAAATGAAGTATTTGGACACCTCAGATGTAAAGTTATTCGCTGTCAAAGGGACGCCAAAATGAACGGGAATCAATGGAGTGCTAACAGCAGGTGAAGTTCTGCTACAATGGCGGCTCCCGCGAGGCTTCAACTTCCGGCTGATGGATTACCCCCTTGTGACTGACTCTCTACAATCACGGGCTGTTCTGACTGAGCGCGGCGTGCGCGCGTGCGACCGTTCCATTACATATGAGGTCACTCACAGAACAAACTCAAAATAATATTTATAAACAAAAATATATATTTTCCCTCTGTCTTGCACAACAAAATAAAGGTGATATTCAGTAAATAAAAAAATATAAACATTTAATTGTTTAAAGCATATAATTAATTGTTTCAGAATCGTTTTTACAACTCAAAAATAAAACAAATAGCTACAAACGTTTGCAGTTACCAAGAACACTACAAATACATTATATTTGTACACACTTGCAACTTACAACAGAAGTTTTGATGGCATTTTAAACCATCTGAAAATCAAGAAAACAACAAACTCTATTTGTTTAACATTTTACAGCTTTAATTATTTTCTAACTACAGAAAATGACTCTTTTATAATAAGGAAGCAATATAGAAAACATTGGAAAATAAGTCAATTACATGAATATGTCTTATTCATGCAGATTTTTCAAAGCAGTTATCCAGTGAGAAAAAAAAACAAGTAATAATTGACAGTAAATTAAAGTATATAATACTTAATAATAATAGAGAACGTCCTGGTTACGTATGCAACCCACCGTTCCCTGAAGGAGGGAACGGAGGACGTAGTCGACGTGATTTGCATTACACACTCCGCCCCCGCTGCGCGGGTATAAATACGGAAGTGGATGCACGCACTAGTTGCTTTTCGCTGAGGAGCCGAGGGTAACCCGGGGTCAGCGGTGGTCCAGCGGTAGTGGCAAGGGGACTACGTCCTCCGTTCCCTCCTTGCATACGCAACCAGGACGTTCCCTTTCAGTCAATAACGTCAGACGTAGTCGACGGTCGACTGAAATGGGATCACCCTTTGAACACGCCACTAACGCTGCCACCTTCCAGTGCCTGAACCAAAGCCTCCTGATGCCCCCGCAAATTTAAGGTGGGGAAGGACAGGGCTTAGGCCAAGGAAGTCACTGCTGTTCCTACAGGACCACTGGGAAAGCGTTCCCCGTACATTGGAAGGAAGGGACGCTGCGGAAGCCACATCCAACCCAGAGGGAGGTAATGTGGAGAATACACATATGAACTGGGTGGAAACCGGGCAGTCTAACATATGGAATGTCACTGGGGTGGCTCCAGCCTAAGACGGGGGAGACACACCGGACAGTGACGGCAGAGAGACTCTGCCGAGGGAAGACACGGGCTCACCGCAGGGAGCCGTATCGTGGAAGAATACACATATGGGGTCGCCGTAGGGACCGCAACATATGGACCCAGCCTAACACAGGTTCCACACTGCTTACAAGTGGTAGGCCTAACACCAGACGTTCCGCACGTCCGACGTCGGAGGGGTGTGGAGGAACTCAACAGGGTTCAATTTTAAGGGAACTCAACTGGAGTAGATAGGCGCACGTATCCAGTCCATAGGAGGGGAATGGCGCAGCAAGCCGACACTTGAACCGGGCTCACGGTGAAACTGGCTTCATGAGAAGGGAGCCCACGGGAAGCACCGGTTCAACTAGGTGTTGTCCAGCCCCCAACTCTAGAATCTGTTTAGCAAAGCATATCGTCAACGCCCAGGCGGAGCACTTTACACTCATCATAGAGGAGCTCAACACCTAAGTGGACATGTTTCATCTCGGATTTTTACCGAAATGAAGGCAAGCACTAAGTGCAACTTTGCATGGAAACAGCCTTCCCTCTGTGCTGACTTCCAACAGATATTTGTAGAGCTGGTCTGAGGTCTATGGCTTGCATTCTGTACATGTCCCAGTGAACGGACAGAGAAGCCAGGGCTGGATCTGCCTCCTCCAGGGCAGCGCTTGCAGGCTAACCACCTGCTCCTATTACGGGAGAGGTAGCAACCTTGGGCACAATCCGAGCCGGGGTCTCAAATTGTGAGAGTTAGCCGGCCCAGACTCCAGGCACAATACGTTGACCGAAAGCGAGCAAGTCCCTACCCTCTAGTAGAGACCACGCGAGCAGGAGAACTGATATAACAGAATTTTTAACTCACTGCCTGCAGTGGCTCAGGGGCGGTCTCTGCAGTGCAGTCGCACCAGGGACAAGGCCCAAGAGGATAAAGAGGGACGCAAGGATTTACAAGACCTTACTCCTCAGGAACCTGACGATCAGAACGTGCTTCTGCAACACGATGAGCGTCGTTTAAACACCGAGGCAACATCATTCTGAGGGTGAAGGAAAACAGCCTACTCCAACCCATTTTGCAGGAAAGAGAGCACTGAAGTGATCGAAAGCTTTTAGGATCTCCTCTGGAGAGAAGACGCACTCAACGACTAGGTTCCACTTCTAAATGCGTAAGCACGCTACCCCTTTCTAGGGGGTGCTCGCAGAAGTAATGGTAACTATCACATGCCTGTGATAGCCACCTGAACCTCCGCGTTCAGATGTAAGATCGCCCGGAATCCCCGGGGGAAGAACGCGGGTGCCATCGTGCCCCGTCCCTGAAAGAGTTTTCAGGGGAAGTCAGGAAGGCTGTCGATGGGAACCAGGTCTAGTTGGGCCAATAAGGGGCAACTATGAAGACCTGTTCCTCCTGACTGGCACGTAGGTGCAAGCGACGGGCGCAAAAAGACAGGAGCATTGCTCAACACAACATGTGAAGATCACTGGGCTTCAGGAGCATTTTCTGCTCAGCACTTGAGTGTGATAAGTTCACTGAGCTTCAGGAGCATTCCTGCTCAACACCTGAGTGTGATAAACTCACTAAGCATCATGAGCATTTCTGCTCAACACTTGAGTGCGAAGAACTTCACTGAGCACCAGGAGCATTTCTGCTAAGCACTGCGTGTGATGAATTCACTGAGCTGCAGGAGCATTTCTGCTCAACACCTGAGTGTGACGAACTCACTGAGCTACAGGAGAATTGCTGCTCAACACCTGAGTGCGATGAACTTCACTGAGTTTCAGGAGCATTTCTGCTCAACATGAAGTGTGATGAATTCACTGACTTGAGCAGGCGCAAGGCGACCCTGAGTCG
The DNA here is from genome assembly GCF_051911475.1 of Siphateles boraxobius. NCBI lineage: Eukaryota > Metazoa > Chordata > Actinopteri > Cypriniformes > Leuciscidae > Siphateles > Siphateles boraxobius. The sequence goes on along the minus strand of NW_027509186.1, from coordinate 39,091,622 downwards.
CAGTCGCTTTTAGAAGGCTCACTGGGGTTAAACGCATTTCTGCGGGCCCCTGGGGCAGCTGAGACCCAGTGTTTGTCCAAGGGTAGTCCGCTCGGTTTACACAAACACTGGCGGGAAGATGAAACCGGGGGGGCAACTGAGCGGCCCCGGAATGGTCATGACCCAGCTGGACCCAGGGGATGGAGTCTCCACTTGCCCTGGCTATAACTGTCGTGAGGCTCGACGGCGGCACGATTGAGTAAAGCGGGAAGAGTGGAACAAAGCGTCCTCAGAAGCTTCTGACTCCAAGGAGGAGGCGACGGGTGAGTTGTGACATGCAAGGGAAGCTTGCGCAATGGTCGCAATGTCTAACAACTCGAGGCACGAATGCCCGTGTAGTCGGGGGTCGCCCAGGCCCCTGTTAAAACACGCCCTTTGTACATGGCCCCTCTGTTGAAGAGGGTTTGGCAGCAGACCGGGATGAACTATAGCCACACAGGGTGAGCTGCTCTGCCACAGTCACCTCGGGACTCGATCATGAAGCTAGCGCTGAAGCGGTCACATATGGAGGAAGCCAAAGGCTGTGACTACCATATACCCCAGGAGCCTCTGAAAGTTCTTTCAGTGGGACCCTTTCTCACTTCAACACCAGCTGAACACATTCTCATTGGAGAGACGTGTTAGACCGAGTCCATCTCCAAAACTGAAAAAGAGATACTCAGCCCGTGGGCGAGATTACTCTCTTCTAGTTGACCTGAAGACCCAACGGGCTCTGGAGCACTCGAGGGGAAGGACACTGTACTGATACTCCACCCTTACACGCCACACACAGGATGGCCTGCGGTGCGGAAGGTAGAGATCTAAAGCACATGTCTTTCAGGTCGGAGCTGCAGACCAATCTTGGGCCAAGATGGTCACGACCCACCACCTAGTAGCACGAAGAACGAGTTTACAACTGGCCTTCGTACCGGCTGGAGGAGCGGCTATATCAAATCCTTCGCCAGCAGGATAAGATAAGCACGCACAACTCAGGAGCACTGCTCCACACTCGGTGTGATGTATATCACTGAATTTTCAGGAGCACGTCTGCTCAACACCTAATGTGATGATTATCACTGACTTGAGCGGGATAGCCGAGCCTGGGGTAGGGCAGCAAAGTAGAGATAGTGGTGTTAGTGTGCAGTGCAACACTTACCTGTCTCCACTAGCGACAGGGGGACGTGAGAAGGCGGATGACCGGGTCCTCGAACGCCCCAAGCTGCCTGCTGACGACCAAGGGAAGCTGGGGGATGTAAGGCTATTACAGGGTCACACCGCCAGACTGGTCCACTTGGGACTCAGGAACAGAAAATTTGCTCTTTTTCTGAATATGTGGGTACCGCTGACCCCGTTTTTATAGGGGCCAGCGGCGGAACAGGTTCAGCGTTTCCTTTTGCGCTGATGCTTATCACCTGGCTTGGCAGCGCCTGGAGCAGGCTGGGCGCCCCTTCCACGGTCGGCTCCACGCCGGAACCTGGGTGAAGGCTGCTGCGGTGGTCCGGTGGGAGCTGAGGCGGCTGCGGGCGGACGCCCCCGGCAACGAACAGGCGGAGGATCTGACCTCGGTGGGCGGGTGAAGGCAGCAGCGTCCCTCCGAGGCAGGATGTGCCGGATGGCCTCCGTCTGTTTCTGAGCTGTAGAGAACTTTTGGGCAAAGTTCTCCACAGCGTCGCCGAATAACCCAACCTGGGAAATGGGAGAGTCCAGGAACCGAACCTTGTCTGCTTCTCACATATCGGCCAGGTTGAGCCAGAGATGGCGCTCCTGGACCACAAGTGTGGACATCGCCGAACCGAACGCGCGAGCTGCAACCTTTGTGGTCCGGAGGGCGAGGTCAGTTGCAGTGCGGAGCTCACCCATGAGCTCACGGTCCGAACTACCCTTGTGCATGTTCATGAGTGCCTGGGCCTGGTGGACCTGGAGCAACGCCATGGCATGCAAAGAGGAAGTGGCTTGCCCACAAGCTTTGTAAGCCTTGCCCGTAAGAGCGGACGAGAACTTACAGGCTTTAGAGGGGTGACGAGGATCAACTCTCCAGGAAGCGGCTGCCGTTGGGCATAACTGCATCGCAACGGCCCGCTCCACCGGAGGGATAGCCTCGTAACCCTTCACCGCTCCCCCATCAAGGGTAGTGAGGGGGGAGGAGCCACTCAGGCGGTTTCTGGCAGAGAAAGGTGCCATCCATGCCCTCGTAAGCTCCTCATGCACTTCAGGAAAGAAAGGAACCGGGGCGGCGGACTGAGAACCAGTACGGCCCACCCCGATATACCAATCATCCAACCGAGACGGCTCTGGACACGGTGGAGGGTTCCACACGAGCCCTACCGCCTCGGCGGCCTTTTTCAGCATAGCTGACATTTCTGAATCTGGCTCGGGCAACACTGGTCTCCCGGAGGGAGGCAGTGCAGCCGAGTCGTCATCTCCAGAGTTCAGCTCCCCCTCCGATGCTGCGATTGACATAGTATCCCCTGGAGGGGCCCCAAATGACACGGCTGGCCTGTCCATTACAGAGGGACCAGCGGGATCAATGGGGAGCTCCACCGGTTGCGGTGCGAAAGAGGAGTGAGGGACCCACGGGGCCTGGCCGGGCGGATTACCCCTCACTGTGATCCTCAAATCACCCAGCTTGGACGGCACCCCAGTCTTTCTCTGGGAAGGTAACCCAGAGGAAGAACAAGGGCGGGGCCCAGAGGTGGGGACTGCACCAACGCTTTTGACGAAGGCGAGTATAGATCTTAACACCGAGATGGCCATGTTCCCGCAGTGAGAACATGACTCATCCAGGAAAGCTGCCTCGGCATGCTGTAAGCCCAAACATGCGACACAACTTTCGTGGCCGTCAGAGGGGGATAGCGCCAGACCGCACCAAGAAACGCACGGATAGAATGGCATCTTGAAAAAGACGCACTCACACCCGTGTTGCTCTTTTAGGAAATGGGACCGTCACCAGTGCCGCAAACACTGAATAGTCTTTCAACCAACAGTGAAGCACTCACTTCTCGCCCTCTAACCAACCGTCAACACACAAACAAACAAAAGAAATTTGATGCTGTTAAAACAGCAGTTGAGAGCTGAGAAGCTCGCGATCACCGCTGCACCACGCTGTAGAACACCAACACTGGAGAGGTCTTCCCGCAAGAACACCGACACACTCGCTCGTTGAATACAACAGCACTCTTCAGAGACATCAAAGACGAACGCCTCCGAAGCGAAAGGCAACTAGTGCGTGCATCCACTTCCGTATTTATACCCGCGCCGCGGGGGCGGAGTGTGTGATGCAAATCACGCACGCCAAATTCCATTGGCTCGTTCAATAGTAATCGAAGATGATAGGCCCTCTAGCGCGATCCCATTTCAGTCGACCGTCGACTACGTCTGACGTTATCGACTGAAAGGGAACCAGTCTCTATGTGATGATATCTAGGCGAAAGAGTCTCTATGTGATGGGATTTATCTGACTTCTGTGACGTAAGACAGCTAGCAGATGGTCGGTTTAGCCAGTCTGTCTGCTTCCTGACCTGAGCCCTAGATTGTCATGTTTGAGCTCTAAGACTATGTGCCATATTACAAGAGAGAAGAGCGGCACCATCCCAGGAGGGATGAATACCATCTCTTCTCAACAGGTCAGGTCTGCCCCAAAAACTTTTTCCAAATGTCTATGAACGAAGTGACGTCGAGAGTGACCAACTGAAAGGGAACATGTTTAAAAGCATTATAAATTAATGCATGTATAATATTAATATACATTTTAAAAGCAAATTCTAATATTACTTGTCAATTAATAAACTATAATAACTAGAACTAAAACTTATTTTTTTTCACTATATGTTTGCTTTATCTGAATCTAATTTATTTTAATTATTGGATCTGTAGAAACCTTTTACTCACAAAAACACATTGTCAGTGAAATGGTCAGTTTATTTGTTGCTATTGTACAGAGTTATTGTACAGATGTACATTATTGTACATAAAGCCTGTTATTACATAAACAGATGTATGTAACAAAAAAAAAGGTAATAAATAAATAAATAAATAAAAACTGTTCAAATTCAGGGAATTTATTAACAAATAACTGATTGTTGTTGTTTTTCTACATTTGATTCCTGTCTCTTTTAATTTTGGCATTTTTTGAGTAAGCGTTCAATCAAAATAATTTTCAATAATTTTCTAGTTCTCCAACATAAAAAACACAGTTCTTGTGGCATTCACAGCAACACTTGTTTATTAGTTAACTACACATTGACTTAATGTGAATCGGTAACACTTTACAATAACAGGGCATGAATAATCATGTACTAATACCTCCATTAAAGGTTGTATCAGCGATTTCAGGCGATTCCCAAACAAAAATTATCACATTCATCTAATCTTTCCTTATGATCCGCTAGCTGCCCGCCCCATAAGCAGGCTGTCAAAAAACTGTGTCTCTGTAGGCAGCCTAGGCTCTGAGATCTGCACACAAAAACAAATGGGTACAACCACCACTCAAAATCAAAATACACAGTGTTCTAACCACTGATCTATATAGAATGACTGGATAGCTCATGACGTTCTAAACTGCCATCAGGCAGTGAAGCCACCGGAAATGTTCGAACGGCCATCTTACGATTTCCTACCAGCAGAGGGCTCCAACGGCCGTTATACAGATTTTGGTAGCATCGACGGTACTTTTAAGATGACCCACTGTGCAGCATACAAGTGTAAAACGACGTTCACAAAACGATGTAGAAAAACTGCCCACAGGTTGTAATAAGTAGTAATTTATATTTACAATTGTCGCTATTCCGGTGTTGTTTTCTCCGAGGCAAGAGTAACTTAATTCTTCTACTAGTTTTGTCAAAAGAACCGGTAATGTTACTTCAGTAAGTTACCAAGTCGGTACTGAAATTTTTAAAATGGGACGATACCAGCATTTCTGCAGAACCGGGTAACTTATATTCTCGGTACCCACTAATAGCTGCTTTCAATCACTTCAGTGTTTATATAAGCGTGATCGAGGCTCCAGACTAACTTTTTTACTAGGAGCACTTTAGCCAATGTAGCCTAAGTTATACCGCGATATAAGATACTAGTGTCTGTGAATATTAAACCGCAAAAAACTTGGCTATTAACCCTGCATGTTCTGCTTGTCTCTGTGGGAATGAATGGCGCAGACGCGCGGTTTAATTTACCACACACACAAAACAGAGAAGTACGCGTGACGCTCGCGCAGATTTCAGTCTCTGCTGCCTCACGATATGAGGACATGATGAACTTCCTCTCCAGAGCCGATCTGATAGTCACTTCATGAGCATTTTTACCGATAGTTAAAAACTATCGTCATATCATAACACACACAGAAACTCAAAGGTCTTCACGGCAACCCGTCAAAATAAAAGTTGGGTTAGCTTGAAGAAATTGACTGAAATAATTATATTTGCCTGCTGTTGTATAGTAGATTTAGCTACATCTTAATGTAATGCAATTTTTAATAAGCAGGAAAAGTTTTCGACTTTAAACAAACATCCAATTAAATACTTAGGGTGTTTGAGTGGTAAGAATGTACAGGGAGACTTTAGATTTTAAAACGGTGTCTCCTTAGGCAATGTTATCTCAGTCAAATCATAAAATTTCCTATTGATTCAATAGAACGCGTGAGCTCACTAGGGAATACCAATATGACAGCGCGGTGGCTTCACTGTTTATGACGTCATGAGCTATCTAGTCATTCTATATAGATCAGCGGTTCTAACCAATCACCGACAGGGGCAGGTGTTGTTTGTTTTTGCGCTCGTGCACGGCGCCTGCACACCAAGTCGGAGCTGAAGAATAAGCCAGCGTCTATCAACCCTATGCTATCAACGGACCAGATACATTTAACATGGAAGAGGCAATCCCCAAGAAGAGAAGGAAGGATTAGGGTGAGGGAATACCGTCGTTTTCGTCAAAAAAACGAATAATAATCGGGAAGGCTTTTGAATGAAGAATTGAAATTTTTTAAATCGGACGCCGAGGTTGCACTGTTTCTTCTGGGCAGGTGAGTAGTTTCTAGTGCTGACGTTTTTGTATGTGAACTGTGTGTGAATAAAAAAATATGAGTAAAGGTCGACTAAACTTGGATAGCTCTAGCGAATATCAGATTGTAGGGATTTAGTGTGTGAGTTGCGTTGGTTATATGTGTCTACTTTGATGTGTAGCCATAACAGTGTACTATTAGCAATAACACTAGCCTACGTTCAGGGCTAACGTTAGCCGAATAATAATAATAAGCTGTTATATTATTATTCCAGATAGCTGTTGTTACCATGAGTTTTCCCCATAACGTTAGATCTGTAGCTATATGACTGATTTTGGTCGTTTTATAATACTGCTGCTTCCAGTGAAGCACCAGCAAAACTAGCTGTATGATATGACATGGCTTGACTGCAGATTTTATATACATGCGCTTGCATGATCGTTTTTTTCATTATGCACAAAACGGGAGGGAGGGTTGAGCTAACTTGGTTTGTTTTGGATCTCGCTTCAAACACAAACAGAAGTGACGTCACCCACAATCGCTGATACAACCTTTAAGAGTTACTTCATGAACTCATGATTAGTGAAGATATGAACTAATCATGAACCACTGAAGTGATCCTTAACTATCACGGGTGTCATTATGATTCATGCATGAATAACAGTTGCCGTAAACATGTTATTACATGTTAGTACATGTTAGATATATAATGTTAATGCATAATTAAAGTTTAGGGGCAAACTAAATTATTCAGGCTCCATAAGAAAATAAATAAATAGTCTGACTTTGAAATATATTTAAACAATTTATTAGTCATAATTTAAACTATTGACAATAGCAGCTTCATCATAAACATTACTGAAAGGCACATGATTAATTTGTCAATTTCACTGATCATCCTAATCAAACATAGAAAATACTAAATAATTTGTCTTAAAAGGTCCTAATTTGATTTGGGATATTGTTTCCCATCAAACTAAACCTAGTGTGACTTACAAAAGTTCCTGAGGAATCAGTTCCCAAAACAACGTATTCAAACAGGAAGCATGAACTCGGGTCAGGGAACATTTGCTGGGATCAATAGTTCACTCTCCATCCCGACACAGGACATGATGATACTGTTCATCAGTTCTCTGACTCTTTGAAAAGCCAAACAACATCACTCAACTGGGTTGAATACTAGTTGTAGTACATGTGTATTTGATAATAAGTTTATGATAAACCATGAGCTGAAATTGGTAAGTAGTTAACAGTGAATTAATCATGATGTGTCCCCTCAAGTAAAGTCATGAAACTGTAAGGGCTTTTACAGTCAAAGACCCAGAACCAGATATGAAAAATGAAGACCCAGAGTCAGAATTATAATAAATGAAAGAAAAGTTTTACTGAAGATAGTTTGCAGTTTCATCAGCAGAAGTCAGCTTCAATACTCACACAGGAGTTCGTAGGTCCATTTCCAAGGTCTAAGCTACGTCATTGCTTACAGGTTGAATGATTCTCATTGGCTAAGAAATAGATGAACACAGGAATTTCCCACACATATTCAGATAGACTGAAGCATATCTCCATCAATTATGCAGCTAACACTCGGACCCTGAAGCTAGGCACGTCATGACCTTCCAGGTCACAGATTTGGGTTGCTGAGCGCCAGTCCCGAGCAACAACTCAGTCAATCTCCAATAAAGCCAATGGTTACTTATCCTGTAACCAGGAAGACTTACACACACACACAACACAGCTTTTCCAATGCTGGATTTGGCCAGGCTTTAACTATAAACAGGAGAGTCCTCTCAAAACATCAAGATAATGCGTTCTTTCTCTCAAAGATAGCAAAACTTTAGTCTAACTGGAAAGTAAGGCTTTAACAAAGAAATGATCCCTTAAACTATTGGCTTCAATGACCCCTATATGTTTTTACACGTTGAAGACGTGTTAAAACATATCAGAAAACAACAAAACGTGTCAGAAAACAAGTCCCTATTTTATTTCTGGAATACGGGCTGAATAAGCAAGCACTGTTACAGCATTCAGATAGCAAATACTGACATTTAAGAATACATGGAAAGAACCTTTCAGAAATCACAATGGTAACTTTTATAACAAAGTAAAATCTCCAGTGAAGTCATTCAACTCATTTGATATTTAGAAGGAAATATATTGATTAATATCTTAATTATAATCAATCATTACATATACATTGAAGCAGCAATGGATTCTAATCCACCCCCTTCAACACAGTCATGCATTAATAAGCCATTATTTTATGTTAGTGCATGGTTAGTTAATCATGAGTTAGTAATGATGTGCCCCTCAAGTAAAGTCATGACATAATAATGCAAGAACAAGCCATTACTTTATGTTAGTGTATGGTTAGTTAATAATAAATTAATTATGATGTAAAGTCATGACACAATGATGCACTTACAAATCATAAATGTCATATGTGTTTATTTATATTTTAGTTTATGATTTGTCAAAGATACAAATTGTGTAGTTCTTTTATTTTTATTTATACAATTAAACATATATGGACTTAAAAGAAAGCCCAAACATACCTGTAAAGACACACATAAGGCACATTTATATGCAAAATAGCGCATAAGCTAATGCTAAACAAAGTATATATTAGGGGTGGAACGGTACACAGAAGTCACGGTTCGGTTCATACCTCGGTTCAGATATCACGGCTCGGTACGGTTTCGGTACAATTGAATGAAAAGCAAAACAAAAATGCAGAAGGCATTTTTATAAATGTCTTAAGCCTTGTATTTTTTAAATAATTTTTATTAATAAAGGGCATTGAACCAGTTTATTTGTAGTGCACTGACAATAGTTTTATATAATTTAATTAGTTTATTAATTAAATTAATAAAAAGACAAAGACCTTGCGATATGTTTGGTATGTTTGAATGAATTTAAAATTAATTTGCCATATTTCAGATCAATATATTTGTTTTTCATAATTTTAATTAACCCTAACTTTATTCTCATCTGAATTATAAATAATTGATTTCCGTATAAAATAATACTAGGCTACAATTAAAAACCACATTTGATTTTCTTTTTTTAATCAATGTAGAATGTGTAACTTAGCAGATAAGGAACTCCCGCACACTATCGTAACTTGCAATTTAAAATGAATGTTTATTAACACACAACGTTTCGGTCACACGACCTTCATCAGGAGTATACAAATGTTCAAAATTATCTCTTTTCAGATAAAAAACATGACCAATTACCAGAACTCCATCTGTAAACAATTAAGCTCATTGGAAGTACATAATTAGCACCACATCACAAACAATTACAAATTGTAATAGTTACAACAATCAATAAAGATCAACCTGTAGGTTAACAAGATCATCCAAAACACATAATCAACACGTCATCATCAAACAGCATCAAATTGTAATTCTAAACAGTTGCAACAGTCAGACTCCTTAGCCACTCAAACTCATTGTAAATACCTAGTAGAAACAACATGTCATTCAAAACACTACAAAATCACTATAACATTACATTAAATAATGCTTTCGTCATTCATACCCCTAGGTGATAAAGTTTGAAGAGTGTAAATCCAAAACAATTCACGTCTCTGTTGGAGTAATTCAATGTCGCCACCTCTAGGTGGCAAAGTCACTTTCTCAATCCCACAAAACCGTAAAGAGGTAACATCGTGATTCAAAGTTACAAAATGTGCCGCAACTTGTTTGGTCCTATTATCCGACGCACCTATCACCTGCAGGTGTGCGATGGAGTTTGTTCACTAATTGTCTCTTTGCTGACTGAGAGAGTTTTATCCTACCCACCCTGAGGCTTGCAAAAAAAGAAACATGACTACTTTTCAATTGATCAACACTTTGACGGACAACTGCGCAAACATATTGTCGTTTACGCAAGAAGATGCGGATAAGATCCTTTTCCCAGAGAAGAACGTGGATTTTAACTTATCACATGATGAACACCGGGTGCAACTTGAAAGACTGTACCATAACGAAATGCGTTTAAAAATGCATGGTTCAACATTGAGCGAATATTGGAGGAACAAGAGAATCCCACGCGGTCTGAGAATTCCTAAACCTCGAACATTGTGCAAACAGAACAAACTGTTTTTAAAGAGATGGAGCGAGATTCTTAATAAGTGTTCTATGGATTTGATGCTTCTGATTGTGGAACAAGTATCTGCTGATGTACATCAGACCCACGAAAAAGTCGTCTTACTTGAAGAAAAGATTAAATCTATTTCCCATATTGACTTCGATTCCTTTCTTTCCTCTATCAAGTCGTCTACTGAGAAATACAGAGATTATTTGAAAGATATCAAGTTGAAGAAATACAAACGAGATACAGAGGATTACCTTCGGAATGAAGTTTATCCATGGGACAAGAGACCAGCCACCTTGCCTGACATGAGAGACAGCGTGACCCGAGAGGCCAACGCATTAGTCCGTGGATCATCTGGAGCTACGGCTCGTGTTCGCAATCGGACGAGAAGAAATGGAGCAACCTTTTTTAATGGACAGAGTGATTCTACTGAAAGTGAGTTTACCATCGACAGTGATTCGAGTGCACATGCTTCGACTTCTTTTTTGGACAGACGAGCCCCTCACAAAATGTGCATTTCTCTCCGACGTGTAAACTACTGCGAAGATCGCAAGTCAACATCGTCAACTTCATCTTTGCAGACGACACTGACACAGAAAAAAACTTGATTATTAATAAACAATTAAAATGTCTCCTCATTATCATTACTTTTGCCGATTCTTTGTGACAGCTTTTAGTTGTCAGTGCCACCCTTACATGTTACATGAACACGTCACCACCGCATCAAAAACATGATTGTGTTATGAAAACATGATGAGAAACACCACCTAAACATAGCCTAGCTGCTTAGAAAGAAAACACAGAACGAATAGAGTAATGCGCATACGTCCATCTCGCGAATGTACAGTCTTCTTCTGACATCTTCACCCATTAGCTGCTTTTCCACTGGCCAGCGCGAGCACAGAGGCCGAAATCACTCCTGTAAAACCCGCCCTAAACATGCCTTCACTGGACTGTGTCACACAACACAAAGGTACACCAGCAAGAGGGAGATGAATGAAATAAATCGCTATATAAATATGTCAGAAGTTGTCATTTAGTCTTTATTTACAAACTTGGACACCAAACGCGGCTATTGACCGACCACGAACAGGTAATAACTTGCATTTCTCATTCGTTAATGTCTCGCGGTCTTGATGTTTTTATTTTTTTTAACACTTAAATTTTGCGCTAAAAGTATGTTGTTCAGTAAAATATTACTGAAAATTGATTAGTAATGCCTTACACTACTGCGTTACAGCTAAAAGTAATATGTTACTGTAATGCATTACTTTTGTAACGCATTACTCCCAACACTGGTTATTAGTCTATTTTCCACGTTTGGTTAAATGGATCTGTGTAATTAATGGCTAAATAATAATTTCAAGTATTTGTCACAAAGCTGTAGATGGCAGATTATGATATTAAAGTATAAATTTATGCAGTATAAAATGATATGTTTAATTCAAATTTAGATTACTTCTTATTTATTCTTACGGAGCCTGATTGATTCAGCTTACCCCTAAACGTAAATTAATGCATTTAGCCATGAACATGTTATTACATGTCAAGTCAAGTCAAGTCACCTTCATTTATATAGTGCTTTTAACAATATGGACAGTTTCAAAGCAGCTTTACAGTGATAATAGGAAATTTAAGTAACAGAGATTGTTTTGGCTTTACAGCAGTTCTAGAATAAAGTTATTGTCCAGCTAAAGTTAGTTTTGATTGATTTACTTCCGTCGCAACAATCATTAGTTTTTAAACTTAGGGGCCACTAACACAACACCGTTCTAACAGAAAATTCTTTAATGCGATCGGGCCGCTCATTTGCATAAAACAGTGCCTGGTGGATCTGAGAATTTTTTATCGCTTCCACGAAGCCACGTGAATCGGAATTATCCCGACAATGTTTTATCAGTACAGAGGTAAAGGGAAGGGACCTTCACAAGGGAGAGACTAGTTGACACTTCAGGACTGCGTTGTCGTCGTGTCCAGGCAGAAGTCCTTGATCAGATCCGGATACGGCCTGGATCCGGCGGACTGAGGTAAACCTCGGGATAAACAGAGACAAATATTAGCGTAGACACCATCCTTCTTATGATGTACAAAGTACATCAGGATTTATGGGAAGTGTTCCCGGTTCCGGCTGATCTAAACTATGCAGCCTAACATTGAATTATAGAAGTCTATAATGCGTTATGTGTATGCTAAGCCAAAGAGATGAGTTTTTAGTCTAGATTTGAACTGACAGACTGTGTCTGCTTCCCGGACAATGTTAGGAAGATTGTTCCAAAGTTTTGGTGCTAAATAGGAAAAGGATCTACCGCCAGCTGGACCAGCTGTAGTTTGTATATTAAGCGTGCAGGGCAACCACCCATAATAGCATTACAATAATCTAGCCTTGATGTCATGAATGCATGGATGATGTCATGAATGTTCTGCATTTGTCATTGAGAGAATATGACGTAATTTAGATATATTTTTTAGATGGGGAAAAAAGCAGTTTTACAGATAATATTCACGTGACTTTCAAATGAAAGATTGCTATCAAAGAGCACACCCAGGTTCCTAACCGATGACAAGGACTTGACAGAGCAGCCATCAAGTGTTAGACAGTATTCTAGGTTATTACGTGAGGAAGGTTTTTGTCCAATAATTAGAATCTCTGTTTTTTTTTTCAGAGTTAAGTAGTAGGAAATTACTAGTCATCCAATTTTTTATATTAGCTATACATTCTGTAAAATTGATGAATTGGTAAGTTTCATCAGGGCATGAAGAAATATAGAGCTGAGTATCATCAGCATAACAGTGAAAACTAATGCCATGCTTCCTAATGATATCTCATAAGGGTAGCATGTACAGAGTGAACAGCAACGGTCCTAGTACTGAGCCTTGTGGAACGCCATACTGATAGTTAGATAGTTCTGTTATTCATGCATGACTCATTATGACTCCTTTCATAGTTAAGGATCGCTCTTTAGTGGTTCATGATTAGTTCATATCTTCACTAATCATGAGTTCATGTTGAAGTAACCATTAATTCAGGAATTAGTAGATGATTATTCATGCCCTGTTATTGTAAAGTGTTACCTGTGAATCTAACAAAACATTTGCTCAAAATGACACAGAACAATGCTTTTTAATATGAGTCCTTAGATTACTTGATTTGGTGAAACTCTTCCCACACTGAGTACAGTAGTACAGCTTCTCTCTAGTATGAAGTCGCTCGTGTGATTTTAGAGAATCAGAAAGAGTGAAACTCTTGTCACAATATGAGCACTTGTAAGGTTTTCTCCAGTATGAATTCTTTGGTGCTGTTTCAGATGCTCAGCTTGAGTAAATCTCTTCCCACAGTCGCAACACACGAGCTTTTACTTCATTATGTGTTTTCTGATGCTGTTTAAAACAGAACTGCTGAGAAAAACTCTTTCCACAGAGAGAACACACATAAGGCCTCTCACCTGAATGAACTTTTAGGTGATCTTTTAGATCTGATGATGAAATAAAATCTTTACCACACTGATCACAGTTAAATGTTTTTTCTCCAGAGTGAATGTGCAGATGATACTTGAGACCTGATTCACCAGTGAAACTCTTCCCACATTGAGTGCATGTATACGGTTTCTCTCCAGTGTGAATTCTCATGTGTATGTCAAGGTTTCCTTTCCGTGAGAAACTCTTTCCACACTGAGTACAGGTGTGCGTCTTTTTGGATTTTGTTCTCTGAATTGTAAAATTATGTTCCTCCTCTTCATTCAGTTCTTTTCTTTGCTCTTTCACTCTCACCTGGTCTAAAATAAACATAAATACAGTTTGAATCAGTTCAAGTGAACCATTATTTATTAGCAGAAAGCAACAGAGATCAGATATTTAACTTTTTGTCGTCATTCACTTAATATAGTAAAAATATGTTTGACAACTAGGGCTGTCATAATATTGCAGTACCACGCTGCTGACAAGCCAACCGCAGAGGAATGCAAGTAACCGCGATATTTTCGTGTTTTTTTTTTTTTTCATAAGTCTATACCCTTGTTTTGAACTTTGTGCATGTGTATTAAATGTTAAATAAGTTAATAATGATAACAAGACTGTTTTTATCATGGTGATTTCTACAGAGGCTTTGTGGATTTGCACTTAAAGGGCCACTATTATGAATTTTTGAAAATGACCTTTCATGTAGTGTGCAACATAGCTCTAAGTTTACATTTACATTTATTCATTTAGCTGACGCTTTTATCCAAAGCGACTTACAATTGCTATATATGTCAGAGGTCGCACGCCTCTGGAGCAACTGGAGTTAAGTGTCTCACTGTGGATTCGAACCCGGGTCTCTCACACCACAGGCATGTGTCTTATCCACTGCGCCATCACCACCCCGAAGTCGAGTCAAATGAAATTAATTGTTTTTCAAACGAGTCATATGCCGTTTCGTCGTGACGTCAAGATGAAACATTAGCATATTGCCCGCCCCCTTACTGCACGCGCAGACACCAGGGAAAACTTGAACCTCGAACCGGCAGATGATTCCTGTGGATACTGGACAGCATCATGTCGAGAAGATGCTGTGCTCTACAATGTGAAGGTAAAGCCAGTTTTTCTCAAAGCCAAGGACGAGCATGTGAAGAATCAGTCGTTAAAGTCCCTGTAAAGTCAAAATTAAGTATGTGTTCTGAGTTTGTCATATCACAGAAAAATGTGTTATTAGCCACCCTGCCAAATTTGAATGATAAAAAAGAAAGTAAATAAAATAAGCTATCAAAATCTTGAAAAAATGAGCAGTAGTCTCTGCTCTCAAACGCTGGGGGCGTGTCTGCTGACTGCGCTGAAACCACGCCCACTTGCGGTAAAGCTGCCGTTGCCACACCGAACTGTCACCCGCTACAGCCGCAATGGATGCTCCTAGCAGCTTATTAGGTTAATTATAATAATTTTAACATAAGCACACAAGGCAACTTACACTCATTGGTGGGCACGCACTGCTGATGATGGCACCAGTTGTCGGCGCGACGGGAGGCTGGAGGCCGGAGGCCGAGGCGGGAGATAGTCGGTTCGGCCTCATTCACCAGTAACAGCGGATTATCATTGAATCCCAGTTGTCTCCGACGAAAGTGTATAAAACTATCCCGTGTAAAATGATCTCTACAGAGGCGGGTTTTGGTGGTGATCCTCAGCTCTCCATCAAGGTGGCTCTTTACAAAATTAATCCACCTCTTCTTGATGTGATCGTTTTTAGGAAATGTAAATAAGGACACCGATTTGTTTTGTACGTGATCGCAACCAAGTAGTATACATTTCCGAGACGAAGACATAGCTAACTAGCAAACTGTACGCTGTAGTTACTAATAATGACAGTAACTCGCGATTGAGTGGCAAACTGATGCGAATGTGCTCTATTTATATTGTTAGTGGAGTGGCCAGCCTCAGTGGCTCTAGTGCGTCATCAAGTAGGGGCGTGTCCCGGAGCTCAGGCGCTCCAGTGCGTCATCGAGCCCCGTTTTTGACCCGCCCAAAAAATCCGGAAAATAGCAATGGTGAAAAACTGTTTAACGGTCTAACTCCACAATTCAGTACTTCACAGTTCACAGTCTTTGTAATATGTTTTAGCAATACATTTCTAACATTTATAATGTGTTTACAATTTTTTATTTTAATTGTCTTTACAGGGACTTTAAATTAATCTTTACCATAATACCCTAGCAGTATAATCCTAAACTTTTGCTGTTCCCTTTATTTTACTAAGAACTCCTACTTAAAGGGGTGGTAAAATGCCCTTTTCACAAGATGTAAAATAAATCTCTGATGTCCCCAGAGTGTGTGTGTGAAGTTTTAGCACAAAATACCCCACAGATATTTTTATATAGCATGTTAAAGTTGTCACTTTTTGAGGGTTAGCAAAAACGCTCCGTTTTGTGCCTGGCCCTTTAAAAGCTGCCTCAGAGGGCGGGGTTAGCAGCTGCAACTACCTCACGCAGACACACTAAAATGACAGAAACTGTTCTGCCTTTAATGTTAAAACAGAGTCAGAAAAAGATGGAGAGACTCAAGAAGGAATGACAACATGTAGAATGCAACAGGACAGCTCTGAATGGTTAGTTGATGAATTTATGTTGCTGATGTGGAGTTAACTATCTTCAATTAGCATATTCTGTCATGACAATCAATAAATCGCTTGTATAGGAACTGTTGTGAGATGCACACAGAGTGACTTTTTATTGCATGTGAAAAGAAGGATGCTAAAGTTTGAGCTGACTCACAAATGTACTCTTATACAACAACTTTTCCTCTTCTCAACATGGACTGCGTGTTCCCTGGGGCGGGGTTTATGTACATTTTAGGGTTTCTGATGTCACTAACCCGGGAGGAATGTCGTGTAGTCCCTACCAGACGTTTGTTCTGGTCCTTTTCTTTAAAAGCAAATATCTCCATTTGCTTTGAACTTTGAGCATTGTAACTTTGCAGATGTTGTTTATGCTCAAACAGCAACATTTCACACTAGCTAAAGTTAGAAAAGTGAAATCGTGTTTTACCACCCCTTTAAATCTTGGAGTTCAATGCAGGATTCACAAATCGCTTGCTCTTGCAAGATAGTGTTCAAAATACTTAGTTTTGAGTTTTATATTGTGTAGGTCTCCTGCTAACTCTGGCTAACTCACATTAATATTACTGTCTAACTGAAATTCTTCTGCTAATCAGTTGTGGACCACTATTACCTAAAACCGTGTCTATTAATGCAGATTGTCTGTCGTTCTCACTAGTTTGAGTGAAGATTAAGCATGAAACAAGATTTGTTTTACCAACGTTTACGTTACATCAGACATTCAAGCTAGAGCTCGGCTAATGTTTTGAATAACTTGCGTGCATAAAACAATAACGATAAATATTCGATATTGTCAATGCGCCAAAAGCGGAATGAAACTCATTTGAACCGCGCGCCACACGGACCATTTATCCGCTCGGCTCAAAGTCCAAATGGCAGCGCAGTACGACCTCACTAGAGCAGATACGTTTACTCCAAGGGTGTAATCCATCAGCCGGACACTGAAGCCTCCCTGGGGCCGCCATTGTAGCAGAACTTCACCTGCTGTTAGCATTCCATTGATTCCCATTCATTTTGGCGTCACTTTGACAGCGAATAACTTTACATCTGAGGCATCCAAAGACTTAATTTGTCCATTATTTATTTCTAAAGAAACACGACAATGTATAAAAGGCTCCATTACTTTGTATCTCACGTTATGGCCCCATAGAAGCCATTTTTGTAAAAATAGGCTAACGATTGCATCATAACCATGCGACTCTCTGTCGCACAGTAGAGAAATTACCGTGTATACAGGAGGAGAAGCTTGCAGGCAATCTTTCACAGTCTATGAGGCAATCGGGGGGACATGGAGAAATAAAGTCAAGGGAGAAGCCCATATATAGAGAGTCCATAAAAGCAACGGGACAAAATATTTCAACAATGCTTTTGAGGAATTGGAAATAATTTGGTATGAGGCAAGTAGGGATGGATACCATAACCCGGTGTTAAACGGGCCCCAGGGCTGAATTTTGAAAGACCGTTGTATCGATAAGCTCGGACGTTTATTGGTTCTGCTGTCGGTACTGGAGAAATTAAGAAAATACATACTTATTATTGCTATAAAGACGTAATCTTGAACATGTGTATCTCGCCAGCCAGTTCTATGTATAATAATAGTAAACCATTTGTCTGTGATGCAATTTTACTATTCGTGATCTTTCACGCGAAGCCACTGTGAATTATGGCCGTTTCACACCGCAAGCGTGAGCAAGAACTGGAGTAGGCTATGGCAGAAAAGAAAATGCAGACTCAAAAATATTTATAGAAAATTTACGCATTTAAACTTGTTTTTATTATTTCCCAATCGTTTCCCTGCACTTGTTCCACTTGCCCGAGCTTAGCGCTTGTTTAACCTGGCTGGACATGTGGCAGAGAAGAACTAAATAAAACATTGATGTACACGTGATTGCAAGGCCTTTGTGTGTGGGGGTGTTTTGTTTGATACTGCAAGGCTATATTTATTTTATTTTTATTTCCTATATTATTTGATTGCCATTACCTGTTTTCATACAGAAGTTTAGTTTCCTAAATAAGTAAATATATCACATTTGTTTAAGTTGAACATTGGAAAAACACTGCACTTAGATCTGTGCATTTCCCAAACCAGGAGTTAGGGTTGGGCCGATCGTGATGGCTGACAGACATCAAGATGTTTAGCCGGAATCGCGCTTCATGCTTGGTACGTGATTCACCACAGCCAAAATAACGAAAGATGAAGCGCGTCCGTCTTTGGCTCAGCGCCAGCCATAACGCGAAAGCACAGTTAGAATCTGGCAGTTGTCACGTCACTGTACAATTCGCTCCTTAGTGGTCAGATGCTGCAGAGTTTGCCGAAATCGAAATTGCTGATGAGATATAGAGGAAAATATCTAGTGGAAAATGATGTTACATTATCATGTAATAATTTATATAGTTCTATTGTATTTGATTTGTTCAAAACAATTATGTTCTATTAAAGAAAAGATAGAAAATAAATCTTTGTGTTTGCTGTAAAGTGGTTAGAAACAATGAAATCAGAATCGGCTAAAATCGGTATCGGCAGGCCAAACTCATGAAAAATCAGAAATCGGAATCGGCCTAGAAAATTTTAATCGGTGCATCTCTAGACAGAACTAAACATTCAAACGTGGTTACACTTCAGATCTGGGATATTATTCTAATTTTATTTTAGATTTCGGCTTCCAGAGATTATAAAAAGAAGATATTTGAGATTAAACCATTACAAACTAAACGCATTCTGTCTAGCGCAACTTCCTTCCCTTCACAGCGATGTGCTGTCATTTCTTCCTAAAACCCAAGCGTAGGCCTACCGTCAGAATCAGCCCGATCGGTGATTGTTGTAAAATGCAGTCTCTACTGTTGCTAAATTTCAGACGCATTTAATCATTGAAAGAGCTATTAAAAGCACAAAAATCTGCGCAAGAGCTGTTCACAAGGCGAAGCGCCCTCCGAAATGGAATGCAACGAGACAAGAAAAGTATACTTAACTTTGGGCTTCATCCAAATCTTTGTTTAATTGTATTGTTTTTTTGACCATGTGTTTGTACTTGTTTTTGCTTATCATATCCAATCTCATATAAAACAAAAAAGCCTGCACACTGCTGCATAACAAATATATATTTTTGTTTTGTTTTGTTAAAGCATTGCTATAGATATTTTACATTTCAAAATACAAAGCAAACGTTAATTATTACCCGAATAATTAAAAAAAAAACACTAAAAAGAACCGATAAGAATACTGTTAAAGTACCGGATCGATAAGCAGTATCGGTAAGAGTAATAATACCGTTATAACCTTAACAATACCCATCGCTAGTTCTACCTCAGGTTTGTGAAATGTTCACTTGTTTGGCAAGTGTTTGTTGTGATATGTTCTGACAATAAAAAGTAGCCTAGTTTACGCTCTGGTTTTTACAACTTTCATTAAGGAGCAAAAATCTGCCTTTAAACTTGAAAGAAAAAAAGATTTGACATTTATCGTAATAATTATCGACATCAACTGATAGGCTATAAAACAATTATGGTGAATTTTTTTTTGGCCATATCGCCCAGCCCTACGGTATAGGAAGCCTCAGGACAGCTGACATTGTTATGACAATAGGAGTTTTTGTTTTTGACGCGTTCTGTAAGCGGTAAACCAGTCACAACAGACTGAGCTGTCTGGCCAATCAGAAGAGAGTAGCTCGTGGAAAGGAGGGATTTAAAGAGATTGATTCATCTGACGAGTCGTTTGAGAATCACTGAAAATCTGTCAGGGTCCGAAATTAACTTTTTGGCTCGCCTGCCATGGGGACTGGTAGATGAAAAAATACACCAGCCAAGCATATTTTTTACCGGCCAAAATAATAAACAGCCTTTTTGTGTCACATATACATTCATTTCAGTACATTTAATTGAGATAAGGTATTATGTTGAATGAATAAGAGTACATAGAAGTCAAAACAGAGCAACAAATAGTAAGACATGGAAGATGTGAGCATGAAACTAGTGCTCATAACAGTACATTTGAAGGTTTTGTAAAACTATCAGATACTCTACCGATTAATACTATCAGTTAAACAGTTTAAAAGTAAAAAATGTTTTAAAAAAAACAGTATAGGCTATAGCCTATATTTTTTAAATCACTCACGGGGTGCGTCGACCCGCAACCACACAAAAGACATATTTCGCTGAGCAAGCAAAATGAAGAGAGTGAAAAGAGCTAGTGTGCGGGACCATTTAGACAGAAAGGACGACGAAGTTACTTGCAAAATATGCTACAAAAAATGCTACAAAATATGCTGGTATTAAAATAAAGCAGTAGGCCTAGTGCAAGTACAATGCAATATCACTTGCGAAGCAAACATTCACAAGCAAATGAAAAGCGCTTTCCGAAGTTGGCCACTCTAGCGAGACGTTATCTCTGTATTCCCGGGACATCTGTGCCATCGGAGACCCAGACTAACCCCACATCATGTAGACATGTTACTTTTTTTAAGTAAAAACTAGACACGCGGCCAGCTATTTTTATTTGACAAAGAAAAAAAACGTAGTCTGATGGAAAAAAAATAATATTTTTTTTAAAGTTTCAAACTGATTCAGTGTTTTCTTTTAGTCATCTTAATTTGTTAATTAAGTTAAAAATATATATATATTTAGTGTAGGTCTATTTTAGGTTTTTTAAATATATTATTTCATTGTTTTACTCTGCTGCAGGTGAGTGAAAATGTGATGTGAATCCAGGTTTTGTTGTTGATCTGTTCTTCATGCTGCTGTTTGCACGTTAAAATAAACCCGTGATAATTTTTATTTTGTATTTTTAAGGAGTCACAGACACTCGTTAATTTTTTTTATTTATTTAATGCCAATTAAATATTATAATCTTATCAGTCGGTTAATAATTGGATAACGAGTGGCGGTTGTCGGTCGAGAAAATTAAACGAAATGAGCATCCCTAAGAGCCATCATGCCAGATATTTTATAACATTACAAAATGCAATTGTAATAAACATAATTACATTACTATTTTGGAATGAAACATTCAACCGCCAGTGTGGCGGATAGCCTTTTGAGATTTATTTGCCAAACGGAAAATCTACCCACATTTGGTGCTTGCCGGGTGTTAATTTTGGACCCTGGTTACATTAGTTACTGAAAATGTACTCCTTTTGTGCATGCTGACCACATCTTAACACTTATTTAATTAGCAACAAATAAATATAAATAAATCAAAATAAATAAATAAATGGTTATAATACCGCATTTATTCTGAATGTTTGTGACTAGGGTTGGGTTCTCTTACGAGAGTATCTCTCGTACTGCGTAATATCTTACGTTACGGGGAAAACTTCTTTTCCACGAGATATTGAAGCCAAAAATTATCCTGAATTTTGAATTAATGTAAAACGCTGTGCAGCAGCATGCAGACATAGGCAAGACGGCTTGCGCGCTTATTGGCTCATTTCGCGCCCATTTCGTCACGTCCCGCCAGAAAGGGCGTGGTGTCGCCCTATAAACATAGCTCAATTAGGCTGGTACAACTGATTTTCATCTCTTCTGCGAAGCATCACCGCATCGCTGGATCCGGAGTGAGAAGCCACACCGTATGAGAAAAAGCCTTTGAGTCTGAAGTCACTGGCATCGCCGCCTTTAGCCGCCGTACCTGCTACGCTTTCCGGCGTTATAATCTTTTCTGCAAGTGTGTGTGTGTGTGTTCGCCGCTGCGACACACATTTTTTCACTGTCTCTCTCCCTCTCCTAAAAGAGCTGCGTTTTTTTCAAGATGCATAGATCCTGCGGCTCGTGCCGAGCCACACTCAGTGAAGTGGATCGCCATGTCATCTGCGTTTCCTGCCTGGGTGAGGATCATGCGGCTCTCGCTCTCGTCAACGGCGGATGCCCTCACTGTGAGCTACTGCCGATGGTGACTCTGAGGACTCGCCTGGCATCATTCTCAGAGCCTGCACTTCAGCCCGCTGTAGCGCCGCGCCGTAAAAGCGCCGTGCCCAGCGCGGCCCCAAGCCTTCTCCTGCCCGCGAAAGCTCGCCGGTTTGTCCGCCAGCTTCACCGGCATCGCTCGAGTCCCTAACCGACGGATAGCGGCCGCCGTCTGCCGCCGCTTCCGCCATTGAGGTCGACAAAACAGCCCCGAGCCTACTCCAGCCCGTGATAGCTCGCCGGTTCACCCGCCAGCTTCACCAGCTTCACTCGAGTTGCTCGCTGACGGACAATGGCCGCCGTGCGCCGCCGCTTCCGCCGTTAATGACGACGAGATAGCTGCATCTGTAGAGAAGGCCAGCTGCTCTATCCTGGCGTCGGACAGAGAGGACTGGGCGAGCTCTGTGGATCTCCCCCCCTCTGTCCGCGAGTCGTCAGGGAAACGGGTCAGCATCAAAACCGCTGCGCGGCTAGCTTTCTTTACGTTACAAGAAAGCTACCCCGCCCCCCATGGACATGCGTCACCGGCGAAATGAGGAAAGAGTGTGTTTTGGTCCCGCCGAGGCCGGACCAATCTCCATTTCTCAAACATTTCTCAGCTCCTCTTAGTTTGAACAGCTGAAAATGTCAATATTGCAGCAATGAGCCTGTTGTATAACACGCACACCTGCAAACAAACGCCAACACACACAAACTGTAATGAAGCTCTCTTATCTGCTCGAGCTATTTTAAGCTTTTGTCGTTTCCCCCTTTGGCTCAATGGCGAAACCCAAGGCCTTCGCACGGAAGACCCGTGTTCAATCCCAGGTCTCGCAGCAGATAAAATTTAGTCTCGCCGCGGCCAGACTTGCACCGAAACTTTTTGCTCGTTCAGTTCCAAGAAAATGCGACTGTTCCAGTGTATTTTGCAGTAAACAAGCCGGTACCATGGCCCGCTTGCCTGCACAAAAATGCCGTTTCCACGGCGACCCAGAAAAATCATATAAGCAGTGTTTATTTTTTCTGGTATTCCGGCCACAGCCGATGGTGTTATGAGTGTAATAAAAATGCCCACAGCCCAGTGTTCATTTCTACACACAAACACAGCCCGCCACAGTGCAAGGCTCGCACAAAATGAGATCGACTCATGTCATTGTGCATTAAATGTAGTGAATGTGCCCACAACCCAGTGCCCACAAACACTACACACTGCATGTGCCACGTTTTCTGTAAAACGAAACCAACACACATACAGTCAGCTAAGACCCACGGTGTTTAAGTCTCGCCGCGGCCAGACTCCACCGAAACTTCTCGCTCGTTCAGTTCCAAACAATGTGACTGTTCCAGTGTATTTCGCAGTAAACAAGCCGGCACCACAGCCCACTTGCCTGCACACAAATGCCATTTTTACGGCGACCCAGATAAATCCCAAGAGAGTGTATTTTCTGGTATTCCAGCCACGGCCGATGGTGTTATGAGTGTTGTAAGAATGCCCATGTCTCAGTGCCCATTCCCACACACAGACACAGCCCGCCACAGTTCAGGGCTAGCACAAATAAAATCCACTCATTTCGATTGTGCAAAAATGTAGTAAATGTGCCCACGACACAGTGCCCAAAAACACAACACGATGCGTGTCCCTCGTTTTTTGTAAAAACGAAACCGAAACACATTCGGTCAGCACAAGCCGCAGGTGTTCTCAGTGCAGTGAATGTGCCCGCCGTCCCGCGCCCACAATCCTTCACAGACACGCTCAACCCCACAGGGTTTGTCCCGCTCGCTCCCTTCGAGCGAATTCGCGCTCGAATTCGAGCGCGACCAGGCTGCCCACCGCGATTGGAGCACCTCCCGCCTCGCACTCTATAAACACAGTGTTTATGTCTCAGCACACCGAAGCTCTGCAGCCGCCGCTATGCCGCGGCCAGAGCCCGGTTTTCATTCTACCCCTAGCTATTCACGCAGATGCGTGGGCAAAGCTTCCCGGGGTATCAGAATGGGTGTTGAACACTATAAAAAGAGGCTATTCGCTACAGTTTGCTCGACGTCCCTGCCGTTACACGGCGCCAGTCGAAACCACGGTAAACATGAAGTATCTCATCTACTTCGAGCCGAAATAGTGAAACTGCTGAGCAAAGGGGCCATAGAACCTTTATCTCAGGCTCAGAGCGAAGGGGGGCTATACAGCAGATATTTTCTGGTACCGAAAAAAGACGGGGGTCTCAGACCCATTCTAGATCTGCGACAGCTGAACAGAGTGCTTATGAAGCGCCAGTTCAGAATGCTGACAACCAGGAAAATCCTCGCGGACCGGACCGTCTGTCCAGAAACAATAGCCGCGTTTCCACTGCCGGGCCAGGGCCGAGCCGTGCTAGTGCGTGCCAGGGCCAGTCGCGTTTCCACTGTCACTTCCGGTGCTTGAGCGGGGCTTACTCGGGGCCAACGGCCAGGATTTCTGGCCCGTCGAATACCTTGGGCCAAAGCAGGCCAGCTCGGGCTAGAGGCGTGGTCAAGGTAAAAGGCGGAGTTTATCGGTGTTAGGGAAAGGTATGGTCTGCGGCAAGATGCACATTTCACTTTTTTTATATCGCGCAAAATTATCGCTGCTCGAAATGGAGAATCGCCTGTACTGGTCTGTCGAGGATACCAAAGCTCTTCTGAGCATTTGGGCAGAAGAAAGAGTACAACGTCAATTTGACGGCGTGTGCAGAAACGAGGATGTTATCAAGTACATCGTTGCTGAACTTGCTAAGCTGAGTATTAGCCGAACAACGCTTCAAGTTCGGGATAAAATAAAAAAGTTACGGGCGCAGTACAAGGCGATTAAAACGCACAATGGAAAAAGCGGAGCCCAAAGAAGGAATTTTCCATGGTTCGATTTGATGGACAGTGTGCTGGGTCACCGTCCTTCTGTTAGTGGCAAGACAAGTCGGGACACTATGGCAGCCACGGCCGGTGAGTTAATATGCTATCTTCCTAACTTTTAAATAAAATAATTAAATATTGTATAAGTGGCTAACGTGCGTGTTTATGTTTTGTGTGCTAGAATCGTCATCCCAGAGTGTTTTATTTGACTCAGAAGTGGAGCAGGGACCGTCTACACTTCCACTGCTAACGTCGACACCTGGTATGCAAAAAATATACAAAATACACCACAGAAGTATTCAATGTTTTGTTAGTTTCTTTGTCAGTATGTAATTAACGTTATGTGTATATATGTTTATTACAGAGAGACATGACGACCCTGAAGATCTAACCATAATAAGAGGAGGATCACATCACATTCCACAAAGGACTATACCAGGTATTTACTATTTATGCGCTTAATGTACCTGCTGAATATATGTAACAGACTTTATAGTTTGGTATACTGTATGTGCTATATACCACAATCTATAATCTATCAGAAGACATCTCAAATATCCTGCTTATTTGTGTGTCTGCTTTTACAGAGAGTCGCAAACGCAAAGCTGTAAATTTGGCATCAAGGGAGTTTTTGCAGTGTATGCAGGACATAACACAGCAACAGATGAAAGAAGAGCGTGAGCTAAGAAGAGAAGAAATGAAGAAAGAAATGATGATGAGACGAGAGGAATTGGACTATGATGCACAACTCAGACGGGAGGAGATGTCACAAAGACAGAAAGAATCGGAGTCTTTTGCATCAGTCTTCAGTCATTTGACCGTAGCCCTTCTCCAGAGGAAGTAACTTAGATGGACAAAACATCTATCTTTCCTTAATGGAAACGGTTTCCTTAATGCCTTAAAAAAATTGTGTAAATAGTAGGCTACTTCTTAAAATCACCTGCTGTTCTGTTTGTAATGTATGCACATTTGTAAGTAGTACTTCTCAAAAGCACCTGTTTTGTTTCATTTGTATGTATGCTTTATAAGTTTTATAAGCACCTTTGTATTTTTGCACTCTGATGTAAACTTAATATATAAATAAAGTAGTATCTGTGCTATTATAACTGAGGCAAATGGAAATCATGCTTATTAAGGGGCACATTATCAAAAGCAAAATACACATTATAGTAAAAATTATACACCTTATATAAGGCATATATGTAAAATGAATGTTACTTAAATACATTCTTTATTAGTAATTCATTGTTGGTTCATGTTATTTCACACTGCATATACGTTAGCAAAAAAAAACTTTAGATTTCAATACTTAGCAATATTTGGCATTTGCTTTAACTAAGATGAATACATACTGTGTAGTAAATGCTCACTATTAGTTTTTATTATATAAAGTATTTAACTAATGTTAACTTATGAAAACCTATTGTAAAAGTTACCTACATGATAATTTACTAAAATATAAAGACTTTGTGACTCAGATAAGCCATTATTGCAGGTATTCGTATAGACTTCTATGCATACTGATGGACACATTATTTAAACGGCTGTCTGATGGGCACCTTTTGTATTCTATAATGCAAATACGGTCCTAGTCAGTAGAACGATAATTAAGCGAAGACATTTATTGGTATAGACTACTATGCATACTGATGGGAAACATTATCTAAACGGCTGTCTGATGGGCACCTTTTGTATTATGTAATGCAAATACGGTCCTAGTCAGTAGAACGATAATCAAGCAAAGACATTTATTGGTATAGACTACTTATAGACTACTATGCATACTGATGGGCACATTATTTAAACGGCTGTCTGATGGGCACCTTTTGTACTGTAAACAGTGTAAGCAGTTTAACATTTTAAAGTACCATTAACAGAAGTGACCACAGCTAAATAAATTTCAACAGACATATACTTACAACTGCAATTTAAAAAAAACTGTAGAGCTAAGTATGTTTGATTTTATTTAAAAATAGTGAGAAGATTGTTAAATTGTATGTTATTAAAACAGTTTTGCAGTATTCACTCTGAATGCTTAAATGGCCTATTGATCTGATATTGTCTGATGTAACCATGTACCATTTAGGATACAGAATTGTATTCAAGTCACAAAACAGGGTTACGCCAAATCTTCATTTCAAATATTTTATTTGTAACAAACACAATATAACAACAACTTACAATTATTGCTGCTGCATGAATAACTGTTGCAGAGCACTTCTTGCATCTGAACGCTCATCACCAACATTGCAAAGTGAACGTTGTCCGACTGACAGCAAACAGGTTGGCTACTGTCCTGTACTCTTTTGTTGCTGCTAGTTTATACAATGCAATGGCTACCCGTTTCTCCAGAGGAATGCATAATCGATAATTTGTATCTTGTCGCTGTAGTGCAGGCTTCAGAGTTGTACAAATGTATGTGAATGTTTCTCTGGAAATTCTGAAGTCGCCCAGCCACTGCTCATCTGTGAATCTTTGAGCAGTGTTCTCCCACCAGTCACTTGTTCGCTGATAGGCCCACACCTCAGCAGTCCGTATTATATTGGTGTAGTAGTGATGCATCATCTGAAAAATAATAGAATGAAGTGTAAACATTAATTACATAATTATGTTACAGATCTGTACATGTACATAAATGAAAGGCACTTCTACAGCATTTATAAATATTTGCTAACCCATTTATTAATATATTACACTCCAATGTTTTAATTGTTACAATCAGTTAACGCACTGAACAAACTAACAAACCAACAGCTGATTTTTTTGAAAATCTAGCGTTAACAAAGATAAACAAATACATTAACAAATGTATTGCTAATGTTTCGTTCATGTTAACCCATACATTACATACTTTACTTTCTTGCAAAGTGGTACTGTAAACATTACTTCCCTAATTATGCTAAATGTAAATGCATATTTTCATAATCTTGGGTATAAATAGATGTATTAAACGAATAATACAATGACAGTTTAACAATAACATCTAACTTTAATTATATTAATATAGCAAGCAAGATATGATAAGCTAGCAAAATATTTGTCTTTTCAGCAGATAGTAAAGACAGTGAAAAGCTCATAAAAACAACTCCGTGCAATATGATTTGAAGTTATGCTCACATCGACTACAAGATACGAATTAACTATACTATAAAATAAAATACTTACCGTTTCCATCCATTGCTGACGACTCTCCATTCGCTGTAACCGAATTGCACGTCGTTGGATCACTCTCTTTCGCCTTGCTGCCAACATAAGCTTTCGGCGTTGTCGCCGCTGAACCTCCATCTTCTTATCTTGGCTTTGCTGCCTCATCTTCCACCAAGCAAATACCAAAATGAGCAAACAAACAGACGCTTCGGTCCTCTCCATCTCGATCGTCGTGTGATTTTAGCAAGCTAGTGTGTCCTGCCTGAATGAACTTCATAATTCCCGCTGAAATGGGTGGGGTTGTATGACGTTCGATCCAGGAAGGCGTGTTAAGGGCGGGGTTTATGGCAGCGCTGCGGGGCTACTGGCCCGGCAGTGGAAACGCAAGCCCAGTGCTTGAGGCCCGAGGCCAGTGGCCCGGCTCGGCTCGCTGTTAGCCCTGGCCCAGCCCTGGCCCGGCCCTGGCCCGACAGTGGAAACGCGGCTAATGTCCCAGCAGGGGAATGGTCGCTGCACCTGTAGACGATCCAACTGCTGTGGGAGACATTCGGCAGAGCGCAGGTGGACCTGTTCGCGTCCCAAGAAAGCGCGCACTGTCTGAACTTTTTCTCCAAGAGCAGGGATGCGCTGGCCCACGTATTGCCCCGCTGCCCCCTCTATGCTTTTCCCCCCGTCTCGCTCCAGCCTTAAGTGCTGGAACGGATCAGGGAAAACGGATGCCCAGTGCTACTCGTGGCTCCGCTCTGGACAAACCTGAATTGGTTCCCAGTCCTAATGCGGCGGGACAGCACTGCCCCGTGGCCGATACCGGTGAGGAGAGACCTCCTCTCTCAGGCAAAGGGCTCGATTTGGCATCCTCGCCCGGAATTATGGTCCCTACATGCATGGGCCATCAACGGGTACCCGCTAACCTCCCAGAGGGAGTGTTAAATACAATCACGCAGGCTAGAGCCCTATCTACTAGACGGCTCTATTCCTCAAAGTGGTCAGTGTTCTCTGCCTGGTGTCAAGCTCAGGGCTTTTCACCCGCAGACTGCGGGGTTACGGAAGTGCTCTCCTTCCTTCAGGAGCTACTGGATAAGGGCAGAACCCCATCCACGCTCAAAGTATACGTGGCGGCCATAGCGGCGTTTGCAAAACCGACGTCTGGCCAGTCACTGGGGAAAAACGGCCTGGTCGTGCGATTCCTCAGGAGAGCTCGGAGGCTGAATCCTCCCAGACCCCCCTCAGTCCCTGTGTGGGACCTTTCTACGGTTTTGGAAGCCATTAAAGGTGCCCCATTCGAGCCAATCCATTTGTCATACATGAAACATCTGTCTCTCAAAACGGTATTCCTTATGGCTCTCGCTTCAGTGAAGCACGTAGGGGACTTGCAAGCGCTTTCGGTAAGCGCGTCATGCATGGAGTTTGGGCCTAATGGCTCAAAAGTCATACTCAAACCAAGGCATGGGTACGTGCCCACATCCCTCAACACACCGTTCAGGGCCCAGGTTATTTCCCTGTGCGCCCTCCCGGTTCGTGGTGAGGAGAAGGATGCGAGTCTCCTCTGCCCTGTCAGGGCACTGAGAGCTTATATGTCCCGCTCGTCGGTCTTCAGACAGACTGAGCAGCTCTTCATTTTGTTTGGCGGACGCTCCAAGGGACTGGCCGCATCCAAACAGAGCCTATTCAGATGGATAGTCGACTCCATAGCACTGGCTTGCACTTCTAAGGGCCTGCAGTGTCCTTTGGGTGTCAGAGCGCACTCCACGAGAGGCGTGGCCTCATCGGGGGCGTGGTATAGTGGGGTTAACGATATCTGTACGGCCGCGGGCTGGGCCTCGCCGTCTACATTTATAAGGTTTTACAACCTAGAGGTTCCCGCCTTACAAGCCAAGCTTCTGTCGGTATAGAATTCAGTGCTATCTGCCCCGCTTTGCCGGCCCAGATGCTGAGTTTCGCTTGTGCATCGATCACTGAGCGATAAAACAGCTCCATGGGTGTTGAATAACCCATACTATTACCCAGTTCAGGCTGAACACGTTCACCCTGTCTGCGTGAAACACTGTTAACATAACTAGCTCCTGTAGGATGCTATTTCATGGGGAATGATGCTTGCAGCCTCTCTTCTCCGACTCTCTGTGAGTCCATGGTGATTATACACTATATGAGCCCGGGCTACTGCCCTTGAAACTTTGGTGTCGGAATGCACGGCGTTTTGCATTGTGTTCCCCATAGCGTAAGATATTACGCAGTACGAGAGATACTCTCGTAAGAGAACGTACTCGGTTACTAACGTAACCTCGGTTCTCTCTAGAGAGGGAACGAGTACTGCGTATCTTGCCGTGCACACACAGCTCTGGTTCGCTTCGGCGATGAAAACCAGTTGTACCAGCCTAATCGAGCTATGTTTATAGGGCGCGACCACTCCCTTTCTGGCGGGACGTGACGAAATGGGCGCGAAATGCCCCCATTGGATATGTGTCACGCAGAGCCTCTCTCGATAGGCTGCTGCTGTTGCCGCAGGGCAGCCAATAGGCGTGCAAGCCGTCTTGCCTATGTCTGCATGCTGCTGCACAGCGTTTTACATTAATTCAAAATTCAGGATAATTTTTGGCTTCAATATCTCGTGGAAAAGAGGTTTTCCCCATAGCATAAGATATTACGCAGTACTCGTTCCCTCTCTAGAGAGAACCGAGGTTACGTTAGTAACCGAGTACGTTTTATCCGATACCAGTACCTACTCTGTATTTTTAAACGGTTCGGGTGCTTAAACGGTTCTTGAAACGGTACTTAAGAAAACGAAACCGCACACACTTTGTCAAAAAAATAATACCCTTTAATTTACAGGGCCAAACTGGACACAATATTAACTTAAATCTTTAAACAATATAAAAACAAGTAACATATGGTAATAATAAATAAACCGATATAAAATAAAAATTCACATTTACATAATATCAAATAAAACAATATTGTATTAAACAATGTAATAATACTGAAGGTTAATAGAGATTACTACCAGGGTAATCTAATCTCGACATGCCTCCAGGTTAGGCTATGTTTTGTCTGCTTGAACCAGTCATGTAAGTTATCTGGTCGTTGTAGGCCTACTAGTTATGGCAGCGCTTAGCTTGGCGAGTTTGTTATTTCGTTCCCACTGTATTTTAGCAACGCAGCGTTGAGTGAACCTACGAAAGAGAACGTCTCTGGTTACTGGTGTATCCTGTGTTATCTGAATAGGGAACGAGACGCTGCATTCGCTGCCAAGCTCCTCGCGCTGCCGACAAGCTTCCTTTTTCGGCAGAGTGATCGGAGGAGCAGATGATGCGCGCGCTAATATAATATGACAATACAATATATTGAGGCGTCGCCCGTGCCATCAGCCAATGAATTGGCGTGATTCTATATGGGCTTCAGACAATCGGCACAGAGAGGACGTTCTGACGCGTAATTTTACACGTGAAATGCAGCCAAACCTTGGAGCGATTTGTCTTCGGAATCTTCTTTAATCTCCTCGCTATCAGTAGACATCCAAAGTCTCCAGGAAGTTTCTGGAGTCTCCCGCATATTGATAGCGGCTCCCTGATGCCCGCAAATTAGTTAAAATCTCCCGGAATCTAGCACTGCGGAGAGGGAGAGAGCGAGAGACCTCGAGTGTGTGCCTCATGAAACGCATGTAAGTTAAGACTGAGAGTCAGGCACCGAAATCAGGCACCGGAATTTTCGTTCTTATTCGGTCTCGTTACCGTTTACGTTGGTACCAGCTCCCCATTGGCACCGCGTTTCGGTACACAACCCTATTTGTGAACCCTAAAAAATAAAAAATTATGGGTTTATTTTAACGTGCAAACAGCAGCATGCAGATTGCAGAACAGATCAACAAAAGAACCTGGATTCAAATCACATTTTCCGATTGAGGCACTCACAATTACCACAAGGGAAAATAGCCTACTTCACCAGGACATCCCTATTGACAACTGCTATATACAAGGTTAAGATCATTTGGATGTATTACTCTATCATTGATCACACATATACTGCTTATTAATATTTTTATGATTTTTGTTACATTTACACTTTAGTCAAAAGTTTACATACACCTTGAATCTCCAAAATGTAACTTTTATTTATTTATTAATAAGAAGGATCATGAAAACATTGTTTCTATTAAGTACTGCACTGAAAAAGCTTTTTCACATAACAGATGTTTAATAGCCTAGTCCACAAGACAAAATACAAACACAAAATACAAGACAAATAACTTGATTGTAATATTGTGTGTCATTACCTGAATGATCCACAACTGTTTTTTGTAATGGTTGTTCATGAGGAAAAATCCTCCAGCTTCTGCACATTCTTTGCTTTTCCAGCATCTTGTGCATATTTTTGAATTGAATTTTTGAATTGAATTGAATATTTGACTCCTTACTTGCAGTGACTATGATTTTGAGATGCATCTTTCCGCACTGGTGACAATACACAACTATTACAAACCCTGCAAACATTTAGTGATGCTCAATAAGTCCATTAAGGACGGAACTGGATGTAAATTGTTCTCATTTTGTTGAAATTTTTTATTAATTTAGTCCTGCCCTTCAGAGGCTAAAAAATATATTAGCATGTAAAACAAAATAAGAAACATTTAAACATCACCATTATCTTGCTCAAAAGTTTACCCCTGGCTCTTAATGCATCGTGTTGCATTCTTGAGCATTACCTTGCAGATTCTGAACGATGTACAATAGGTAAACGTATGACTTTGACTATACATTGCAACCATTTTGTAAGGTTTAAAATATTAATTTAAGAGCTCAGTGTTGAGACCTTTCGCAGGAATTTGATTGACAGGCGATCTGACCAATCATAATGCAGATTCCCACCATTTTTGTCCGACAAACAAACCAAACCAGTTAGTAGATTAAAGTCAGTGGACTTAAACTTGAAAAATGTGTGTATGGATTTATTTTTGCAGTTCTGATTTTCATTCGTTTAATTCATGCTATAACAAGAAAAGATTATCAGTTCATGTGCTGCTTGTGGTGCTGAGGCATACACATTAAAGCACCACAAAACAGTATATATTTAAAAAATAAATTCACATTATAAAAATGTGAAAGATGAGACTTTATTTCATACCAAAAGTTGGCTGCTCTGTCTCGTATTTTGGCACATTGTCAGTGTCCACTTTTGCTCCGCAATATATTTTTCACTGTGTGACGTAGGCTTGTTGGACGTAGCAACAGTTACTAAGAGGGGCGAGTCTTTGTGAAAGGTCAATTTCAAATCATTTAAATCTTTGTGGACTCGGCCGGACTCGGATGCTAAGGACTCGGACTCAAGTCCGACTCGGCCATCTTTGGACTCGGACTTGGACTCGGACTCGATTGTTAAGGCAAGTTTATTTATATAGCACATTTCATACACAATGGTCAAAGTGCTTTACATAGAAGAAATTAAAATAATCAAAAGAAATCAGTATAATTAAAACAGTTTAGAATAAAAGATAAAATACAGAAATAATCAAATGAAATCAGAATAATTAAAACAAATAAAACAATTAAAATTACAGTACAAATACACGTTTCAGATTGCTGCCTTGGCAAATCGCACTACCGTTCTAGACAATGTACCTTTGTAAAATAAGAGATTTAGCACTTACTATCATGCAGAACAAAATAGACACAGGCTGTGCATGGAGATCGATATAAGATTCAAACTCTCTTCGATACAGACACATTCCCTGTGTGAATTCCTGTGTTTAATGTTGATCACATTATATGAAGGTCCACACGATTGCAAATGTGACATTGATTTTATACAACAGTGTTGTATCGTTCACAATAATCACTCGAGAGAGAATTCGACGTTGTCTTTCTGCTCTTTATTATCAACTTCCTTTCTAACACTTCTTCGTGACCATTCTGTTTAACTAGGCAACTGGTACCTTAGTGACACCTAGTGTTCACACATGTATTTCAATATACCACATATTCCCTTTTTGTTAAAGAAAAAGATTTGCATTAAACAAAACAATAAAGCACAGAACTCAAGAAAACTGTTCTAAATGTCAACAACATGCATAACATTATATCACTGCATATTTCAATTGACTATTTCACTGAATTCGTTTTACTGAAAAGTATGCAATTAAATAACTCAAATGTTTAACCTGCTTCCAATCTATGGAAAAGAGCGAACACTTTTCTTCTCTCTAATTCTTATTTCTTTCACTTTTTTTTTCATAAAACAAAATTTAACATCATGCATATCTCCAATACATTTTCTAGACTACGTTCAATATTCAATACCTTGTATCTTTCCCCTTTTCTAAGTTACTGAATACTTCTATGTACTGTAGTCCTTAAACCACACTGGGGCACGACACACTCTACGAGGACGTGAAGCACCAGGAGGAGAGATTGGCATTTGTGATGTTTGAGGTGATTGAAAAGGCCTAAAGGAGTCTTCTGCTAACGGTGGTGTTCCAGAAGTGGTAACACAGAATGAAGACGGAGCCAGGTGTATAGCATTCCAAGCTTTTCCATCGGAGAGGAGATATGTTGCAGGGCCTTTCTGAGCTACAACTTTAAAAGGCTGTGAAAACTTGGAATGTCCTTTCTTGACGATTCCAGGCCTCCTAATGCGCACAAACGAACCAACTTGAATCTTTGGAGGTTGTGCGCTGCGTTGCCGATCTGTGTACTCTTTCATCTTGCTTTGTGACTGTTGGATGATTTGTTTCAAGTTCTTTTTGTCCTTTGGCGGTCCCACAATTGGAAGACCAGACACATGCAATTTTGTCTTAATTTGACGGCCATGCAAAAGTTCAGCAGGTGACAGTTTTGTCACAGCATGAGTTGCTCTGTATGTATGTAGAAACTCTGTCACAAAAGCTTTCCACTCTTTACCTTCAATGCTAGCAGTTTGCAAACAGTCTTTGAACACTCGATTGAATCGTTCAATCTCACCATTCGCTTGCGGATAATAGACAGAGCTACGGTAGTGTTTGATATCTCTGTCTGCAAGAAATGCCTCAAACTCAGCCGAAACAAATTGTGAACCATTATCAGTCACAAGTTCAAGTGGATTTCCTTCACGGCTAAACACAGCAGACAAAAACTTCACAACAGTCGCAGAAGTAACATCAGGTGCAAACGCAATCTCTGGCCATTTACTGTAGTAATCAATGAGTGTCATTGCAAAACGACAACCTTGGGGAGCATTATTCAAAGGCCCAACTACATCAATAGCCAGTTTCTCCCAAGCAGTTGTTGGAGTAGGCACAGGACAGAGTGGAGCTGCATGGGTAATGGCAGTTTTGTCATGCTGGAGACAGGTGGAACAGGATTTGATGGCATTTTCCACTTGACAGTCCATGCCAGGCCACCAGTACAATTCCCTCAGTCTCTGCTTTGTGCGCACCATCCCTTGATGAGTGGCATGCGCCAGCTGGATGAACTTTGATCGCAAAGCTTCCGGAATGATCACTCGGTGTGTGCCACGAATTACATATCCGTCTTGTACAGCCAGCTCATTCCTGATACGATGATAAGGAGCTATAGCAGAATTCAAGCTTTTTGCACTACGAGGCCACCCCTTTGCAATGGAGGTCTTTACCTGTTGAAGGATAGGACAGGTATCACAAGTAAACCTCAGCTCCTGTACAGTAACAGCTGCAAATTCCGGAGACAGTAGAGCCACCATTTCAGGCTCCTGGTATTGGCTGTCTTCTGTTGATGGAAGTGGAAGTCTGGACAAACAATCAGCAGTAACATTATCTCGGCCAGGTTTGTATTTCACGCTGTATGTAAAACACAGAAGACGTGCAGACCATCGGGCAATTCTCATGCCTGCTCGTCCAAGGCCTTTTGTGGAAAGCAGTGTAGATAAAGGACTGTGGTCAGTGCAAAGAGTGAAATGGCGGCCCCATAGATAGGTGCGCCATTTTTCTGTCGCCCAAACACATGCCAAAGCCTCTTTTTCAGTTGTAGAATACTTCCTTTCACAGTCAGACAATGTTCTAGATGCAAAAGCAACTGTTCTTTCAGTACTGCCATGACACTGGGTAAGCACAGCACCAATGCCATAATCTGAAGCATCCGTTGTGACTGTCGTCGGTAAAGAAGGATCAAATAATGCAAGAGCTGGGCTAGCAGTGATCAGATTTTTCACACGGCTGAACTGTTCCTGAGCCTCCTCTGTCCAGCAAAAGCCAGTAGACCGTCGGAGCAGTGCACGGAGAGGTTCCACCAATGTCGCAAAATTGGGAATGAATTTTGAATACCAGCCTGCAAGACCCAGAAAAGAACGCAAGGTCTGTGCATCATGAGGAGCTGGTGCTTGTTGTATAGCCAGAACATGATCTGGATCTGGATGCAAACCTGAGGCTGAAATAACATGGCCAAGAAAAGGTAACTCCGTTTTCCTGAAGTGACACTTTTCCT
The DNA here is from genome assembly GCF_051911475.1 of Siphateles boraxobius. Taxonomy (NCBI): domain Eukaryota; kingdom Metazoa; phylum Chordata; class Actinopteri; order Cypriniformes; family Leuciscidae; genus Siphateles; species Siphateles boraxobius. The sequence goes on along the minus strand of NW_027509186.1, from coordinate 39,055,114 downwards.
CATTAAGCTTCAACCCACTGCTTTGTAAACGCTGAAGTACAGCTTGAAGTCGTTTCTCATGGACTTCCGGATTCTCACCATAGACAATGATGTCATCTAGATAACATTGCACACCATCCTGACCAGACAAAATTTGAGACATCATTCTTTGAAAAGCACTTGGTGCTGAGGCCAGACCGTAAGGGACCCGTGTGAAACGATAGAGTCCATCATGGGTAACGAAAGCTGTGAGATCCCTACTATCTTGATGCAAAGTCACTTGGTGGTATGCATTCTGGAGATCTATTGTAGAGAACATAGAAGCCCCACGTAGCTCTGTAAAAACTTCCTCAATATGTGGCAACGGGTGACTATCTATGATGACAGCTTTGTTTGGCTCTCTTAAATCAACACAAAGTCGAATTCCTCCAGATTTCTTTTTGATGACCACCACCGGCGACACCCAAGGTGATGATGGCACTTTTTCAATGATCCCTTCAGATTCTAGCCTCTGTAGCTCTTGTGAGACTGCCTCTCTCACTGCAAATGGCAACCTGCGCAGTTTCTGTTGTACTGGCGGCACATTTGAACGCACATTTACTTTATGTACAAAACCAGCAGCAACACCCAATGGCTCAGTGAAGTTAACAGTAGTTTGACCGTCCTCTGCGAAAGATGCAATCGATCCATTCCTTATCTCAAGATGCAAAGCAGTAAAGAGATCCATGCCAAGCAATGGTGTTCCGCCGGGTACAATGTAGAAAGAAGCCTGCGTATGGTGACCCTCATATGTAACTGTAGTGGCAAGGCACCCTAAAACTGGAATAGTCTTTTTCAAATACGTCACCAAACGAACATTAGGCACAGCAAGAGAGCTATCTGCAAAGTGTTGGTGGTACAGATGTTCTGGGAGAATGGAAACAGCTGAGCCAGTATCCACCAGTAATTCAGCATCGACTGTTTTCCCACACGCAGTGTGCAAAGAAACATTACATGTAAGATTTTGTTTCTGTTTCATCGGCAGTGGCGTTTCAATGCTTAAGACAGTTAACTCAGGTGCAGAAACTTCTTGCACATTGCACGTGGATGCAGAACTGCGACAAACTCTGGCAAAATGTCCAACTTTACCACACTGTCTGCATTTAGACTGTTTGGCTGGGCATTTGGAATAGTTTGCAAGATGTGAAGTAACTCCGCAACGGAAGCATGTTTTTGCATCCATTAGCTTTTTCTGTGATTCATTCGATGGCATCGGATGAGAAATTGTGAACTTACGTGAAGTAGGTCTCTGTCGCCACCGCGGTTTTGCACAGTCACGTGAGCCAGTATGCACCACTTTAACTGAAGCTTCAGTGCGCTCCATAGCTTTAGCTTCCGCAACTGCAGACTCAATTTGTCCGGCGATAGTAATTGCCTTTTGAAGAGTGAGGTCCGTTTCCAAAAGCAGACGTTCCCGAATACGTGGAGTGCATGTCTTCTCTACGATCTGATCTCTAATCATGTCATCCGTGAGCGCGCCGAAGTCACAGTTCACAAGCAATTCACGCAGAGCAGCCACATATTGCACGATAGGTTCACCGAGTCTCTGAGCGCGCTGGCGGAATTTATTCCTCTCAGCAACCACGTTCACCTTCTGAACAAAAAATCCTCGTAAAGCAACCAGCGCAGTCTCATATTTATCATCGGCCACAGTGAGTGTATAAAAAATTCTCTGTCCCTCCGTACCCAAGCAATGAATAAGCAAAGCACGCTTTCTCTTCTCCGGTATGTCCTCTGCCGACAGTGCAATCACGTAATTATCAAACATACGAATCCATGAATTAAACGGTATCGTCGGCTCACCCGGGGTTTCCAGAAATGCAGGAGGGGGTGAGAGAGCAAGTAGGGCCATCCTCGTCGCCAATATGTTGTATCGTTCACAATAATCACTCGAGAGAGAATTCGACGTTGTCTTTCTGCTCTTTATTATCAACTTCCTTTCTAACACTTCTTCGTGACCATTCTGTTTAACTAGGCAACTGGTACCTTAGTGACACCTAGTGTTCACACATGTATTTAAATATACCACAAACAGTTCAACAAACGAAATATTAATATTAAGTGATGTTCATTTAGGCTACAACACAGTTGTCAGAATTTTTTACAACAAAATAATAGCTCCAACGAAAGCCCCAGCAGAACTGCAGCACACAGCAGTATTTGTGAACAAATCTGCGGCTTTGAACGAATCATTAGAGTCAATGATTCAATTATTAATTCATAAATACATCCACTTGCTTCGTTACTGAATTAATGACTCGATGAGTCACCACCTATTGGCAGTTTTAATTTAATATTTAAAAGCATCACTTTGTTTTTACCATCATTGCGCATTTCTCTATTGATTTTGTTTTAATTTAAATCGATTTAAGGGGGCAAATATTGTCCCTTACTGAAAAAGGTGTGACTGAAGAGTGGGGGTACGAAGTTAAATGCTAAAAGCCTCATGGGGTACAACTCTAAAAAGATTGAGAACCACTGGGACTGGGTTAAAGGGGGGGGTGAAATGCTGTTTCATGCTTAGTGAGTTTTTCACACTGTTAAAGAGTTGGATTCCCATGCTAAACATGGACAAAGTTTCAAAAATGAAGTTGTAAGTTTGATGGAGTAATTCTGTTCCAAAAATACTCCTTCCGGTTTGTCACAAGTTTCGGAAAGTTTTTTTCGAATACGGGCCTGTGTGACGTCAGAGTCGCCGGAATTTCCTTATACGGGTCTTAAGGGCACTTCTCCCGGAAGGGCGCGCGCGCATCTGTAGCCTAGTGCGTGCGAGAGTACGCCTATGCCCATCAGAGCGCTGGGCTCGGCTGCGCTGCAATTAAAAAAATGGCACCAAAAAAGTGTGTTTTTGGTTGCCAGGGCAAGACAACATTGCACAAATTTCCAAAGAACCCAGCGTTAAGGGACCTGTGGATGGATTTTGTTTTTCCAGAGCAGCAACGGAGTTGTGCAAGTGTTTTTGTTTGTTCCCTTCATTTCGACAGTAATAGTTTTATAAACAAGGCCCAGTTCAACGCCGGATTTGCAGATCGCCTAATACTCAAAGATGGAGCAGTCCCAACGATAAAGGTTCACGGTCGTGCGTTGGAACCGCAGGCGGTGAGTAAAACGGCTTCAAATGTCTGTGAGTTGTTAACTATCGGCGTGTAAGCACAGAAAGTAAACAACATGATCACATACAGTTAATGTATCTATGGAGCATGCGATGTATGGTGTGTTTAAATACATTTGTTTAGCTGGCCACTGTAGGTGTCAGTTTGTTTATTGTAAAAATAAATCATGTCCTCATAAACCAGTCTGTCTGTTTACAACACACAAATGTTGTAAAACTCGCGCATGACATGGTGTTCTAAAAACACTGCGCTCAAGTTCAAATCATTTCTATTTTTAAAAAAACGCTCGAGACCTTTTGTTTTTCACCCATTTCACTGCCCATCTCATGTTTTTGTGAGCAAAAACGCGTTCTGTATGAACGAGCCCTTATATTGTTTAAGTTATAAGTTATACCGTTCCAGTAGGCCTACACACCACATAGAGAGGTCCTGCTGTAGCCGTTGCTGCTGCTGCTGGTCGTCTTCAATCTCAGCCTCGGGATCTGATTCTGGATCAAAAATGTATGGCTGAATCTGATTGTTAGCCATGGTTTATTTTCGGATGTCACTCACAGCTTCCAGACGCTCTCAACGCAAAAGCTTCGCGCGCTCGTGTCCTGATTATTTAGCTCCGCCCACACGGTACGCCTCCACCCGCTCGGGTTTTTCCGGAAAGACTCGGTACAGCCTATCTTTCTTTTATAAATATAATAAAACTAAAGACTTTTTGGAGATATGAAGGATGCAATACTACTCTATAGGTACTCAAGATTAACATGAGATTGAGTGAAACTGAGCATTTCACCCCCCCTTTAAGGAATAGAACAATCAACACCAAAGCACAATACACATCCCAAGGGCAGAAAGTAGGCCTAATATACAGAGGTCACTTACAAAGTTAGGTTAAAGATACAAACAAAGAGGGATTCAAACAAATAGCATACCAATAACAATGTTTAATTTACAGACTGTGAACTGAAGAGTAATATACAGAATCAGATAAAATATGTGTTTTTGAAGGAGAGAAGGGTGGATGTTGGACGGATGTCTTGAGGAAGAGCATTCCACAATCTCAAAGCCACTACAATAAAAGACTCCCATGTTACCAGACTATGGAAACCGACAGAATATGACACAGCCCCACCTCAGATATTTGCACCAGCCGCCACTGGTTATGAAATGACAGACATTTGATTGGTGGCAACTTAAATCCTGTTTATTTTCTGTATAAACGTTTTATACAACACCAACATCATTTACATCAAGTGGGCCTTGGTAATTAGACATTAAACAGCAGTTTGCCCATATTTGCCTGTCAGTGTGAGAGGAATGGTAGAGTCCCAAATGTGGTTTTCTTTAATTCGTCGAATGACTCTTTCCACCACAATCCTTAGACGGGCTATTGCTTGTGTACGTTTTGTCTCCTCTTTTGTAAATTGGTCTGCTCTTTTGAGTGGAGGAATAACAAGTCTGGCTCCCACATTCTCAAGCAGTCACTCTATGGTAAAGCCTTTATCTGCCATACAACAGTCTCCAGGCTCGAGCAGTTTCAAAGTCCAGTTTTGTTATTTCCCTGTCTGAGATAGATCCAGTGAACAGCTGTGAAACAAAGGTTATGGCCCCACATGGAGCAACACCAACCAAACCTTTGAAGGTAGGGTAGTTTTTGTAATGTGAAAACATCTCTGACTTTAGTGTAAGTGCTATGGGGTTTTTACATCTGATCTCAGTACAGTCCAAAATAACACGGACATCTAGGCAGTACTTCTTAAATTTCGCTGGCATGGTTGCTCTGACTTGCTCTTTGGTACCCCACAACAAGGTACAGAAAATGTGCCCATGTTATGATAAACTCGAATGACCGTTGTCGTACTCACATTGAAGATATCTGCCAAGACTTTCTCTCGTAGACCTGCAGACTCGTGACGGCAATAAAGGAAAAACTCATCAATAAGCTGAAGCTTTCTGTTAGGGATTGGTCCTAGAGCCGTCTCTAGACCATGCCTCTGTGCCTTAGACCAATACACAAGGTTCGATGCTGATGGTTCTATTGATGCCCAGAAAATCCTGAAAACATTCTCTGAGGGAAAGCGCGTGTACAATCGGAAGTCGACATCTGAGAGACAAAGTCTTTTTATTTGAATGCTGGAGACAGACAAAGTTTGCACTTCAGCCTCCAACTCTCTAATTCTCTCTGCTGCGGCATCCAAAAGACCTGGACACGGAGGTGTTGAGTAGTCATGGTCTGTGGGTGGGATGGGCCCGTAATAGACTACGGGCTGTTCATCGTTGATCTCTGATTCACTGCAATGTTGGTGCTTTAACGTTACCTTATCTAGTACATCAGGTAGTTTTTACCGAACATTTCCCCAGTTGTTCCCCCAGGGTGGTGATGGCGCAATGGATAAGACACATGCCTTTGGTGTGAGAGACCCGGGTTCGAATCAACTGTGAGACACCAATGTGTCCCTGAGCCAGACACTTAACCCCTAGTTAAGTGCTCCAGAGGCGTGCGACCTCTGACATATATAGCAATTGTAAGTCGCTTTGGATAAAAGCATCAGCTGAAAGAATAAATGTAAATGTAATGTTTCATTCGAACCTGGATGGTATAACTCCACGTTTCAAGTATTTACAATCGGCTGTTGACGAGTAGTCAGATTCTGTGAAGCGTTGCCCGCATACATATATACTACCTTTTAAAACTTCTAAACTTTTGCCTTCATTCCGCCGCATAGCATGAATCCACATTTTCTTCGCTTTTTCATCAGTTGGAAAAGAATGGAAAATGAGATATGGCTGTTTAGTAGAACTATTAGAACATTTAGGAACACAACAACAATTCCTCGATGTGCTCGCCGCCATTGCTACAGACTAGACCGGAAGTCTGTTTACGCTACTGTTCGCCATTGGAAGTGACGACACGAGCACTGTGATAAAGGCCTATTTTTGATCTCTTGCAACATTTTTTTATATGAGTGTGAAGACTTGATAAATGTCCAAAACTCTTCTCACACTGATTACATTTGTACGGCTTCTCTCCAGTATGAACTCGCTCGTGTAATTTCAGGGTTCCAGACCAAGCGAAACTCTTGTCACAATATGAGCACTTGTAAGGTTTTTCTCCAGTATGAATTATTTGGTGATGTTTCAGTTCACTAGATGTAGTAAAGCTCTTCCCACAGTCAAAACACATATAATCTCTCACTTCATTGTGTGTTTTCTGGTGGAGTTTAAAATGGTCCAGCCGTGAAAAACACTTTCCACAGAGAGAACACACATAAGGCCTCTCATCTGAATGAACTTTCAGGTGTTTTTTTAGATTTGATGATGAAATAAAAGCTTTACCACACTGATCACAGTTAAATGGTTTTTCTCCAGAGTGAATGTGCAGATGATGACTAAGAGCTGATGAATGAGAAAAACTCTTTCCACACTGAGTGCATGTATACGGTTTCTCTCCAGTGTGAATTCTCATGTGTGTTTTAAGGTTTCCTTTCTGTGTGAAACTCTTTCCACACTGAGTGCAGGTGTGCGTCTTTTCGGCTTTTGTTCTTTGTATTGTAAAGTTACGATGTTCCTCCTCCACTTCATTCAGTTCTTGTCTTTGCTCTTTCACTCTCACCTGGTCTAAAACACACAGAAATACAGTTAGAATCAGTTCAGGTGAACCCTTATTTATTAACAGAAAGCAACAGAGATCAGATCTTTCACTTTTTGTTCAGTCATTCACTTGTTTATAGTGTTGTAACAATACACAAAATTGACGGTTCGGTTCTTCCCACGGTTTTGATGTCTCGGTTCGGTGCGGTTCGTTGAGGTTTAGAAAGCTAATTTTTTTTTTTTTTTTTAAACAGTGGTTTAATGATAAAAGAATGTGTCTGTCTTTAAATTAATTCAATTACAATTAAACGTTTCGCAAGTAAAAAAAAAAAGATCTGCTAATGATGTAAACTATATAAGGAGCCGCACATTACTATAACATTACAAGAGAGCCTAGACTTTTAGCCTAAATTCAGATGCTATTTATTTTTAGATATAGTAATCAACACCCAACACATTGTATGAAAACATGTAAATTGAACATAAGGCAGTTTTTGCATTAACTTACGCTTTTACACTTAATTCGTTATTGGAATATAGCTAATAATTTACACAGTTGCTGTCATTTTCATGAAAGATATTTTAAACATACATTAAATAATCAAGATATCATTAACAGGTTAAGTAGAATATAATATATAGGCTAATATAGTGCATTTATTAGTACAAGAGTTCATTTCTCTAGGAACTGGATGATGACATGCCTGCTGTAGTAAATATAATGCTATGTGAAAAACTAAGCTGTTTTATTGACGTCTTTACGCTGCTGAAAGACTGATTGAGCGATTAAACGAGTTATGATGCCTTTCAGTAAGTGTACTGTGTCTTTCAACATACCTTCAGGTGTCCATTCATGTTTATTCTATAACTGAGGAAGAGATGATTGCGTTTACTCGCGCTCCGTGCTGCCGCTTGAAATGAGGAACTAGTATAGAGACCTCACGCCACATCAAAGAGCGCCAAAACGGCATTTATTGTTTGAATTTCGTGATCAAATAGAATTTGAAAGATTACACCTTGCTTATTATCTTAAGTAACAAAACACGGAGCTTGCTATTATATGGTGTTAATGGTGTTTAGGCTGCAAAACTGAATACGTTGTGTACACACAAGACATGAGGTCCAAAGAGCCGGGGTAGCAGGGGGCGAGGCGTATGTATCGCTGTTTTTCGGTTCGGTTTGAAAATCATTACACCCCTACTTGTTTATATAGTAAAAATGTGTTTGACAGCTGCTGGTTATGATCATTTAAATGCATTTCTCCATTTATCATCAATATACTGCTTATTAATTCACATCTACCAAAGCAGTCAACAATGAAGAATCAAGAATGGACACCAACCTGTTTGTTCCTCAGTATCTTCATGTTTTATTCTGGATGGTTCTGGATCACTCATGTCTTCAATCTCCTCTTTAATAAACTCCATCTTTAACAGTCACACAGATTTCAGCTGCTACTCCTGGAGTTTGTCCTTCTCTTGTAGGATGATGGGAATATTCCCAGTATTTATTGGTGAATTGTTGTGGGAGGGGCTTCACTGCAGGTGTGAACTGTGATCACTGTGTTTTTATCCAATCTGCATTTAAAAAGTACAGGGCCATCATGTTTAACTGAGCTGCTGAAAAACCTTTTTGTCTCCAAAAGTTCCCTGTTTTCAGCTCATTTATTATGGTGATGTCTGAGATCTTCAGTAAATTGGCACATTAAATCGTTGTATTGGTGTCAACAGGCTGAAACAAACTACAGCATCATCACCTTTAACTTCAGTTCTTGTTTTTGCTCTTTCACTTCCATCGGGTCTGAAACATATTAAAACATTAAGTTGTTAGAATGAGTTCAAGGAGGATAAATGTGAATTTTCAAGTGAACCCTGATTTAATAACAGAAAACAAGTGAGATCTGCTTATCAAATAGTATATTTTTGATGTACCAAAGGTTAGTTTTGTCATCCTCTTGTTAAAAGTCAGGGGTAGTAGGCCGTCGATTCACAAAATGCAGAAATATATTTTAAAGATTTATGGATAAGCTGTTTGGTTTATAATTATTAAACTATTTTCACACTTCACTTACCCTGCTGTGCACGAACATAGCTGTTACTCAGTTTGTGTGTTTCCCATGTGAATGGTCAGCGTATGAAGCGCTGCTGCTTGCGCTGGGACTATAGGCTTTAGCTTAAATTTTTATTAAATTATTCTCTAATCGGTTGCATTTCATGTCGTGGATATATCCCTCGAATGCACACTGCAGTCCCTTTTGTCTTGCTCTCTCAGATATTTCACATGTTCTCCAAAAATGACTAATTATCTCATTGGGAATGTCTGACACCGGTGTATACACACTGTAATAGACGTGCCAGGCGCGAAAGCTTGACAGGCGTAGCAACAGGGTCAATTTTTCCTCGGCTTGCGTCGCCTTTAACGCCACAATTTCAAGGTCACCTTTTTATCACGCTCCATATACATTTATACATATTATGTAAATCATTTTAAACAAGAATAAGGTGTAGGTAAATAACTTTTTTTATTTGAAGCACAATTATACTGTATATAAAAATAAAAATATTTTTTAAAAAATGAAGTGATTCACTGAGCTGCCTAACTAAAACATTTTAAGCAAAATAAAACATTTAAAAATAGAAATAGAAAGTACTTCTGTTTAAAGTGCTTTCCTGAACTGATGGCTGAAGTAGCTCCATGTTGTCGGAGCACTGACCGGGGGGAACAGGCCTACTTTTCTTAAAGAAAAAACTCTATGGGTCTACTCTATTTCTTTTCATTGTTCGTCTGTTTTCTTGCGTTTAATTTGCCGATGCTGATTGGCGTGGCCTCGTTTACAGCTATAACAATCTTTCACAATATTCTAATTTTGAATTTGGGGTTTTCATAAGCTGTAAGCCATAATCATCAAAATTATAACAAATAAAGCCTTGAAATATCTCACTTTGCATTTAATGAGTCTATATAATATTTTAGTTTCACCTTTTAAGTTGAATTACTGAATTAAATTAACTTTTGCACGATATTCTGATTTTTCGAGTTTCACCTGCATGTCCGATTCTTTTGACCGTCCGTTTTTATACGTTCTTTAAATTGTGACCCATATTTAATTCATACGTTTACACTTGACATAGATCTGAAACATTGCGCATGTTTAAAGGGGGTTCTTGCACAGATGGACGAAGGCGAAATATGTTTTCTGGCTTTGCGATATATGCGAAGTTTGCCAAACATCACCATGATTTTGAGGCGGAGGAGGACGAAAAAGGCCATCATTGCAGTCTGCGCATATGCTTCAGTTATTGTGTGATCACTGTAAAGCTGCTTTCAAACAATCTATATTGTACTCTATTTTGTACGCACAGAAAGACGCACACCCAAATTGAGTTCTCTTTCGGCTTGAAGTTGAACAAACACAAGCAATTATGCCAAAATGTCAGTTTTTTTGAGTATCCTCATATGAGCAGACTGAGCAGTCTTAAATGAGTTAAAGTCTTAAATGAAGGTAAAGAGTCGTGACAGAGAGAAAGAGATGTGTGTGAGATCAGCGTCTCTGTCCGCAGGGCTGGTCTTAAAGGGACAGCAGCCAATGAAGCGGTCTATCAGTAAAGATAATCAAAGAACAAAGGTAACTGAGAAAAACACTCACTGCTTTTGACTAAACAACTTTTGTAACTTTAGAGTCCCTGTAAAGGCAATTTAAAAAAAAATTCTAAACATTATAAATGTTAGAAATGTATTGCTAAAACACATTACAAAGACTGTGAACTGTGAAGTACTGAATTGTGGAGTTAGACCGTTAAACAGTTTTTCACCATTGCTATTTTCCGGATTTTTTGGGCGGGGCTAAAAGGGTACTCGATGACGCACTGGAGCGCCTGAGCTCCTGGCCCCGCCCCTACCTGATGATGCACTGGAGCCCCTGAGGCTGGCCACTCCACTAACAATATAAATAGAGCACATTCGCATCAGTTTGCCGCTCAATCGCAAGTTACTGTCAGTATTATTAGTTACTACAGCGTACAGTTTGCTAGTTAGCTATGTCTTCGTCACGGAAATGCGTACTACCTGTATGCGATCACGAACAAAACAGATTGGTGTCCTTATTTAAATTTCCTAAATACGATCACATCAAGAAGAGGTGGATTAATTTTGTGAAGAGCCATCTTGATGGAGAGCTGAGGATCACCGCCAAAACCCTCCTCTGTAGTGATCATTTTACACGGGATAGTTTTATAAACTTTCGGCGGAGACAACTGGGATTCACTGATAATCCGCTGTTACTGGTGAATGGGGCCGAACGACTATCTCCCGCCTCGACCTTCATCCTCCTGTCGCGCCGACAACTGGTGACATCATCGGCAGTGCGTGCCCACCAACGAGTGTAAGTTGCCTTGTGCGCTTATGTTATAATTAACCTAATAAGCTGCTAGGAGCATCAATTCCGGCTGTAGCGGGTGACAGTTGATTGTGGCGACGGCAGCTTTACCGCGAGGGGGCGTGGTTTCAGCGCAGCCAGCGGACACGCCCCCAGCGTTTGAGAGCAGAGACTACTGCTCATTTTTTCAAGATTTTGATAGCTTATTTTATGTACTTGCCGGCTTTTTTATCTTTCAAATTTGGCTGGGTGTCTAATAACACATTTTTCTGTGATATGACAAACTCAGAACACATACTTAATTTTGACTTTACAGGGACTTTAATAAGGATTAATCTATATATAATTTAAAACAGTGGTTCTCAACTCCAGTCCTCGGGACCCATTGCTCTGCATATTGTGTATGTCTCCCTTATTTAACACACCTGATTCAGATCATCAGCTCGTTAGGATAGACTCCATGAACTGAACTGAGTCTGTCAGATGAGAGAAACATACAAAATGTGCAGAGCAGTAGGTCCCGAGGACTGGAGTTGAGAACCACTGATTTAAAATATACGCAGTGCATAACTTTATTCAATTTCTGTACATTTCCTACCTGTTAGACATAGAAATATACTGTATTTTTGTTGTTTCTACATTAATTTCGAGATTAACAGATTAAATTATAACATTAAAAAAGATATTAAAAACACAATATTTTTTAATGGTGATCATAACAGGAAAAAAAATGATTAATAGTTAATTTTTGAAATTCGATAAAAATAAAAAAGAAACATGAATAAGTATAACATGTTTCTTTTTATTGAATATTATGTATATATTTATGTTAATATCTGCACAATTAATGTGGATCTAGCCTGCCTTTGACATCCAGCAACCCCCATAACCCCCCAGGTATTTTCAGGTTATATGGCAATGTGTAAAACAATTACCAATTTTTTTTAGTTTAGACTGGAGTGAGGCGAAACCCGAAAAAATGAGTGCAAAGCAAGTTGCTGTTAGCTGGCTGCTATTGTATATGGTAGAAATTAGACTATTAGTTAAAATAAACTTTTTAATGCAATTTTTTTCTTTACTTTTTTAAATTGATATGATTATATACCAAAATAATTATTTGGTCTAGCAAAGGAGGATTTTATCTTATAAAGCTATGAAATCTAATGGTAAAATCACAGCTTCAAAAAAAAAAGAAAAGAAAAAGTATGACAGTGTCCGTTGGCCACCATCGAAGAACAATTTTAACCCAGGTAAAACCTTGAGTGTTGTAAACAATAGAGAAAGAAAATGGATGCATATCATTCATTATATTGGATCTGTGCACTTGTCTTAATATACCCTATTATATAAATCGCAGCTGTTTGTCACCAATGTTAATCGAACAACAAAAAAGAAAGAAAAAAATACTTTTGCTGCTTTAACAAAGGTAATTAATGTTGGCTAATTATATTTAATTTATACAGTGAAGACTGCAGTGTTATTTTACATAATATTCAATGTCAGCCTCTGTACATGAATACAGTTAGATTTACCTGAAAAAATGGATGTTTATTTCATTTTAATCTTTGTTCTATTGTTTACCTTGAATTACCTTGTAATTTGTTTATTACTTTCTATGCAGATTTACTTCATTACAAAATCACCCGTCATTCTAGAATGATTCATTCTTTCCAAATAGAGCTATTCAAGTCATCTGGTGAAATTGTTTTCATATCGCAATTTCCCAATATCGTGCAGCCCTAGAGACAATCAACACACACACACACACTCACTCACTCTTTCAGCTGAAGGATGCATGATGAGAAAAGACACATTAATTACCGTCCTCACAAACAGTAACTGCAATTCATCTAATACACAGGTCACATATGACAATAAACATACATTAACATCAAAATAAAAGCTAAACCCATTTAAACGAAATTTCCAGACTCAATCCACCAAAAAATACATTGAATTGTTGGCAGAAAAACGCATAACTTAGATAATCTTATTCCTGTTTTATGGCACTTCCATAATATAAACTCAAAACTTCACTTAATTGTAACGAGGCTTCAGCAAAGTGAGGATCATTTGCAGCTTTATTGTAATCTTGGTCGTACAATCAGGGTCAATAACCAGCAAACACAACAGTAAAGACAAAGCAACTCGTAATCTGTAAACAGACATAAGTTTAGGTCAGGCAGCAAACTTACATAAATCAGTCCACAATAGAAACAGTCCAGGGCAGGCAGCAAATCCTCACGAAGAGAATAAACAGTCCAAGAGTAATCCACGGGAAGACAAAACCACAGGCAGAAACGCTCAGAGATGCTCTTCTTCTTCTTTAAGGTTTTATTGGCGGTTGACAAACAACAAAATGGTGTATTACCGCCACCGACTGGTATGGAGTGTGGATCAAAATGACATTTTTATATCTTCTCAAGTTCTCCCACAAATTAGTTATTCCAAGATACTCAAATATAGAAATATAAAATTATAACATTCATTTCCCGAATTGTTTTGTAAAATATCTCCTAGTATAAATTGCATTTTTATTTATTCTTTATTTTTTGCATCCTTCTTTCAGGCTCATATTTCTGACAGTATAACATAACATGCTCCACAGTTTCTTCTTGCCCACCAAATTCACACCTTCCTGTATCATTTTTACACATTTTATAAAGTGTACTGTTTAATCTTGTATGTCCAAATCTCATCCTTGATATTATCTCTTCTCTACGGTGGCCGAGAGAGCTCAACGTGCTGCAACTTAAGACAACGCATGCAAATAGTAAAAAAACACATGCAAATAGTAAAAAACGCATGCAAGTAGAAAAAAACGCATGCAAGTGGAAAAAAACGCATGCAAGTATAAAAAAAACGCATGCAAGTATAAAAAAACACATGCAAATAGAAAAGAACAAGTGCAAATTAAGAAAACATCTTCAACAGTTTCACAACATGCATGTGCTCCAAGTAGCCTACTCACAACAAATACTCACAACAAATACAGAAATGCGCTGCAAAAGTTCACAACACAACCAAATACAGAAACGCGCTGCAAATAACACAGAACACAATGGAAATGTTTCCGGGGGAACCAAATAAGTGACGAAGCCGGCTGGGACGTATTAAATTTTTATGACATACAACTTGTATAACATATACAAAATGTATTAACAATATGTTCAATTTCATCAGAATACAAATGAGAAAAGAGCAATGAGCTGAAAACTAAAATAAATAAAACAGATAGAGAAGAAGAACATGAAGGAAAAATATTAATCTATACATCAGTTACACTGTACAAATTGTTTCATGTTATGTTTAATGTGGCAGGTGATGAACAAAAAGGACAAGAGGGATCCTCTCCTACCCAGAGGTTTAGGTTCTGCGGTGATGGGAGAACCTCATATGTTGACCTAATAAGGAAACTGATCCTACTCTCTTCCATTGACCAAAGGTCTTGCCAGCCCATTTTGCGTTGTTCCACACTCTCCCATCTCATCCACTCTCCCTGCTTGGCCTGGGAAATGGCCTTTATACACATCATCCTCTCCTCCTGCTTTCACACCTCGTCGACTATGAGCTTCCTCCTTTGAGCAGGGGCTGCCTTGTGCCATTTAGGAGGAGCTAAACTGAGCCCAAAACCCCCTCTTCCATGCTGTACCTGCCCCCTCATATCACCAATTTGAAGGTCAGCCTTTACCTCTTCCACAGATTTCTTTGCTGACCACTTTCTACCAGTTTTTACCACAGGGGCTGCCTCCCTTACACATTTGTCGCGTGACTCTACTAAGGTCATTTCCAGTCTGACCTTGGCGCACTTAAACTCCTCAGTTAAAGCAGAGACTGGCAGCTGCAATATTCCTTTACTATAAAGTCCCACTCTGCTGAGGCAGCGTGGAACTCCCAACCATTTCCTGATGTATGAACTTATTAACGCTTCCAGCTTATCCACTGTTGTCAAAGAAACCTCGTACACAGTCAGTGGCCACAGCAACCTCGGCAGTAGACCAAACTGAAAGCTCCAGAGTTTTAGTTTCCCTGGTAAAGCGCAGCTGTTTATGCTCTTCAACCCTTCGACTGCTTGTCGTCTAACTTCTCCCACTCAAACTGTGTCCTTTAGATCCCCATCGTACCATCTCCCAAGACTCTTCACTGGCTTCTCATAAACTGTTGGTATTGCCTCACCATTAATGAAGAATGTTTTATCTACCACCTTGCCTTTAATTATCAAGATGCTCCTTGATTTAGAGGGCTCAAATTGCATTCGTGCCCATTCAGTGTTATCAGTTAACTTACCCAATAACCGATTAGTGCAGGCTAATGTGATAGTCATGGTTGTCATTCCATCCATGTATGCTCTGATTGGTGGTAGTCGCATCCCAGAAGCCAAGCGCTCTCCTCCTACTACCCATTTTGATGCCCAAATGATTACTTACATTGCCATGGTAAAAGCCAGTGGAGAAATTGTGCATCCTGCCATTATTCCAACCTCTAAGCATTGCCATGCGTTGCTGAATTCTGGAGTTGAGAAACTAAATAGCAAATCTCCAAAATAGGCTTTCACTAAATTTGTTATCGACATCGGTACCCTGAAAAAATCAGATGCTGCCCAAAGAAGCTCATGTGGCACTGAACCATATGCATTAGCCAAATCCAGGAATGTCACATGGAGCTCCTTCCTCTCCTTTATAGCTGATTGAATTCGTTGCCAGATAACACTGATGTGTTCTAAGCATCCTGAGGAATCCTGGAATGCCCGCTTTTTGAACGGAAGTGTCAATGAAGCCATTCTTTGATTGGCAGGTTGACAATCTCTGAGCAATAATGCTGAAGAAAATATTGCCTTCGACGTTTAATAGTGAAATAGGGCGAAACTCAATTAGGCCATGGAGATGATGTAGCCCTTGCCTTTCTCACAACCTGCTCTATCTATTTCCACTTAGGTGCACAGACCTCCATTTGGTATTCTGCTGGGTTGATAGGTGGGATGTCTGACGGAATTGACATAGCCTCATGCCTTTTTGCATCTGTATGCGTTTCCTCCAAATATCTCTCTAGCTCAACTCTAGATGCTTTTAAAGTGCCATTCTTCTCACTGGTGAATAACTTCTTTACGAATTTGAATGGGTCTTTATAGAAATTAGCCCTCACACGCTCCTTTTTGTAGCGTTTCCGTAGGCGCTCAGCTCTGCTTAATGTTGCAAGCTTATCTTTTATGGCCCTTTGTAAGAGATTGAGTCCCTTCTTCTAACCTTGTTCTGCTCTTTTCCATTGCTTCCTCAGCTGCCTCCTTTCTCTAACTAACCTTTCAATTTTCTGCTGCCGTCTAGACATTCCAGGAGTAGTTTGTACTTTTCCCTTCCTTTTTTACACACCAAACCTCTCACTTCCACATGCGTAAATGATGTCCCCAAATGTATCCAGCTTCTTTTAAACTGTACCAGTTAATCTAATCTAGAAATCACCATGATAAAAACAGTCTTGTTTTACTAATTTAACATTCAATACACATGCACGATGTTCAAAACAAGGGTATAGCTTTATGAAAAAAAGAAAACACGCGAATATCGTGGTTTCTGCGATTACTTGCATTCCTCTGAGGTAGGCTTGTCAGTAGCGTGGTACTGCAATATTGCAGTTATCTCGACAGCCCTGGTTGTCAAACGTATTTTTACTATATTATCAAGTGAATGACAGAACAAAAAGTGAAAGATCTGATCTCTGTTGCTTTCTGCTATTAAATACGGGTTCACTTGAACTGATTCAAACTGTATTTCTGTGTATTTTAGACCAGGTGAGAGTGAATGAGCAAAGACAAGAACTGAATGAAGTGGAGGAGGAACATCGTAACTTTACAATTCAAATAACAAAAGCCAACAAGAGGCACACCTGCACTCATTTATATAGCGCTTTTAACAATGTAGATTGTTTCAAAGCAGCTTTACAGAGATAAACATATAATTTAAGGTAACAGAGATTGTTTTGGTTTTATAGTGGTTCTTGAAAAATGTATTTTCCAGCTAAAGTTAGTTTTGATTGATTCACTTCCGTCTAAATGATCATTTGTTATTAAATTAGGGGCCGCTAAGACGACACCGTTCTCTCTAAACAGACTTTAAACGTGAACCTGTGATAGACGCTGATGGCGTTCACATGCGCATTAAGAATTTATTCTATAGTTATGTGCGTTTGAATATATGTGCGCAGGTTTGCAATTCCTTACAAACCATGCCTAAACAAACTACTTGTCTTGTCTATAAATTTTGATGCAGAATTTTATTTTATCTTATCACTTTGGGTAGGTACGCGAACCGAAAAATTCCACAACGCTTTATCTGTAGAGTGGTATAGGAATCCTCCATAGGAAGAGGCTAGGTGGCACTTCAGCACTGCATTGTCATCAGGTCCAGGCGAAAGTCCTTCGTCAGATCTGGAAACGGCCTGGATCCGGCAGGCTGCGGGAAAACCTATGGATAAACAAAGACACTAAAATTAGCGTAGATGCCATTCTTCTTATGATGTAACGAGTACATCAGGATTTAAGGGAAGTGTTCCCAGTTCCGGCTGACGTAATCTAAGCAGCCTAATATTGAATTATAGAAGTCTAGAAGAAGAAGAAGAAGAAGAAGTTTTATTTATATAGCGCCTTTCCAAAGCTCAAGGTCGCTTTACATGGTACCTTTATAATACATTTAACACTGACGCACAACTTTACAATCACAAAGGACACATATAATCACATTTAGGCGAAGTACATGTTAAACAGATATGTTTTTAACTGTGTCTTGAAAGCAGTCACTGATGAGATATTTCGAAGTGAAAGGGGCAGTGAATTCCATAATGTTGGCGCATTAACACTGAATGACCTTCCACCTACTGTAGATAATCGAAAACGAGGGATGGACAGTAAACCAAGTTCAGTTGATCTGAGAGAGCGTGCAGGACGGTAGGTGAAAAGTAGATCAGACAAATATGGGGGTGCAAGACCGTTTAATGCCTTATATGTTAAAAGCAATACCTTAAAGTGGATACGTGATGAAACGGGTAACCAGTGAAGGTCATGAAGCACCGGAGTGATGTGAGCAGAACGCCTGGTGGAGGTGAGAACTCTTGCTGCTGAGTTTTGGACGTACTGCAATCTTGCAATAAGTTTTTTGGGAAGGCCAAGAAATAAAGCATTGCAATAATCCAGACGTGATGTGATTAATGCATGAATTAAGAGTTCGGCGTCAGCTAAAGTGAGAGATGGTCTTAGACGAGCAATATTTCGAAGATGAAAGAAAGAGTTTTTAACAATGGAAGAAATATGAGAGCCAAAAGACAGAGTTGAGTCAAATAAGACACCGAGGTTGCGAGTCAGTGATGAAGGCTTTATATGGAAACCATCAATATAGAAGGACTGGTCCATCCTTTTGACTGAAACTGGAGAACCAATCACTAATATCTCAGTTTTATTATCATTTAATTTGAGGAAGTTAAGGGACATCCAATGCTTTATGTCCCTGATGCATGCAGTGAGTGAGTCAGGCAGGGATGGTCTATCGGAGCTGGTGGTGAGGTAAATTTGGATGTCATCTGCATAGCAATGGAATTGTAGTCCATGCCTGCGTATGATGCTACCAAGTGGGTGTATGTAGATGATAAACAAGAGTGGACCAAGAACCGAACCTTGAGGAACGCCCCGTGTAAGTAAATTGATGGCAGAATTATGACCTTGTATGGTGATATAATACATTCTGTCAGTGATATAGGAAATAAGCCAGGAAAGAGCGGAACCAGTGATACCAATATCAGAAAGCCGAGAAATAAGCAATTCATGGCAGACTGTGTCAAAAGCGGCGCTTAGATCAAGGAGCATCAAGATGTTTATTAACCCTGAATCCATCGATGAGAGAATGTCGTTAACCACACGCAGAAGAGCAGTTTCAGTGCTGTGAGATGGGCGAAAACCCGACTGAAAAGGTTCAAAAAGACCATTCATATCCAAATAAGAGCGTAATTGAGAAGCAACAACCTTTTCAAGGATTTTGCTGAAGAATGTTAGGTTTGATATCGGTCTGTAATTGTCCATGTTTAGGTGATCAAGGCCAGGTTTTTTAAGAATGGGAGTCACTGCAGCAGTTTTTAATTCCGCTGGGACAATGGCACGGGCTAAACTACAGTTTATCATGTGAGTTATGAATGGTGCGACCTCGAGGACGCACTTCTTAAGTAGAACAGTAGGTGTAGGATCGAGCCGGCAGGATGTAGAATTTGACTTCACAATTAGGTCACTTATGGCAACAGGAGTAGTCAGAGTAAAAGTAGAGAGAGGGTTTGACAAGTGGGCTGGTCCAGTTATCATTAAGTTTGAGTCGCTTGTATGCTTGTTTTTGGTGATGGAAGAAGTGATAGACATCAATTTGTCTGAAAAGAATTTAGAGAAGCTATTTACAAGCTCCACAGAGCCTGACATAACATGTTGTGGTGGATTTGTTAGTTTGTTAACCATAGCAAAGAGTGATTTGGGTCTGCACGAGGAATTTCTAATAGTGGAGGAGAAATAAGTGGATCTTGCATTGTTAAGGACGGTCCGGTAGTTGAGCAGGTGTTCTTTAAAAGCTAAAGAGTGCACAATGAGTCCAGTTTTCCTGTATAGTCTTTCTAGACGGCGACCCTCAGTTTTCATCATCCGAAGTTCGGGAGTGAACCAGGGTGAGGCACGAGTAGATGGAACCAGTCTAGTTTTAACAGGGGCATGCATATCAAGTATTTGAGACAGAGCATTATTGTAAGTACAGCAGATTTCTGATGGATGGTTAGACAGTAGACATTCTGATAAAGTAGAAGCCCTTATAGAAGCAGAAAAAGAAATTAAATTTACAGAGTTAATTTTACGATAGGTCAGCATTTTCTTCTGAGGAGACATAGATATTGGAAAACTACAACTGAAATTTATAAGTTTGTGGTCTGAAAGTGCAAAATCAGAGCCGTTAACAAGAATATTATTTAAGCCAGATGTACATATGAGATCCAGTATGTGGCCTCTGGAGTGAGTGGCAAAAGTTACATTTTGAGTCAAGTTGAAACAGTCCAATACTGACATCAACTCTTTGCATTGTGCAGTGTTTTCATGTATGTTAAAATCACCAAGCAAAATAACAGATGAATGACAAGCACAGACAAGAGTAAGTATCTCACTAATATCAGAAAAAAAGTCAGAGGGACTTTTTGGTGGTCGGTAAATTAAAATTACCACCAGTGACGTTTGGCCCGTCATTTTCAGCGCTAAATATTCAAATGTTGTAACATCGTGTAACTCAATCTTGGATATTTTAATAGTCTCACGGCAAACTACAACCAGCCCTCCACCTCTGCGATGAAGACGTGGTTGAGAAAAAAAGATGTATCCAGGCGGCGTTAAGAGGTTTAAGCTCAAATAGTCATTTGGCACCTGCCAGGTTTCCGTTAGAAATAGCATGTCCAGGTCAGTGTCAATGATTATGTCGTTCAATAGTGATGCTTTATCAGTTAGAGAGCGGGTGTTTAGCAGCGCACATCGCAGGTCAGGTGATGCACGTCTGCAGATTCCGAGGTCAAGATCAGGACGCAGCGATCTTAAATTTCCAAAGTTGATATGTCTATGTCTTTTATCCAGTTGTGTTGTATCCAGAACACGGGTGATGGTAGAGACAACCGGAAAATTATTGGGGGGCGAGTAATGATAATTCCAGAGTTTTTTCCGCGACCGGTGAATGTAGCGAGGTCGGCGTAAAACCTCGAGCTGTTCACAGCGTTTATAAGTATCAGGAGCCATTGTAACAAGTCTATAGAGTGTTATGTGAATGCTAGGTCAAAGACATGTGTTTTTAGTCTAGCTTTTAACTGACAGACTGTGTCTGCTTCCCGGACAATGTTAGGAAGATTGTTCCAAAGTTTTGGTGCTAAATAGGAAAAGGATCTACCGCCAGCAGTCGATTTAGATATTCTAGGTATTATCAACTGGCCGGAGTTTTGAGATCGCAATAGACGTGAAGGACTATAATGCGTTAAGAGCTCACTAAAGTACTGGGGAGCTAAACCATTTAGTGCTTTGTAAGTAATCAGCAATATTTTAAAATGTATACGATGTTTAATAGGGAGCCAATGCAGTGTTGACAGAACCGGGCTAATATGGTCATACTTCCTGGTTCTGGCAAGAACTCTAGCAGCTGCATTTTGAACTAGCGGTAGTTTGTTTATTAAGCGTGCAGGGCAACCACCCAGTAGAGCATTACAATAATCTAGCCTTGATGTCATGAACACATGAACTAGTTGTTCCGCATTTGTCAATGAGAGCATATGACGTAATTTAGATATATTTTTAAGATGGAAAAATGCGGTTTTACAGACACTAGACAAGTGACTTTCAAATGAAATATTGTATCAAAGAGCACACCCAGGTTCCTAACTGACGACGAAGACTTAACAGAGCAGCCATCAAGTGTTAGACGGTATTCTAGGTTATTACGTGTGGAAGTTTTTTGTCCAATAAATAGAATCTCTGTTTTTTCAGAATTTAGTAGTAGGAAATTACTAGTCATCCAATTTTTGATATCAACTATGCATTCCGATAATTTTGTGAATTGGTGAGTTTCATTAGGTTTGGAAGAAATATAGTGCTGAGTATCATCAGCATAACAGTGAAAGCTAATTCCATGTTTCCTAATGATATCTCCTAAAGGTAGCATGTACAGAGTGAACAGCAGCGGTCCTAGTGCTGAGCCTTGTGGTAGCCATACTGAACTTGTGATCAATAAGACATCTCTTCATTTACTGCTACAAACTGATAGCGGTCAGATAAATATGATTTAAACCATGCTAATGCAATTCCACTAATGCCAACATAGTTTTCTAGTCTATTTAAGAGAATGTTGTGGTCAATGGTGTCAAATGCATTACTAAGATCAAGTAACACTAATAGAGAGATACAACCACGACCGGATGATAAGAACAAATCATTTGTGACTCTAATGAGAGCTGTCTCAGTGCTATGGTGCGGTCTAAATCCTGACTGGAAATCCTCGCAGATACCATTTCTTTCAAGAAAGGAACACAGTTGTGAGGATACTGCCTTTTCTACACAGCAAAATCCCCAGTGTACATATGTACACTCTTGGTGTACATATAGGTCCAACTACAGGGTGTTAAAAATGAACACTGAAGCAGTGTTGAAGTTAATGAGATAATTAAGTGATGATTGGCCATTAGTGGCGACACCTAATGTTAATAAGAAGAATCTTTGAAGGAAAGAGAAACAACAAGAACAGAAAAAAGAGAAACACAAGAAATACTGACTTCGAGCCATTACACATTATTGTACTTATTATTACCAGTGTATTTCTGTCATACATCTACACACATTCTTATTTATATTGAACAGAAGTTTAGATGGTAATGCTTTATGGAATGTTTTGTTTCATGTCACCATTATGGCGATCAGTGTTTGCTTTAGTTGGGGTCTGGACTCTTTGCATTTTAACATTAGTTTTTCTCTGGCTGCTCCAACTCTGTGTTTATAAAGCACATGAGTTACTGCAAGAGAAACCATGACATGGGCTGTGTATCCCAAAACCATCGTAAGCTTAATTTGATCGTACAGACCTTTTGTTGCTATCGTTCTACGATCAAGTTAGGCTTAAAATGCTTTTGGGAAACACATCCCAGGTCATGATGGTTATGTTTAAATGATGAAATTACAATCCCTGTAGTGTCCTGATTCACTCAACCAGCATTATAAACTGATTATACAAAGGTTCTATTCTTTACAGTAGCTAATTCCAGCAGTGCGTTAATAATCTGAAGGTTTTAAAATCCCACACAGATATCAAGAATCTACATATGAATCTCAACAATGGTGACAATCACACGAAAGATTCATATTGCAGTGCATGATGGGATTCACCAATCAAAATGCATCCATGGCTCCCATCATGCATTGCAGTATGAATAAATTATACAGCTGAAATGTCCTCTAATTTTCATTGTTTTTTCTGTTTGCATGTTTTTTTTTACTATTGTTTTGTTATGACTTTAATAGCTTGTTTTGTGATGTTCAGAGTTGATCCGTGTGTCACTAGTTTGTATATTGTCACCATTGTTGTGATTCATATGCTGATTCTTGATGTTTGTGTGTCTAAACACAAGAGCTCCAGTGCACAAAGATTGTTCAAAATTTTTCATATTGCTGTTGGATCTCAAACTGTAGAATCTCAGGGCTACAATCACCAATACTAAAACGCAAGATAAATCATATAGTAAAAGATTTAGACTCTGAATGACATCAGTGAATCAGGTCACTACGTGATGAAAAAGTCATCATCACACCATATTGTTAACAGGTTTTCTCGTGCAATAACAAATGTGGCTTATAAACACAATGCTGGAGCAGCCAGAGAAAAACTAACAATAAAAAATTAAAAGGTTCAAGAGCCCAACTAAAACAAACACTGACCACCATAATGGTGGCTTGAAATGAAAAATTCCATAAAACATTGCCGTCTAAACTTCTGTTGATTCTCAATAACTTTTGTAGATGTATGACAGAAATAAAGTCACACTGGTCATAATAAGTACAATAATGTGTAAAGGCTCGAAGTCAGTAGTTCTTGTGTTTCTCTTTTTTTCCATTCTTGTTGTTTCTCTTTCCTTCAACGATTCTGCTTATTAACATCAGGTGTCACCACTAATGGCCAATCATCACTTAATTATGTCATTAACTTCAACACTGCTTCAGTGTTCATTTTTAACACCCTGTAGTTGGACCTATATGTACACCAGGAGTGTTAATTTAACACTGGGGATTTTGCTGTGTACAAATCAAATCGAATTTCAAACCGCAAAAAGATTATTTAAATATGAATCCTGCGTGTCTCTAAATGAATGGTGCAGACGCGTGATTTCATTTACCACACACACTGGAGCACACGTGACGCTTGCGCTTTTTTCAGCCTCAGCCGCATCATTATATGAGGACATGATTGCATAAACATCATCTCAAGAGCCGCTTTGTCACTTCATGAGCTTTTTAAAGCTTCAACTGAGAAAAGTTATCGTCATATCATAAACACAGAGAAACTCAAAGATCTCCACAGCAACCCGTCAAAATAAAAGTTTGTTTTATCATAGGGCCCTAAACATGTAATTTTTGTTAAACTGTAAATAAATTGAATAAGTTTGATGATTTAAATGAATAAGAAATGCTTTTTGATTACAAAAATTTAATTTAACCATTAAAATAGTCTTTAAGTTTTACAGAATGCTGTTGGGTGCTCCCTGCACATTTTTTTTTAAAGAAAGTATTTTTCAAAACTCTTTGTTATTCTTAATTTTGACATTAACTTACATTTTTACACCAGACATAGGCTATATATCGGTTTTAAAATATCGGCTATCGGTCTACTTGATCTGTAATAATCGGTATCAGCCCTGAAAATCACATATCGGTCGACCCCTAGTTGAAAGTCCTGCTACAAGTCCAAAAACAGAGATTTCTTCCGAGTACCGGGCGTTCCAGGATGTCTTCAGTAAGCAGCTCGCTACCCTGTTACCACCTCACCGGCCATGGGACTGTCGACCTGCTACCTGCAGCCACCTTACCTAAGGGTAGAGTATACCCTTTGTCCATCCCGGAGCAGAAGGCCATGGAGGAGTATGTCGAGGAAGCCCTATAACAACAGTTTATCTGACCTTCCACGTCCCCTGCCGCTTCAAGCTTCTTCTTCGTCGCCAAGAAGGATGGAGGCTTGAGGCCGTGCATCGACTACCAACATCTCAACTCCCAGACAGTTAAAGGGTTAGTTCACCCATTTAAGACATGAAGTTGTATGCAATCCTTACCAGCACTATAGTGCATACACACTGACCCACTCTGTAGTCACCTCCCTGGTCAGAGTTCTGGCCGCTGGAAGTTTTTCAAGAAAGTACTCCTGGTTACTTTCCGGGGCCTCAAAACTGTGCGTTTTTACGTGAAAAAATTATTTGCGTTTCAAAGCTTGATTAATTTACCACACAAAAAACACGCCAGACAAAATTTATACCTCAGTTTTAATCTGCACTATTTTCTTTCCATTTCTATCAATCCGCGCTGCATCCACCAAATTACTGTAAAATTACTGTAATATAGTATCTTCTTTTTCTTATAATTCTTATAATATCTTCAGTATTACTGAGAAGTCTTTTTTTCAAATATAATTCTTTTGAAGTGTTGGTGCTTAATGTAACACTATCTAGTGTAAAGGCCACCCATAGGCCCAAAAACGGAATCCAACAGTATGGGCGAAGGTATAATGTGTCTATGTCTTTTCAGCGTTCTGTGAAGTTCACTTAATTTTTAGAATTTTGTTTAAATTGTACCTTAGCTCTGCGCTTAATCTGACTCCAATTTCAAATGATTATCTAATTTAGATCATGATTCTTATTAGAAAATGATAATACGATAAATAATGATTATGATTTAATTTAGATATTTGATTATTCAGGGTATCCCATACTTTCAATTATTCGCTTATAAGGGACCCAATGCTGTACACGTTGAACGTCGAACGTGAGCGACTGATAGGAAACTGAAAAAGTTTATGCATGCGTTTTTCTGCCAACAGTTCGATGCATTTTTGGAGTTTTATTAACACACATTTTTTTAATAAATAAATTTCTCCACATATCCTTTTGGTAGATTGAGTCTGTGGAAATGTCGTTTAAATGTGTTTAGCTTTCATTTTGATGTTAATGTATGTTTTTAGCCATATCTGTGACCTGCGTATTAGATGAACTGCAGTTACTGTTAGGGAGAACGGTAATTAATATGTCTTTTCTAATGCATCATTCAGCTGAAAGACAGTGAATCTGAAGGTTTGTGTGTTTATTGTCTGCCCTCTGTCAATAAACTGTTTAATTTGTGTTGGGTGAAATTTGCTATATATTTACAGGACAAACATTTTTTGACAACATACACTGGTGTGTAATTTGATTTGTATAATGCAAGTTCAAAAACAAAACATGTAGCCTATTCTCCAAATAACTAGATTTTCTTGTTTAATTCTACAGTTACCTTTATACAAAAAAAAAAAATCATAGCTGAATTTATGAATGGTTTCAATTAGTTCAAATGCATGATGATCACTGACTGTTTGGCTTAGTTTATATATATGGCCAGTCCGAAGGGCATAACTTGATACTCGTAGTGGCCTGTAGGGGTCACAAAGGTGGTCTTCCACTCATCATCTCGTGAATACGGATCAAGTTGTACGCACTTCTAAGGTCCATCTTTGAGAAGATGCGAGCTCCACGTAGCTGTTCCAGAGCAGCAGGCACTAGAGGAAGGGGATAACTGAATTTGACATTTTGGGAATTGAGATGACGATAGTCGATGCACGGCTGCAAGCCTCCGTCCTTTTTGGCCACAAAGAAGAAACTCGAAGCAGCAGGGGAGGTCGATGGTCGAATGAACTGTTGGTTTAGTGCTTCTTCCACATACTTCTCCATGGCCTTCTGTTCCGGGATGGACAGAGGGTAAATGCGACCTTTGCGAAGGGTGGCTCCGGGTAGCAATTCGATTGCGCAGTCCCATGGCCGGTGTGGTGGTAACTTGGTTGCCAGTTGCTTGCTGAAGACATCCTGGAACGCCCGGTACTCCACTGGGATCTCGACCTGGCTCTGGACCTCAGGGCTTTTCTGAACGGAACCGAGACAGGAAGTATGACAATTCTCGCCCCACCGGAGTACCTCACCGGTTGCCCAGTGGAGTACTGGCTGATGTTGGAATAGCCACGGGCGCCCCAGGATGATGTCTGCGGTGGACTCCTCCAGCACCAAAAAAGAGATTTCCTCCGAATGTAAGCATCCAATGCGAAGAACGAGAGTGGGTGTGAAGTGGCGAATACAATCTCTTCCCAATGGCTTGCCTTGTATGGTATGGATGGGCAGGTCTTGGGATAAGCGCCGTTGCAGGATGTTCAGCTTTTGAAAGAAGAGGCTGGACATGAAGTTCCCCGCGGAACCGGAGTCGACGAGGGCTTGCGTTGGGAGACAGACACAGGGGTTATAATATGCACACTGGTACGTGTCATCTGCTCTACCCTCGGAGTAAGTTGGATTGTACTTACCGCTTTCCGCGGTGGACGCACTGGACAAGAACTGAGGTGGTGATTCTCGGAGGCGCAGTAAAGGCAGAGGGAATGTTGTACTCGGCGCTGTCTCTCCGCCGTGGACAGTGGGTGGAATCTACTTCCATCGGTACTGGTGCTGGAGGAGTGACGGATGGAGCTGGAGGCGGAGAGCTGACAGTGGATTCACCTAGATTGCAAGCAGTGAGGCGCTGGGAAATCCGAAGCGTTAGCTGGATCAGGTTTTCCAGACCCGTGCTGCTCAAATACCTCTCTGAAGTGCTGTTTGAAGGCAGTAAATGACTTTTATCACAGGTGAATTAGAATCCCACAATGACCTAGCCCACTGAAGCGCTGGACCGGACAGCAATGAAATCAGAAAGGCCACACGGGCTTCGTCAGTGCGAAATTGATGCTCATTCATGGTAATGTATGGCTATAGTATTGGTTTTTCGCATATATGGACAACATTATGTATAAATATGTGACATATTTGTTTCCCACATATTTAATAAATGTTTGTAAACATACATGCATGTGATACTGATGCATTGAAATAAGTACATATATGTGCTATATTTTGAAATATATTTTTCATATATGTCTGTGTTTTATATATATGAAATTTGCATTTATTCTCATATAGGCAGCATACCTACATGGGCACTGACATTATATAGGCAGCAGACCTACATGGGCACTGACATTATATAGGCCTATGTAATTTACTTATATTGACATATATTACATTTCTGTATGGGAAGACATTGAAACATTATGAGAATTATTTGTAATCATTGTGATTCTTTGTTTTACATGTAGTTTCCCGCCCCGATCCCCTCCCCAAATATATATTTATATCATGTATTTTTTGAGGGGGGAAAAAAATCATATATGTGTCACAGTGTCTGATTGTGTTCCCTTGTTTATCACTAAAGTGCCTCGTTTTCACGGTGTCCTTCACATTTGACTTCAATTCCCAGCATTCTGTCTGTCACTGTCACTCATCAGTTCATTGCACTCAGCTGTTCCACGTAATCATTGTTCCAAGCTGTTCTGTGTTAGTCTTGTTAGATATGTGTATATATTCCCTGTCTGTGTTAGTATGTGTACGGAGTCGTTGTTAATGTTTCACACTTCTTGGTTTGTTCCTGCCTGTTCCTTGTGTTCGTTGTTCTTGTTTGGATTGTTCGTATGGTATTTGACCCTTGCCTGGACTGGATTACGTTTCACGGATTACCCAATAAATATCTCACTGCACTTGGATCTACTGTCTCTCTCGTGTGTGTCGTGACAATATGATGGCATTTTGCAACTTTTGAGACTATAATCATACTTTTTTGTTTTTCTTGACCCTGTAATTTAGTAACTGTAGAACACATTAACTATAATTATGCATATATGATGAAATTATTACAGTTTCTTGTCAATCTATGTTTATTTTAATGTGAACAATGCGCTGTCACTTTAATTCAGTGCGGTGCGGAAACGATCTCTGCACTGCTTTATACGCACCGCACCTGGAACGGATCGCCGGGCCGCACCCGCGGGCAGTGTGAAAGCTCTAACCTGTTAACATGGGTACGTAAAATAATACGCACCGCATACCTTCATACAGTCATTCGGAAAGTAGACCAGACATTTTAATAGAATTCAAATGATGGGACTTACAGTGATATTTTTACCCGCACATATATCCAAGGGAATGAAATGGCAGATAAGGCAGCAAAAGAAGCCATAACAACAATTACATTAACATAAGTGTTAGTATAGGAAGGAAATCAAGAGTATTATTAAGGAAAGGTTGAAGGTAAGATGGCAAAAACAATGGGATATGGAGAAGAAAGGTTGATGGTTTTACAAAATTCAAAGGAAAGTGGGAGATATGAGAAGTGCAGGAAAAAACAGGAGAGAAGTACAGTGGCCGAGAGAGCTCAACGTGCTGCAACTGAAGAAAACGCATGCAAATAGTAAAAACGCATGCAAATAGAAAAAAACACATGTAAATAGAAAAAAACAACTGCAAATTAAAAAAAAACATCTTCATCAGTTTCACAACACGCGTGTGCTCCAAATACTCACAACACAACCAAATACAGAAACGTGCATAGGCTACAGCTCAAAATTCTACTTTATTTTATTCCTCATGAGCATCCCTGTTCCCTACTCCCTTCGAAGGGCAGACGGCAGAGCTCTTAAAGTGGACTTTGGAGTGAGCTTGGCACTAGTGTGCCATTATATAGCCGTTTGGAACGCACTTGATAAAGGAAGCAATGAAAGAAGTCATTTCCTCATTATTTTCACATGGGATGTTCCCATGACAACGCAGCACGGTGTTCATCAGCTGAATAGCTGTTCTGACGACAGAAATATAATGCTGTTAACATAACGGTTGCAAATAAATGTAATTTTTTTTTTACTTTACAATTTCTTTTTTTAAAAATATGCTTTATATATCTGTGTCAGTGTCTCAACTTTACCCTACATTACCTAACACTTCTTATGAAACATTTCTTTATGAAAATTTAAGGCACATTTTGACAGGATGTAAGGTGGCTCTTAGCCAAGTTGGTTTACTTGGCGCCATGACCAAGTACTCCGATGTTTGGCTTTAGCATTGGAAGACAAACGTAACATGACCAATAAGTTGCCACCTGTTCTAGCAAAAAATAGACAATATTCCTCCACCCAGGCGAGCAACCACCAAGGAAAGGTGTTAAAACCAATTCTCGCTCAGGACAACTGGAAGCTGCTAGGGACTGGAAGATGCTGGCTGATCTTGATCAACGGCTTATTTTTCCACCTGAGATTGCCACCACTAACCTCCGACCAGATATTGTTTTGTGGTCTGGATCAGCACGCATTGTTCAACTGATAGAGTTAACAGTGCCATGGGAGGATGCGGTAGATGAGGCATATGAGAGGAAGAAACTGCGGTATGCTCATCTGGCCACTGAAGCAGAACAGCGAGGATGGAGAGTCCGGGTTTATCCAGTGGAAGTGGGTTGTCGAGGATTTGTGGCACACTCCACAACCCGGTTCCTCAGAGACGTCGGATTCAGTGGCCAAGAGTTGCGTCGCAGAGTGAAGAACTTATCTGAAGCAGCAGAGAGGAGCAGCAACTGGCTGTGGTTGAGACGGAAAGAGTCTGGCTGGCTGTGTACAGGCCGCCATGCTACGGTTTCGAAAATTTGATGAGTGTGTTGGTTTATTTGTATAGTTTGCATAGTAATTACAGTTATTACGTTCCTGTGTATTTTGCGTGAATGAGGATTGGTGTTTGGACAGATATTGTGTTTTGCGGTAGTATGCCATACGGAACCGTTACCACTGACCGCTTTAACGTCCGCAGTGGGGCTCGACAGCCTTAGTCAAACGGGGTTGCGCATACTGTCAGGTTGTGGAGAGGTTGTGAGAGATTGTGGTTAGGTCAAAGGAGCAGCCTCAGCAGCAGGAGGGATGTAAAGGTCAGTAAGCTGGGCTGAGTTGAGTGGGGGACGGAGGGGGGTGACTCTGGGACGCCAGAGTCACTGTCGAGCCCTCTTGAGGTGTCGTGGGCTAGTCGACGAAACACTGAGGACGGAAGGTGCCCACTTGAAGACCCTAGAGATGTCCCCTACTCTGCTCAATCCAGACGGTTGTCATGAGGGGACCGCACTGTGGTTGCAGCCGTTGTGTGTGCAAATACACTTCAGCTATTAACACCAGACAGAAGGAGATTCACATCACCATTTGGAAAGAAGCGTAAATGGATGGAGAAGCATAGGTTACTGTAAAGCTACGTCTTAGTTTGTGCTTATCTTGGCGAAAGCCGAGTACAAATCAGCATGAAGTTTTAACATCTACTCTCGTGTAATGGAATCATTACAGAGGCTTTGTGGATTTGCATTTAAAGGGCCACTATTATGAATTTTTGAAAATGACCTTTCATGTAGTGTGTAACATTGTGTGAAAACATCCTGAAAAGTTTTAAATCTGAAAGTAAGCCATATATAAAGTTATTGTCTTTCAAAAGTAAGAGTCGACTCTGAGTCAATGAAATTAATTGTTTTTCAAACGAGTTATAAACAGTTTTGTGATGTCAAGATAAAGAATTAGCATATTGCCCGCCCACTTACTGCACACGCAGACACCAAGGAAAACTTGAACCTCAAACACTGCAGCTGATTCCTGTGGAAACTGGACAGCATCATGTCGAGAAGATGCTGTGTTCTACAAGGTGAAGGTAAAGCGAGTTTTTTTTTTTCACTGACAAGGACGAACATGTGAAGAAACAGTGGTTAAAATTCATTTTTAGCACAATACCACAGCAGTATAATCCTAAACTTAAAAGTATAACTTAATAAATAAATAAATAATCCTAAAGTTTAATTCAGGGTTCGCAAATCGTTTGCTCTTGAAAGATGGTGTTCAAAATACTTAGTTTTGAGTTTTATATTGTGTAGGTCTCCTGCTAACTCTGGCTAACTCACATTAATATTACTGTGTAACTAAAATACTTCTGCTAATCAGTTGTGGACCACCATTACCTAAAACTGTGTCTATTAATGAATACTGTCTGTCGTTCTCACTAGTTTGAGGAAAGATTAAGCATGGAGCAAGATTAGTTTTACCAACGTTTATGTTACATCAGTCATTCACCCTAATGTATTGAATAACCTACATGCACTGCTGTTATTGATACAGTTTCCACATGTTCACCGCAATATTAGAAAAATACTCTGTAAATAAATGAGTAAAAGTAAAATAATCGGTTGATGGACATGCATTTGTTAGTGCTGATGCTAAGGAATCACAGTTGCAAAATCTAATATTGTACCTCAAACTGAGTAACGTTAGCGTATCACTGAGAAACATCCTGCTCGATTAGTCCTTGCGATAGTGGTTCGATAACTAGTTCTTCCAGGGTTTCACAACAGGACACGCAAGGCTGACGTTGTTATGGCAATGGGAGTTTTTGTTTTCGACGCGTGCTGTATGCGGTAAACCAGTCACAACTAGGGCTGGGGTGGTATGGATTTTTTCTAACCGTGTTTGAAAAGCAAGATATCATAAGATCTTTATCTTAAATAAGATCTTTATCTTATTTAAAGCTGAGATCTAAGATCTCCGCTTTAAATATCATAAGATCATAACATGGGTCAGACATGATTTTGACCACTTTATTAAGTTTTGTTTTGTAGAAAGCCTTTCTTTAAATTACATTTCATTTTGTATAAATTGTATCTTAATTTTAATCACTGTTTCATTAACTAATTTACTGGA
This sequence comes from Siphateles boraxobius, assembly GCF_051911475.1. Taxonomy (NCBI): domain Eukaryota; kingdom Metazoa; phylum Chordata; class Actinopteri; order Cypriniformes; family Leuciscidae; genus Siphateles; species Siphateles boraxobius. The sequence continues at coordinate 39,022,649 of NW_027509186.1, read as the reverse complement.
AATAATAAATAAGCAGCAAATGTAGCAGACATATAATCAGGAGGACGTGGAGGCGCCGGTTCGATCTCTTGCGCGTGAACTGGAGCTCAACTCATAAATGAACCGAAACTCAGCGTATAGTCTAGGATTACTTGCCTCACAGACATGAGAAATAAATAGAAAGCTTAAAATGTCTGCTTTTAAACAAAATTCAAAATGAAATGCAAAAATTTTAGGCTACAGTAGCCTAGTCAGGTAAGGTCAGGTTTGCCGAAGTGCGTTATGCTATTTATTTATTTATTTGTATCCCTGTGGGCCGATCGGAGACGGAGTTCACTGCTGATATTCTGGGGATACAACTTAGCCAATAGGCTATATTAGGGACTTTAGCCTTTAAATATCTTTGCATGCATTGGATCAATCTCCTTTCTAGAACAGCCAAGAGCTTTCTAGCCTCGCGGCAGCAGTGCCTCACACATAGACCTTCAAACAGTCAGCGCCTGTGTTCGAAAATTGATCAAAAAACGTTGTTGCGGACAGATGATGAGTTTTGTGATGCGGTTGAGGATGAAATACTATTAGCCCATCCGCACATCTCTAATACAAATGGAATGTTATTATGTATCATGGAACATTGCGCTCCACCAACCTGCGAAAGATCGGATTTGCTGCATCTTTTGATAAGTTTTGTTTAGAAAACCTTGAATCCATGTAAGACACAATATCATTAGACATAATCCATGTCATTAGAATCAATGAATCCATGTAATTAGACACAACGTGCACACACATGTGCAGGGCTGCAGGCCAATGTTTTTTTTTTTTGTTCTTTTTTGCGGTGATGATGGTGACGAGCTCAGACCCGCGGTTGGAATCACGTGACCGTGGTAATGCGGTAATCGTCCCAGCCATAGTCACAACAGACTGAGATGTCTGGCCAATCAGAGCAGAGTAGCTCGTGGAAAGGAGGAATTTAGAGAGATTGATTCATATGACGAGTTGTTTGAGAATCATTGAAAATCTGGTGATGTGCAAATGTATAGTATGAGAAAATTAAACAGTTTTTTTACCTTTGATGCATGTAAACCTGTTATAGGAGACTCCAAAACAACATTAGGGAAATATAAAATAATTATAATTAATATTATATAATTATAATAGCTAATAAGGCATAATAAGCATAATAAGGACCCTTTAAGCCTAAACAGGCAATGAATGAGAGAGATTGACTGAGCGCGTGTGATTACCTGCCTCTGTCTTTGAGTTGAAGTCATACATATTCGAGAAAAGGTTGCCATGTCCAAGGAAAGCCAAATATTTGTTGTGTCATCCTTTTAACGTTTAAGGGTATTTACCATGAATGGCATCAGTGTCAACGCTGGTCAGCATCAACAGCGCAAGGAAGCCACGGCAAACAAAAATCAGCGAGTCACTCATTGAATCAATGCCATTGGTCTCTAAGTGATGCTTCAGCGTTACCATGCAACACATTGCTGGTCAGTTGAGCCTTGAAAAGTGGAGCTCAAAGTTAAAAATAATTAACCTTTCATTAGCTTCTTTCATTACTATCTTTTAATGAATCAGCGTTTTTGAACGGGTTCGTTGAATGAACAGTTTAATGTCTCACTCAAAGACAGTCCGTTGCCATAACAATGTAACTGCGGGCTGAGGGACAGCCTTTCAATGCGCAGAGACGATGTTTAGTTTCGGTTACATTAGTTACTTAATATGTACTCATTTTTGTGCATGCTGACCACATTGTAACACTTATTTATGTAGCAAATTAGTTCTATGAAATATTAATAACCAACCATAACTTGTTATAATTGATTATGAATATTTGGGTTAGTTAATCGGATTAACTTGATGTAGCTATGTCTTTCTTACAAAGTACTACAAAGAGCAAGTAGTCAAAATCGATATGATTAGTGACTCCAGATATGAGCTTGAGACAGACAACTTTACGCATGATATGAACAAGACTTTATTAACTAGACTAAACATTTAAACTACTCTAATATACACATAGATACATGCATACAATTTACCAAGGGAAAGAGAGCCAAAGCAGAATACAGGAAAGCAAGAAGTTATAGCATTGTTTGAAATTCAGCAGATCAACAGCCTTGAGCAAACCATCAGTTTAGTTCTAACACATCCTTCTTTAAAAGGGATAAGGATACTTAATGTATCAAATAATGAGACTAAGTTTGATACTTGCATGTTTCACCCATTTGAATTAAACTGTCCTGATGGAATTTGTTGAGACTCCAATTGAGCTTTGCTGAGGTTGTCTTGATGAGAGAGAACCAGTTGGAGTCAAAGGATCTTTGGTGAACGGAAAGAAAAGGCCGCAGCCTGACACAAGTGTAACAGAGGCCAGCTAGTAGTTGCTGTGCGAGTAAACCTCACTCCTCTGATCTCAAAAGGCTCTCTAGCGACAGATGCTAGAGGCTGCAGTCTTTAGCCTCCTTGTTAGAGCGCCTGACTCTCATGCCGGAGACCCGGGTTCGAGGCCCGCTCGGAGCGGGTCGAGTGGGACCCGGGTGAAGAGGGGTTACATTGGTGCCGTGACCCGGATGGGAGCGAGGTTTAGGGGGGTGAGTGTAACGGAGGCCAGCTAGTAGTTGCTGTGCGAGTAAACCTCACTCCTCTGATCTCAAAAGGCTCTCTAGCGACAGATGCTAGAGGCTGCAGTCTTTAGCCTCCTTGTTAGAGCGCCTGACTCTCATGCCGGAGACCCGGGTTCGAGGCCCGCTCGGAGCGGGTCGAGTGGGACCCGGGTGAAGAGGGGTTACATTGGTGCCGTGACCCGGATGGGAGCGAGGTTTAGGGGGGTGAGTGTAACGGAGGCCAGCTAGTAGTTGCTGTGCGAGTAAACCTCACTCCTCTGATCTCAAAAGGCTCTCTAGCGACAGATGCTAGAGGCTGCAGTCTTTAGCCTCCTTGTTAGAGCGCCTGACTCTCATGCCGGAGACCCGGGTTCGAGGCCCGCTCGGAGCGGGTCGAGTGGGACCCGGGTGAAGAGGGGTTACACAAGCTTGGGGGTCTTTAGAAAACTTCTAGTTCAGCATTCATCTTCACATTAGGATTTCAGAAAGGGACTAAGAGACATGATCTTATGATCAGTGAATTTTAAAGTGTGAAGATGTCACACCCTCTGGAGGTGTGTGAGCCAATAAGAAGTTGTCCCTTTGGAGGGAGATTTTACGACCCTTTGTGTTCGAGCAAAGCATTTGAATCTGTAATTTCATTGGGTGTTTAAGAAAAAGAATCTTCAAGGTTCTTATAATACCAATGCGTCACAAAGTTAGCAGAATGTAATGTAAATTAACAAATAGGGAACGAAGATTGGAGTTTATAGAGACCAAACATGCCACACATATGATTTTGGTTAACCATAGTATGCAAAACATTAACTCATTAGAGTTTACAAGAAAACATAAGCCAAACCCAATAACAGGAAAATCATGAGATGGGAAAATTAGATACATGTTTATACATTCCTCAAGTGGTTATATATATAGAATATATAGGATTAACAGGGTTTATTTCTCCTTCTCCGTAACAATTATTTGAGTGTCACATCTCTCAGGAATTTCCTTTTAGGGTCGTAAAGCCTTATCAGTCTTAATGTGTCCTGTAACAGGACACCAAGTTCTGCTAGTGTTGTTAGCTTCATTGTCATGTTAGTTTCGGGGGAAGTTTCATAGACCTTTGTTGGAAGGGTTAGTTTGCTGGATTATTCATTAAATATAAGGAATAATTAGCGTGTGTCTGATTGGTCCTGACGCTACAACTCCCCCCTTGAGATGAGAGTTCAAGAGATTTCCACGACGCATGCGCGAGAACTGAGAAGAGGACGTTCTTCTTCTAATACTTCTTGTTCAGTTCTCGCGCATGCGTCGTGGAAATCTCTTGAACTATCGTCTCAGGCCCACAAGGAAGAAAAGGAATAGTCGAATAAAGTCGTTATTTATGTTTTTTTTTTTCGGAAAAAAAGTATTCTCGTCGCTTGATAAACTTATAGTTGAGCCACTGTAGGCACATGGAATATTTAAACATGTTCTTTAATGACTTTCTGGGCCGTCAAGTTTCATTCCCTCTGGCAGCCTATGTAGCAGTGATCCACCTCTCAGATTTAATCAAAAATATCTTCATTTGTGTTCCGAAGATGAACGAAGGTCTTACGGGGTTGGTACAGCATGGGGGTGAGTAATTAATGACTTAATTTTCATTTTTGGGTGAACTAACCCTTTAAGTAAGGAATGCACCTGTAACAGTGAAGGTGAAATTAGATGAGAAGAATTAAAGTTAAGGAAAGCGAAAGTAAGAATTCAGAAACCAGAAATGGGCTTAAAGGGAACAGGTTTAGATCACTTCACACTGCATACACACAAGCTGTAGTTAGAGGCTTCATGTAATGCTAACAGCTAACTGTTTAAGTTATTAGTTAGCTTAGCCGAAGGGCTGCAAGGTTGGGTTAGCTTAACCACCTAGGCTGGCTTGTTTACAAAATGGCGTCGGAAGGTAACGCATGTGCTATCTGGAGTAAGCACTTCCTGTGACAAGTCGTTGTCATGGGAACCAATGCACTTCAGAGTTTCAGTGAGTGGAACACAGTTTATAACCAGGTAGCTATGCCTTTTAGATGCACAGATAAGGTTTAGATGAATGGCATCAATCTAACTATAATTTGTAAGGCATTTATACTGTAAAAAGGGGAGTATCGCCCAAATCTACATTTATATAACACTGTACTGAGTAGGGATGCTCATTACGGTTAATTTTCCCGACCGACAACCGCCGCTCGTTATCTGACTAGTAACCGTCAACTGATAAGATTATAATATTGAATTGGCATTAAATAAAAATAAAATTGACGAGTGTCTGTGATTCTTAAAATCTGAAATTCACGGGTTTATATTAACATGCAAGCAGCAGCATGCAGAACAGATCAACAACAGAACCTGGATTCACATCACATTTTCACTCACCTGCAGCATTTCTGACAGTGACAACAGAGAAAAACATAAAATAGGCCTACACTAAATATATTTTTTTAACTTAAATAATTCACAAATCACAAAAAGAAAACACTGTGAATCCGTTTGAAGCTTTGAAAAACAGCAGTTTGTTTTCCATCAGACTGCGTTTTTTCGTCAAATAAAAATAGCAGGCCTACCTCAATCCACACCTTGTCACACTGCGGCAGAAAACCGCCTCTCCGATGGCAGATATAATACAATACAATAAATGATAAGTAATCAAATGTAAGCAAATATGCGTAGCATGGTCAAATATGCTTTACCATGTTCTTGCATGATTTACCATAGTTTACCATGATTTACCACATTGCTAGCATTGATGTATAGTGTCAGTACAAATGAAGTGATAAACTCTGACAAAATATGATTGTCTTATAATAGTAATTGTTATATAAGTGATTTTATAGTGTCTAAATATGAATGCAAAAACACCTGTGAAAACACTTTATTAATACGTAGATTGGCCAGCAGAGGGCAGTAGAAGACCACTTATTGGCTCACTTACATTTTAAGAGCCTTGATTTTCACCAGTATTCTGCACTAAAGCAAACCAGTTTTTCCATGTTAACTCCATTATGCATACTTACACACACACACACACACACACACACACACACACACACACACACACACACACACACACACACACACACACACACACACACACTCTCATGAAAATGTATTTTAATGGTCTATAAGCATTTCACATATTTCTTTGTGAACTAATAACATAAAACTTTATTACCAGTCTATCATAATAAAAAAATTGCTTTAAGCATCTGTTTGTTGGCCAATGCTGAAAGCTGATAAAAAGATTAAAAATGATGTCTTATCCTGCTGCCCCCTCTAGTGGACAACAGTATTACAGCCTCCATCTTATAGTTCTAGTGAATGAACGAACATGAATGGGAATTTGGTTTTTCACACATAACTCGGGAACGAGAAGGTGAAAAAACTCGGGGCATAGATAGTGCTCGATGGGCCCTGTGGAACAAGACCATCCTGGTATTGCTGGGCGATTGGGGACGGGATTTACGCCCGTTCAAAAGGCATATCTTTGTTGGCTTATACCATGTTCTAGTATGATTTATCAAGATTTATCATGATTTACCATGTTCTAGTATGATTTACCATGTTCAGCATGATTTAGCATGATAAACCACATTCTAGTATTATTTACTATGATTTAGCATGTTTCTAGCGTAATTTACCATGATTTACCACATTGCTAGCATTGATGTGAAGTGTCAGTACAAATAAAGTGATAAACTCAGTAGGGCTGCAACTAACGATTATTTTGATAATTGATTAATCGGACGATTATTTTTTCGATTAATCGATTAATCGGATAGAAATTAAATTAGATTTTTTTTTTTATTATAACTAAATAAAACCGTAAATCAGGGTATTTATGTGTAAAAGTGTACTTTAAAAAGTGCAAAAGCCACACATTGAGTTTTACTAATATCAATATTTGCATTGTTTTTAATGATAATTGCTGATGGCAAGTTGACAAACATGATTATTGTTAAAAAAATGATATCCAACATATTATGTTTTAACACAATTTTTGTTAAAACAAATTTACACAGACATGTTATTCAGATGTGAATATCTGAACTAAAAACAAACTAAAAACATCTAAAATATATAATTCATTTAATTTTTATTTAAAATTAATTATATATAAGTAATATAAGGATAAAGAATATAATATATATATTATATATATATAATATATAAAAGAATATAATATAAGGATAAATTGATTAAATAAATATAGAAAGACTGAAAACAATTGTGTGAATGTAGAGCCGCAGTAGATCGCATTTGAAAAAAAATTAAAACTTAGTAGACAAATGCTATAAAAAGAGAACGGAATGGAGGTAACGTTACCCAGCAAGCTAACAGGCTTGAGTAAAGGACAGGAGAAATTATGCATTAGTGCACAAGCATTCGCTGAAAACCACTGAGTACAGTGACTAAAAAACAATATTTTACTGCTGCTGTTATTAACTGCCTTTGTATTTAATGCTTCACTTTGTAAACACCGTTTTAATTTAACCTATTTCTGCGGTAGCGCTATTTTAATCCATCACTTACGTTGCGAGCGAACTGATTGCACAACCTGATGCTCGAGACAAAATACAGACATCCCGGAAGTCCCGGGAGTCTCCCGCATATTGATTGCGGCTCCCTGATGCCCGCGAATTAGTTCAAACTCCCGAAATCTAGAGCGCGCAAGCAAAAGCGCGTAAGCAGACCAACTAATCGATAATGACATTCGTTGACAACGATTTTCATAATCGATTATAATCGATTTTATCGATTAGTTGTTGCAGCCCTAAAACTAAATAAAAAACAAAATATGATTGTCTTATAATAGTAATTGTTATATAAGTGACTTGATAGTGTCTAAATATGAATGCTAGGTGATCGAAGCTAGGTGAGAACGAGCCCTTTCCAACGAGCTCTCCCTCAAGGAACGGGATGGTCGGGATCAGGAGTTACAGCCGTTCAAAGTCGGGGGTCTCTCGGATTAGCGATCCGCGGGGGTCCGCTCCCGAGGCCCGCGACGATAGATTTCGATCAAGGCCCAATAGAGGACCCTACCATCCAATTTGAGCACGCAGGGAGTTCCGTTTCCGTTTTCAAGTTGTGAGTGAATTTGTACAAGGGGGCGTGACCGTCAATGGCGGCCGCCATTTTGAATTGCGCCCGGTGGTTTTTCGATAATAACTCGGCGAAATCTCAACAAAAATGCCTGAAATTCATACCGTTTATAGAGTTTGTGTTGACGGTTCGAATAAGCCCTGTGCTGTCAGGATTGGTTGAGATTTTCTTTAAATTTTGACTATCAAATAAATTTGGTGATGGTCACATTTTGAAATGACCCTGTTATAGCCATCCAAATGCCAAATTTCAACTTTTTGATAACCTTTGATCTAGAGACTCCATATATTTGTCCTAGAGTTGTTTGGTTCCGATCGGGCGAAAAACCTAGGACTTGTAGCGACAATGAGTCTTACATTAAATTAGCTCAAATTATATATAGGGAATTTAATAATTAATCATGAATGATTAATATATTGCATATTACAGTTAAATTATCGAAGCTGAAAATAGATCGATTGTATATATGAATGATCACCATAATGGGTTATGGTTCGTCATTAATATATCAATAGTCTTATTACAGATCGATTATATGAGATAACCTTAAATGGAATTAATTTAGTTATCGAACAATCTGTTTGTCCAGCAAACGGGCGTAAGATTAACTTATCAATTTTCAACAAAAAGTATCTCTTTCTTATAATTCCAAAAAAAGCTATTTTCTGGCCATGAAAAATCACCTTCTTGTTATTATAAAATTTAGGTTACTGAAATAGTAACGAATTGTAAAGCTTTGTAGCAAAATGGTCGAACACTTCATTGACTTTGTAAAAATGAGCACTTTAGACAATTAGCAATCAAGAATATAATGGTTTTAATAAAATGAAACTACGGATACAGAATTCTACATTTAAACCCGGGATACATGTATGTACAATAAACAGTAAAACTAACGAGACAAACGAATAACAACGGGAGTGAGAGAGAGAGAGATTGAGTGAGAGAGAGAGAGAGAGTGAATATATATATATATATATATATATATATATATATATATAGAGAGAGAGAGAGAGAGAGAGAGAGAGAGAGAGAGAGATAGAGGATGAGAAAGTGAAACTAACGGTCAGGATGAGAGAGATCACCGGGGTGATCGCAGCATGGCAAAAATCACAGACAATAACCCTTAGAGAGGCAACAAGAAATCACATCAATCAAATCAAATCAATAACCTATACTTGCGAATGCGTATGGTTCTCTTTGTGTGAGCTGAAGAACGCAGAGTCGTATGCGTGTTTGTCCTTCGGCGCTATAGGCTTGTTCTCTCGTGTCTTCCGGGGCGAGCAGACTCGCGGGAAGTTTTAAAGGTTCACCGAACGTGAAGTTACCAAGGAAATAGTTCAGAGTTCATCTCCCTCGGGAGGGAGAGGCGAAGAATGAAAATAAAACTTAGTAAAGAAAGGAAAAGAAAAGAAACGCGGTGTAATGCTCCCTAAGGAGCCATGGGACCGGACACCTCTCACAGGGAAAGTGCTCTCTTTTTTTAGAAACTCCTGTGTCAGTTTCTTATAGAGAGGAGGGGTTCACGCCTGCTTCGCGTATGTGAACCAATCATCTTAGAGCATCTCGAGCGGGAAAAGTTCTTCTTTGTCTTGTCAGGATAATTGATGATGCTATAAAATTTTGTCATTTCTAGCCAGAAAGATTGTACACACAGAACAATACATTTTACTGTAATATCCTATGTATGACTGGTTTAATCAAAACAAGACGGTCAAACAGGTACCAAGAATGGCCGGAAAGAGTATAAGAAACATAAAGTTACATTCATATGCAGAATTACACACATTTAATGTTCACTCACACGACTATAAAGCCATAATACCGGCTACCATGACCTAGGAAAGATCAAATTCATGTTTATACATTTCTTAAGTGGTTATACTTATAGAAAATATATAATTGCAGAGTCTATTCCTCTTTCTTTATCAGAATTCAAGTGGGAGCTGTGATTCCCTTGGAATTCCTTTTGGGGGTCATAAAGTTTTATGACCTAGCAAGAGGGCGAGTTACAGAAGATGATACTGTTAGGTAATCTTTCTTTAGAAATACACTTAAGATTTGAAGTTACAGACCAGTCTCCAATTACATCTATAGAATAAGACAAAACTAATTAGATATGCATGCATACAGGAAGGTTAGATACAATTCTGTTTTATATACATTAAGGACATTCCTATCCTAAGTTGCACACAAAGGACGTTTGTGTGCGGGTATGTGTGGTGTGTGTGTGTGTATCCTTAGGGCATATTGTCCATCCGTGGTGTGCACCACGTGAGGGTTTCGAGAACAACGGGGACCTGTTTCTTGATTGCGCAAAGCGTCATAAATGGAGTTAATCAATGACCTGCTGGCAGACATTGGGGCACCATTTCACATGATTCAAGGTTTTGTGAATTAAACATATATGTGTTCATATTTGTTCAGTAGTGAAAAGAAAACAGGATTCGGTCAGTCGCTACATATTCCCCCTTTTCGTCGGATGAAGTCCCTGTGTGAACATCATCGGACGACAATCATCACAATGGCCGACTGGCAGGTGAATCCTGATGGTCATGTAGCAGGTGGACCATGGTAGTAGGGTAGCAGGTGGAACCTGATGGTAGGATGGCAGGTGGAACCTGACGGTAGGATGGCAGGTGGATCTTAAAGCTGAGGATTCAGCTTGATGAGGTTTGGCGTGGTCTCTGACTTGGCACCCCCTTTCCGGGGATTCCGTCTGAGACCTTCAGGCACGGCTTTCGTGAGCTCGGCTGTGTCGCATCTGGTGGAGACTTCTGTACAGAATGAATGCCACGCATAGTGTCAGAGTGTGGCTGATTACCTGTAGAGATGCACAGCACAATGTCGGCTGAGGTCCAGCCTAGGACCGCAGATGAAGTGTTCAGAACGGGCAGTCGAGACAGTGCTTGGATGGCTGTGTTGACCGGAGAAATGTCAATGAATTGGGACCCCCTTTCCTCGATACAGAGTTCCAGTTCTGGATCTAAGGTGAAGTTGTAGTTCTTGAAGGATGGGAGTTCCAGTGCTGTCTGGTACTCTTTGCTCGGAAGATGGTACAATGCCAGATCATTCAGGTGGAATATGGCACCTTTCGGGGCTTGAATCCACGTACTGTGGTTGAGCATGTTGACACGGCTGGTTGTGTCATGCTGGTCGTAAGTGAGAGTAGCTGTACGCACAGGTGTGTTAACGAGCCACCTGTCACCTACAATCTCTGCTTGCATCTCTGTGACTTTTGCTCGAGGCTTAGCTTTGGCTGGGCAGCGTGTGTCGCTGACCAGGGGTTGCAACCCGCAGGTTCCTTAAGTGTTGTCTCTGAGGAAGGGTTTGCTAGGGCAGAGATAGTGAATGAATTTGGTGAGGTACACATGTGCAGGTTTGGGGCCAGGTGCAGCTGTCGTGGTAGGCCACCACATCTGGAATGTGTGCCTTGTTGTGGGTGTTGCTTTTCAAAAACCTGACATTGGCAATGTCTTTAAGTCTGTAGACTTGGTTTGACTCGCTGATGGATTGGTTCAAGAGCACATCCACTTCCCTCTGCTCGTGATCGACGTAGAGTAGGATGGCGCTACCCAGAGAGTAGGCCAGGTGTATTTGTAGAGGATCAGTTGGCCTGGTGATGGCGGAAACCAGCATAGTTAACACAAGGCTTAAGGGTTTCAAGTACGGTGGGATTCTACCCGTGGTTGGGCTGTCATTTGAGGAGTTAACCTCCCAAGCATGTCTGTTATCAGGGCTGTAACCAGCTGAGTTTGGGCAAAGTCATTCTGGAAGACAGTAAACAGCGGTTTCATGCAGTTCATGGTCTGATTCAGCAGGACGCTGTGAATGTTGAGAATGACCATGTTCTTCTCAATGTCTTGCCGATGGTTTGGAAAGATGCACTCTGCGTGGTGAGTTGCTCTTTTAGCTGTGAAAGTTCAGTCTGGATTTCAACCACATGCTGTTTCACAGTGGCTATGTTTGCTGTCTGGACACTTGGCATACCAGTGTCGAACAGAGTTCTGGCGGCAGCTACGGCTCCGAGCAACGCTCCCAGGAACCGTTTTGAGTGTTAGTTGGTGCTTTAGAGTCCTGATTGTGTAACAGTCACTTTCCCAAGTTGGTTGGACATGTGTTCGACCTTGGCCTTGGCGTGAGAGAGGGAGTCCTCTGTCCATCGGGCACTTGCCCAGATGTATTTGGCTACGGTGCTGGGGTAGTGTGCTCTGTAGGCCTTGTGGGGCTGGATGAGTCGAACATGCGCTTGATGGGTGTAGGTCCTGCAGTCGGTGATCAGGAGTCTCAGTCGTTATCTCGGTGGCAGCTGTCCTCTGGATGGCTGACAGCACGGCATGGCAAACCACAGCAGCAACCTTGGCCCATGTTTTGCCACATCTTGCTGCTGGCATGTCGCTTGCTTCAGTGTATTGTCAGTGGCTCTGGTGCTGTGGTTTGCAGCGCATGATGCGTCATGGACGTACATTGGCCTTATCCCCCCTTTGCGCCGTTGCATTACACGTCTTTGCGTTGTGGTGTCAGACGGTGCACACATAGAATGTAGCTCTGTGCACGCAGCATGTGCTAGGTGTCATGTCGTGTTCTGAGTAACTGGTTGTCAGTGAGTGTAGACGGCAGTCAAGGGTTGGTTGGAGGGGTCCGATAGGTGGTGAAGCAAAGTCTTTATTGTGTCAGAAGCCCGCATGTTCGTTATGTTTGTGTTTGTAAACAGCGGAGCTAGCGTAAACTGCTGTGAGGTAGACAGTTTAGGTTGTAAAGTTCTTATGCTGTGTGTAATCACTTCAAACTTCAGGGTGGGTGGGCGGGTTTGAAGTGACCACAGCTAGTCGTTAAGTGCGCCAGGCTTGGTGAGGGTATGGGTTTGGTCATTCAAGTCTTTGTCAAGGCCCGGTTGCCTTGAGTGTCCTTTCACCTTTTTCCAGTAGACAATCATGTTGTTTGTTCTTGTGATGTCATCGCATGCCTGGAACCAGTGTTGGTGTGTGACAGGCATGTGGTTTGAAGTCTTACAGCCATTTTGTTTCCAGCCTGGAAGTTGGTATGGGAAACTGAGTCTGGCATAGTTAAAGTCTGTGCCCATAAGGAGTTCTTTGATGTTATGCGTCAACGCGATGTGCAGCGTTATGAGGATGGCTGCTACCTCAGCATATTGTGATGAAGTATTGTGGTGGGCACGGTATGTCATTTACCTACAGCATGCCCGCACCTGATTGACGGGTGCCCTCATGGTGGTAGGAATATCCATCGATGTAGGGTGTGGGCATACCTTGACACGCATTCTCTTTAAAGTACCTGTGACAGGTCAGTTGTTGTTGTTGGGGTTCTTCTACATTCACCGTCGCAGCTGGTGTGTTATCAGAGCAGTTTTGGCAGGCTGCCAGGCCGTGGCCTAGCGCACACTTGTGATTTTGAGCATAAGTGCCTCAACATTGCGCCCCTGGAGGGCCATTAACCATGTGGCTATGCGTGAATTGGTGACCACGCCATCTCGGATGCACTGGCTCCAATGTAGTTGGAGAATCTCTGGATGGCCCATACAGTGCAGAGCAGGGCTTTTTCACAGTCTGAGAATTTAGTCTCTGGTGGGAGAAGTGTCCTGCTGACATATGTAACGACTCCTTTGTCTTGATCATGCCTTTGGTACAGGCCAGCACTGAGACAGTGGTTGGAGAACCCAGCTTCTAGATAGAACTCTTTTTGTTGGTCAGAGTAAGCCGGACATGGAGCTGTGCATAAGTGTCGTTTTAGCTCATTCAAGGCATTGTCTTTAACTTCTGTCCATACAAATGGGCAGTCTGTTTTCAGAAGGGCAGTTAGAGGTTTCGCAATGTCTGAGTAGCTTTCGCTGAACTGCCGTGAGTAATTGCGCACCCATAGAAAGCTTGTAGCTTGAGATGTTGGTGGGTGGCTTGATGTTTTGAACAGCTTGAATACGGCTGGACTGTGGTTCGATGCCCTGTGATCCGATGAGTGGGGCCACATAGTTGACTTTGGTTCGACACCACTGTCCTTTGTGGAGGGTGTTCTTGGCACCGGCAGTGGATAATTGGTTGAAAACATAGTCTAGCTCTTTCAGGTGGTCAGCCACTGTTGTGCTTTTCATGAGAACATCATCAATGCACATAAGGTTACCTCTCATTCTGGCATCTGGGCATGCCTTGTTCAGGAAGATGTTGAACTCAGCAGGTGAGTTGGCATAGCCCAATGGGTACCTGGTGAACGTGAATTGTCTGTTGCCGAACGTGAATGCTAGCTTGTGCTGGTCTTCTGGATGCACAGGTATGGTCCAGAATCCAGAGGCCACATCAAGTGTTGAGAAGATTGTGGCTTTTCTGATTCTGGGTATTTCTTGCTCCAGCTGGGTCATGGGCCATCGGGACAGTGGCACCTGTTGATTCAGTTTCCTGCAGTCAATGGTGGGTCGCCACTTGCCGTTTGGTTTGAGGACGGGCCAGATGGGGGCAGAATGGGTGCTGTTGCATGGACGGATGACACCTTTTTCAAGCCTGGATTCGATGATCTCTCGCACCGGTTCGTGTGAAGCGATGGGGATCTTGCCTGACTGCCTGACAAAAGTGGGAGGAGCATTAGGGTGCGTTGGGATGCGCACAGTGTGGGGTTCAGTGAGACCACAATCTAAAGAGTCTTTGGCAAAGGATGCTTTGAACTTGTAAAGGACTTGTCTGAGTCTTTGTAGATCTGCATCATTTTTAATTGCGTCAGCGTCTTTTAGAATTTGCTGAACTTGAGACTCAAATCCTGGGTACGGCTCCTCTGTTGGTGTGTCGTCTGTCGTGTTGGCAGGCAGAGGTGCAGCAGTGTCGTCAGTCTCGCAAGCAAGCTGTCTGGAGACTTTGTATACTGCAAGGTATTGGTCCTCTGTCAGTGCTGTTCTGCATACCTGGTCTTTGTCCATTGGCATGACCGAAGTGATGGAGATGAGTTTGAAGGGTGCTGTGAACACTGTGTGGTTTGTGCTCCCTTCGGGTATCATTGAAGATGGGATGGGCCCAATGATTGGTAGTGTGAGTTCAAAGTCATGGAAGTCGTGGCTCACTAGCCATCCCACCCGATAGACTTTTGGAATGGTGGTGTCCATCGCCACACAGTTGTTGAAAAGGATGTAGACTACACGCGATGACACTTCAGTAAGGGGTGTGGCTTCCAGCGTGAGTCCAAGTTCAACACATTCGGGTGAAGGTTGAAAGAAGCCCATCGTGTGGTTTTAGGGTTTGACCACAACGCATGTTGAGCCGGACGGCGACCCCTTTGGTGTAAGCTGGTATTCAGTGTCCTATTCGTTGATTAGGGTGCCAACCTCAGGAATGGTTTGACCTGACAGGAGGTTCTCAGTGTTGGTTGGAACAACAGGGGGCTGTAAAGTCAATGGGGCCCACACTAACTCATTAATGATGTCCACATGAGCCTTGAGGTGAGTCAGGATGTCTACCTCAATGTAGAAATCATGGGGCGGGTCCGGAAGGACCAGGAAGTAATGGGTCAGACACCGGTGGTTCCAGTTCAGGTTCAAAGCGAAGACACCTTTGGCCGTCATCATGGTTGATGGGTACGTGTTTAAAGGAAAACGGGTGCGCTTGCTGGCAGAAGGAAGGTCTGGTGTGTCTTAATGAGAGCATTGAATAGTGAGACACTGATGGCTGAGTTGTCTGCCCATAGTGCAAGTACAAAGTCAGTAGTGGTTACATCATTCAACTGCAGGTCAGTTGTGACCTTGGGGCAGTAGGAATCAAAGTCTTTGGTGAGCTGTAAGGTGCATGGTAGCGGATTCGAACCTACAGTTGGTGTTGAGTCTGTGTCTTCATGGCTGGCTGTGGGAGTTTCCGTGAACTCTGTGACTTGAAAGTCTGGTTTTGCTGGAGTTCCCGTGACCTTTGTGATCGACCGTCTGGCTGTGTCTGGAGGGGGTCAAGTTCTCGTACTTGAGCCCAGACTTTGAACTGTTTCAAGTCCAGTAACGGTTCAAAGCGATCTAGCACGTCTTTGCCAATTAGAAGTGGGTAAGTGTTCATTTTTTAGGTGTGCACTGGGTGGATCAGACTCATAGAATCAATTGTCAGGTGGATGGGAGCTACCTGTTTGAGCCGGATGTCGTTCTGGCTGTGGGATTGCACGTTCAGTTCACAAGTTTGAGGTGTAAGAGTTCGATCTTGTCTCTTAGCTTGAAATTGGAGTCTTTTTGAAAAGGTGAGATGAGATCACCGTAAGATGTGATGCTGTGTGTTCCCTGCTCACTTCCTTTTCCAACGTGATGTTCAGGAGGAGTTACCGGCCCACCCCCTTTTCTACCAGGTTGCCCAGGAATGTTGTCATTGGGGCAGGTCTGACGATCAATGGGTGGTTAGGACCGGTTTTGTGTGGCTGTCTGCGGGTGCAGATAGCCAAAACAGCATTTTCTGGTACATTGGGATAGTGGTACCTGATATGAGGAAGTGTGCTGTCTCATTCAGGGTGTGCAGCTGTCAGCTGTGGAGCTTGGGTGATGCTGTCACCTTGTGATGTGACAGTTAGCTCTGTGGTCTTTGGCTGACGAGCAGTGTTCGGGGTGCTTGGCTCAGTCAGTTGGTAGTCAGACCGGGCGTTGGTTTCGGTTCTTATGCTTAGACATAGATGTGTGGTTTTTTTACAGTCTGGTTGGACACAGTCTTTTGCTTGACATAAGCTTTGTGGGCCAAGTCTCGTAGCTGTTGGGCAGACATGGTCCGTGAACATGCCAGGTGATGACTCACTGTGGGATGCAGATTTCGGAGAAACAGAGTCCTGAAGTTGAAATCCTCTTCCATACCTGGCTTGTTCCGTGCTCCGAAGTAGGCTTGTCGGAATCGGCCGTAGTAGGTCTGTGATGTTTCAAGTCTTGTCTGCTTGAGGTCCATGGCGATGGCTTGGTCTGATTCTGGATCAGAGAATGCTCGGATCAAAGCTTGTCGCAGCTGCTGGTAGTCAGTTTTGACAGTCTTTGTTTGACGGTCTAGGAAGCTGCGCACATCACCGCTGGATGTGATTCTTAACAGATACAAATTGTCCCAAGCTGTCAAGTTGGCGACAGCTTGCAAGTGAAAGTCAATGTCCTGTAGATAAGAGTGAATGTCATCACCTCCTGCAGGGTCTGGATTGAACGTAGGGATGTTTCTGGCCAGCTTGTCGAGTTCTTTGGGGGCCATGCCGTGGTTAGCGGCAGGGGTTGTCTGGAAGCTGGCTGGTGACATCTTGAGCAATGGGCTTTTAACCCCCCCTTTCAGCTTTGAGTTTGTGGCTGAAAGGTACGGACCGGCTGGTTAGGGGAAACTTTGTGGTGTGCGTTTCCCCTTCCCGGTCATTCTGCAGTCTATAAGAGTGTTTCAGCTCTCTGTGAACAATGTCAAGTTTTTTTTAGATCGTGTCTCTGCTGAGTAAGCTCGTGGATTTCAGCTCGGGCTGCGTGCAAGTGGTTTTTGCAGGCCTTGGCTTTAGCGTCTCTTTCTTTTAGTTCAGTCTCTGCTCTTACAAGGAGAACTTCACCTTGTCGGAGTTTCTCGTTGAGTTCCTCTCTGGCGTTTCTCTCCGCTTGCTTTCTTTGGTCTGTGTCGAGACGAAGATCTTGCAGGGCATATTGAAGTCTTTCTACTTCTTTCTGTAGCTCTGGATCTGTGTCGTCCTCTTTCTCGCGCTGGTTCTGGGTCTCGAGGAGGAGCTGATCAAGGCGACTCTGGGTTCGGGCCTGGTGCTTCCGGGCCTCCTCCGCTTGAAGCAGAAGCGCTGCTGCTTGTTGCTCCAGGTCGATGTTACTCCGTTCGCTGAGCCTTGCCTGGGGGACGAGGTTGTGTGCGATGCCTCCGACGATTCTGGCCCAGTCTTTGTAGTTGTAGCTCAGGGTTGGATCCAGGGCTATCAGCTTGTCCAGGTCGGTGTCCAGCTGCGTTTGGCTCAGATGCTGCAGGTCACTGGCGTCCTTGGGCAGGAAGGGGGTCGTCATGGCTCTCGACCATGACTGTAGGACAGGAACAAACTGGCTCACTGTGGGCGAGAGGAACACAACATACACAAACAAAGAGACCAATGCAAGTCCGTTCTAAGCTTAACAAGCTATACTCATACGGGCTATGCCGTTCATGAGAATTTTGGGGCTAACTGATGTAAACAGTTAGCGAAGCCAATTGATTTGGGTCGACGAAGGACCCGAACTAGGGATTTGACAGGCAGTAGCCTAGCGGGTCACGTGATGACACCGGCTGCGTAATTGTCACTCTATTCTATTATTTAGCTTCCTTGGTGGCTCTCACAGGTTACTGTCTCTAAGTGAAATGAAAGAAACAAATCACAACAGAACACAGAGATAGAAGAGATCAGAGTGAAAGGAAACAATGAAAATGAATAGGTCTGAAATGAACTGGAATAAATACTAACACCGGAAGTGTTAGGGAGAATAAGGAGGCCTAAGCCGACTACCGCTGATAGGGTTTAAGATAGGGCCTACGGGTGAGTGGGGTTGTCGAGATAGCAACCTAAGAAAGTGTGGCTTGGAGAAGAGATGGGCCAAACACTTAAAATATCCGGGAGATATCTAGTATTTTGTGGCTCATAGTAGGTGGAATGGGTTTTTATTAAATTTAGTTTACCTGCGGTGAATTGAATCCACTCCGGTGAGAACCAGTGGCATGGTCAACCTCCCTGGCGCTTCCCAAACACTCAACCGCGGTGTCCTCGGCCCTCCGTTACTCTGTGTCGCATTGCGCCCTCCCAAACAGCCTTTGTGACTTTAAACACAACTCGGCAAAGCCAAGATGTCAACCGCCAGACAACACTGCAAAATTGGGCTGTTCCCCAGAACCTTCCCGGAGGAGTGGCCTCTTTTTAGGCCCCGGTTTAGGTACTGGTCCCAGAAATTGCCTTTTTGTGTCGGCTGGACTGGTTGACTACCTTTGGAGTGCCAAATTGCTGATGTCAGCACTGCGGGCCGCAACGACGGACAGAGATAAAAGAAACCGAGATTCACGCACAGTAGGGTGTTGGTAACGCTGGTCGGACAACCCTGCTGGCCGGAACACCACCAGAGATGACTTCAAATCACCAAGGGAGTACTACAATAGATACACAAAAGGATGAACAAGGGAAGCTTAAAGTGAATTAAGGCTTGTTTGTTTAAACCAAATTGAGTAATTATTTATGTAGCAATAAGAGTCGAAGGTTTTACTAAATAATAATAAAAAGAGGGAATTATGGTAATGTTGGTAATTATCAAAATAACCTAACCCAAAAGAGAGGAAAAATAATTAAAATCAAAATATAAAGAGACAGGATTGAAACACTGTAGATAGAAGAAGCAGGCCGCAGTAGTGGGTTTTCACCACGAGGGGGCGTATTCCTTCTCTGTGCTTTGCCTGGGTAAACAGAACACTTGATTCAAATTAAAAATTCAAAACTTGTTTAAATTTAAAACTTAAAACAAGCAGGAAAGAATTACAAGGGAAATCAGAATGATATCCTATAATAGCTAATAACACCGTAAAGTATCATTAATAACTATAAAATAATCAAAAAGGGGAAGATGAGATAGATGCACAATTCAAAACAGAGTGAAAGGAGGAAAAACGTGATACCGACTTAGGGGGAAAGGCCACAGGGTGGCGCTGTTCCCTCCACATGGATATCAGTGACTGACAGGCAAACACGATGTAAATTTAAACTGGTTTAAAACCAAATTAAAATAAGCGTGAAAGGAGATTGAGAAATCAGGATAAAATTTTATAATAATTAACAACAACAGTAAAGTATCTTCAATAACTATAAAAAGAGAAAAGTAGAAATAGGCAATTCAAACAGAATTGGACAGAGAGACAAGGAGAGTTGAGTGAGCCGACTTGGGCTCTCTCTGGCTGTGCTGGGATTTAGTTTAAGTTTTAATTCAAATCTTGTCTTGAACCAAACTCAAAGTAAATGTACCAGTCAAAAGCAGAAAAATTTGTCTAACACAAAATAATATTCGCACGAGCAAAGGTCTAAATGCAAATAATTCTTGAGAATTTAGACAGGGAAATGAATTCCCTTAATTCACAGGGAAATGAATTCAGCAGTAAAGAGAGCATTATCTGAAACGGCCACAAGATGGCGTAATTGCGCTCATGCAGGCTGAAGTCAGAAGGCGGGGCGTAATTCGAGACTCCTAAACACTTAAAGGCCGCCCTCTGGTGTTTAGCAAGCGGAATTACAACCGACTTTAATGTGATTCAAACTAAGAGCTTTCAGCTCGCGTCGTGCGCTGAATTCCTGCAATAAATCACAAATAAACAAGCAGATCTCTGTGGATCTTTCGGTGCTGTACTGCACAAGAGCGTGAAACAGGATTTTTTCGCTGTGAAAACACGCAGATGTGATACAACAGGAATTTCCGTCTGTTGTTACTCACATAAACATTTTTATGTATTAGATTTATATTTAAATGTATCAGATCTTTAATTGGGTAGCTAAACCAATTTTGACCAGGAGTTTACCGTTTTTGTTGAATATCACTGGGTTAACCACGAATTCAATAACGACATTATGGAAGGCCTTTTACCACTGAAGAGAGGAAACTCGCTCTCGTTCAGATTTACGTCTTGCTCTGAGAAAGAGATTCTCGTCTTAATCAGGCGTTTAAATAATATTAACATGTACCATCTGCAAAGAGTTTGCTTCGTCTTTACAGGGACAGGTATTATGAACTGCAGTTTAATTTAGCAATTAACAGTGTTCACATGTTAGACATATTTCACAGAGTCGATTTGCTTAACTGAGATCGGCTTTGTGCCGATCAGTTCTTCAGTGCGTTCGCGTTGCGCGACTTTCACTGGAGTGCGCATAAAAAAAATTAATACACAATATACTCATAGATTGAAACTGAATTTGCTCATAAAACAAAGTTTGAAATGCCCGCATTCTCCACCAAACTGTAGCGACAATGAGTCTTACATTAAATTAGCTCAAATTATATATAGGGAATTTAATAATTAATCATGAATGATTAATATATTGCATATTACAGTTAAATTATCGAAGCTGAAAATAGATCGATTGTATATATGAATGATCACCATAATGGGTTATGGTTCGTCATTAATATATCAATAGTCTTATTACAGATCGATTATATGAGATAACCTTAAATGGAATTAATTTAGTTATCGAACAATCTGTTTGTCCAGCAAACGGGCGTAAGATTAACTTATCAATTTTCAACAAAAAGTATCTCTTTCTTATAATTCCAAAAAAAGCTATTTTCTGGCCATGAAAAATCACCTTCTTGTTATTATAAAATTTAGGTTACTGAAATAGTAACGAATTGTAAAGCTTTGTAGCAAAATGGTCGAACACTTCATTGACTTTGTAAAAATGAGCACTTTAGACAATTAGCAATCAAGAATATAATGGTTTTAATAAAATGAAACTACGGATACAGAATTCTACGTTTAAACCCGGGATACATGTATGTACAATAAACAGTAAAACTAACGAGACAAACGAATAACAACGGGAGTGAGAGAGAGAGAGATTGAGTGAGAGAGAGAGAGAGAGTGAATATATATACATATATATATATATATATATAGAGAGAGAGAGAGAGATAGAGGATGAGAAAGTGAAACTAACGGTCAGGATGAGAGAGATCACCGGGGTGATCGCAGCATGGCAAAAATCACAGACAATAACCCTTAGGGAGGCAACAAGAAATCACATCAATCAAATCAAATCAATAACCTATACTTGCGAATGCGTATGGTTCTCTTTGTGTGAGCTGAAGAACGCAGAGTCGTATGCGTGTTTGTCCTTCGGCGCTATAGGCTTGTTCTCTCGTGTCTTCCGGGGCGAGCAGACTCGCGGGAAGTTTTAAAGGTTCACCGAACGTGAAGTTACCAAGGAAATAGTTCAGAGTTCATCTCCCTCGGGAGGGAGAGGCGAAGAATGAAAATAAAACTTAGTAAAGAAAGGAAAAGAAAAGAAACGCGGTGTAATGCTCCCTAAGGAGCCATGGGACCGGACACCTCTCACAGGGAAAGTGCTCTCTTTTTTTAGAAACTCCTGTGTCAGATTCTTATAGAGAGGAGGGGTTCACGCCTGCTTCGCGTATGTGAACCAATCATCTTAGAGCATCTCGAGCGGGAAAAGTTCTTCTTTGTCTTGTCAGGATAATTGATGATGCTATAAAATTTTGTCATTTCTAGCCAGAAAGATTGTACACACAGAACAATACATTTTACTGTAATATCCTATGTATGACTGGTTTAGTCAAAACAAGACGGTCAAACAGGTACCAAGAATGGCCGGAAAGAGTATAAGAAACATAAAGTTACATTCATATGCAGAATTACACACATTTAATGTTCACTCACACGACTATAAAGCCATAATACCGGCTACCATGACCTAGGAAAGATCAAATTCATGTTTATACATTTCTTAAGTGGTTATACTTATAGAAAATATATAATTGCAGAGTCTATTCCTCTTTCTTTATCAGAATTCAAGTGGGAGCTGTGATTCCCTTGGAATTCCTTTTGGGGGTCATAAAGTTTTATGACCTAGCAAGAGGGCGAGTTACAGAAGATGATACTGTTAGGTAATCTTTCTTTAGAAATACACTTAAGATTTGAAGTTACAGACCAGTCTCCAATTACATCTATAGAATAAGACAAAACTAATTAGATATGCATGCATACAGGAAGGTTAGATACAATTCTGTGTTATATACATTAAGGACATTCCTATCCTAAGTTGCACACAAAGGACGTTTGTGTGCGGGTATGTGTGGTGTGTGTGTGTGTATCCTTAGGGCATATTGTCCATCCGTGGTGTGCACCACGTGAGGGTTTCGAGAACAACGGGGACCTGTTTCTTGATTGCGCAAAGCGTCATAAATGGAGTTAATCAATGACCTGCTGGCAGACATTGGGGCACCATTTCACATGATTCAAGGTTTTGTGAATTAAACATATATGTGTTCATATTTGTTCAGTAGTGAAAGGAAAACAGGATTCGGTCAGTCGCTACAGACTAGTACGCAAAAGTATGTTTTTAACATATTCGTGAATATTTAATGAAAAAATTGATTGACAGCAGTGGTTCTAGAGGCAAAGTTGTCAGTATGAGGAGATCTATCAAATGATATGCATATTGTGTGGATATGTGCAACTCCACGGGATTACAGAGCCGTAAAACTCGTTAGCGCCAACTAGTGGCCGATTTCTTTCAAAATTCTTACAGACCTTTAGGGCCATGAGTCAAACATGCCCACCGAGTTTCGTTCCGATCGGCCTCCGTTAACCTTGCCTAATAGGTGCTCAAACATCATTGGCCGATGGCGGCCATGTTTTTTGAGATATGCCTTTATCCTCATAGACATACATGGCACCTTGGACCAAGACACTGCATGCCAATTTTCAAGTCAACCCGACAAACAGTCAGGTGGTCATAGCCCTTTTTAAGTTTTTTTAATGTTATAGTGCCACCTAGTGCTCAATCGTCGTGATTTTTTATTGTGACCTCAGTTTGAACTCATACACATTTATACCCAGAGTAGTGAAGCTATCTTATTTACTTCTTGAGTTATAGCAATTTTAATAAAATAGGCTCCTCCCACAACGTTCATTTTTCACCCCTTAACGACTGTGAATCGAAATTTCTACTTTTTTTCTATAATTATTGCTATTCAGACGCCAGAAAACATTTCGGCACTGGTTTGGTTCTGATTGGGCAAAAAACCTAGGACTAGTTTGCAAAAGTAGGTTTTTGACAAAATTCAAAATGGCGGAAGATTTTTCCAGGCGGAAATAAAATCGGAGATATATACGTTTTGTCCGTCTTGAGCCAAGGATTACAGTGATATAAGACACGATAAACGATTGAGTCTAGGATAAACGGTTTAGGAGTTATGCTCAATTTCCTACTTTTGCTTGCTGTAGTGCCACCTATTGGCCAATCGGGGTCATACTCTGCCAACCTCTCCTTGATTTTTATACTACAATTTGGCCAAGTTTCAAGTCTCTAGGCCTTACGGTTTTGGCTGCACGATGCATTTTAGGGGAGAATAATAATAATAAAAACCCTTACAATTACAATAGGGTTTTAGCACTTAATGCTTGAACCCCTAAAAAAACCTTAAAAATAAAAAAAAACTTTTAACTTTTAAACCGTTTAACTGGTAGTATTAATCGGTTAAAATTTGTACTTTCGGTTAATGTTTAAACGGTCAATAATATATGCATCCCTGAGATTTCTTCATCAGAAACATGTTAAGCAATACTGCAATTGGAATTTCTTCAACCAAAGCAGAATAATCAATTCTGGTACAGTTTACATGCCGCTGAGCTGAAAGTCCTATGTCAAAAAAGACTTAAGCTTTAATATTGAAATTAGGGTTTCTTCGCTAAAATCATATTAAAGGACAAGTTAGGTATTTTACACTTAAAGCCCTGTTTTAAGATCGTTTCTGATGAAATAGAATGGTTAAGATTGAAATTTGGACAAATGCTGCTGTCCCAGTTTCTGTGGTAGCACCCTGTGGTAGACTTTTTGGGACTTCAGTTTATTCACCGTATCCCCCAGAGTTAGATAAGTCCATAAATACCTCAGTAACGAGCGGTGAAATCTTGTCATGGGTAGGCTGTGACCTATCAATGTGGCATACATGTTCATATATTCATTCAGTTAATGTCTCAACCCAAGTTCATATCAGGCATCATCACATCGCTGCCTGCATACAGCAAAGTCAGTCATATGTGAGGCTAATGCACAATCAAATCTAATAATTAAATTAATGGACACATCTATCTTATGACTTATACAACAAACAAATGTTTTGTGCGGGACACAGTAAGAGAGGGAGGCGGCGCGTTGTCAGCGAACCGACAAGCAGCCTAGTCACTCCTTCAAAATGCGCAAACGCGCACAGACAGCCACACACACACTATTGGTCTGGTCACTCTGGTGACGGCGCACCAGGATTTGAATAGGCTACAGTCAGAAAACATTGTGTCAGCAGTACAGATTTAAAGTACAAAAACATCTTATTCGCTCCTACAAACTGCGCTAGGAGCACACACCGACACGCAATGAGCGTCTGGCGACGGCGCACCAGGATTAAAAAAAGAACTACAAAACAGCATTTTAACCCTTACGAAATCCACCACAATCGCACAGATAGACCTACAGTACAAATGTGGCAGAGGTGACGGCGCACCAGGGTATGGAAGAGAGAACATTTTGGTGTCAGCGCACAGCAGACCTATAGTAAAAAATAATAAATAAATTAATAATTTACGTTTTAAAGGGGGTGCTTACTTTTATTTGTAGACGAAACTCCTTTTCCTCGATTTACTGAAGCCTATATGTAAAACGCATTTGCAGCTGCACAGCTAACGTTAGCACAGTGAGCGTATGGTTCGCTCATAGGCTGTGCTGCGGCAACTGCACATCCAATGGCGAGGGCGCTCAGACGTGAATGGAGCAGAACAGACTTTCTTCCTTGGCTCATATTTCCATTGAAAAGGAGAGAGAGACTCATGAAATTGAGAAATACACCCAACAAAGAGGACTTTTACACAAAGAAATTGACATCTTTGTCCAGAGGGATAGACGC
This sequence comes from Siphateles boraxobius, assembly GCF_051911475.1. NCBI lineage: Eukaryota > Metazoa > Chordata > Actinopteri > Cypriniformes > Leuciscidae > Siphateles > Siphateles boraxobius. Next base: position 38,997,341 of record NW_027509186.1, on the reverse strand, counting down.
ATGGACTTCATCTACAACGGTTTCCTGTTAGCGACCACAGCTCTTTTTTCTTCATAGGACGCTTCCAACGCTAGGCGCAACTAGATGCTAAGTAGCGGGAAGCGCGGAGTGAGTGATGGGAGCGAGTGGATCACGTGACATAAAGCAAGCTCGGTCTCTTCCTCAATGGTGATAATTCAAGACAGCATGAGAACTGACTGCGCATGCGCAAATCTACGTAAACGACGTTCTTTGGACCAAAGAGGCACTGCTAACCTCTGCCTCAATGGCCATGGCCTAGAATTTTCTGCATGAAACAATGATTTGTATGAGCAAACAATGGCAAAATGAGTATATCATATGTGTATTCCTGAAAATGTTTGTTATAAAAATTTATATTTGGAATAAAATAAATGCAATTAATAATGTGGTGAATTAATAAAGCTCTTGGAATCAATAAATTTAATGTCAACATTTCTTTTGGTGAGGCACTGCCTACCCTGCCTACCCTGACCGCACGTCCCTGACATACCTTTTTCATCTCCGTGCGTGCTGTAACTCTGTTTGACGCATCCACCGCTAGCCTAGCTTAGCACAAAGACTGGATGTAAATGGCTACAACTAGCATACTAATCCCAGTAAGTGACAAAATAACGCAAACATTTTCCTATTTACATGTTGTGATTTGTATAGTCACAGAGTGTACAAATCACAAGGTCATATGAGAGACAGCCATCTTTTAACCGTATAAATATTGGGAACTATATTCTCAGAAGGCGAAGCACTGCTACTTGGGCGGAGTGATAACCGCAGCACCTGAGACGCACCGTTGTTTCTTCCATCAACAAAACCAACGTGGCTAGTAACGGACGTGAATGGTGACAGGGCTCTCAAGTGTCACGCATTGAGTGTGACGGTCACTCATTTCGGTCTTTAGTCACGCACTCCAGCCACACATTGTATTTCTCACACGGAAAAACTATTTATCCCTCTACTGCACGCATTATTATGCAATCATGGAAAATTTTTTTACAGTGTTTTTTTATATATAAAATAGACTCAAATTAACATTTCCTTTTTTTTTTTTTTTTTTTTTTTTTTGGGGGGGGGTACTTTTGGGTGCGTTGCCATATGGCAACATTGTGCGACAATGGAACAGCCTGATGCGTTTTCTCCCAAAATGACATGAAATTCATAGATGATTACAGACCTGTCTTTTAGAAATGAAATTGTTTTTATTATTTAAAATGTTTTCAAGAGCTTTGTGTACAAAATATGAAACTAATTTTCAAAGTATTATTTCAACAACATTTACAAAACATCTGACGCAAACTCATAAGAACTGTTCAAGTGAAACTACTCAATGTGAAACGATTATTTCAACAACATTTACAAAACATCTGACGCAAACTCATAAGAACTGTTCAAGTGAAACTACTCGATGTGAAACGCCTTAAAGCAGTTGTTCTCTCTGTTAAAGGTGGGGTATGTGATTTTCTTTTTTGACCATTTTTTCAAAATCACTTGAAATCCTATTCCTAACCCACTTACAGCCACTGAGTTAGAAGCACTGACATGAAAATTAAAAAATTTAATCATCTGTGGAACGGACAGGACTCGAAAAACTCGAAAAAACTCGAAAAACAGCCAATCATTTCCAAGACCACCTAGAATCATTGGACAGTAAGTGCGTCAATCAAACGGTCGTACCATACCCCCCTCCCCCATGCCCCTCTTCGAGTGGGTGGAGTCAGGGCCAGCGTTGGAGGAAAGAAGGTAGGACCTTTTGAGTTGTGTATTTTCAAAATCTGCCGGCCGTTTTAAAAATCACATACCCCACCTTTTAAGCAGAGGTGCACCTTGCACTTAGAGCAAACCCCTCTGACGATGCCCTTGCAGCCAGGATTCTTGCACCTTCCTTTTGGTGCACCCATCTCTGGCCAGTGATCAAAGCGGTCAAGACGGATATATATTTTACTTTTATACTTTACTTTTACTTTACTTTATAAATATATAAAAATATATATAAATATATGAGTAGAATACAACCATCCAACTATATCAGTGCATCCATACATTGTCATTCATACAAAGCTACTCTGCATTAGAATGGGCAAAATATTGTTCCATTACCGCACAATGTTGCCATATGGCAACACACCTATTTTATTAAATAAAAAGGTAATATAAGTATCAAAACAATGTGACAATGATTGAAATAAGATTAGAACTTACCCCAGATGCTTGATGTATTTTTTTATTCCGAAGAAATATGAAAAAAATGAGGAAAATCTTCACATATACACAAGCACTTTTTCAGCAGCTGGAGTCATCAAAAGTGTGTGAAAAGAATGACGTTGCAAGGGTGTGTGTAATGTCGTGATGTCATCATAGCATATCATTGGTTACCACCAGGTTCTACCATGAATTTAAGATTAATCAGAGCTCATATTTATTTTCAAATTTCAAGAAATGTCCAAAGAAAGGGTATGTTGCCATATGGCAACACCGTGCAGTAGAGGGTTAAAATATATTTAGTATGCCGCAGTGCCAAAATGTCTCTGGCCGCGCAGCTCTCACTGTGTAACCGGCAGGAATCAAGTCTCCCCTGGAGTTTTTAGTCGAGCAACCCCAATCAAAAAAAATAAAGGGGCTACGCAAAAGCCAATCAGAAAATAGCACTATTGTATCTGGGTAAGATTTAACAAGCAACCAATGCAAAAAATAAGCATGTCCTGGAATTGTTCACGTGATTCTGCTACAACATCTTCCGAAAGTTTCGTTTTACAGCCTGTTCAACAGTTTTACAGCCTAGTCATATTTTCGTTATCACATGATAACGAAATTTGCACTGCTGACTATTATCGTAGTAACAACTGTTTACATATGCATCTTGCACTACTCACCTGACTAGAATATCAATTTGCACTGCCGACTGTTTATTTACAGTACCAATTGTTTACATATACATTTGCAATACCATACTTTAACTGTATAATGCAATTACTTTCCATTGCACTTTTAGTCGGATAGCTTCTGTCCAACTTAATTTGCACTACTTAAATCCATTGTTATACTGCTCATTTAGCCTTACTTATTACATATATCTATCTGTAAATCCTGTTTATAGTAATAACCATCTGTTTATTATGCTCACATTCTGTATATTATCACATTCTATATATATCACATTAGTATACTAAGCTCACATTCTGTTTATAGTAATAGCCATCTGTATATATATTCATAGTACACATTCACCTGTAAACTCTTTTTATAGTAATAATCATCTGTATATTATGTTCATTGTACATATCTGTAAAAATTCTGTTTATAGTAATAGCCATCTTTATATTATATTCAGTACATATCTAGCTTTAAATTCTGTTCACAATAATAGTTATCTGTATATCATATTCATAGGACTAATCTATCTGGAAAATTCTGTTTATAATAGTATTCAACTCTATATTTATTCAGTACATATCCATGTACTGCACTTACGGAACCATTGTATATCCTGCACTTGCTGCTATTGCACTTCAGGTTAGACCCAAACTGCATTTCGTTGCCTTGTACCTGTACTTGTGTAATGACAATAAAGTTGAATCTAATCTAATCTAATCTAATGATGACTGACATATTTGTCACATTATAAACATCTCTCTCTCCAAATAGGCTTAATCATTTTATTAGCACTAAATACATTAAAATGTATTGCATAGTTGATGTTATAGGTCCCTTTTAAAATCATGTCATATTTTATAATTATATCCTGGCCATGGATGCATTAATCATTGCATCTGTCTTCCAAGATGTCTGATAAAATCAATTAAGCATCCTCTCATTCGCCCTGAGAGGAAAGCCCCTAAAAAGCCCCTCAGAGTATGCTGGCCCAGTATGGAGCTAGAAATGTGTCTTTATTATATGCGAGAAAATAAATGATCTGAGAGAGAGAAAAAGGTTTGAGAGAAAAAGTTATCACACTGATAGCAAAAAAGCATTTCATGAGAGAAAAAATAATATTTGAGAGAAGAAGTTTTCATACCAATAGCAAAAAATAATATTTGAGACTAAAAAAGTTGAGAGAAAGTATTTTCTCATAGAACATAACAAAATATACATTTGAAATTTTTTAAATTATTTCTGAGAAAAAAAAATCTCTCAAAATACTTTGAAAAAAATCTCATATATATATTTTTTGCTATCAGTGTGAAAACATTTTCTCAAAAAAAAAAAAAAGTGTTTCTCTCAGAACGCTTTTCTTTGCTCTCGATGCAATTTTTTGCTCTCATGTCAGGATTTTGCTTTAGCTGTGAAAATTGTGTCATGGGCGGGGCCACGTTATTTTTTTCCTATTGGAACGTTCCTATTGGCCAGTCGGGAGCATCGTCTTGGGAGTCGAACTGAATCATTACACCATTGTTCGCGTTCGGTTCACCTAGATAGATGCCGTCTCTGCCTTAGTTGAGCGCGGACACTCCAATGTTTGGGTAAGATGATGACACACACAACTCGATGGGTAGCTGGTTGAGCAAGTTCAGCATCACTGAAGATTAAACATTAAAAAATAGCACTCATGCACGTTTACCTAGCATGATGGCTAATTAATAATTAGCTTTACTAGCGATTAGCAAGCTAATAATATAATACACATTCATTCATGAATATGAGTGCTATTTTTAATGCTTAATCTTCAGTGATGCTGGCCATGCTCAGCCAGCTAACATCCAGTTGTGTGTGTCATCATCTTACCCAAACATTGGAGTGTCCGTGCTCGACTTAGAGCTTAGATCGGGCCCAAAAAAAATCAAGCTCGACCCTAACTGTACGTTCACACCGTCGCCGACTTGAGCTTCCAAAGCGGCCGGAAGTCATTCATTTTCAATGGAAGCTGGCCTCTCTCAGCTGCAAGGAGTGTCAAATCCCTCGGCGTCGCGTTTTGGGCGTTTTGAGCGTCAATCAGAAAGTTGAAAGAAGCTCAACTTTATGGTAATGAGCTATGACGCGGTTCAGCGGCAAGCAGCGGCAAAACGCCAGAAACCAATCAGAATAAAGACGTCCTTCACTCTGGCTGATTCCGGAGAAACATACGATGTGAACTTTCGTTCCTACCAAAACATTAGTTCCGAGAAAATGGAGGAGAAGCTGATAATCGCTGTTGCTGGGTTTCCTATCATATATGATATGACGTTGTTTGCTTACAGGGACCAGTTACAAAAGAACGAGGCATGGGATAAAATAGCAGCACCAAACAAACAACTTCGCGATTTTCCATAATGATCCAGTGATACACATTTGAGAATGAGCGCAACTTTTATTTGAAATATTTACGAATGCCCGTTTTAAGCGGGAATGCAATTAATTTGCTCACGGTGACAACGATTTGACCAATTGCACTAATGCAAATAATAGCCTAATACAAATAATAATACTAGCTAATTATTATTTTTTCCCCGACCAAATGTGACCAAAACGGTTATAAAAATGCTGTCATTATAAAAGGTTTCTTCAATGTATTGCTTGTTTTTTCTGTTTATTACATTTCATCTTGTGACATTTCTCTTCTCCCTGCTACGTCAGAGCGTCCAAAGCGTCAACGAGCTTCCCCGTGCTTTTTGACTAGCGTCCTTGACAGAGCGGCCAGAGCTTCTTTGACGCTCAAGTCGGCGATGGTGTGAACGTACAGTAACTTACCTGAGCCCGTGCACGTTGTGTCCGAGCCCGGCCCGGCCCGACACATTAACTATAATTATGAGCCCGAGCCCGAGCCCAATTTAAACCCGACCATTTTAATACATGGGTCGTTATAACTGACGTTCTCAAGTACTTTCTATGTTACTTTCTCCTCCTCTTTTCTGCCCCTCCAAATACTTTCAAGTTAGCCTACGTATCACCATGATACACATCAGCATAAATGCTCCTGATAAATTGTGTTATTAAAGCATTAACCCTTCAAACCCTAAGGGGTTTTAAGGCCACCTGGCACTATGTTGATATTTTTGCTTCTGGAATGGTCAATTTTCATAGCAGAGTAAAGAGAGACATATTTCTGGATTCTATAGATTCTCACCTACAATGTGGATGCATTGAAAATACACTTTTTGAGACAATTATATGAGTTATTGTGTGATATATCACCAAGAAATACAAAAACAGAAATTATTTTTTTTGTTTTTATTATATAAAAATATGAAACATAAATAAACAAAGGATTTTACAACAACAACAAAAAATTCCCCAAAGGCTTTAGAACACTTGCAAAAAAAAATGGGTGAAAAAATATAAAGAAACAAAAGAAATATTTACATTTCTGTAACTGTAGTAACCATACTTTTTTGTGAACAAAACAGAAATAAGAATATGAAGGGAACCCAATGGTCATTAGAATGGAATATTCTCAGTCTATATGTACAAAATATACAAAAACCACCCCTAGATGGCACTGTGCACTGTGCACTGCATTGGAAAGTTGAAATATTGATGTGCTTTTCTTACATGTGCCACATTTGAAAGCAGTTGCGCTCTGGCTGCAGGCAGAGCGGCACATCACACTCATTACACTTCCATTAGGTGTCTTTTCTTGGGATTTTAACAAAGCAAATCTTTCCCGTGAACTACCAAAATACAGACAGCACGTTACATGTCCCACCAGAGACAGTAATATACTGGACCACTGTTACACCACAATAAGAAATGCGTATCACTCCGTCCCACGGGCAGCTTTGGGGCTCTCTGATCACTGTTTGGTTCATCTCATACCGACCTACAGGCAGAAACTGAAATCAGCTAAACCTGGAATACGGACTGTAAAAAGATGGACTAATGAAGCAGAGCAGAATCTACAGGCCTGCTTTGATTGCACTGATTGGACTGTTTTTGAAGCTGCTACCAATGATCTGGATGAGCTCACAGATACTGTAACATCATATATAAGTTTCTGTGAGGATACATGCATTCCTACCAGGACATTCTTATCATTCACTAATGATAAACCATGGTTTACTGGGAAACTCAAACACCTTCGTCATGCCAAAGAGGATGCTTACAGAAGTGGGGATAAAATCTTGTATAACCAGGCCAGAAACAGATTGACAAAGGAGATCAGAGTTGCTAAAAGGAACTACTCTGATAAACTGAAAAAACAGTTTTCATCCAACGACCCATCATCAGTCTGGAATGGCCTGAGGAACATCACCAACTACAAGTCACCATCCCCTCGATCTGTGGACAATCAACACCTGGCTGACGATTTAAATTCATTTTACTGCCGGTTTGAAAAGCCCTCATTAACACCACACACCCGGTCTGATCTGCACTTCACACTTTCAGCATCACCTCCTGTACTCCAATTATCACTCCCCCCTCCTGCCATCCAACCTGAGCTTAAGGTCTGTGTGGAGGACGTGAGCCGAGTCTTCAAAAAACAGAAGACTAGGAAAGCCTCAGGCCCAGACGGCATCTCATCTGCTTGTTTAAAAGCCTGCGCTGACCAACTGGCCCCGGTCTTCACGCAGATCTTCAACAGATCATTGGAGCAGTGTGAAGTTCCCTGCTGCTTCAAACGCTCCACTATCATTCCTGTCCCCAAAAAACCCAAAATCACTGGACTTAATGACTACAGACCTGTCGCTCTCACGTCTGTGGTCATGAAGTCGTTTGAAAGACTGGTGCTGGCCCACCTGAAGGACCTCACTGGACCCTTGCTGGATCCCTTTCAGTTTGCTTACAGAGCAAATAGGTCTGTGGATGATGCAGTCAACATGGGACTGCATTAAATCCTGCAACATCTCGACAGACCAGGGACTTATGCAAGGATCCTCTTTGTGGACTTCAGTTCGGCCTTCAATACCATCATGCCTGGTCTTCTCACAGCCAAACTGACCCAGCTCTCCATACCATCCTCGATCTGTCAGTGGATCACCAGCTTCCTGACGGACCGGCAGCAGCGAGTGAGACTGGGGAAACACACATCCAAGACACTCACAATCAGCACCGGAGCCCCCCAAGGGTGCGTTCTCTCCCCACTGCTGTTCTCCCTGTACACTAATGACTGCACTTCTAAAGACCCCACTGTCAAGCTCCTGAAATTTGCAGACGACACCACTGTCATCGGTCTCATCCAAAACGGTGACGAGTCTGCTTACAGACTGGAGGTTGAACAGCTGGCTGCCTGGTGCAGTTATAACAACCTTGAGCTGAACACGCTCAAAACAGTGGAGATGATCGTGGACTTCAGGAGGAACAGCCCAGCACTCCCCCCACTCACCATCATGAACAGCACTGTGGAAGCAGTGGAGTCATTCAGGTTCCTGGGCACTATCATCTCTCAGGACCTGAAGTGGGACAATCACATTGACTCCACTGTGAAAAAGGCCCAGCAGAGACTGTACTTCCTTCGCCAGCTGAGGAAGTTCAACCTGCCACAGGAGCTGCTGATTCAGTTCTACAGTTCTGTTTTATGCACTTCCATCACTGTCTGGTTTGGTTCAGCTACCAAATCAGACATCAGGAGACTACAACGGACAGTCCGGACTGCGGAGAGGATTATTGGTGCCCCCCTGCCATCCCTCCAGGACCTGTACTCTTCCAGAGTGAGGAAGAGAGCAGGTAAAATCATCACAGACTCCACTCACCCTGGACACCACCTGTTTGAAATGTTACCGTCAAGACGGAGACTCAGATCACTGGCCACTAGAACATCTCGGCACAGGAACAGTTTCTTCCCACAGGCCATTTCCCTCCTGAACAGTTAACATATCTCCCAAGGCATAGGCCTGTAAGTGCAATACTCCCACTGTTTAGTGCAATATCCTACAACTCAGGTGATACATATATGTAGATTTATTTATTTATAATATTCAAAACACTGTAAATAGGTTCATAATCTGTAAATCTGAAAATGTCTATTCTGACTAAACCAAACTGTGATAGTTTTATTCTCATATATTTATATTTATATTTTTATTTTTTATTTTTTATTCTTATAATTTGTAATATTATGTTTCATGTTTCATGTTGTATTTGTATTTGTATAGTCCACTGGAAGCCTCAGTACCAAAACAAATTCCTTGTGTGTGCAAGCACACTTGGCAATAAAGCTCTTTCTGATTCTGATTCTGATTCTGAAATGGATCGATTCCGTGGAATATTTGGTCTTCTTCCTCCGAATCAAACCGATCTGGATCGGATCCTATTTCACTTTCCTCACTGTCGGCAAAAAGCATTTCAGCGACTTGCTCGGCAGAGAATCTCTGTTGTGCCATATGTTCTTCGAAAAGAATCTTGCGAAGTACAAAAGAGCTGTATCTGAAAACTTCCAACTGTGCGCGTCCTAAGACCGTGTACAACAAGTTGCATCGGCTACGGCTATCACACACACCTGGGGCTGATTGTAAAAACCTCCCCTTTGTCTGAGGGCATCTTTTGTTTTTGATCTGTGATTGGTTCACAAACATGTCTGTGATTGGTTCACACACCCCAACAGCATTTCATATCATTAGACCAGAATAAAATATTTCTTTGTTTTGCAGTAAAATGCAATAGATTTGCACTAAAATAAAAAATGCTTTTAATTTGCGAAAGTCAACACAGTATATGCAGAGGAATGGCAGCTTTTTCATAAAAAAAAAAGTAACTTAATACCATGATCCGATCCGAGGTTATAAATAGATATCTGAGGGGTGTGTCCTTTGACGCTCTAGAGCGTCAATCGGTTAACACACAAATCACTGTTATAACATAAAAGCAAGCAGGCTACTGTGTGCATGGTTTGGCATGACTGAATGCGCCCAAAGTGCGCTCCTTTAAAAATTCCTAAAGCTGACATCAGAGTTCATCGCGATCTCACACATCTCTTTCGGGGATAGTGACGGCAAATATCGGCCCGACCTCGGGCTCGGCAGAGAATCTAAACTCTAAGGCAGAGACGGCATCTATCTAGGTGAACCGAACGCGAACAATGGTGTAATGATTCAGTTCGACTCCCAAGACGATGCTCACCCGACTGGCCAATAGGAACGTTCCAATAGGAAAAAAAGAACGTGGCCCCGCCCATGACACAATTTTCACAGCTAAAGCAAAATCCTGACACGAGAGCAAAAAATTGCATCGAGAGCAAAGAAAAGCGTTTTGAGAGAAACACTCTTTTTTTTGAGAAAATGTTTTCAGACTGATAGCAAAAATATATATATTTGAGATTTTTGTATTTTGAGAGAGATTTTTTTTCTCAGAAATTTTTTTATGTTCTATGAGAAAATACTTTCTCTCAAAACTTATTTTAGTCTCAAATATAATTTTTTGCTATTGGTATGAAAACTTCTCTCAAATATTATTTTTTCTCTAATGAAATGCTTTTTTGCTATCAGTGTGATAACTTTTTCTCTCAAACTTTTTTTTTCTCTCAGATCATTTATTTTCTCGCATGTAATAAAGACACATTTCTAGCTCCATAGCCCAGAGCATTCCACGAAGGTGCAGGAATTACAAACTTTGGTAGCTGATAGACAAGATAGTCATCTAAAAACATAAAGGAACAGTTACTGCAGCCGCAGGTCACTACTTTGTCCCGTCTGTGCTATCATTGGGATGCGAACTCTCTGCTCCTCAACACGGCGCGTCTCAGGTGCTGGGGTCACTCTGCCCAAGTAGCAGTGCTTCGCCTTCTGAGAATATAGTTCCCAATATTTATGCGGTTAAAAGATGGCTGTCTCATATGACCTTGTTATTTGTACACTCTGTGACTATACAAATCACAACATGTAAATAGGAAAATGTTTGCGTTATTTTGTCATTTATTGGAATAAATATGCTAGCTGTAGCCATTTACATCCAGTCTTTGTGCTAAGTAGTATGAAGGTATTTTTGGTGCAAAACTACTTAACGCCTGTGACTGTAGTTGTAGAGAATATCCACACATGTGTATCAGTAAATTTGAATTGCTCATCAGCAAATCAGTATGTGAATTCATCCAATTAGAGTTGCACACTTGTAGAATATTTTCTCACAATTATCTTGTATATTTTTCTAGCACAAACACAAGTACATAACTACAGCTGCTTGAATCTGCAACTGCGAATCTCAAACAGTGTTTTTCGCTTTCAAGTGACAAGTTTTGCGCGCTCTCCATTTTGCACCATAAATCTCGTTAAATGTGGAGCAAAAGTGAGTTATGCATCTGTAGAAGCAGTGGGAGGAGCCTATATGAATATTCTGCTCGGTCAGTTTAGTTCACTCAGAGGTTCACTCCTCGTTTCTCATCAGGTTTAATGGGTTATTTCAAAAAAGGTAAATATAGTTTCAGCGCGAACTTAAACTACAATTGTTTATCGTTTCGTGAAGTTCATGTTTTTATTAATTTGCACGTTTTGTGCATTCATCAATGACTGAATGATTGCAAGCTTTCACTTCGTGTAATATCAGGCCTATAAAGTACTGCAAACTTCAACTCATCGTACAAATTGCACCTTGCATATAGCTTTAAAACTGTGTCTTTTACTAATTGTTGTCATTTGTTGATTGCAATAAATTAAATAAACCCTCATAAATGTATCTGTGGGCTGACACTTTTTTGTACAATATATCCTGTTGTGATTATTCATAAATTCTTGTTTATTTAAATAAGCCAAATAATTTAAGACCACACAGAAGCATGAATGTGTTGCTTTAATAGGCTTAAGTACAATTTGGATTAAACAAAATTGTATGGACAAAAGGGTGATAAATTACATTTGGTACAACTTGGTTACTGTAAAGGAGGAAAAAAACAACATTCTTTTACGGAATATAATAAGCAACCAATTTGATGTTCTAAAAGATTCATATTTACAAATATACATACTGGCAAAATAATGTAACACTATTTTTTTAATGTTTTGGTTGCAAGGTGTGTTTGTGCTGGCTTTGATATAATAATATATACACTACTGTTCAAAAGTTTGATATTAGTAAGGTTCTTGGTAGGGTACCAAGACTACATTTATCTGAAAAACAATAATATTGTGAAATATTATATAAATATGTGAAAGATTTCTATTTTAATGTTTTAAAAAAATGTATTGTGATGGCAGAGCTCATTACTCTGGATTTCAGTGTCACACGAGCCCCCAGAAATCATTCTAATACTGATTTGCTGAAGAAACATTTCTGATTATGATCAGGTGGTGCTGCTTAATAAAGTGTGAAAATCATTATGGAGCATATATTTCCATGATTGTTTATGAATAGCAAGTACAGAAGAACAAAATTTGTTTAAAATTATATATTTTTTGTAACATTATAAGTGTCTTTGCTGTCATTTGTGATCAATTTAAGGCATCTTTGACCTTGGCTGGTATAATTTTTTTTTAAATCATAGTGATTCCAAACTTTTGTCATGCAAATCTTAAGTGATGAAAATTACGAGAATGTCATGTTTTAACATCGATCCAACAAAGTTTAAAGGTTTCATTTTCATATCATCCTAATAACATGACAAAGAGAAACATCAGTGTAGGGTGCAATATTTCTTTTAGGTTACTGATATGGTTGTGGAGTTCTTTCCTAGAGATTATTGCCAGAGATGACACAGTTTTAAAGCTTCATAAGGTAATGTATCAGAAGAGCTTAGCAATAAATAAATTAAATTATAATTGTTAGTGTATTTAGGAATATTCTATATCTCTTCTGTTGGAAATAATTTTTGCTGTGATCATTCAGGTGTTCTGGAATTTTTGGTTTTACAGTAAAAGTGGAACCTGTGATATTTTTTTGTAAATGTATATTTTGTTTGTAAAAAAAATGTCAATTTATTGCAGTGACATTCAACAAATGACAACAAGAGACAGTTTTAAAGCATTGCAATGCACAAAGGAAAAGTACAACGAAATTAACGAGTTGAAGTTTGCTGTACTTTATAAGCTACACGAAGTGAATGCCTGCAATCATTCAGTGACTGACGAATGCACAAAACGTGCAAATTAATAAAAACATGAACTTTACGAAACGATAAACAATTGTAGTTTAAGTTCGCGCTGAAACTATATTTACCTTTTTTAAATAACCCATTAAAACTGCTGAGAAACGCGGAGTGAACCTCTGAGTGAACTAAACTGAGGGAGCAGTTCGACACGCGCGTGCCCGGGAAACTCATGAATATTCATGTCGGCTCCTCCCACTGCTTCTACAGATGCACAACTCACTTTTGCTCCACATTTAACGAGATTTATGGTGCAAAATGGAGAGCGCGCAAAACTTGTCACTTGAAAGCGAAAAACACTGTTTGAGATTCGCAGTTGCAGATTCAAGCAGCTGTAGTTATGTACTTGTGTTTGTGCTAGAAAAATATACAAGATAATTGTGAGAAAATATTCTACAAGTGTGCAACTCTAATTGGATGAATTCACATACTGATTTGCGGATGAGCAAAATTTCTCTGTGACTTCACATTGTTTGATGCGGGCGTTTAAATGCGTTTTGCACCATATATTCACTGCAGCAACTGTAGCAAAAATGTGAGCGCACGAGTTTCTTAATTTGTGATTTGTAGAATAGGATTTGTGCACCTGCAATGAAGAATTTGAGAAGGTGTAACTGTTGTGTTGTGTTTGTGGGAGAGAAAAAAAAAGTCTACAAGTTGGCAACTCTTAAAACATTTCTCTCTGTGACTTCAAATTTACTGATACACATGTGTGGATATTCTCTACAACTACAAATTTCACTGTCACAGGCGTTCAGTAGTTTTGCACCAAAAATACCTTCATACTATGCTAGGCTAGTGGTGGGTGCGTCAAACAGAGTTAAATCACGCACGGAGATGAAAAAGGTAGCCTATGTATGGACTTATCTAACTCTGGGGGATAAAGTGAATAAGATAAAGTCCAAAAAAGTTGGCGTGTTCCTTTAATGAACAAATTTAATGATTGGAAGTATTGGATACCCAGAATAATCAAAGATCGAAGTTAAATCATAATATGTATGATTATTTTCTAATAAGAAGCAATCTAAATTTGATAATCATTTGAAATTGGAGTCATATTAAGTGTAACACTCGAGAAATAACACTAACTCCAGAGCGTGTTGGAATCAAGGGCTTTACTGTCTCACACTGAAACTGAAACTACAAAACCTGAACAGCACATGAGATTGCGTTGCGCATGCCAACACAGTCTCACTCCCTACTCGTCAAATGTCTGACGCATGGCCAAGGGACCCTGGCGTCACTTTTTTGACGCACTGGGTATACCTTCGGCTTCATTTTTCAACGTGCGGGGCAGTCCCATAGACTTCTATAGAACTCAACAGCGTTGAAATTTGACGTCTTGGGTCGATCACCACACCGTCTGCCTTGTGGGTCGAGACAACAATAAATAAAAATAAAAAGGAATAGGCTACCAAAATGATCTATGCCAGGGCGATTAAAATGGCGGCAGCCAGATAATTTTTATCTGGCCCTCCAACTGGTGTTTGATGTTTAAAAACCCTCGCAATCTGATATCAAAGTGCCCTCAAAAGTTTAGCGCGTTCATCAGCGGTGAGTTTAACAACGCACATGGTGTGCAACCACATTCAGCGGTGAGTTTAACAACACTGAACTGCAGGTAAAACGGCATTCAGAGGTGAGTTTGACCAAAGCAACGCTCAACTGCAGGTAAAACGTAATTAAAAGGTGAGTTTAACAACGCTCCAATGCGCGTGCAAGTATGCAGTTTAAGCGTTTTCTTCTCATAGGTAAGATCTAGAGCATGCTGGATAACGTATTTTTATCGGAGGTTTGTTGATTTTAATATGCTACGATTGTGTTCAATTAAGCATTTTTTAAAAATTATTATTTTTATTAAATCCTCTAAATGAATAACGCTGACGTCACCGTATGGGCGATCCCAAGGTCCATTGCGATTTTCCAATCGGTAAGTAGAAGGGTTAATTAATAGAGATGGATACTCTTCTTACATTTACACATCAAAAACTGTTGGATCAGGACAATAAATTGTGTTTAGAAACTTTAGATTTGTAAGGTGGTCCTTTTATGACGAGAAATGATAGAAGACATAAAAAATATAGCTTTCTGCACCAAATGTGCAGGCTAGCAAAGTTAGCTAATTGAATTCAAGTTCATTTTTGTCGCATATTATCATGTAAGGTACAATCATAGGGGAATGTAAGATTTTCATACTGAGACATACCGTGTTAGCTGTAATGTATGTCTGCGTTGGGATTCTTCTTGTTGTTGTGTGTCGTTGCTCTTTGCCCAGTGTTTTGTGCCCATTTATACACAATCTAGTCAGTGTAAATTAAATCAGTTAAATTAAATTAAAGAAATTAAATCAGTGTTAATTAAAAGCTAGTGTTCTAAACTACTATGACTGCTGAGGGAACTATTTGATAAAAAGGATCACAGGGAAAAAGTTAAAGAAATGTGTTTCCTTGTTAATACAAAAGTATAATTAATAACATAAACAGATTAAAAAATGGCACTGATTATCAGCCAAACTGGCATTTTGAATGGTTGGTATCAATATCAGACATGAGTGTCAAGATCAGTCCATACCTAGTGAGTTATTGTATTGTGAGTTTGCAGGCAACACCCAGCCCTACAGTATTCTGGCCTAATATTATAAGCACCCACAGACCTCCCCACCACAGCCCAAAGCATGGGCAAACTAGACCAACATTTTCTCAAGTTCTTAAACCTTTCAGTTATTTAGTATTTATGTAGTTGTATGTAGCATGATCTTCAAATCTGAATTTATTATCTTTCCCCTCTCTCAACAGGTTCCCTAGTCTCTTCATCATTTACTTCAAAACCTCAGCTTCGTTACAAAGCAAAAACAAAGGCACTTTTAAGAGCCACTTTTGTCTAGTTAATTGTTGTTAGTCTGTCTGGTTCTCTGTTGTTTTTGCTCTTCCCCCCTATCCCTTTAGTGTTGTTTTGTTTGTCCTTGTTCATCATGAGTGACAATTCCAATTTCAAACAGGTCCTTAATGAGCTTGATGAGCTTGTTGAACATTCTAAATTAAATTATGAACTCCAGATCTTGGAAGATTTCATCAATAAGATGCCGGGAGAACAGGAGGCAGCACCATCCACCATCCATCAACCAGGCCAGGAGGCAGCACCATCCACCATCCATCAACCAGGCCAGGAGGCAGCACCATCCACCATCCATCAACCAGGCCAGGAGGCAGCACCATCCACTAGCCATCAACCTGTCAGGTGGCTGAAGAGAGACAGTGATGGAAATGTTCTCTATGACAGACCGAGATCATCCCGAAACCAAACGGGTCAGTTTTCTTTTTTCAGTCATATTACTTAAAGGAGTACTCCTGTGATTTTTCACATATATCTAAAACGGAGATATAGATTGTTTTACCACTTGGGATTGAATACATGAATCAGTCATGTGTCTGGTATGAGATATGAGGTTTTTATTACATACTCATGATCATCCAAAGTGGTATAGACAACGAAATTGGGCCAATAAAAGTATGTATCATTGTGTGGAATAAAATTAGCTTGTCAAAATCTATGGAATTGTAATGCTGTAAAGGTTGATTTGGGTTTTATTTTCTGCTACAGCTAGTCACAGCTACAGTCGTAAGACTGGTTCTCATACTAGGATGTTGGACAACAGCTTTGAGATAACCAACTACTGTCCTCCTGATACTGTTGGTATGTTCTTTATTTTGTGTCTATTAGTTCATTATGTTTATAGATTCTAATAATTAGAATGTAAATTACATGTTTTTGCGACAGAATAACCGACAACATGTTGCACACTTAGATAGTGTAGAAAATTGTTTTTAAATATGATGTACTATTTTAACAGAGACTTTCCTTGAAGAGCTAAACCACTCACAGGGTGATGACTTGGATGATCAGGAAATGGCACCAGCACCACCACGAGCTTCCTCAGACTGGTCTACTCGAAAAAGTCTCCTCTCAGAGAGGTGGGAGAAAGAGAGACCCTTTCTGGTGAATACCATGGTGGCACAACAAAATGTGAACACTCAGATCTGCCAACAATGTGGCAGCAGTCCAGCTGCTGTCTGTTGTCGTGACTGCCGACCACAACCATTCTTCTGTGCTGATTGTGATGTCAGTATACACCGAAACCATGTCTTCCACAACAGGGATGCAACAATAGCTGGATTCTTTCAGCCATTGCCTCCAACAACCTGTGTCGTGGAGAGGGCTCTTTCCCAGTGTGGTAAGCTGTATTTCTTTGAGTGTCTTATTTAGGGCTGCACAATTATTGCAATCATAATTGCAATATGATCCAACACAACTGCCTAATGGTAAAATCTTCAAATATCATTTGTGACATTTGACTTTTATATTCACGTCATCCTCCTTGACTGTGCAACTTCTTGTTGGTGGGTGTGTGAAGGGTACAAAAACTCTGATTGGTGAACTTCAATCGGTCAGTGGGTGATAGTCTTGTACACTGGCTGTGCTTACCTATCAGGGGTGGCACAAATTAAAGAGACATTTGGAATATTGAACTGAATCAAATCATACACATTCAAAAATCGTATTGGAAATGGTAATCGCTTTATCTGTCAGAAAAAGTGCAATTATATATTGTGCAGCCCTAGTCCCATTCTCAGTTTATTTAAATAACTTTACAGTATAATAGGCTTCACGAGAATTTTTTGAGTACTTTCTCTGAAACACACTTAATGACCTTTTATCTTTAAAGCTTTTCAAATCATTAATGAAAAAAGAAAAAGAAAATGATTGCAGAATACTTCCTAGCTAGTACATAGGATGATGCATGTCTTTAATCCCTGCATATGATGTGTCTTTCAGTGTGTATTGTGCCATTGGAGATGCCCAAAAAAATATGTAGTTGTTCTCCGGGATCGTTGAGTGTCAACACAGGAAAAGTTGTTGCTGTGGTTACAATGAATGGTAAGAATAAAATGAACTTAAGGGAACATTCCAGATCAAGTGGCTTTAGCGTCCATATCACATTCTGGGCAAAGTGCCCATAGGGACCTGGGTTGGACTTTAACCTGATTACACCCCATAGGGCTCTCCCACTCGCTTCCTGACACATTTCATTGTCCTATTTGAATAAAAAAAAAACAAGGCTGTGCTATTGGCTTTGTAAATGTGTCCTGATCTATTTCTATTCAAACGTTCCCTATAGTGGTCTGCGCTGGGCAGGATTTTCAGTCCTGCGCCCCCCCCCCGTTCCCGCAATATTCTGTCCCGTTCCGCAATAATGTGTTTTAGTCCCGCTCCCGCCCGCATCTATAACCTTATTTGCATCTCCCGCCTGTGAAAGACCCAGGATAGGCAGGAGGGATGTTCAGTTTTGCGTTCTGTCTCACAAAAGAGGCACTTGACAAATGAGAAAGACTGCCAGATGTCTGATTTTAAGTTTTATTAGTTCTGAATGTACTACATAGGTGATAGTAATGTAGGCTACTTTTCCTGATTTTTCCAGGACGATATGATCTCAGTATGCCTGAGATGAAATGTGAGGCATGCAAAGCCACATGGAGCGCTGGAGTGGATGACTTAGTCCGTAATGACTACTGGCCTGCTACCCTTCACTTTTCCACTGTGTACGCTACAGATGTTTTTTGTTCTTATGAAGAATTGAAGATGGCAGCACCAGGACTGTCCTGCCAAGCATTCTTAAGAATGCTTGATCAACGAACTGTCCGCTTTGGCCGTGTGAGTATGAGTGGTGGGAATCACTAACAACTAGTACTAGTATTGATGTGTATCGCAGAATGACTATGGTGACATTATCAACACATTGATTATTATAATTGGAGCATGTTGATGAAATCAAAACAGTGATTCAGCTATACTCGATACATTGATAGAACATCATCTAAGATTCAAAGTCTTTGTGTAAAAACTACCACTCAGTAAAAAATCTAAATTCGTACACTAAATGTACAAAAGTATTGGAGCAATTTATCAACTCAATCACTCAAAACATTAGACCTGTGTATAAGATCAAGTAGTGATGTCACATCCTAGTCATGCAGTTTGCATTCAGAAAAAAACAAATAGGTCCATAAAGACATTGGTTAAGTTTGCTGTGGGAGTCTTTTTTTTGGGGGACTTTGGTCGTGATGTTTTTTGTCCATGACATACAAAGAGCCAAAAGATTTCCAATGATGCACTTGGCTGAGCGGCTGCCTGTGGAGGCTCGATGCAGGAGGATTTGGTGTCACCTTTGACCTTATTCACTTTAGTTAACTTAACTGTGAATTATGTTGACATGTTTTACTATTCTGAAACAGACTGGGAAGATCACAGCAGACAGCTTCAGAAAAAGCTTTTTGGAGTGGGAGGCTGTTAGATTTGAAGTGGATAAGATCTGCAGGGAGGAGCATTTTATCTGTCCTGCATGCACCCCAGACATGCTTGCTGTTTCTGTGGACGGAAATCGCAAGCACTACCGCTTTAAGAACGCAGCAAGGTACTTACAAAATGTGTGTAATTTGCAGTGTTGTTAAAGTAACCTCTTCTGTGTCATATTGAAGGTCAATGTGTACCTTTCGTTCATTTAGATCTGAAGAACAAGCCTTATTTGATGGCATCTTCATTGCAAAAGATGATGAAGTAGAACGATTTGTGGATTACATTCATTCCAACACCAACCATGTAAACTTGTTGTATAATATTTCTAAAAACACCACCAATAACATTTTACAGTTGACATTGTTTGGGTGAGTCCTGACTATTTATATCAACCTTTTTCCATGTTGTAGGTCTCTGGAAGAGGTGTCTGTGGAGGGGAGTGGTCAGCTGCCAGGGAAACTTCTCAGAGATCCTCTAGTAAAATTGATGAGGAGGGACTTGAGCTTGCGGTCTGTCGACATGGAGTTTTTCTCGGCGCTCTCAACATGTTCAGGGGAGAAATATATGCTTATCCCCTCTACCTGCAGAACAAGCTGGCAAATAAGTCAATAAGCTTTTTTGCCATGGATGTAACCTGCAAGTACTGGCCCTACCTCAACAAAGTGACAAAAAGCTGCCCGGAGCTCCAGCACCTTCTGGGCATGAAACCATTCCTCTCAGTGTTTCATGCCAAAGCCCATGATTTTAAATGCGAGGTAAGAAAACATTACCAGGTTATTAACTGTCCCTAAACACCTGCAAAGGTATGTTGGCAGCTTTTAAGTATTTTCTTCAATAGGTTAAATGGAGTGGAGCTTACCAGCAAGGGGCCGGATTGACACTTGGGGAGGAGGTTGAGCAGTGTAACGCCTTCCTCTCTAGGATTGCTGTGACCACGAAGCACATGTCCAAAGCAGGTAAGGTAACCACACACTGCACTACTTAGATTGAAAGTGTTACAAGAAAATTGTAGCCAGTGAGGGACATGTGGTACAACACAGATTCGTGTATTTTTTTTCTTTTTTGCAGGACGTACAGACATGCTCACACTGATGGCCATGCGCTGGAATCAGCAAAAGTTTAATAACTTGGCTGCTTCACTTGCCTGCCGATATCAGAAGGTAGAGATGAGTATTGTTATTTTCTTATATTGTAAATACCTTCTATTGTATATTTTTGTAGGTATAACATTTTTCTTTTGTTTCCTTTTTTTGTTATTTGAAGGCCACAAAACGCCTGGAAAGCCAACTTCAGGACCTGGAAAGCATGAAAATCCAGCTGGCAGTGACACAGGTTGAAGTTGAGGGCTGGGTCACTGATATTAAGGAGTGGGCAGAAGGTGATAGTTATACTATTATTTCAATGTCTCAGTTCTGCAGAATAATGGGAGACATGCTTCTGCAAGTAATTACTGTTTTAAAATGAAATCATACATACACTGTTTTCTTGGTCATGTACTTGTGCAATTAAAATGCCAAATTTTAGTATGTAGTGCATGCACACTGGAAATCATGTCAAAACAAAGTGCCCTGAAAGTACCTGAATGGTGCACAGTCCAAAAGTTGGAACATTGGACATTTCGGTCACACTTTATTTTAAGGTGTCCTTGTCTTGTCACAGTGTAATTATACATTTAAGTACAGAGTAATATTAATTAACTACATGTACTTACTATAGGGTTAGGGTAGGATTAGGATTTGGTTGAGGGTTAGTTACATGTAATTATGCATAATTTATTGTTATTACTATTTTAAGTTCATGTAACATATGTAACAAGGACACCGTAAAATAAAGTGTTTCCGACATTTCTTGCAGTTAGCGGATCCCATCTTGGCTACTTTGTCATTTTCTTTGGTACCCTGTTACATACTTCCTATACACGCTAATAAATATGAAATGATTATTGAGACTCACCTGTCCTTCCTCCAGGAGCTTTTTTTTTATAAAGAAAAAAAAAGAAGCAAAGAGGGATAATCCTTATGACTTCCCTGTGGCGTTCTGTGTTACACTGAGACTTAGCTCGTTTCAGTTACTGCCATGAAAATGTAAGTGAAATGTTTACACTTCTTTTCTTCTCAGCAACAACATCCCAAAAGAATGCCGATCTTGACGCGGTGACCAGTAGAATGGAGGTGCTGGTGGCCAGCATTAAAAGAAGGTCCCAGCGCCTTTACAAAGACACTGATGGCAGCAAAGGTCGGGCCCGGATTCGGCGCAAAATCAGAGAGGAGAAGGCCATTCTTAGCTCTGTCGTTGAAAAATACAACAGTATGGTTCCAGATACAGAAAGAATCGTCTTTGACATCATTCTCTCTGACGAGACAGTTTGGCCATGGCAACTTTCACATGGTGGTATGTACACAAATCTGTTGACAATTTTGTTTGATTCACATAGTGGCACAAAACCAATTATGCCTTATCCCAGATTATCTCAAATATTATTTGAAAAATAATCATACTTACAATTTACTTATTTTCCACAACTGTATCCCAGACGCTGTAGATTTGAAAACCAAGAGGAAGGCGTTTGATGTTGTGATGGCAATAAGGAGACTTGAGGAGGAGAAGAAGATTGTTCTTTCTGAGATGGCAAAGCATTGGAAATCTCTCTCCACTCGTGCAGACACACTCAAGGAGATGTCATCCCAGCTTTCCAGTGAGGCATTGCAAAGTACGTATTTAAGTAATGTGTTGTAATACTATACTCTACATTGTAATTTTTTTTCTGATAATTTTTTGTTTTACTCCCATAAGGTGAGCTGTGGGCTCTAAATGAAGAAGGGATCAAGGGTTTCCTCAGCTTAACTTTGAGAAAGAAGCAAGAAGTCACCAGAATGATGAAGCATGCAAGAGACTGTTATGCTCAAGTTTTGACTGGAACAAGTATGGACTTCCAGAATGATTGGGATGGATACGACAGTGATTCTGAACTGTCAGATTGAGGATTGTCAGTTTGAGGAGCTCTCGAAGTGATAAATGACCATTAACTCACTTTTGGTTTGATTTCTTATATTTGTCAGTGTTTCCTTTGTTTGTTTGTTTTTAGTAGTGGGGGCAGGTCCTAAAAAATCACCAGTTAAAGCTGCCGTCGGCAAAATTTTTTTGATCATATTCAGTGAAATCGACACTATAATCCGACAGAACAACATTAATAAAGTGGTTTTAGAAAAAACCCGAGCTTCTAAGTCCACCTACCCTTCTGGAGCGTGTTATTTGTTTTGCAAAAATCCACTGCTCCCGGATCATCGGGTCCAATCAGCGCAGGGGGGTGTGAGATCTGACTGTCAATCACAGGTCATGCACACGCCACCCCTCGCGCATGTTACAATCACATGCACACGCCTGAAGTTCGCCAGGGGTCCGTCAGATAGACATTCATGTTAATCCCTCGTCGTCGGATTAAGACGAAAGGAAACCATCAACGGTGATGCCGTCACTTAATGTGACACTGATGCCGTCACTTTATGCGACTGTTGGTCTCGTAATTTTTAATTGTCACGTAATTTAATCTATTGATTCGTGACATGGATTTATTACAAAGCGAAAGTGACATCTCTTCATCTAAAACAAGTTTTGTTTATATATCTAATTGATCTTTCTACCTCTCTGTTACAGCTTGAGAAGTTGTATGCCCTTGGCATGAAGCCTCTGCTGCTGATTGCACATCCTCCTAAGGTGGTGACAGGGAAGTGCCAAATTAAACTAATGCTGCCAATGCATGCCAACCTTAGCACATCAGCGAAGACATGCCTTGACAATGTGGATGCCATCTACAAATTGATGGTTGAAGGTGAGGTTGCATTTATTTAACCTTGAAATGCATACACATGCATATATTCACTATCCGTTGTACAATTGTTGGTGTTGTCACATTTTCCAAACAGCAAAGACTAGAAATTCTGATCTGGCTGTAGCCTAGCTGCAACCTAGAGTCATTTTAAAGAGCTGGTATTGTGGAAAACAAGAACAAAAATTGCTTTGGGATGATGGCAGGGGTCACCTGTGCTTTAAAATACATCACTTCTATCTGCTTGGTAGTTTTAAGTTATTGGAAATTTTGAAATCCGCAGCTAAAGTGGGAGCGCCATTGAGGCTGAACTTTTTAATGAGTCACACTCACTGTCAAATCAAATATGCTGAAAGCTTTGGCACAAGACCACCAGCAGACTTATTTAGTCACAGTTTGCATTTCAGCCAGATGACCAGCCTGGAAGTGTGCTAAAGCTAAATTAGTGACCTCCAGCTAAATCCAATCAATAAAAATGTCAGTACTTTGATTATTTAAATTCACACAGCTGTATGTCGATAAGCTTTTGCAGGGTTTTTCCTGCATAGAGGCTGCATAGTTTTGACTGGGCCTAAACACTCAGCTGGGAAGGTAGCGCAAATGGGAAAAAGGACTTCCTGTGGTTTCTCATAAAATAAAAGACGGGACTCTGACTCTATAGTAAAGCAGAAACCAGGTTACATTGCTGTCTCCATCTCTCTCCTCTGTGTTCTGTCTCTGTCTGAGCTGCACACACACTTATAGCAGACCTATATTAAAGGCTGATGGTGGCTTTGGCTGTATTCACAAAAAATCCGCCAATGTGGCTCCTTCCAACAGGGTTCTGTGGAGGTGGGGTCAACCGGTCAAGTTTATCTGTGCTTTAGAATGTAACCGAAGTGAATCGTGTTTAAACAGCACGAGACAATCCTACTCATTTTGCCCTTTAAGACTAACTTGTGTTAATGTATTTTTTAAAACCAATGGGAGTCAAAAGTAATTCTACTACTTGTGCCACTGCGAATAGAGATTGGATGTGCAAAAAAGAACCTAACGGCATGAAAGTCACTGAGACCACAACCAGTGTTGGGCAAGTTACTCAGGAATTACTCCTGTAAAAGTTATAATATTACTTTACTTTTTACAGGAAATTAAAAGTTACTAGTTACGTTACTTGTCACGTTACTATATTACTTTTACTATCCCCTACCCTGCCCCTTTCTAAAAAGTGACAAATAACCTGTTTAGTCCGCTTATTTTAGAAAGGAATCCACTTTACTGGAACAATAATTAACATTAGGAGTCAACAATCAGCCAAACTTTACACATTGCTGCCTCTCCGACCAGGTGATGCTATACAGAGAAGCAATGTGCATATTTAAAAATAATAAACTGTCCCAACTAATAGCTATCTAATGCTATTTAACTAATAGCATATTGATAAGAGCAGCATGGAGTATGTTTTTTTACAAAACATAACGTTTCCTAACATCACTGGCTGAAATAAAAAATAAAGCAAGTCAACTCCGATTTGTGAACTAATGTTGTTCTGCACATGTATTTATAAGAGCAGTATTCAGCGTTTTTACAGAAGATTCAACTTTGCTTAATACCACTCTCCTGACGAGTGCATGCATCACTGGCAGTAGCATCCTACACCCCCAGCACTGACGTTTCTTTTTATAAGTTTTACATGGCTGCTTCAATAAATTAGATTTAGAATTGTTAGTGATTGTAAACATTTTGATGGTCGCACAAAGCTTACAATGGATGACAATGTTCTTTGCGTCTTAGACTGTGACACAATAATGGCAATACTTAACAGCTGTTGAAAGAACACATATCTAACCCATTCTCCATTCTTCCTTGACTCCTCTGCCCCATGCCTTTCAGAATCCTGTGGGTAAAATCCATCTTTTTTTACCGTCTAGGTTGATTTGGGTTGCATTTATTTTCACTTTGGCCTAACTGCATGTTATATATTATATTTGTGTGTGTTCCATGTCCATTTATAGGTTGGACAAGACTCAACCCAGACCAACTGCCTCAAGAAGAGAACTTCATCTTACATTTGGTGCCGTGTGACCAGTCACCACAACAGGAAACACCAGCCACACCATCACAAAACCAGGCTCCATCCCTCCACACACCACTACACTCAGCTCCACTCATCCAGGAACCAGCACACCTGGCTCTCTCCACCCACACACCACTACACTCAGCTCCACTCATCCAGGAACCAGCACACCTGGCTCTCTCCACTCACACACCACTACACTCAGCTCCACACATCCAGGAACCAGCACACCTGGCTCTCTCAACCCACACACCACTACACTCAGCTCCACACATCCAGGAACCAGCACACCTGGCTCTCTCCACTCACACACCACTACACTCAGCTCCACACATCCAGGAACCAGCACACCTGGCTGTCTCCACCCACACACCACTACACTCAGCTCCACTCATCCAGGAACCAGCACACCTGGCTCTCTCAACCCACACACCACTACACTCAGCTCCACACATCCAGGAACCAGCACACCTGGCTCTCTCAACCCACACACCACTACACTCAGCTCCACTCATCCAGGAACCAGCACACCTGGCTCTCTCC
The DNA here is from genome assembly GCF_051911475.1 of Siphateles boraxobius. NCBI lineage: Eukaryota > Metazoa > Chordata > Actinopteri > Cypriniformes > Leuciscidae > Siphateles > Siphateles boraxobius. The sequence continues at coordinate 38,971,631 of NW_027509186.1, read as the reverse complement.
ACTCACACACCACTACACTCAGCTCCACACATCCAGGAACCAGCACACCTGGCTCTCTCCACTCACACACCACTACACTCAGCTCCACTCATCCAGGAACCAGCACACCTGGCTCTCTCAACCCACACACCACTACACTCAGCTCCACTCATCCAGGAACCAGCACACCTGGCTCTCTCAACCCACACACCACTACACTCAGCTCCACACATCCAGGAACCAGCACACCTGGCTCTCTCCACTCACACACCACTACACTCAGCTCCACTCATCCAGGAACCAGCACACCTGGCTCTCTCCACCCACACACCACTACACTCAGCTCCACTCATCCAGGAACCAGCACACCTGGCTCTCTCCAGCCACACACCACTACACTCAGCTCCACACATCCAGGAACCAGCACACCTGGCTCTCTCCACCCACACACCACTACACTCAGCTCCACACATCCAGGAACCAGCACACCTGGCTCTCTCCACTCACACACCACTACACTCAGCTCCACTCATCCAGGAACCAGCACACCTGGCTCTCTCCACCCACACACCACTACACTCAGCTCCACTCATCCAGGAACCAGCACACCTGGCTCTCTCCAGCCACACACCACTACACTCAGCTCCACACATCCAGGAACCAGCACACCTGGCTCTCTCCACCCACACACCACTACACTCAGCTCCACACATCCAGGAACCAGCACACCTGGCTCTCTCCACCCACACACCACTACACTCAGCTCCACTCATCCAGGAACCAGTACACCTGGCTCTCTCCACTCACACACCACTACACTCAGCTCCACACATCCAGGAACCAGCACACCTGGCTCTCTCCACTCACACACCACTACACTCAGCTCCACACATCCAGGAACCAGCACACCTGGCTCTCTCCACTCACACACCACTACACTCAGCTCCACACATCCAGGAACCAGCACACCTGGCTGTCTCCACCCACACACCACTACACTCAGCTCCACTCATCCAGGAACCAGCACACCTGGCTCTCTCAACCCACACACCACTACACTCAGCTCCACACATCCAGGAACCAGCACACCTGGCTCTCTCCACTCACACACCACTACACTCAGCTCCACACATCCAGGAACCAGCACACCTGGCTCTCTCAACCCACACACCACTACACTCAGCTCCACACATCCAGGAACCAGCACACCTGGCTCTCTCCACTCACACACCACTACACTCAGCTCCACACATCCAGGAACCAACACACCTGGCTGTCTCCACCCACACACCACTACACTCAGCTCCACTCATCCAGGAACCAGCACACCTGGCTCTCTCAACCCACACACCACTACACTCAGCTCCACACATCCAGGAACCAGCACACCTGGCTCTCTCCACTCACACACCACTACACTCAGCTCCACACATCCAGGAACCAGCACACCTGGCTCTCTCCAGCCACACACCACTACACTCAGCTCCACTCATCCAGGAACCAGCACACCTGGCTCTCTCCACTCACACACCACTACACTCAGCTCCACACATCCAAGAACCAGCACACCTGGCTCTCTCCACTCACACACCACTACACTCAGCTCCACACATCCAGGAACCAGCACACCTGGCTCTCTCCACTCACACACCACTACACTCAGCTCCACACATCCAGGAACCAGCACACCTGGCTCTCTCAACCCACACACCACTACACTCAGCTCCACACATCCAGGAACCAGCACACCTGGCTCTCTCAACCCACACACCACTACACTCAGCTCCACTCATCCAGGAACCAGCACACCTGGCTCTCTCCACTCACACACCACTACACTCAGCTCCACACATCCAGGAACCAGCACACCTGGCTGTCTCCACCCACACACCACTACACTCAGCTCCACTCATCCAGGAACCAGCACACCTGGCTCTCTCAACCCACACACCACTACACTCAGCTCCACACATCCAGGAACCAGCACACCTGGCTCTCTCCACTCACACACCACTACACTCAGCTCCACTCATCCAGGAACCAGCACACCTGGCTCTCTCCAGCCACACACCACTACACTCAGCTCCACTCATCCAGGAACCAGCACACCTGGCTCTCTCAACCCACACACCACTACACTCAGCTCCACTCATCCAGGAACCAGCACACCTGGCTCTCTCCACTCACACACCACTACACTCAGCTCCACACATCCAGGAACCAGCACACCTGGCTCTCTCCACTCACACACCACTACACTCAGCTCCACACATCCAGGAACCAGCACACCTGGCTCTCTCAACCCACACACCACTACACTCAGCTCCACACATCCAGGAACCAGCACACCTGGCTCTCTCCACTCACACACCACTACACTCAGCTCCACTCATCCAGGAACCAGCACACCTGGCTCTCTCAACCCACACACCACTACACTCAGCTCCACACATCCAGAATTCAGCACACCTGGCTCTCTCCATTGTCGTGGGTAGAGATAATTAAAGAAAAATGGTAATGCAAACCGTTTTTGTATGCTGTTTACAATTGTGAGGATACTGATATGTTGTACTGTGCATCCACAGCCATATGAAACCAAAAGTGAAATTCACTATTTAAATGTAACTATGGAAAGGCCACAAAGTAGGAATGCATTATTTAAACAACATTTTTCCAATAATTCAGCTAGTCTTCATTCCAAGCATTTTTCAGACCAACGTACATGGGCTGTTGTCTTTTGGCTTAGGTCAGGCTACACAAAATTTTTAGACACAACATTTTGACATTTTAAGCTGCTGCACTGGGCCCATTATTGTTCCACCTGCCAGCTGTATTGTGCCTATCTAAAAATATGTAATATATATATAAATATATATATATATATATATATATATTTTCCATGAGCAACAGTTACTGTGAGTAACACTGACATACCATAATGACCGTGATGTTTTATATCTTGTTTAAAAGTAATCTTACGCACAGGGAAACACACCAGAATAATAATGGGTTCAGCAAGACCTTCCTCCAACTCTGGCACAGCTCTAGTGTGGAGATAGGTCTGGCTATGCAAGACTAGGTTAACATTATAATTTTATCGCCTCGTCCCCACTCTGGAACAACAGATTCTTGATGCACTGCACAACTCTGCAAAGTATTGTAAAACAGTAAATGTTACAATCATGACAATCAATCCAATGTGTATTATACTTTCCAATTCTCCTTCAACTTCCCTTTCTTTATTTCTTTCTTACTTACTTTCTTTCTTTCTTTCTTTCTTTCTTTCTTTGTTTTTCTCAGTGGAAAGACCTGGCCTCCATCCTGGCAGCCAGCCTGATTCCATTCCCATGCAGCTAGCCTGCAAATATGCAACATACATTGCAAATAAATAAAATGTTGTTTTTGGTACTACATTTGTTGTTCATTTGCCATTTCTGTTATTCATATCAAACTAGAGTTTAAGCTATGAAATTTGAACTATACCTAACAAAATAAATGAAGTGTACTATGTGACATTTACAGATTTGTCTTTTATTATGAAGTTTTGCAATCTATGACATAACTAGTTTAAGAACTTTTTTTATCAAGGGGATGGTTGAAAACTTTCAGTTAAACTTTATTTGATAATCAGTAAATCCACAATCAGAATTTAATATGGACATAAATCACATAAGGAGAGTTAACATGGACATTAGCAAAGTTAATAGCCTATTGAGACTTTGATAAAGGTAATCTATATCTGTATAACAAGAAGTAAAAGAAAGGAAATTATATATACATATTTACACATTTAGGAGTGATTTGTAGCCTTATATTAGTAAGTTTAGCCTATTACAAACATCGTGAGTACGCACTGTACATTTTTTAATTTATGATGGGTGTTTTTCAGGTCTGTCCATATATCATTGACCATACACTGACATTGACCACGTTATTTACATAGCACAGTATTGTACACAATACACGTACAACATTACTAAGCAAACAGGAGCACTTTTATTTAAGTCATGGCGGCCGAACAAACGTTTTGAAATTTTAATTAAACAATATACAAATGCCTAAAGCTCCTTAATTACACTTCCGAGGTGTAATTAAGGAACTACTTTAAGTAACTACCGCCGAGAGTGAACATAATCATGAAACGCGTGTATATAGGCCTACTTGCTAAAATCGCCTTAATAAATCACTTTAATAAATTCTTTACTTTTTCTAATCATACAACACCTAAATACAGTGTACAAGTACTAGTTTGGCTGTACTAGATATTTAATATATTCAGTGCATACATCTTTTTACAACCCTATTCACAGCCTAACTTTGCAAACAGGAAAAACTACAAATACGACACTAATTAGTATCAAGTGGCATGGCGCGGCTAGAGGGAATTGTAGTTTAAAAATATATGACTCAATATACTGAAATTGAAATGAGTAAATAATGATGTAAGAGTACACTGATGAGTTAAAGCTGATGTGAATCACATTTGTGTAATAAAATTTCAAATACCTTACTGTTAAACAGGTGAAAATCAAGTTTGACCATTTTTGACAGCACCCCCTCTTGGTGACTCTATCCATATGGGTATAGTCATATAGCTGAAGTCAAGAGCTATTTATAACAGTTGGTTTCATGTATGTAGCCCCTTCTGTTCCTGAATGACAAGCTTTCCAACATGCACCAAAATCAAGGTTCAGAGGTCAATATTTCAAAGCAGGAGCCATTTTCAACCTTCAGACTGACATATGTTACTCTCCAGGTCAAGCCCTTTCCAACAATATATTTGTTTTAGTCCTACGACAAAGTTTCAATTTTAACTTTTCATGGACACAGCCTTGGCTCAGGCATAGTTTAGGTGAGGACTTTGAGGCCCCGACCTCAATTTTTATATATATATTTTTTAAAATTTAGTATTATAACAATACTGCACGTATGTACTACAGCAAAGCAACAAACAGACTATTTTAGTGTTTTGGCCAGAATCATAAACTTATGAACATCAGCATTGGTCTAAAGATGCAATTAGGTGTCCAAAAGTACTTACAAATGATGTCAGTGGTGGATGACGTTTTCAGATCATTTACTTAAGTAAAAGTACTAATAATTTGCTGGACAAATACTCTGTTACAAGTAAAAGTAAAAGTCAAAATAACACATTCATAATGTTACTTAAGTAAAATTATGAAAGCATAATCAGGAAAATGTAAAGTATTGAAAGTAAAAGTATTCAAAGCTGAAAGAAAAACGTTGTAATATTATTATCATGATATTATTGTACTCATGTGCTAATGTAAAAGTAGTTGGTTGTGGTTGAACAATTTTGTCTCTGACTGCATGAGATGATTATTTCATTATGGATGAATTTGCTGATTTTTTTATTTTTATGAATCGAGAGCCCATAGCCCAAAAGTAACACCCTCACACTGCTTGTTTCGTCAGTCTAAACCTAAAAATGTTTACAAATATATATTAAAATAATCAAAAAGAAAAGAGGAAAATCTTCACATTTGTTAAGATGGAACCATGAAATGTTTTTACATGACATGACTAAATAGCTGGCTATTAAAGTTCTGTCGATCAACTAATGTACTAGCTGTACTTGTATAAACTGTTGAGTACCTTAATTTATACTCTTCATATTGTTTGTGTGCAAAACCCCACCGTTGTAAAGCTTCACATTAAAAGCATTTAACTGGCAAAACACAAGTGACCTTTTATTTTGAAGTAGTCACAGGAAATGCAATCTGTTTTTTTTTTAAATTATTTTTATTAAATGCTCGTAAAAGGAAAAAAAAAAACATCAACAGTTATTGTCATAACATAATACAATTGAGTCCTTCAATCCAGATTAAGCTCCTTCAGTCTTTTTAATCCAGATTAAGTGCCAAATCCTTAAACACAGCCACTGTTCTTATAGCTTTTAAATTTTTTTGAGAACTCAATAGATTCAAAATACATTTTCATTTCAAGTTTAAATCTTACAAAAAGAGGATTGCATTTAGAAAATTTACATTTGTGAATATGAAATTTAGCTAACAGAAAAATAAGGTTTATAAAATAAATCACTTTTCTTTTCACATTCATGAAAACCAAAAATTACATTTCTATAGGAAATGTAATCTGTTTGTGAGATTTACACATCAAAAATGCGTCTACACAAGAAACCATCATGTTCAACAGTTTTCTGAAAAGAAAATACACAAGAACAAACACCAGTAATTTGTACTTAATTACAGTACTTGAGTAAATGTACTTATTTACTGTCCACCACTGAAGGATTTAACTGGCATATTAAGTTCACACAACAGACAATTCAATCAAATGGGTTTATTACAGTGGTGCAAATGTATGCATCATAACAAAGACATTTCTTTATAGTTTTACAGGATGTAAGTGAAAAATGCTTGGATTTGTCTGTCTGTATGTACATTTAGATGATGTCATATGGAAAACATAAAAGAAAAACATCTATGGTTTCAATGCTATTTGACAGTATTCAGTATGCTATAACTACAAATAACAAAAAAATAATATGGGTAGTATATGCATATTGCATACAAATACAGTATAAATCCACATACATTATGGAAATACCAAAGTACATTAGAATTATACTTGTTAAAATTACAGACTGCCATTGAATCTTCATTAGATGTTTCCATGCATAGATGATGAGAAGCAGCAATAAGCAGTTTTGGTCTGAAACCAGCAAGCTCAAATGTCAGAAGAGATAAATAAATCAATGTTTTTCTATTTTTTAAAATAAAAATACACACAAAATCTACAAAAACTTTCCTGTAGATACTTTGGTACAGCTATTTAAAACAAAGGCAAGGCAAGATTTTTTGTACAAATCTCCAGTTCCTGTGTGTTGTTTGGCAGTGGTCTTTAGGTGTCTTCTTCCTCAGACTCAGGGCTGGCGAAGCCATTGTCATCCCACTCCTCAATGTCCTCATGTATGGAAAGAAAATCAAATTCCATAGTGGCTATACTGCTGTATGCATTAACAGCCTGTTTGTGTTGACTTCTAAGTGAGTGACCGCTCCGATTGAGGACACTGTTGAGCCTATGTGTTGAGAAGCCAGTTGAAGCCAGTTGTTTCGTTGACCTCTGTCAGGTCAACGAAACCTGTAGAGGAATTGTGGAAAAAAATAGAAAGAGAAGTGCCTGATCACAACTCAATGTATAAAGTAGAGTTCCCTGGAGATATATCTATCTATCTATATATTATAAACAAATACATAATACTAAAATCTAAAGATCTTGTACATACTGCAGGTTTTGATCCGCTCCAAAGTCTGTCCTCTGAGTGACTCCACTTCTTGGACTTGCTTCAGAAGGTACTTGATGTGCTGAGACATCTCCTTTACCAGGATGCTCTGCTCCTCCTCCAAGCGTTTCAGTAGCATTACCTGGTCGAAGATAGATCTCTTCAACCTGAAGGTGTTGCCTTTGGTTGGGGAAAGGAATGGAATAGTGGACAAGGAATGTTTTATATTATATAGGTTGTCCCTCTTTCTTCTGTTCCAACCCATGGCCTGTCGCGTTAGCATGTTCACTCTTCCTAATGAAAACAATAATGCACCCACAAGCCAAAAAGTAAGATTTCACATCCAAAAGGCAATAAGAGTAACCCAACAGACATGCCAAAACCATATCACTAAAAGTTAGTTGAACTGGTAATTACCTTGAAGTAATACAATGATAACTTTCGTAAGAACAGAACAGATAAACTTTGTTTTTTAATTACCTATAAAAACACTATTAAGTATTTATTATTATTTATTTAGGCTACCACAGCGTGTAGTGTAAGTGTAACACCAACCAGCCTTTGTCATCTATTTTGTGACAAGTGCTGCCCTGGACAGAAAGCTGTTCACCTATAAAGAAAATAATACAATCAAATTTTGGTCTCCATTACATAAAAATATTACGTACACACCATAGATCTTGAAGTTGTGGTTTAACAGAAAGCATGTGTACTGTATTATCCTAGGAATTTGGGACCCCTTACAAATGTATGCATTTTGAATTGTTGAAAACAACTGAACTGCCTATTCTTTATTTTAACTCATACATAAAGGATGTGATTTATCCCTCACACCAGGTGTGTTACTTAGATGACAAATAAGTACCTTTTGGTGTAATGGTTTCTATTAAGACTCTTTGAAGCCATAGTTAAAATACTGACAATAATACCACACCTGCTCCACTTCCTCTCCCACTGTGTTTCCTGCTCCATCCTGGCTTCTGCCACCCCATCTCACCTGCAACAGAGCGAGAAGTGTTATGTAGCAGTACTTCAGGAGTTTTGATATAACATCATCCAATCAGGCATAACATGCACAAATGTAAAAATAATCCTTTGCACTGAAGATTACTTGAATGTTATATCTACATTAATTCATACAATTATCTCTAAAACATCTCATGACCCAAGCTTTTATTTGGCGGGGAAAAACAAAATCCCTGTCCTACAAATTTGAACAAGCAGCTGAAAAGCAGTTGGTGAAAGATAACACACAGCACGTTCTATTATCCGACCCATTATTTCTCAATAACTACAGCCATACCAGACTTAAAGTTATTGCATGTACCTCGCATTTTGCTGTATGGGCTTTGGCATGCAAGACGCTCAGGAATGGCCTCATTTCTGTCAATGGCAGAAGCTCTGGTAAACCCTCTGCTACTTTGTTAAGGTAGGGCCAGTACCTAAAAAGCAGGAGCAGCATCATGTGAGTGTAACAAAGATCCATTTTTAATTGAAATCTAAAATGACTAACATAACTGTAAAGCTGAGAAACAAGACATTTTAATCATTGAGTTGGATTTGCAATATGACAATGAGAATTACCTGCATGTAACATCCATACAGAAGAAGGTAACATTTGCCTTCTATGACATCTCTCTTTGAAGAAACATTGGATAAGCAAATATTTCTCCGCGGTAATGGCTCAGTCCTCGTAAGAGAAACCCATGTCTGATAAATCAGAAGAAAATCTAGTGGTTAAGAATCAATTGACCCAGTAAGGCCTGGCTTAAGCACACATCTCTGTCAACTGAGTGCATATAACAAAATATATGATAAATATAATACTTGGCTACTATAAAGATTAGATAAATACCACTCTGCAAGGAAACGTGTGAATTGCTTTCAATTTTTACTCAGACTTGGATTGCCATTAAAACTCAAATATCAGACTCAAGAATCACACACACACACACACACACACACACACACACACACACACACACACACACACACACACACACACACACACACACACACACACACACACACACTGAATGCCCTCCTCGTCTATCTGAGAACCAGACTTTTTTGACATCTCTCTGCCAGCGGTGAACTTAGCAGTACTGCAGACAGCACTGTCATTTGCCTATAAAGTCAGTTTATAACACATTTTAAGGTACATAAAAACACAAAACAGCTGTATAAACAACTATTATACAAAAAAAACAATCAAATGTTCATACACTTCTTATGTTGCCTCTGACATGGTCAACAAAGGTAGCAGCTTCCTCGTCCTTGGCAAGAAACAAGCCCTCATATATGGGTGGCTCCTCAGTCCTGTCCATAAGATAACATGCGTCAGTAATAAAAATCACAAGTACTACATTTACTATTTGTTAAAATGTAAGTTATGATCACTCAAAGACAACCCGAATGGCTACTATTTGTGTAAGACAAGACTAAAATAAACTTCTAAAAAATACCTATACCTACCCTTTTGACTTGCTGAAGCGGTAATGTTTTCGGTTTCCATCAGAGCAGACAGCCAACATGTCTGGAGAACATGCTGGACACTCAAAGTGATGGACCTGCCACATATCCTCTTCTTTGTATTGACAGAAGGTAAACTCAAAAAGGCTTAGCTGAAATGTATCAGCACAGATACTACCTGTCTGCATATTAAGAAATGTTTGGTTAGGATCTTTTGAAGCAATACCCATAATTAAATATTAGGTATACAGTAATATAATTTTGTTTGTTATATGTTTCAGTGATATTCAGGCAGATTTACCCTTCCAGCTTGAACAGATCTGTGCTCCAACATTTTCAGGAAGGCCTGTCTGGACATGGCTGGTGCCGTCACCTTCATATGTTCAAACGAGGTGAAGACATCAAACTTGTATAGGGTCTGGCAGCTGGTGCTCGCTGGCCAGTACCGATAAACGGGCAGGTCCTTCACCTCGGGAGTCCATTCTGCAGAGCATGATGGACAGGATTTCCGAGGCAAGTAGACATCATATCGTCCTGTGAACAAGTGAATATAATGTAGTAAAGACTAAAATAATTTCAGTAATCAAATTGCAACAGATTGCCTTCTATACAGAGATACAAATATATTATATATTAGCTATTTGACATGGCATTTGGGCATTACCTAAAAATGACATGGTGATAAAAAGCTTTGCATTGCATACAGCGGTAAAGTTATAGTACAATAATACTTTCACAAAAAGGAGGGCTTTCAGAACAACACACCATTGATGGTGACCACAGAAATATGCTTCCCTGGAGTGATTGTGAGGTCATGAGTGCATTCACAAATTGACCTTGGTGCAGGAACAGGCAGTTGACATACTGCAAAACAGAAAGAAGTTATGAAGGGTGTATTTACAGCATCTCCTCAGTCCCTTAGATGCATTTCCCAAAACGCTAACCTCATTTTCAAAATAGTGCTTTAAAACCCTACAATTAATCCAAACTGGCCACACCACTATTCCAACTGTAATTGTCACTATGTTGAAACAACATGTAAATGCTTAAGCACATTTTGAAAAATATTAAGACGCAATTGACTTAGCTGGTCAAAGATATGCTGGTCAGAACTGTCAAAACCAATCATACTTTTGTTATTCAGCTATTCAATTTCACACTTGCACTTTTGAGTTTAAAAAATGTCTAAGCCATTTAGAAACTCTGTTAAATATAAACATGTGCGCTAGCTACAACAACATTTGGGGAATTACACTATAAGTATGAGACAATTTGATATAATGCTAATTTTAACATACTTTGTTTACAAAACTGAGGCTGCCATTTTCATCCACCACCACAGCAGTTGTAGGGGGAACGGGCTCAAGAAATCCATGAAACACAGCCTCTCTGTCATGGAAGACATTTCTCTTGTGGGCCTCTATGTCACAGGTAGCACAGAGGAACTCCATGTCCAGTGGTACACAGTCCAGGCACCTGATCACAGCTTCTACAGCACAGCATCTGTGACAATTTTGGATGAATACTCTCTCGGCTGAGAGCTTTGCATCAAAAAGCATAGGCCTAGCAGTTTTCATTCTCACATCTGTGAGAAGCTGCCTTTGTTCCCAAGCAGAAACCATTCTGTCTGTTCCATCCAGAACCTGACCTGCAGTTATGGTGTCCCTTAACTCGAGTCTTGTTTCTAAAAAACAAAAATATACATTCACTTGTCCTTAAAAGGGCTATACTCATGATTATGATCACACACAAGTATATATCAGTTATACTGTGAGTCTGTAGTGGAACTGACAAAACATAATGCTTGATTATGATTAAATAAATGGTGGAAATTGGAAAATGTAGTGTAATGATACTACTGTAACACTCAGTATTCTCACCAAGACTTGCCAACTCTTAATCTTCTATCTGAAGGCCTTCCTCATGCACAGGATCCCTTCTTCTGGATTGAGAAGCAGCTGCAGAGACAGTCATTTTGCTTAACCCTTTGATCAATATAACATGAAACCAATTATTTTTCAAATGAAAATATTCCATAAGGACTGGAGGCAAGGAAACTAAGCAAAAATTCTTAAAACATAAGTAAGGATTATCAGTCGCATGCTAATCACAGATAATCGCAGAATTATGTACTATATAAATATGTACGAGTATCGTACGAATTTGACAACTTGTTAAATCATGTGAATTATGAACTATGTTCGTACTGATTGGGCTATGGGTTTTGTAAGAAAAGGTTTAAGAAACAACAAATGCTTTTATAAAATGTTTGATTTAGGGTTAAAACCAACACATACATACCATTGTGAATATTTGCCTTTGCAGCTGTCCGTCTCCTCGGTTTACTTGTCCTCAAACAATAATGAGCTGACTGAGTCCGAAAGGCCCTTTTGGTCTTTTCAGCTGAAAAAGAGAATCATTATGAATAATATATAGGATTATTTAAAGGAAAAAGTACAGATTTAACTTACAAATATAGGATGTTACATTATTAAGCATTAAAAGCATGCTAAGTGTTGTGGTTAATATGCATTTACAACAAATATCACTTTAAAACTACCAATACTGAGGTAAAAGCATGGTAAGTTTTGTGATTACTGTCCTTTACTACACCCATCACAGTAAAACTAAGGTTACTGAGGTTTAAAGCATGGTAAGTTGTGTGGTTACTGTCCTTTTACCACACCTATCACAGTAAAACTAGGGTTTCTGTAGTAAAAGCATAGTACGTGTTGTGGTTACTGTGCATTTACAATAAGTATCACATTAAAACTACCAATAGTGTGGTAAAAGCATGGTAAGTTTTGTGATAACGGTCTTTTTCCTACACTTATCACAGTAAAACTAATGTTACTGTGGTAAAAGCATGGTGAGTGTTGTTTTTACTGTGCTTACTACAAATACAACTTTGGAACTTATTGTATTACTTTAAACCTGATATGAATATGATTAACTTATTAAAGTTCTAGGACTATAACGTCACGTGACAGCAGTTTAATCTCCCTGTTTTGAATTAGAAAGCAATGAAACGCAAAACCTCCGTGGAGATGACAGATATAATGCAGTGACTGAACGTGAGCTAATCTGATTAATATCGACAAACAGAAAATACATTAGCCTATATCAAACATTATAAGGACAGCGTATTTACGACTACTTACCAACATCTTGCACACGTGAACTACTGCCAAATATCGCGATGTGTCCGGAATGAGACTTCTTCAGCGCAATTTCCTAGTGATAAAATATAATTTTTTAAATATCAATAAAAAACAAAGCAATCCAGCTTCCCTGGCAATAAGACCGAAATAATAACATTAAAATAAATACACAAACCATGATAAGACCTCGTGAATAAATGTTGATTAAACAGCTCTCTGTAGCCTGACAGGCAGAAAGAATCGTGCTGTGATCAAGAAAGATGCTTCCCATTGAAATACGTTAGTTTAAAAAACGTGCTGATATCACGAAAATGACGAAATAAATAGGCTAAATAAATAAATCCGTGTCAAACGAATCAATAGATTAAATTACGTGACCAACAGTCGCATAAAGTGACGGCATCAGCGTCACAGTCAGTGACGAGGGCATCACCGTTGATGGACAGTTGATTTCCTTTCGTCTAAATCCGACGATGAGGGATTAACATGAATGTCTATCTGACGGACCCCCGCGTCGAAAAACAACGTCAAGGGTACACCTCTTTCGTTGAAACTTGACGCCAGGGGTCCTTGGCCATGCTTCAGACATTTGACGAGTAGGGATATGGTCACCAAAGTTTACCCACTGTAAGCACGGTCAAATAAGGAAATAAGCTATTTCACCTATTTAACGCTTACATTTTTTAAATCTGATAACACCAAGCATGCTTTCAAATTTTTAGAGGCTTCTGGACCCTCTTGACCTCTGGTCCTGGTAAGCCTGTTAATTTATCCACCCCTGCCTACCTCAGCTACCCTTTATACAGAAAATGTATGGTTTAGCTGGTGGAATCAACGGTTCCTTAATGGTGTCAATTAATATGAATGAAAACATGTCCCACCTTCCTACATACTTTGTGCATCACATTACAATATATCATTTGATGCATTGAAGATTTCATATGATTGGCTAACCCACAAGGTGAATGGAAAGACAAACAGAAATAATGGTATACTTAGATTTATTTGAACACAGCTTTTAACAAAAATCAATAATAATTAAAATAAATAAAAAAACAGCATGACAGCATGTTAGGGTGGAAACCATTGAAAGTGTGTAACGCGGCTCCTCCTCATCTAAAGTAGTCACATCCGCAAGCAGGATGGCTGTGCCCGTAATGGCAAACTTGACATTTCATAGCAGGTATTTAACTCATTGAATTACAGACCAATGTGTGACATTACACATGGTTGGCACCTGGTGAGAACTGGCAGGTCGGCTCCCATGTCTCCTCCCAGATTTTTCCACTGTAAGTATCAGTAAAAAAAAATAACATTAGAACAGTGAAAAACAGGAGCCATTTTAACAATAGTTTCACAGCATAAATATTTTCAAAAAATATTGTACGGTCTTGTATTTCATTGTTTTTATAAAACCTATACATATATAGTGCTTGATGAAATGTAACAGATAAACATCAGCCACTCTCATAGATAAAGTCATAGAAAGTCAATAGCTGATATCAGTCAACAAGGATGATCTTGGCCGATACTGATGTTCTGCCAATATATTGGTGAATGTCTACTTCCTACATAGACATTACACAGGGGGAATTATGCATAGTACTGAAAAGAGCAAGTGGCTAAATCCTGTAGACAATATTTGACACTGCATTTAATCCACCCTATACCAACAGTGTAACCAATAGTGTAATTAATATACAGATAGGTCTACAATTACAATATTGTGCAATATTTCAAGCAATTTTTGTTGATTTAATCTTGATTACAGCTCATGAAAACCAAAAAAATAAATCAACTCACTATATTATAATAAAGAGGAATACAGAAATGTCGACCTTTTGAAAATAAATGAACAAATCTGACTTATCAAAAATTGTTAATGCATACACTCTATACTTGGTGTGGCTGCTTTTGCACAAATTACTGCATCAGTGTGGTGTGGTGTGGAGGCCATCAGTGTATGGCATTGCTGAGGTGTTATAAAAGCCCATGTTGCTTTGATAGTGACCTTGAAGTTGTCTGTAATGTTGGGTTTGGTTTCTATCATTGTCCTCTCTATGGGGTTCAGGTGAGACGAGTTAAGCACAGCAATACCATGCTAAGCAACCCAGTTACTAGTCTCAGCCTCAGACGTCACGCCCACGGAACGTTGGCTAAACGTCTGATGCATATGGTACACTTAACTGGAAACACTTCAGGAATGTCGAAGTCGTCATCTGATTGGTTGAATTTTATCGGATTTCCGGGGGGGCGGGAGTGTCGTGTTTATTTTCGGTCCGCCGGGAAACAAAGCGCAGACGTGTGATTGCGTTTCCTACTGATTTACTCGGTGTTTTGATCAGATGTGGTAATGCAGACGCCATTGTTGTTATACGTGCACGAACAGATCAATGACTTACTGCTTGTTTTCTTCTCCTTTGATTTTTTTATGCTGACTGACTTGTTGCACGCCGGTCTGTTGTTGTGGGGACATTTCCACGCGTCGAAACGTGACGCTGAACGAAACGAACTGTAATTGGTTGTTTGACATGTCGGTCAAACGGCCTTATGGGCGGGCCTTGACCAAAGAAAGCTGCTATGAATTCCAGACCTTCAGCCGTCAGTCTGAAGGTCTGGCTACGCGAGACTACCCAGTTACTAGCAGTTTTGGCCCTGTGGCAGGGGCAGAGTCCTGCTCGAAAAGGATATGAGCATGTACATAAAGCTCGTCAGCAGATGGAACCATGCTCTAAAATCTCCAGGTAGAAGGCTGCATTGACGCTGGACCTAAAACCTAGTGGACATGACAATTCTTTCAATGCTGCTTTTTGGTTGCAAAACTTTGAGACCCACCTGTACATTTAAAGTTGTGTGTGCTACAATATAAATTTCAACCTTTATCCACTACCTATGAGACGGTAAAAAGTGGAAACAGAGTACATGTATGAAGGCAATATAAACCAATATAAAGCAGTACTTACCACGCAGAGCAAGGTAACCATTTCACCCTTACTTCCTCTTGCCCCTACAGAAAGACACAAACATATAATCAGGTTTTGAATTTCATAATTTTTAGGCCAAGGCCACTTGGCCTTCAGTTGAACTTAAATGGACTCAAATTACCAATGCTTAAATGGTCAGTATTTTGTGATATGTGAAATGCCAGATGAGCCACAGACAATGGAGAGATGATCAGACAGCCTAATGAAAAATATATTTCTTACCTCATTTATCCTTCGTCCTGTTATGGAGTCATATTTGAAAACTTTTTGCCTACTACATTTCCGGCAACCTTAAAATGACAAAAATAATAATAATAATATTAATTAACCATAAATATAAAAAAACTAGAAATTAAACTTAAATTCTTAGTTTCATAAAACCTGGGGAACAACTTTAAGCATTGTCCTTGAACTTTGAAAACGTCAGAAAATACAGCTAAATAACTAAAGAATACATATATAAAGGGCCATTCACACCAAAAACGATAACTATATAAAAAAAAATATTGTTCTCGTTAATATGATAAACTATAACGACATTGAGAACAATATCGTTGGGGATCGCTTTTAAAGCGATTTTGAGAACAATAAAAAGAAAAGCTAACAACCAATAAGAACCTATCACATCTTAGCCATCACATTTATTAACACAAGGTGAGACTTTGCTTATAGCTGGTCAGTCTGTCTGGACGCTTTTATCGTTATAGTTATAGTTCCTGGAATGAACTGCTCTTTAGCCATCAGATTCATTGATTTCATAGCCGAAATTTAGCCTAATTATCCTACTGCCTAGCCCAAAGGTTATTGAAGCAGATTGTGAACAGTGATAGGGGGGGATAAGCTACCTGGGCTGCCCACTGATGTGTGTGTGAGTGTGTGTGTGTGTATTCATCTCTCCTCAAGCTCATTGCTTTACTCCTAAAGTGTGCGTGTTCAGTACTGAAAGGTATGCATGCGAGGACAAACTCCTTTGTGTATCAGACTGGCCACTGAAAATTACTCACTATTAACTACGGTAATTGATTGCACTTAAATTTACCTAAAGATTTCTGTATTTCATGAATAATGATTACAAAAAGGAGAAACTCATACATGGTGTGCTAAGACCACAGTTAACTTACACTTTCGTTTTTTTGGGGGGGGTTGTTCCTTCACAGGGAGAGAGACAGGGTGTAAATCTAAAATATAAAATGTCTCCTTTTCCTGGGCCTGGGCCTGAGGGTGTGGCTCGGGGAGGGCCTGAGGGTGTGGCTCGGGGAGGGCCTGAGGGTGTGGCTCGGGGAGGGCCTGAGGGTGTGGCTCGGGCAGGGCCTGAGGGTGTGGCTCGGGCTGGGCCTGAGGGTGTGGCTCGGGCAGGGCCTGAGGGTGTGGCTCGGGGAGGGCCTGAGGGTGTGGCTCGGGCAGGGCCTGAGGGTGTGGCTCGGGGAGGGCCTGAGGGTGTGGCTCGGGGAGGGCCTGAGGGTGTGGCACGGGCAGGGCCTGAGGGTGTGGCTCGGGCTGGGCCTGAGGGTGTGGCTCGGGCTGGGCCTGAGGGTGTGGCTCGGGCAGGGCCTGAGGGTGTGGCTCGGGCAGGGCCTGAGGGTGTGGCTCGGGCAGGGCCTGAGGGTGTGGCTCGGGATGGACCTGAGGGTGTGGCTCGGGCTGGGCCTGAGGGTGTGGATCGGGCTGGGCCTGAGGGTGTGGCTCGGGCAGGGCCTGAGGGTGTGGCTCGGGCAGGGCCTGAGGGTGTGGCTCGGGCAGGGCCTGAGGGTGTGGCTCTGGCTGGGCCTGAGGGTGTGGCTCGGGCTGGGCCTGAGGGTGTGGCTCGGGCAGGGCCTGAGGGTGTGGCTCGGGCTGGGCCTGAGGGTGTGGCTCGGGCTGGGCCTGAGGGTGTGGATCGGGCTGGGCCTGAGGGTGTGGCTCGGGCAATGTCGTCATGGAGTTCCCTACAATATTGCATGTGAATGTTAATTTTCAATATTTCACCATCATAAAAAAAACAGGCATGACTTAAATTACACAAATCCTACCTTCTTTGATCAATACAAAATTGTAGGCCTTTCTCATGGTGGCCACAATTTTTAGGTTGTCCTCAGTGGGTAGCAGATGGGTCACCACATCAGACACCCACTTTCCAGAGGCCTTATCTTTCTTTGCGAAAAAGAGAATTGGGACATAGCCCAATGCACTTAGTTTTTTCACCTGTA
Organism: Siphateles boraxobius; assembly: GCF_051911475.1. Lineage (NCBI taxonomy): Eukaryota > Metazoa > Chordata > Actinopteri > Cypriniformes > Leuciscidae > Siphateles > Siphateles boraxobius. The sequence goes on along the minus strand of NW_027509186.1, from coordinate 38,953,582 downwards.
ATAAATAAATGCAGACAGCAAACATTAGTTATTCCCACTGCATTACTTTCCACCCTATTGAAAAAAAAAAGGAAATTCCCTTGCCCTATCACAAAATATTAATGAAAGTGAAACAAATCATATTGCTTAATGAAATATGAGCATTTCTACTTACTGCAATATGGGCAGAGTCCACCACTCTTCCCGCATTTCTGTTTTTTAGGACACTTTCCCCCCACTTCCTGTCCAGGGTCACTTTTTTGGCCACTACTTTCTTCTTTTGGGAGATGGCTGCGAAACAAGAGCTGCAGGTTTTGCGGCTCACCTGTGTTGGTAAAAGTATACCAAAGTGAGACATCAGATCCACAGTCACAGAGAAGAAGTAGAATTAATATACAGTTTAATTTGGCTGTATACAGGAAAGAGAGGAACACACGAAGCACAATGCAATTCAGAATATGCGTCTCTAGATTGACACAGGATTATTATTATTATTATTATTATTATCATACAGTGAAAGTGGCAGATGTAGGAGACACCCAGGCTAAATCAATGTTGCCTATGGCATTTGGTGCAAAACAAGCAATCAAAATTGATATCAACCAGACGCCTTAAATTATCACTGTTTTGTAACACAGAACACTTATCATACAGGGTCGTTTAGTAGGAGTATACTTTATAGTGTCCAAATGACCTAATAAAGAGAAATGTATAACATTTAAAACCACATATTTGAATATTGGACATAATGCTCTATTCGACTTTCCCTCACCTGGTTAGGTGCTTGGCAGGAGGGGCAAGGCCTGAACTTCTTTCGAGACATTTTGAAATCTACACCACACACACACACACATTTTCTAGAGTGCACTTTAGACAGTGTAAACAAACACAACACAACTTATTGGCATAATTGCTTTCTACCAAAACAATGAGAACGATTGAGCAGCTAACTTTAAGGTTAACTGTTAGCTAATTTAGTGTCACTGCAACAATAACCATGCACTTATATCAGTCTCTATGGCATGAATTTTCTACAGTGCACTTTAGAGTGCACCTATTTTGGAAGCTACTATATATATATATATGAATCAGTCAATAATTTATGACAGGATTACTTATTACATTATTTATGTATATATAAATTGTTTTATTTCATATTGAAAAATGTTGATGAGATACAATGTAGTAATTAATTTGTATTGTTAATACAATGGATTTTTAACAATTAGGCTGTCAAACAAACCAATCTGGCAACACCGTTCTTCATTCTGAACATTTATAATGTTGGATAGTTGAGGCCCGGGCTATGTAATAAAAATCTGAAAATCTTACATTCCCCTATGATTGTACCTTACATGATAATATGCGACAAAAATGAATTTGAATTCAATTAGCTAACTTTGCTAGCCTGCACATTTGGTGCAGAAAGCTATATTTTTTATGTCTTCTATCAGTTCTTGTCATAAAAAAGGCCAACTTACAAATCTAAAGTTTCTAAACACAATTTCTGTCCTGATCCAACAGTTTTTGATGTGTAAATGTAAGAATAATATCCATCTCTATTAATTAACCCTTCTACTTACCGAGTGGAAAATCGCAATGGACCTTGGGATCGCCCATACGGTGACGTCAGCGTTATTAATTGAGAGGATTTAATAAAAATAATAATTAAAAAAAAAATGGTTAATTGAACACAATCGTAGCATATTAAAATCAACAAACCTCCGATAAAAATACGTTATCCAGCATGCTTTAGATAAAGCAGTGTTTACCAATGAGAAGAAAACGCTTAAACTGCATACTTGCACGCGCATTGGAGCGTTGTTAAACTCACCTTTTAATTACGTTTTACCTGTAGTTGAGCGTTGCTTTGGTCAAACTCACCTCTGAATGCCGTTTTACCTGCAGTTCAGTGTTGTTAAACTCACCGCTGAATGTGGTTGCACACCATGTGCGTTGTTAAACTCACCGCTGATGAACGCGCTAAACTTTTGAGGGCACTTTGATATCAGATTGCGAGGGTTTTTAAACATCAAACACCAGTTGGAGGGCCAGATAAAAATTATCTGGGTGCCGCCATTTTAATCCCTGGCATAGATCATTTTGGTAGCCTATTCCTTTTTATTTTTATTTATTGTTGTCTCGACCCACAAGGCAGACAACGGGTTGCGGTGTGGTGATCGACCCAAGACGTCAAATTTCAACGCTGTTGAGTTCTATAGAAGTCTATGGGACTGCCCCGCACGTTGAAAAATGAAGCCGAAGGTATACCCAGTGCGTCAAAAAAGTGACGCCAGGGTCCCTTGGCCATGCGTCAGACATTTGACGAGTAGGGAGTGAGACTGTGTTGCGCATGCAGGAACATGGTAACACATTACAACAAATGCGTATGCATATATCACCTCGATTAAATTTAATATTTCCTTTGATTCATTCATGTCTAACTGACACCATAAACTTCACAATATAGACTTTAACAACCAAGCACATTTCTGTTTTCATCTTAAAGAGAGAGTGCATCAATATCAAAGACACCTTCTCACATATAATTACGGACTGATCTGACTCTATATTGAGCGATTCACCGTTGTAACAGCATATTCAATTTATGACTTACTACTTCAACTCATACAATAGTTTGTGCATGTATTTGCAGTTATATCATACCTGAAGAAATTTTCAGTTAGTTATTTTCTATATATTTTCATATATAATAACATTATATATATATATATATATATATATATATATATATATATATTTTTTATTGAAATAAAATTTCAAACATACAATCATCACAGTACGTAAACAAATATTATACAACAAACAATAAATAAATACAAGAATAAAATTAATACAAAAAATAAAAAAATAAATTAAATAGACAGGCTTACAATCTTATTTATAAAAATAAAAAGATTTTTCTATTTTCAACTGAAAAATTTTGAATATAATTCAGTAATTGACATAGCTTTCTTATTTTTAACCCATTTAAGAGACTCAAAATATATATCAGTTTCAATTTGGAAAAGTTTAAAACATGGCCTTGACTTGGAAAATTTAGCTTTATGAATATGGAACTTGCCCAATAAAATAAAAAGATTTACAATATTACATAAAGTTCTATCTCTACAATCAAAATATGTAATAATCTGTTTCCCTTCAAGCGTTATTGTATTCTTTGTTTTAAATGTCACATAATTTTCAACATTTTTCCAAAATGTAATGCAAAATGAACAACCATAAAAAAGATGAGTTAACGATTCTTGTTCTGTCTTACAAAAACTACAAAGATTATCAACAGGTTTAAATTTTGAAATAAACAAATTTGTGGGATATATATTGTGTAATATTTTCAAATGTAATTCCCTAACTTTGTTTGTGATACAAAATCTAAAAGGAACAAGCCACGCTCTATGCCAATTAATCTCAGAAAAGTGCGAATTCCAGAAAAATTTCCCACGAGGTGTTATTTTCTTTAAATTTAGAAAGCATTTTCTGATATGCTTATTTGTACAATTGCTACTCATAACATCCATACCGTTTATATAAAGAGTCAAATTAATACCAGGAACTTCGTTTTGTTTATTATAACTTTTCATTAATTCTAATATACCATTAGGTATAGACTTGAAAACTAAGTTATATTCTTTGAAAGTTATTGGGAATGCCTTTTCCCTGAGAAAAGATTCATAGTTAAGTAATTGGTTATTACCATCAAAAAGGTCTTTTAAAAAAATGATATCTCTATCGATCCATTTCTGCAAATAGAGTGACTTGTTCCCTCTAGTGATGCATTCATTATTCCAAACGATGGACTTATGTGGAGAGAAGTTGTGAGAATGACACAGCTTCCAGGCCAAAAGTGCTTGTTGATAAAAATGGGATAGTTTTAGCGGCAATCTTGTAATATTATAGTCACATTTTAATAAAAATTTTAGGCCTCCTACACTATTAAAAATGTTGTTGGGGATAAAGTACCATAAGGACTCAGGTGCTCTTAAACATTCCTTCAACCATTTCACCTTAAAGGTATAATTTAAGTCACAAAAGTCCAAAAGTTCAAATCCACCTTCATCCTTAGAACCAGAGAGCACCGCTTTTTTTAAATGATGGTGTCTGTTTTTCCACACAAAATTTGTAAATATGGTATTTATATCTTTACATATTGAATCATGAACATTAAGAGAGAGAGCAGGATAGACAAATCTTGAAATTCCTTCTGCTTTAGTCAAAAGAATCCTTCCTAAAATTGAAATATCTCTTTGAAGCCATAAATTTAGAATTGTTTTAGTTTTCTTCAATTTAGGTGAAAAATTTAGTTGTTGACGTTCCCTGTGATCCTTACAGATATGAATACCTAAATATTTTACACATTTCTTAACAGGTAAGTTAAACATTTTTTCCTCATCAGTCTGGTACAGGCATAAGATTTCACATTTAGATTTGTTAAGCTTTAAACCTGAAGCAGCCGAGAATTGGTCAATGAGAGTTATAGCATTATCAATCTGATGTTTGTCACTCAAAAAGAGAGCTGTATCATCCGCTAGTTGAGTTACTCTGATTTCCTTACCAAAAATAGACAATCCTTTAATAATAGGACTATGTTTAATATGTAATGACAATAATTCAACCACCAGCAGGAACAAAAACGGAGAAATAGGGCAGCCCTGGCGAACTGATCTCAGTACAGGAAATCTTTTGGTGGTGTTTGGATATAATATTACAGAACTATCAATATTTTTATAAAGCATTTTAACTATAGATATAAATTTTTGTCCAAAATCAAAAATCTGAAGTGCATTAAATAAAAAATAATGTTCTACCGTATCAAATGCTTTATAAAAATCAAGAAATACTATCAGTGCATCAGTATTGATGTTATCAGAATAATCCATTAGGTCGAGAACAAGTCTTATATTGGAGCTAATGTGACGGTTAGACATAAAACCTGTTTGTGTTTCACTTATTATCTCATGAAGACCTCTTTTTAACCGTTTAGCAAAAATTAACGATAAAATTTTGTAGTCAATATTTAAGAGTGTAATAGGTCTCCAATTTTCTATCACTAAATGATCTTTATCAGGTTTAGGGAGAAGACATATTAAACCTTGCTTCATACTCGTAGACATTTCCTCTTTTAGGATACATTCTTTAAATAAATCAAATAGAGGATTTTCAATAATTTCCCAAAAATGCAAATAAAATTCGACTGAAAGCCCATCATTGCCTGGCGATTTACCTTTTTTCATTGAGCTGACAGCCTCTGAGACGTTCGCAATCCAACTTGAATTGTTCAGATATAGTTGGTGTAAATACTTTAACTAATTCGACAAATTTATCACAATCATCAAATTGAATATTAGACTTATATATATTGCTATAAAATGTACCCACATATCTTGAAATGTCTAAAGAGTTAGAGGTGATGTTATCATCAATTTTAAGAGTAGTTAAATTATTTCTCTTGCGATTTCGTTTCTCTAGAGCAAAGAAATAACTTGAATTTTTTTCCCCTTGCTCCAGCCATTTTGCTCGCGACCTTACAAATGCCCCTTTAGCCATTTCAATATACATATTATCTATTTCCTCTTTTAATTTTTTCATTATAGTGTCTTCTTCCTCTGAAAGATTATTTTTAGTCATCAAATTATTTAAATTATCCATAATACTTATTTCTTTTGCTATATTGTTTTTTTTAATTGCTTTACTTCGTTTAATTGCTATTTCTCTCATTTTAAACTTGAAAAATTCCCATTTTTGTATGGGTTTCATTTCGTCATTATCAAATATGCTTTTTGCTGTTTTTTTGACTAAATCACAAAACTCCTCATCTTTTAATAAATTATTATTTAATTTCCAATAACCACGTATATTACCATTTTGTTGTTTTGTTCCTGCTAAATGGATTGAAATTAATTTATGATCAGAAAATGGGGCATAGCTATGCGATGATTCTGCCACAAATTGCAGACAAGAGGGAGATATAAGCCATAGATCAATTCTAGACTGAGAGGATCTACTAACATTGCTCCAGGTAAATTCGTTAATATCAGGGTTTAGAAAACGCCAAACATCTATAATTGCTAGTTGTTCACAAATGTATGCAGTACTTTTGAATCTCAAATGTGGAGTTAATCTTACCGGTACTCTATCTACAAGATCATCAGGAGCATCATTATAATCACCTCCAATAATCAAGTGTGCATCCTTGTATTGGTTTTTAAAGGCTTCAAGTTTCAAACTAAGTTGTAAAAACATTATTTTTGCTTGAGCTGTATTGTTATAGTTATATAAATTGCAAACTATAAAGAAGGAATTGTCTAATTTGAAAACCAAGATGATCCATCTACCCTCATTTGAGGTCACTGATTCAATGATATCTCCTTTAAATTTATTAAGTAGAATGGCGACACCTGCTGATTGTTGAGAGGCATGACAGAAATAACATACATCACCCCACTGTGCTTTCCAAAACTTCACATCATCGTCCACCGAATGAGTCTCTTGTAAAAAAATTAAATCAGCATTTTTTCCTCTACTGAATAAAAAGATTGATTTCCTCTTACTGCCATCGCGAATACCTCTGACATTCAAAGATATTATTTTTAAGGAACTAAAACGGAAGTCTGTCATATTACAAAAAAAGAAAAATAAAGAACTGGATGATTGTTAAAGTTATAGGAACTAGTTAAGAAAAAAAGAACCTGAGATAGGAAATATAAAAGATTAGCTTACCGCCTAGTAGAAAACTCTGAACATGAGTATCTCAAACTCCTAAACATTCTTATTTAACAATTGGAGTGAACATATTGCTCTTTTAACTGTCTACCAGAAGAACAAATTAACCTGATCACGTGACGTCGTTAACTTGAAAATTGTACCTCACACATTAAGGGAAGATTAACAAGTTATACGGTGTGTCTCACACCGTTAATGATGACAGCAGGCCCCTGCCATTTCGTTTTCTTTCCGTCAGCGCGCGCTTGCTTCACAAGAGGCCACAGTTTATTTCTGCTTTGTCTCTCCTGTTGGGTTAAATCTTCAGTCATCTGCAGGCTCTTTTTCTTCATAACATCAGCGTTGAGGGAAGCTCTCCATAGTTTGAATCTGAAGGTGCGCATGGTGAACTGAATGATGATTGGACGTGTGCTTTTATCCTCTCTCGGGCGTCCGACCCTGCGCACAGTGTCCACCATGAATCCAAGCTTGCTCTTTTCCTCTGGAATGATTTCCGCAATAATCTCCAACACCTCCTTCCTCACATCCTCGTTGCTGCTTTCTGGAAAATTCAGAAGACGAAGATTCCATCTCCTTCTGTACCGCTCTGACTCTTCTTGTTTCTCCCTCAGGATAGTCATCTGGTCACTCGTCTTTTTTACTGCGTCCTCAGTACCTTTCCACTGAATTTCCAGCCCTTTCACATTTTCTTGCACTTTAGCAATCTCAGCTGTATTTTCCATGATCATTTCTTCAAACTTCAAAAAACGGTCGTTTAAAGCATTAACTGCTTTTAGGATGTCAGCATTTGAAACCGTTTCCTCTTCTTTGGTACAGACTTTCTTAGGATTTGGGCTTTTTGTGGGAGTATCAGGAAGAGGTGTACATAAACCGGAGAACGAACTTTCAGCCTCTATATCCATTATCAAGCCTTCCTTTCTCACCTTCTTGGCATCTCTCTTTGACATCGTAGCACTCTTGTCCTGGCTAGTTAGCAAAAATGTTCGTTTACAGCACACTGCGCACGTGTCCTGGTTTAGCACAACTTCGGTTAACAACAAGCAAAGGGCCTTTTATTCGAGCGAAATAACTTACTGGGTGACAGAGCAACGATCCACTCCTTCATTTATCGATAAACAGTCTCAAAAAATAAATTCAAATCATTAATACTCAGTCAGAGTCTCGGAGCTCAGAATAAGACGTCTGCACCGGTCGCCATCTTGGACCAACCAATAACATTATATATGGTTTACGGTAGAGAAAGCTGCTTACATGTGCAACACTGACTGTGAAGACTTAAATGTAAATACAGTTTTTGTCTTTATCAGCTTTTCCATATAAACTGGTCCTGACAATCATCACAAATAATTACTACTTGCTCCATTTCGGTAAATCCGTTTTTATGAATGAATGACTCTCTCACCTGTTGCTCTAGTCTTCGTCAACAGCCGCTTGCACCCCCTGCTGGTGAGGTGGACTAAGAGCTATGGAGATTATCAATCGGCAATCTACTGATATTCCTGCCGTTTCCAGATGTCAGATGTTACATTTTCTGTTAAATTTGAATCACTGAATTTGGGGAAGCGAAATAAAATGGACAGAAAATTGCCTGGCGAATATTATAGGTTTTATTTTTAAACAGAATGTATATTTTGGAAGTGAAATCTGAAAGATGAATGTGGATTATTCACAACTTAAATATACAACCATGTTGAATTTCAGCCCATAAAAAAGCCCTAAAAATACAATGCATTCAAATGCAACCAGGGTTAATGCAATGCATATTTTTTTTAAAAATGATGTGTTTTCTGGTGCTGTTTAAAACTGCACAGCCGCGAAAAACTCTTTCCACAGAGAGAACACACATAAGGCTTCTCATCTGAATGAACTTTCAGGTGATCTTTTAGATGTGATGATGAAATAAAACCTTTACCACAGTTAAATGCTTTTTCTCCAGAGTGCAGGAGCAGATGAACACTGAGATTTGATGAATGAGAAAAACTCTTTCCACACTGAGTGCATGTATACGGTTTCTCTCCAGTGTGAATTCTCATGTGTGTCTTAAGGTTTCCTTTCTGTGTAAAACTCTTTCCACATTGAGAGCAATTATACTCGTCTCCAGTATGAAGTCGCTCATGTGTTTTCAGAGATCCAGACTGAGTGAACCTCTTGTCACAATATGAGCACTTGTAAGGCTTTTCTCCAGTATGAATTCTTTGGTGCCGTTTCAGTTCACTAGATGTAATAAAGCTCTTCCCACAGTCAAAGCAAACATGATCTCTCACTTCATTATGTGTTTTCTTGTGATGTTTAAAACTGTTCAGCCACGAAAAACTCTTTCCACAGAGAGAACACACATAAAGCTTCTCATCTGAATGAACTTTCAGGTGTTGTTTTAGTTGTGATAATGAAATAAAAGCTTTACCACACTGATCACAGTTCAATGTTTTTTCTCCAGAGTGAATGTGCAGATGATAACTGAGAGTTGATGCTCGAGAAAAACTCTTTCCACACTGAGTGCATGTATACGGTTTCTCTCCAGTGTGAATTCTCATGTGTAGGTTAAGGTGTTCTTTCCGTGTGAAACTCTTTCCACACTGAGTGCAGGTGTGCGTCTTTTTGGATTTTGTTCTTTGAATTGTAAAGTCATGATGTTCCTCCTCCACTTCATTCAGTTCTTTTCTTTCCTCTTTCACTCTCACCTGGTCTAGAATACACAGAAATACAGTTAGAATCAGTTCAAATGAACCATTATTTAACAGCAGAAAGCAACAGAGATAAGATCTTTCACTTTTCGTTCTGTCATTCACTTGTTTATATAGCAGAAATATGTTTGACAACTGCTATATACAAGGTTATGATCATTTAGATGCATTTCTCTATCATTTATCATCCATACACTGCTTATGAATTCACATCTACCAAAGCAGTCAACAATGAAGAATCAAGAATGGACACCAACCTATTTGTTCCTCAGTATCTTCATGTTTTATTCTGGATGGTTCTGGATCACTCATGTCTTCAATCTCCTCTTTAATAAACTCCATCTTTAACAGTCACACAGATTTCAGCTGCTACTCCTGGAGTTTGTCCTTCTCTTGTAGGATGATGGGAATATTCCCAGTATTTATGGGTGAATTGTTGTGGGAGGGGCTTCACTGCAGGTGTGAACTGTGATCACTGTGTTTTTATCCAATCTGCATTTAAAAAGTACAGGGCCATCATGTTTAACTGAGCTGCTGAAAACCTTCTTTGTCTCCAAAAGTTCCCTGTTTTCAGCTCATTCATTATGGTGATGTTTGATTTAATAACAGAAAACAAGTGAGATCTGTTTATCAAATATCATTAGTGATGCACCGATGTGAAAATTGTGGCGATACCGATAACCGATATAATATAAATGGGCAATACCGATATTTACCAATGTCGATATCTCTGTATAGAAAACACATTTTTATGATAATCAAATAAAGAGCTATTTTCCAAAACACTTTTTTACTTTTGTAATTTATTTTCAGAAATGACTGATATTGGGCACCTTTACCTGTGTGCAAAATATGTCATCAGATTTTCAGAAGAAAAAATTAATATTTATATAATTTTTTTTTATAAAGGATGCAGGTGTGTCCTGAATTCACACTATGAATAAGCCAACCCTGAGTATTCTCAATAAACATCTAACTCACTTGAGACCAAGTCACTGTATTCTGTGAACATTGTACAACAGTTCAAAACTTTAAAGTACAGTACTGCCTTACTAAGGCAAAAGACCTTAACTTCTATTTTATATCAAAATGTTATGATAATACTTAAATTGTAAGCAATATTAACCCTATTAGACTCACTATGATAAAAAAGGCTTCACATGTATATAACAGATTTCACCCAACAACACAAATGAACCACATCTGCAGTTTATTGACAGAGGATACAAACACACACACCTTGAGATTCACTCTTTCAGCTGAAGGATGCATTAGAAAAGACACATTAATTACCGTCCTCCCTAACAGTAACTGCAATTCATCTAATACACAGGTCACAGATATGGCTATAAACATACATTAACATCAAAATGAAAGCTAAACACATTTTAACAACGACTTAATCCACCAAAATGATATTTGGATATTTTTTTTAAACGCGCATTAAAAAAAACTGTTGGCAGAAAAACGCAAACATAACCTTATTCCGGTGTTACGGATCAACTGGGGATCATGTTAACTGGGGACGCACACGTGCACGCAGATAGTTTTACCTGGATTTACAGCAGATGTTAACAGCGACAGATTCATGATTCATTCTATTTTACAGATCACCGATTAAAAACGAATATTTCACCAGTTGACACTGGTATGCGAATAAAGCGATTTGTTTTGCAGTGTATGATATTCCTTCGTATTTGATGCATTTTCAAAGAAGTTTAGTGTCAAGCTCAGAAACCACGCCTATGTTGACATGGGTCATTCGGTTTCATTGGATGAAAAAACTTGTCAGCGCACTTCAGAAGACGTGTATGAATTTTCTTCTCAACATTAGTGTATCATATTTTAATTGTGTTGTCATGAGTTCTAATCACACATAAGAACAGATGTAGATAAAGTTAAAGTAGCTAGGCTACCTAGAAGAAACATAAATCGCAAAGTCTTTTACATTTTTTCAACAAGTTGCATTTATAGATCTGCATATAGCCTAATTTTATAATGGATCTACTATTTTTTATATTATTTTTATATAAAAACACTTGTCAGCTTATTTTACTCGGCTATGATATTTAGATCTCTTTTTTGAACAACCAGCTCTGATGCCTCCGTATCATTTTCCCTGGATATAAAGCAGCAATGCTTATAGGGTCATGAAGTTAATTATCTCATGAACTTGTAACATTTTCAACAGATTTATAAAATAAAAAATAATTTCTTTCTTTCTTTCAGAACAATTCTGTTTGATCAACCAAGTGATCAAACCTTTGTATCAAGCATTCCTGTAGCTCAAACTTAAGAGTGTTGTGCTTGCAACGCCAAAGTCATGGGTTCGATTCCCAGGGAAAGCAAGAACTGATGAAGACTAGAAATTAAAATGTGTACCTTGAGATGCAATGTAAGTTGCTCAAATGTAAATTATGGTCAGTAGAATGAACTTGAATTTTGTGTAGGCCTATCTAATTCCTTGTATTGGACATGTAGAAGAACACTTTGTCTTTAGTGATTAAAGTCCTGTGAGAAACACAGAGTGGCAAGTGCAACCACAAATTGTATTACTGAAATAAGCAGAACATATGATATTGTGATGATGAATTATTACAAGTATATACCCTACCGATATTCTCTATGGCTAATTTTCACATAGGCCTGCATCACTAACCTCACTTGTCACCTCACATGAAGAGAGCATGACCCTCACTAAAACAATAGGAAATGCTTTATTGTTTACTTTTTTGTTGACCTCTTTAACAAAATAAATATGACACAATGGTCTATGAGTTTTATAAATAAAATGTAATGGGTTTGGGCCACTTTTTATGTGATCTAAATTTCAACTATGCCAGTTCTCTTCATTTGACTGGTAGGAAACTCATTAAAGGGTTCACTTTCAAACTATGTTTTGCTGATAAATCTACAGCACTCACTCAGGAATTTTTTCCTCAAAAACCTTAATTTCTTTTCGACTGAAGAAAGAAAGACATGGATATCTTAGATGACATGGGGGTGAGTAAATTATCAGCAAAAATGTTTTTTGAAAGTGAACTAATCCTTGAACATATTCTCTTTAATTGTTATTCATCACATCATGTGCCTTCATTTTTGTCGTCTGCTATCTGTTAGGAACAGATTAAAAAAAGGTCTATAAATTAAGTGTCATTGTTACTGGTGTCATTGTTGTTAGGCCATATACTACCACAGCAAATGGATGAAATTAAAGTTAGACAAATCAAAAACTTTGTAGGATAACCAATATCCTGACAGCTGCTCAAGAAAGGAACACTATTATATAAAGAGGAGATGTGAAATTTTGCAATGAAGGGTGATTGTGTTTTAAATTAGTCTTGCTATAAAAAGGTAATACAACTGTGAAATTTTTTCTAATATAATATGATTACATTAGATGGAGAGCAGTAGGTATGAAGGCCAAACTGGCCAATGGGTAAGAAAAATGTATACATACACATTGCAAAACGACTCTGTTACTAACGTAACCTCGGTTCCCTGAGAGGAGGGAACGAGTATTGCGTAAGTAGCTTACGCTATGGGAAAACTCCTTTTCTCGAGAATATTGAAGTATTTATGTAAAACGCATTGCAGCTTCACAGCAGACAGCAATGAGCGAAGGAGCTCGGTCATTGGGTGTGCTGCGGCAACTTGCTGGAACCAATGACGGGGCGACTCTGAATGCGCGACCAATGAGCGCGCCTCGCGCCCGCGCGCGTCAGAGCCCGCCAAGATGGGCATGGCCAAGAGCTATATATTGGGCGCCCCGTCATGAGAGTTCTTTAGGTTAAAACGACTGAAGCGAACTAACCAAGCACAAGCACGGCAGCTTACGCAATACTCGTTCCCTCCTCTCAGGGAACCGAGGTTACGTTAGTAACAGAGTCGTTCCCTTTCGAGAGGTCTCTCCTATTGCGTAAGTAGCTTACGCTATGGGAACACCATGCAAAACGCTGTGCGTGCTAAACTTCGCCTTATGATAGCCAGAGGCAGGTGCCTGAGCTAAAAAGCAAAGTTATCATCCAACTAGCCGGCAGAGGCGAGCTTTATATGTGGGAAAAAAGTAAAGAGCGGCTAGAAGGCACTCAGTGTGACACAAGCACATACATAATCTAGATACGAACTCATAGTTCTACTAGCATCATGCTGATAGTACATTGGAATGCAATGTCGGACCTGTAGGTTGTAAAACCTGATAAATGTGGACGGTGAGGCCCAGCCTGCCGCCGCACAAATATCCTCGATCGGTATCCCGCTCGACCACGCCCAGGAAGAAGCCACACTCCTGGTGGAGTGTGCTTTGACTCCCCAGGGGCATTGAAGTCCCTTGGCTTCATAAGCCAGAGCTATAGCCTCAACTATCCAGTGAGAGATTCTCTGCTTTGAAACGGCGGGACCCTTCGTACGGCCGCCAAAGCATACAAACAGTTGTTCTGTCTGTCTGAATAGGGCAGAACGCTCCGAATACACTGAGAGCCCTAACGGGGCAGAGTAGGTTAGCGTGGTGTTCGTCTGCTGGAGACGATAGCGCAGTTAGGGAGATAACCTGTGCTCTGAAGGGAGTGGTGAGCACTTTAGGAATATACCCATGTTTTGGCCTAAGGACGACCCTGCAGTCGTTAGGTCCGAATTCCAAGCAGGCAGCGCTTGCCGAAAGCGCGTGCAGATCGCCCACTCTCTTGACCGAGGCTAGTGCCAGCAAGAGCGCAGTTTTGAGCGAGAGCTGCTTAAGGTGCACGGTTCGGAGTGGTTCGAACGGGGGCCCTTTAAGAGCGTCTAGGACAGTAGCTAGGTCCCAGATCGGCACTGAGGGGGGGCGTGAAGGGTTCATCCTCCTAGCGCCCCTTAGGAAACGAATAATTAGGTCGTTTCTTCCCAATGGACGTTCCATCACAGGGTCGTGTGACGCTGTGATGGCCGCCACATATACTTTGAGCGTGGAGGGGGAGCGGCCCGCCTCCAGAAGCCCTTGTAGAAAAGCGAGTACGTTCGTAATCTCGCATGTTTCAGGGTTCAGGCCCTCGGCGTTACACCAGTCACTGAACACTTTCCATTTCTGGGCATATAAGCGTCTCGTGGAGGGCGCCCGCGCCTCAGCGATGGATTTTAGCGCTCCACTCGTGAGGTTCCTGGGAACCTGTGGAGGGGCCATGCATGAAGGGCCCACAGATCGGAGCGGGGATGAAATATCATCCCGCTGGCCTGACTGAGGAGGTCTGGCCTCAGTGGAATCGGCCGTGGTGCAGATTGCATTTGCATCAATTCTGGAAGCCGTGTTTGGTTCTTCCAGAGTGGGGCTATCAGGAGCACTGCATTTTTCTCCTCTCTGACCCGACTGATGACCTGTGGCAGCATCGCGATAGGGGGAAAAGCATGTAAGGGGCGGCTCGGTCAGCTCTGGGCGAGCGCGTCCGTGCTTTTCGTGAAGAAAAGAGAGCAGTGTGCATTCTCCTTGGAGGCGAAGAGGTCGACCTCCGCCTCGCCAAAGATTTTCCATAACCACTGAATCGTCAGCGGGTTGAGAGCCCATTCTCCTGGGAGAATCTTGTCTCTGGATAGCATGTCTGCCCCTTGGTTCAGCACGCCTGGCACATGCGCTGCTCTCAGCGAGCGCAAGTTGTGCTGGGACCATAAGATGAGTCTCCTGGCCATTGAATCCATGGAGCTCGACCTGAGTCCACCCTGGCGATTTATGTACGACCCTACCGTCATGTTGTCCGTTCGGACCAGGACGTGTTCGTTTTTTAGATGTGGAAGCAGGGCTCTGAGAGCCAAAGCGACCGCTTTCATCTCCAGACAGTTATGTGTAGGCGCTTCTCCGGGTTTGACCAAAAGCAGGAGACAGGCCTGCCCTCGTAAAGGGCCCCCCCAACCTAGTTTGGAGGCATCTGTTGTGATCATCTTTCTCCTTGTGTTCACACCCAGACTCACGCCTGACTTGTACCAGTCGGCGGCTTTCCAGTGCGTCAGGGCTTTTATACAGCCGTGGTTTGCTCTGATTAAAAGGTGGCCCGAACGCCACGCGTGAGCAGGGAAGCGGCTCTTGAGCCAGCGTTGGAGAGGACGCATATGCAACAATCCTAGCTGGAGTACGGCCGATGCTGAGGCCATGAGACCCAGCATCCTCTGAAACCGCTTGACGGGGGCGCGCGCGCCCGCCCTGAACGATGTTGCAAGGCGCCGGATGGTGAGCGCGCGCTCTGATGAGAGACGAGCTGTCATTTGCATCGAGTCTAGAACTATTCCCAGGAAAGAAATCTTCTGGCTGGGATATAGTATACTTTTTGCAAAATTGATTCTTAGACCCAGGGATTCTAGATGGCTGATAATCCAAGATCTGTGTGTTATTAACTGACTCTCTGATTGTGCTAGGACCAGCCAATCGTTGAGATAATTCAGTATTCGCACTCCACTTCGTCTCAAGGGGGAAAGTGCTGCATCCATACATTTCGTGAATGTTCAATGTTAACGTGTTAACATTCTGAACGAGCGAATCATTAGTGCTTTGTTCAGGTGTCTGAGATCTAGGATGGGGCGGAGACCGCCATCCTTTTTCGGGACGAGAAAATAGCGGCTGTAAAAACCTGCCCCGCTCATAGAGGGGGAAACAGTTTCCACAGCGCCCTTTTCTATTAATTTGCGCACCTCGGTGCGTAGAACATGCGGACACTCCTTTCTCACTTTCGTCTCGACCACAGTCGTAAAACGTGGTGGTCTGCGAGCGAACTGGAGCGAGTATCCGTGCTTTATTATATTCAACACCCATTTCGGCATATCTGGAATGTTTTCCCATGCCGCTGCGTGTACAGATATGTGACCCGTCACAGAAACCAGGGACACAAGTCGGCAGCACAACTTAAGCAAAATGAGAAAGAAGAGTTTTTTTTTCAAATTTGCTGAATTTCATTTTTTTGCAGAATCTGTTAATTGAAATCACGAAGAAGCCTCTCCATGTTTGAGATAGCAGTATTGGTATATTTAAAAGCTTACATTTTGAGGTTGAAATTGGCTTGTTTTCAGAGATTCTAGCATGCAGTGGGGGCGTGGCGTGTCATTGTCTGTGTGTATATCCATACTGAATAACCCGACGCTTTTGCCCCCGCCCTCCAAGTGAACCGCATGGCTACTTATTATGCTGTGCTCTGGCCGGCTCTATCTGATATCAAAATTCAATGAAGATGGATACCGCAAAGATTGTCGCAGACGAGCTGAACCGTCTGGCAGTTACACCGAAAATGTTTTCGCCGCACTTCGTGGGTTCGGGAAACTGAACCGGAGGTATGGGCGCGGCGCGCGCGCCCGCAGTGCTTGAATACGGCGGCTCGGCTCACTGACAGCGGTGGCTGGCTGTTTCACACTGACGTCCCGATTGCTTTGAATGGGGAACGTTTTGTGAACAGGGAACAGAGTTAATGGACTGGCAACAATCTCCATAGAACATATACTGGCACAGAGAGTCGAAATAGAGGATGCAGTTAAGACCTTTGCTGCGATGAAGGCCTGCCGTGCGTGTTTCTGAAATGTAAGTTAAGCTTCATTTGCTCTTTAGTCGTTATTTAAGATGCTGAACCTGCTGATGATATAATGTGCTTGCGGACATTTCATTTGTGTGTGTATACGCACATAAGAAAGTGGTGTAAAGAGATTTGCAACCGTAATTTGAGGAGGTGAAATGTGATTATTTGGAAAATTCCTGTCATGACTGCTTAAAGAAAAATGCCAACAGGCATTTGCCTCCTGCATAAACTTTAATATTGTTGACATTTTGGGCACGCGAGCGTTGCGCACTATTTGCGTTATATGTAGGCCTATGGCTTATTGGTCTCTGTGTGTTGTTGCTGGTTTTGCGTTATATGTATATGGCATATTGGTCTTTGTGTGTTGTTGCTGGTTTTGCGTTATATGTCTATGGCATATTGGTCTTTGTGTGTTGTTGCTGGTTTTGCGTTATATGCAGGCTATATGGCATATTGGTCTTTGTGTGTTGATGCTGGTTTTGCGTTATATGTATATGGCATATTGGTCTTTGTGTGTTGTTGCTGGTTTTGGGTTATATGCAGGCTATATGGCATATTGGTCTTCGTGTGTTGTTGCTGGTACGTTGCAAATAGAGGGGCAGCACAATTGTTTTTCGCCTAGTGCGGCAGAAGTGCACTCATTCGAAGTGCAAAAAAAGCTGTAAAGCACATGGAGGAGCTTTACAGGGGGTATGGCTTATCTAAATGAGATGTAAATGAGCCCTATTGTCATCCCCAGCAGTAGAGACAGGCGAGAACTGCACAATCTTTAGAGGTCGTTTTCTCATCTTTGAGCTTTTTTAAGTGCCTACTTTAAAATGGCCACAACTTCTCCAAATATTATCAGATTTCCACATGTTACACATCGTTGGAAAGCTTGGAGATTACACTTTCAGAATATATGAATAACTCAAAATGCCCCAGAACCGACTTGTGTCCCTAGTTTCCGTGACCGGTCACATATGGGCTGAATACAGGCTAGGGGCGGGCCGCTGTGACGTAGGGACCCGGCCAGCGAATCGCCTGAGCTCATAGCTCTCAGAGGCGCGGGCGCACGCTGAGCAGCTGAGTGAATGGGTGCGTGTGTGATTACAACAGCGCGCGCTATGTCTGTAAGACTCGCAGCCTGAGCTGGGGTTGTGTTTGACACTGTAGGGACAGTGTTTATAAGTGGGGGTGCATAGACAGTGGTAGGCACACGCGTCACTTATATAATGTTTCCCGCTTTTACTGGGGATGAATTCATAACTGTGTGAACAGTGCTTGTGTGTAGTGGTGCGTACATGACCGTAGGCACGTGATCTACATTCATGGGGCGTGCAGCCTGAGCTGGGAATGAATTTGGCATTGTTTTGAGTATCTGGGAATGCACACTTTGTGGACATGTGAACCCTTAGTGACACAGGCAGAAAAAGACTCTTTTTGTGTTTTCTGTGTGTCGCCGTAAAAACGGCGTTTGTTTGCAGGTGAGCGAGCTCTGTGACTGGCCCATTGACTGCTGTATAGACATTTCCAGCCGCCTGTACGGGGACTGGGTAATGTTTGAGATTTTGCAGAGAGAGTGGTCCGGCTTTTGCGAGACACGCACTCTCTCTTCTCATTCCTGTGGCTAGGAAGGCTTTCGAGGCTCAGGGTTCAGCACAATCTTGGGCCGAGGACCCCGTCGCTCAGGAGGCGGCTTGCGGTTGTGGGAGCGCGAGCGGCGTCGTAAAGCGCAGTCCGCGCCACTTTCTCCTCTTTTAAAAAGGGCTCCCTGTTGCTAAGCAATCGTGAGACACGCTCTCCATGACGACGTTTCAGTAAAGGATGAACGCGCAAAAGACGTAACGTGAACGGCCCATACTGTTTTCATTATAGTGTCACATTCATTTTCTTTTTGTATTATTTTTTTAAGACATAACCGATTGTGTTTGAGAGGATACTCCCCAAGACTGGAATTAAGACAATGTTGTGTGCTTTTGACCGTTAAAGCGCTATAATTCAAGAAAAATAACTCAGTTTTGTTACTCACGAGCTGTTTGTTATGCGGGTTAAAATCGCTTGAATGTTTAAATAGGTAAGACTTAAAAAGACGCACAAATTATAAACAATAATGACGATGCAATTAGGGGTGTGCCATATCATACCGTCCACGATAATACCGGTATACATTTTTACATGATAAAAATAGTGTCATATCGCGATATCAATGATATAGCGACGCGATGACGTATGGCGCATTTACGTTCCCTAGCACGCACAACAACAACGCATGTGTGAGCGCGAGAGCAGCCTGTCAGCCTCCGATGACGATTTAGCAATTTCACAAACAGCATGAGTGTTCAGCGGGGCTGCCGACGCGCGTCTTCTCTCGCGCGCGTTTAGGAGTCGGGACATGACTGAATGGTCTCTTGCACAATCGGGGCATCAGTGCATCGTAACTAAAGTTTATAATTTTCAAGTCTTCTTAACTCTTATCAGTTTAAACATTCAAGCGGTTTTAAACTATCCAGTAAGCTACTCGCGCACTCTCTGAGAGAGTTGCACTGCGTGCATACATAGAGTACAGCTCGCGAGAAACTAAAGTTATTTTTCGCGGATTATATCGCTTTAATGGGGGGAAAAACGCAAAATTGTGTAAAACTTCCGGTCTTGGTAAGTATACTCATAAATACAGTCGGTTATGTATAAAACGCATGTCACAGTGTGACAGACAGTATAATGAAAACAGCAATGGATCCGTGCACAAGCTCTAAAAGTGACAGCAGCCATAGACTATGCGTCTCATTAATGTTGTCGTCAAAACAACAAAAGATAGCTTTAATTGTAATGAATGAGAATTATTAGCCTATGTATTTAATTTAATCAGGAAACAGAACTAAAAGACTATGTGTTATTTTACATTTGATTACTTTATTATGTTTCTGTAGTATTTCTGAATACTGGTGTTAGACCTACACACATATAACATTTAATTCAAAGATTGAAATCAAGCTTCCTTGTGTTGTGTAAACTCTTAACAAAATTACCACATTGTAAAAACGAAATGAGTGAGCAAACATTTATTCGAGATAAACATAATAAGAACATTTTCAACAACAACAACAAAAAAATGTCTATATCGTCATAAATATCATTATTAGGGCTGCAACTAACGATTATTTTGATAATCGATTAATCGGGCGATTATTTTTTCGATTAATCGATTAATCGGATAGAAATTAAATTAGATTTTTTTTTTATTATAACTAAATAAAACCGTAAATCAGGGTATTTATGTGTAAAAGTGTACTTTAAAAAGTGCAAAAGCCACACATTGAGTTTTACTAATATCAATATTTGCATTGTTTTTAATGATAATTGCTGATGGCAAGTTGACAAACATGATTATTGTTAAAAAAATGATATCCAACATATTATGTTTTAACACAATTTTTGTTAAAACAAATTTACACAGACATGTTGTTCAGATGTGAATATCTGAACTAAAAACAAACTAAAAACATCTAAAATATATAATTCATTTAATTTTTATTTAAAATTAATTATATATAAGGAATATAAGGATAAAGAATATAATATATATTATATATATAATATATAAAAGAATATAATATAAGGATAAATTGATTAAATAAATATAGAAAGACTGAAAACAATTGTATGAATGTAGAGCCGCAGTAGATCGCGTTTGAAAAACAATTAAAACTTAGTAGACAAATGCTATAAAAAGAGAACGGAATGGAGGTAACGTTACCCAGCAAGCTAACAGGCTTGAGTAAAGGACAGGAGAAATTATGCATTAGTGCACAAGCATTCGCTGAAAACCACTGAGTACAGTGACTAAAAAACAATATTTTACTGCTGCTGTTATTAACTGCCTTTGTATTTAATGCTTCACTTTGTAAACACCGTTTTAATTTAACCTATTTCTGCGGTAGCGCTATTTTAATCCATCACTTACGTTGCGAGCGAACTGATTGCACAACCTGATGCTCGAGACAAAATACAGACATCCCGGAAGTCCCGGGAGTCTCCCGCATATTGATTGCGGCTCCCTGATGCAGTTTGAATTAGTTCAAACTCCCGAAATCTAGAGCGCGCAAGCAAGAGCGCGCATACGAGACAGAAGAGACTGCTCCAAACCGTGTAGCGCGCGCGCTCGGCAGAGCGCCTGAGGGAGAGAGACCTTGCGTGTGTGTGCGTACCAGTAAACGCTCCCCGTGACGTAAGCAGACCAACTAATCGATAATGACATTCGTTGACAACGATTTTCATAATCGATTATAATCGATTTTATCGATTAGTTGTTGCAGCCCTAATCATTATCGCAAATATTCTTGAAATATCGTGATAGAATTTTGAGGCTATATCGCCCACCCCTAGATGCAATGGCCCGATTGTGCTAGTGACATTTCCATCATATGTCCCGACTCCTGAAACGCGAGTGTCTAGAATCACCGCCTGCAGCTGCAGCGCGATTGGCTTGCCTTGTACAACCTATTTTAAGAGACAGAGAAGACGCAGCATTGGCAGAATCACTCACGCTGTTTGTGAAATTGCGTCTCGCAGAAAGTTTTAAAATGACTGATTTGATCTTATAATCTGTTAGGTTAAATTTACTCATAGGCCTACATGCTAGATTGAATGAATGTTTGCGGGAATTTCCCGCCTTATAAACGCAAGACCTGTGGGAATGATTAAAATGATGGCAATACCCGCAATCCCGCACCAAAATTCGAGCCCCGACTAGATGTCGCCTTGGGGTTCTAAACATGCGTCAAAACCGCCACCATCTTGGAACAGGGGTCTTGTCATAGGAAGTAGCTGGGTAATGCTGAATTCATGGATGATACCGGACTTTTGTGCTGCGTATGGATGTTTACACGAACGAAATCTAAAAACCAGACAGCAAGGGATTACATTTCACAAGATTGTGAAATTTTGTAAAAAAAAAATGTAATTTCTCTTCACTTCCTGCTCAGCTACTGTTCGGATGCTCTCGCTTACTGCTCCGCGCTTTGCTCTATCGCTTTTATATTTCTATATTTTATCTCCTTTTATCACCTAATTTTAACTTCAACAAATCAGCACAGTGCTCAAACGCTTGGATTACTACAAAGAAAGCAGAATTATTTTATTCGACCAGCCTCCCACTGAAAGCTTACATTCCGGGGAAGAGAAAACACAACTGCCTACATTCATAAGGATAAGAAAATGCCTCCTCTGGAATAGTAGCTAACACTGCCAGTAGCTAACACAGCCAGTAGCTAACACTGATGCTAACTGGGGCTCAAGGTCGAGCAGACAGCGGCACTCAGCTCAGAGCGCAGCCGGGCCCAGTACTCTGATAGTGGGCGACTCTGTAATCAGAAACATTAATAGCAGGGATACAACAACGTGCTGCCTTCCACAAGCAACAACTTCTGATGTAAACAGGGAACTTCAGAACATTCTGATGAAACATAAGACTGCAAATCGACTCATCATTCATGTGGGGAAGAATGATATTCATAAAGAGCAGTCGGAACTTCTTAAAAAGGATTTCAATGAAATTTTTGAAACACTTAAAAGACTGAAAGTTCAGACATTCATCAGTGGACCACTCCCAGCAAGAGGAACAAACAGGTTTTCACGGTTGCTTGGGCTTAATACATGGCTGCAAAAAACCTGCAATATAAAAGGATTGAACTTTATTGACAACTTCAATCTTTTCTGGAGTCAGAGGCAACTGTTTCAACAGGATGGCCACCACCCAAACAAACTTGGTTCAAGATTGCTGAAGGACAATATCTACCTCTCCCTCCGTCATCCTTCTGCAATGTGTGCCAATCCACTCAACCTGAATGGCACACACACACACCTGGATACAGCATGAATGACCACAGGACTTCACTTCCGCACCTGAATAGACTTACGGTTGACGCATCACACAAGGACAGTGATAACACCACTTAGCCACAACAGCCTCTGCTCACAGACACAATCTCAGTTGAGCCCTGCCCACAGAGCTCACCACAGACAGACTGTGACATACTAGCACTGCTCCAAGATTCAGCACCCAAGGACGACTTTCTGGAAAACAGCCAGGGAAACCAGGACAGCTTATTACAGCCTCCAATAACACCAGAGCAACAGCCGCCCTCACCGGACACGTTATCCCTCTCTCCAGCATCTCCCCTTCTGTGCTTCTCAGAGAAAATGGAACAACTGGTGCATGCTGGAACTAGACTATCCCACTCTTTTGCTGCGAGCCCCCAGATACCAACCAAAAAACGCCAGGCCCCACAACCACCAAAGCCTGCGGGCCCAGCTCGCCCTCTCCCTCCTCCTGTGAGAGCTCTTCGGCCTCTGCCACAGCGCCAGGGCCCACACCCTCCTCCAGCGGCTCGAGGTGAACCAAAAACAACTGATACCAGCTCTCAGTGATATGTGTCGGGTCCCCGCTATGATAACAATAACTTTCTCAAATGTTTACAGAACAAGCGGGAACCCAGTGTGCCTGTATCTTTCTCTATTGCTGTTCGATTACATGATAGAAAGTCTAAGGCCTTCAAAAGCCGTACAGCAAACCCACCTAATCTGGTGCCTATTACACGACATACTTCTGTGGGGACAAAAAGTAAGACTGTTAAGTTAGCACTTTTAAACATCCGCTCACTTAAAAATAAATCACTTCTAGTCAACGACTTAACCACATACAACCTGGATTTTATGTTGCTAAATGAAACTTGGCTAGAAGACAGCTGCAGTGCAACAGTCCTCAATGAAACAGCCCCACCTAACTTTACTTTTATGAGTCTCTGCAGAGCTGTCAGAAGAGGCGGAGGTTTAGCTGCTCTTTATAAAGATGTCTATCAATGTAAGCAAATATCATTTGGGAATTACCCGTCTTTCGAATATCTGGGTATTGTGTTAAAAGGTGCTCCACGCATTTTACTTATTGTTTACAGGCCTCCAAAATACTCTCCAGCTTTTGCTGAGAACTTAACAGAACTGTTATCAACAATTTCCTCAGAGTTTGACTGCTTTGCCATTGCTGGAGATTTTAACATTCACATAGATAATGCAGAAACCAATATGCGAAAGAAATCAAAACTGTTTTAAAAAAATTTGATCTGACTCAGCATGTACATGGACCCACACATAATCGTGGACACACTCTAGATTTACTTATCAGTAAGGGTCTAAACATTTCATCAATTGTTATTAAGGATGTAGCACTGTCTGATCATTTTTGTATTTTCTTTGATATATTGATCTCTCCTGCCATTGAAGCTAGATCTGTGTCTGTCAAGAAGAGATGTTTAAATGAGAACACTAGTGTACTATTTATGAAGGCTAGCCTATATCTTTAACACCAAGCATATCTGCTGACTCTGTTGATTTTCTCCTTGATTCTTTTAACTCAAAACTTAAGAGTGTAATTGATGATATTGCTCCTGTGAAAGTCAGGAAGAAGAGTGACAGACAAAAAGCACCTTGGAGAAACTCAACAGCAGTGCAAAATATGAAAAGACAATGCAGAAAAGCAGAGCGCATGTGGCGGAAGACAAAACTTGTAGTCCATTATAACATCTACAAAGACAGCATCCATGCTTTCAATAAGGAACTAGGCAAAGCTAGACAGACTTTCTTCTCGAATATTATAAACAGCAATAAAAACAACACGCGCACTCTTTTTGCTACTGTAGAGAGACTGACTAACCCCCCAAACCAGATTCCCAGTGAAATGCTCTCAGAGAGCAAGTGCAGTGAGTTTGCTTCCTTCTTCTCTGAGAAAATCAATAATATCAGAAAGGTGATCAGCTCATCCTTGAGTTGCGCTGGGGTCAGGCAGATCAGACAACAGCCTGAGAAAGTAGTCACTTTGTCTGATTTCGAAGAAATTGATGGCAACATTTTGGAAGAAACCGTACAGCACCTAAAAACATCAACCTGCTTCCTTGACGCACTTCCCACATCTTTTTTCAAAAATGTGTTACACAGCTTAGAAGCAGATCTCCTAGAAGTGGTAAATGCCTCACTTCGCACTGGGAGTTTTCCGAACTCCCTGAAAACTGTAGTTGTCAAGCCCATCCTGAAAAAGAGCAATCTGGATAAGACCATATTAAACAACTATAGACCGATCTCAAATCTTCCTTTCATAGGCAAGATCATTGAAAAAGTTGTCTTCGATCAGCTGAACAAATTCTTAAGCTCGAATGGATACTCTGACAATTTTCAATCTGGTGTCCGACCGCACCACAGTACAGAGACCGCGCTCATAAAGATAATAAATGATATTCGCTTAAATACTGATAGAGGCAAATTATCAGTTCTGGTACTACTCGAACTCAGTGCTGCATTTGACACTGTCGATCACAACATACTTCTTGACAGGCTGGAAAACTGGGTCGGGCTTTCTGGGATGGTCCTAAAATGGTTCAGGTCATACTTAGGAGGGAGAGGTTATTATGTGAGTATAGGAGACCATAAGTCTGAGTGGACATCCATGACATGCGGAGTCCCTCAAGGCTCAATTCTTGCGCCACTCCTATTTAACCTGTACATGCTCCCAATGAGCCAAATAATGAGAAAGAACCAAATCGCTTACCATAGCTATGCAGACGACACACAGCTCTACTTATCCCTATCGCCTAACGATTACAGCCCCATTGACTCCCTTTGCCAATGCATTGATGAAGTAAACAATTGGATGAGCCAAAACTTTCTTCAGTTAAACAAAGACAAAACTGAAGTCATTGCGTTTGGAAACAAAGATGAAGTTCTCAAGGTGAACGCATACCTTCAGTCTAGGGGTCAAACAACTAAAAATCAAGTCAGGAATCTGGGTGTGTCTCTAGAGTCAGACCTTAGTTTCAGTAGTCATGTCAAAGCAATAACTAAATCAGCATACTATCACCTGAAAAATATTGCAAGAATTAGATGCTTTGTTTCCAGTCAAGACTTAGAAAAACTTGTGCATGCTTTTATCACCAGTAGGGTGGATTATTGTAATGGACTTCTCACTGGCCTTCCCAAAAAGACCATAAGACAGTTGCAGCTCATACAGAACGCTGCTGATTGGATTCTGAGCAGAACCAGAAAATATGAACACATCACACCAGTCCTCAGGTCTTTACACTGGCTGGCAGTTACATTTAGGATTGATTTTAAAGTATTGCTAATGGTATATAAATGATTCAATGGCCTAGGACCTCAATACATTGCAGATATGCTCACTGAATATAAACCCAACAGATCACTAAGATCATTAGGATCACATCAGCTAGAAATACCAAGGGTTCACTCTAAGCATGGCATGTCTGCTTTTAGCTACTATGCCAGCCGCAGCTGGAACCAGCTTCCAGAAGAGATCAGATGTGCCCCTACAGTAGTCACATTGAAATCCAGACTCAAAACACATCTGTTTAGCTGTGCATTTACTGAATGAGCACTGTGCCACTGTTCGTCCGACTGTTTGCACTGTATTTTATTTTGTTTTAATTACTCTGATTTAATTTGATTATTTCTGTATTTTATCTTTTATTCTAAATTGTTTTAATTATTCTGATTTCTTTTGATTATTTTAATTTCTTCTATGTAAAGCACTTTGAATTACCATTGAGTATGAAATTTGCTATATAAATAAACTTGCCTTGCCAAACTTGCCTAATTTCTCTGGACTCTATAATAAATAGCCTACATGTCTGACCGTTGGAACGAGCCAAAACAACTAGAAAATCGCATGCATGACGATTTATGGTGGTTTTATTTCCGTTAGACCTTTTCCTACATTGACGCTGATGAGGGGTTCCCCTGTTTCAAGATGGCAACTCTACTGAGGCATTCATTCCAATGAACTGCCGTAGCCAAGGCGACATCTAGTGTATATATCTATGTGTATGTTCAAGCAAATCACTGGTCTCGCACGTTGAGCTGGCAATGTTTTACAGATGGTCTTAAAGTGGTAAGTGGGCACAGGGCAAAGCAACAAATTGGCATTGAATTAGTTATCGGATGATATTAAAAGGTAGTGGGATTACTAAAGTAATGTTACATATTACATTTGATTTGATTACTTTTTTACATTTCTGTCAAATATTAACCATTTTCAAATAAACGGGGTAGTGTTAACCTTATTCAGCACTGAAATCTGTCAAACTTTTTTCAAAGTCCTTCATCACATATTAATATTAAAATAACTTAATTTCAGAGCACCACAAAGTCAGACCTCAGCACCTTTATGTACCTTTAATGTAAGATCGTTCTTAGGTAACATACCAATTTAAAATCATAACATAAAAACTGCAATGGTACTGTTTTTAAAATCATGCGTAGTAGGCCTAAGTGTAGGGCTGGACGATTTTGGCTAAAATCATAATCACGATTAATCGAACAAGTTACCTCGATTACGATTATTGAACGATGATTTAAAAAAAATTCTTTCTCATGTGTCACTGGCAAGGCTTATACTGTAAATATGTTCACGGTTATTTTTTTAATGAAAGAATGCATAATCCTATCTTTGTGATTCTAAAATAAGGAAACACACAGATAGCTTTTAAGGCTTACTTATTAAATATTTCAAACAATTGAATCAAACAAACCATACAATGCTTGAAATAAAAACGTCTTATAAAAAAGTAATTACGTTTTAATGTAAAAAGAAAGTTTCCTAAAAATGTAGAAAATAGTTCTTTGTAAACAAAATAAATTATTGTAAATATTGCCATCTAAAAAGAAAAATATAACTTGTATAAAACTAAAAAAGCTAATCCTTTTCATATTGTGTAGCATTTGTAAATGCTTGTGTTATCGAAACCTGCTTTGTGGAGTGCAGGCACTTGTTGCTGGGCGTTTGTCAGTCTCTATCTTTTTTCGCGTGTTTCTTTGGTACAAGCGGCTCCTGTTGCTGAGTTTACTCAGTGTTTGAGTTCCCTTTCACACAGAGATTCCGGAAAATACACGGATAAAGTGGCCCGGGATTTGACCCGGGTTCGTTTGACTTTGGTTCATTCACACTGCCAGTGATTTCCCGGAATCAAGAGAGTGCGTTCACACAGACACGCACAACCCGCAAAGACACGTGACATGTCCCAGCGGCGTCTATAGTTTGCTTATGAGCTGCGATTTCTCTCGAGAAACCACGCTTGTGCATTAGTTTTTCTCTGATTCGATCATAAACTAGCGCATTACGAACCGTTTCACGCTGGCGAACGATCCCGGCTTAGCGCCATCATTACGACATTGATTATGGCTTTTGTTCACACACAGCGCGCGTTCCGGGACTGAACACGGCAATGTTACTATGTCCCCAACCTGGCATCAATCCGGGGTCGTGTTTGCGTCCACACAGAAGGTGTTTGTTCTGGCAATTTCCCGGGATCAACGCGCTTTGTGAAAGGGGCTCATGTTGCTTCAATGTCGCAGACTGGACGGGGCGGAGTTACGGGAATACACACGCGGTAATATGTTTTAAGGGGAAAGTACATTAACACACAGTGGGCGGAAATATTAATAGGATTAAAAAACCGAAATAACCGACATGGTAAAATTACGTCGGTTATAGGCTCTGAATTTCGTTTTCGATTATTTTTCGATTAATCATCCAGCCCTACCTAAGTGTACAGTAAGTGTGTGTGCAAACATGCTTTAATGAAGTCGACTTCAAAAGCTTTTGAATTTGAGCTTACAGTCAACCTGTCTTTTACATAAACTTACTAAATAGATACTTTAACTTAGTCCTCAGATAGAGGAGGGTTGCTGCTAGCTTCGTTAAGGTATTTCTGTCCCTCCCAAAACTGCATTGAAATTGTATGTTTAACAGCCAGGATTTAAAAAATGTCTGGGGGAGAAACCCCCTGACCCCTCCTAACATGATCCATATCACCCGTCAGAAAGCAATTGCAACGTCTCAGATTGTGCCTCTTAATATTAAGACACAAATTGGCATCATAAAAATAATCTGCGAATACACACGCACTGCAAAGACACAATGTCAATAGCATAATTTATTTAATATATTAACAGTTGTCATCAGATACAAATTTCATTGAAACGAATGGAACAAAATAATGTGGGCGTGGTCTGTGTGTTGCGAAATTAAAGCACATTAAAACTTTCCTTAAAGGCGTCTGAAACATACAGCGGAGCAGCGCAGAGTAAACAACAGAGCCCTAATATTATACAAACAACCAATAACGTGGAAAGCTTTTAAATATGCTCAGTGAAAAATTAGCTGTGAGTCTGTGACGAATCTGTCACCGTTTAACATCTGCTGGCAATCCAGGTAAAACTGTCTGCGTGCACGCGCACTTCCCCAATTAACATCATCCCCAGTTGATCCGTAACACCGGTTTTATGGCACTTCCATAATATAAACTCAAAACTTCACTCAATTGTAACGAGGCTTCAGGAAAGCGAGGATTATTTGCAGCTTTATTATAATCTTGGTCGTACAATCAGGGTCAATAACCAGCAAACACAACAGTAGAGACAAAGCAACTAGTAATCCGAAAACAGACATAAATGTAGGTCAGGCAGCAAACTTACATAAATCAGTCCACAATAGAAACAGTCCAGGGCAGGCAGCAAAGAATCACGAAGAGAATAAACAGTCCAAGAGTAATCCACGGGAAGACAAAACCACAGGCAGAAACGCTCAGAGATGTTCACCAGGGCAAAACAAAACTTCACAATGAGGATCTTCTTCTTCATCTGTTGTTTACATGGTGGTTGGCAAGCCAACGTAAAGGTGCATTGTCCGCCATCTACTGGATTGGAGTAAGAAGCACTACTTGGTAGAATACACTTGGTGCAAAAAGAAAAAAAGAAATTATATATATAATAATAAATAAATTATATATTTTTACCAGTTCTGTGTCATTTAAAAATTTGAATACTTTCTCGTGTATTGTATAATTTGTTCCTTCTCCTAATATATCCTTAACTGAATAATTTCATACACCCCTATCCTTTAGTGACTGAATTAATTCAAGCCTTTCTCTATTGTATGCTACACATTCTAGTAATATATGATTTACTGTTTCTGGATATCCACATTTATCGCAATTACCACTTTCATGTTTTCCTATTTTATGTAAACTTTGATTTAGTGTTGTATGTCCAATACGTAATCTTGTCATTATCACATCCTTTTTCCTGTTATATGTATTCATTTAGCTGACGCTTTTATCCAAAGCAACTTACAATTGCTATATGTCAGAGGTTGCACGCCTCTGGAGCAACTAGGGGTTAAGTGTCTTGCTCAGGGACACATTGGTGTCTCGCAGTGGATTCAAACCCGGGTCTCTCACACCAGAGGCATGTGTCTTATCCACTGCACCATCACCACCACATTATTATTATTAACAGTTGTTCTTTCCACCTCCACATTTCTTTGTATACTATACAAGTGTCTTCCTCTTATTTCATTGTCCCATATCCTCTGCCCGTCTTTTTCACTTCAGTCCCAATCAGCCCTTTAATTTCCACTTTACTCATCCGTACTCTGATGTTGATCTCAGGATCTTTCAACGACTCCTTTGCCAGTTTATCAGCTTCCTCATTCCCCTTTACTCCGACATGGGCTGGAACCCACAAAAAACTCAACCTTACACCTAAGTGCTTTATGGTATATAACTTCTGCAATGTTTTATTTAAAATATCTTGTCTTGCTAAAGATGTTCCACTCTCTAAACTTTGCAGAGCTGATTGTGAGTCTGTACATATCACACTACTATTAGGCTGCTTTTCTTCTATCCATTGTAAAGCTAATAATATGGCTATCAGTTTTGTTGTAAAAACAGATATATGATCTGTTAGTCTTTTTGAAATTTTAACATAGTCCTGAGGGATATACACTGCTGCAGCTGCTCTACCTGTTATAGGGTCTTTTGATCCATCTGTGAATATTTGAGTCATGTTGTTCTATACTTGATTAATGAATTGTTGAACGATTACTTTTAATGGTAAATTTGGTTCATTCTTGTGTATCTCCTTATGTATGAATAGGTCTATTTCTGGCATTGGGAATAGCCATGGGGGTATAGATGAAATTATAACAAAAGGAGCTACTTCTATCTCGGTTATACCCATTACCTGTGCCTCCTTATTTGCTACCCAGCCAAAACTATTTATTCTTACATTTACATTTATTCATTTAGCAGACGCTTTTATCCAAAGCAACTTACAAATGAGAACAATAGAAGCAGTTAAACTAACAGTAGGACAACAATACATAAGTGCTATAACCCCTCTCGGTTTATGTAACTTTAGTGCAGTTTTTTATTTTATTTTATTTTTATTTAGATAGAATAGAAGAGAAGAGAAAGTGTTAGATTTACTGAATCAAGTGCTGCCGAAAAAGATACGTCTTCAGCAGTTTCTTGAAAGTGGCTACTGACTCAGAAGTTCTCTGGTTGAGTTAGGCAGATCATTCCACCAACAGGGAACAGTCATGGAAAAGGTCAGAGAAAGAGATTTTGTGCCTCTTTGAGATGGTACCACAAGACGACATTCGCTAGCAGATTGCAAGTTTCTGGATGGCACATAAGTCTGAAGTAATGAGTTTAGGTAAAAGGGAGCAGAGCCAGTGGTTGTTCTGTAGTCAAACGTCAGTGCCTTGAATTTAATGCGAGCGGCAACTGGCAATCAGTGCAATTTAGTGAGGAGAGGAGTGACGTGTGCTCTCTTTGGCTCATTAAAGACTACTCTGGCTGCAGCATTCTGGATCAATTGTAGAGGTTTGACAGAGCAAGCGGGAAGACCAGCCAGGAGAGCATTACAATAGTCCAGTCTGGATAAAACAAGTGCTTGGACAAGGAGTTGTGTGGCATGCTCTGTAAGGAAGGGCCTGATCCTCCTAATGTTGTGCAAGGCAAATCTGCAGGACCGGGCAGTTCTAGCAATGTGGTCTGTGAATTTCAACTATATATATATATAGATGGCCGACGTGAAGTTGCACGATATACTTGGTGTCTCAATACCACCAGCAATTATGCAGTCAAACTTCTTCTAAGAACATGTAAGAACATATAATTTGATCTGAACATTACTACCTACGACCTAAATTACCTGACCATTATACCAAACGCTCAAACATGCCTAGACCCTCTAAAAGTAAACCAGATGCCCCTGACCCAGCATCTGTTGAAGATTGCGGGGCTCTGACTTTGGCGTCCATCGCCAAACTTCTCGAAGAACACCGAGAAACATTAACACTGGACTTTAAAGAAACGTTTGCAAAGCTTGAGCATAAACTGGATCGAATTCATGATAGGCTACTGTTGCAGCGCATTCAGTGACGATCGGCGAACTCGAGAAAAATGCAACTCAACAAGATTCACGCTTGGCAACACTAGAAGCAAACTGTGTCAAATTAAGTGATAGCAATACCAAGCTACTTGCGAAAGTAAGTGACTTGGAATCTAGGCATCGTCGACATCATATCAGGGTGGTTGGCCTACCTGAATCCATCGAAACACAGCAACAGCCGACAGTCTTTTACTCCAAAATGCTGGCCGAGGTGTTTGGACACATCCTGGATTCCCCGCCTGAGTGCGAATGGGCTCATCGAACTCCATCTGCCAAACCACAACCAGGTCAGAGACCACGGTCGGTCATTATCCGGCTTCACAAGTACCTCCAATCCCATCTCATCTCAGTTTACGAGGATTATCCACCTGAAATTGTGGCGCAACGGAAGGAATATAGAGAGGTGATGTCGGAGCTGTACAAACGCGGACTTAGACCAATGCTTCTAATCCCTGCCAAATTTTTTATCAAACTTAAGGAGGGAGGTAGGATGTACTTTTCTTCGGTTTCAGAAGCAAAGCAATATGTTAAGACATTGCCTTAAACTGGCTGGTTGGTGACCTGTGTGGTTATTTGAATAGGCTTTGACAACTGTTTTTTTTAAATATTTTTTTCTATTCAAAACTGCTTTGATATCTTAAATAGGTGAAAAGACCTTATATGTTCATGAGACTAACTCCTTGTTTTTTTTGTGGGTTTTTTTTCCTTGATGAACAAAAATTATTCATGCATACCCAGTGATTGACTAATTAATTAAACTCATAAATGTGGGTGTTGAGATGTGTCAAATGTGTCAGTTTGTGCCCTACATAAATCTACTTGTGGTTGTGAGTGGGTGTGTGTGGGCGTGGTCGTGGGTGTAAATGGAGCAAGGTGCAAAAGAGAGTGCATCTAGGCAAGTGTGTATGTATTTTTTTTTTTTTTTGTACTTAGGATTGAATGCTTTATGTGTATGCCTTATCATGGATGTTGGATGTAGGACTAGGTCTGTCGCTTTTGGATGGGTTTGGATGAATTGGATGATCTTGATGGGGAGGTTCGGCACTGCAGTGACATTGGTGCATATATCACTCGCAAGCAATATGACCTAGAAAATCTTAAATACTTAAGTATGAATAATAACTTTTCGGTGGTCCATATTAATATCAGAAGCCTAGCTAAACATTATGATCAATTAGTGTCAATGCTGTCTGCATCAGGTTGTAGTTTTGATGTAATTGCTTGCAGTGAAACCTGGTTAAATGATAGGTCATACTGTGATTCTTTTAACCTTAAGGGCTATAAACTTTATTACAAGAACAGATTAGGTAGAATGGGTGGAGGTGTGTGTCTTTATGTTAAATCAAGATTCCAGGCCAATGTCTGTGACAATTTGGCCTTGGATGATGAACAAACAGATTCATTGTTTGTTGACATAAGTATTAATGCAACCAGTAATCTCATTGTTGGCATAGTGTATCGCCCCCTGATGTGAACCCTTATTATTTTTACTAGTAAATTTGAGGAAACTCTTTTTTACATCAATAGGAAAAATCACAACTGTATAATCCTTGGGGATTTTAATATTGACATCTCTAGGGATGGTCCTATTAAAAATGATTTCATGAACACTCTTCACTCCTCCTCCTTTATACCAACCATTAATAGATATACTAGAGAAGCTCACTCATCCAAGTCTATCATTGATAATATTATTACAAATATCCCAAATTCGAGGTTGGAGTCAGGTGTGGTTGTGACTGAAACAGTTAGAGAGTTAAGTAAAAAAAAAAGCGATCATGAGGTTACGACCTACACCTTCTTGGACCCAGGCAGTTCTGCAAGATTTTGTGCAGAACAGCTAATGAAGGAATTAAAGCTAACTGGTAGGAAAACAAACACCCTGCGGCGTACCATGGGACAGGGAAGGTCTGTAAGTACACGTTTTCACCGAACTGGAAATAAGCGGACTGAATGAGAACAATTTTGTTGATCTCCCTCAGGTGTTCTCACAAAAAGAGATTTCAGTTAAAAGAGAAAACATTCCACAACAGAAGGATGTTAAGGAATGTAAATACCTTCAGGAGGTTCATCTTCCTCAGATTGATGCAGGTATCGGCTCACTAATAGGAACAAATGTACCCAAGATTCTTGAGACATGGAAAGTCATCAATAGCAGGGAAGATGAGCCTTATGCTGTCAAGACCATCCTGGGCTGGATTGTAAATGGACCTTTGGGAATAGGGAACATCCAAACTAACAGAAACACAGTATGGCCACAGGTGATGGCAAACAGGATTCCAGTGGTAAGCCTGGAGAACTTAATTCAACAGCAAATGAGTTATGATTTTCCTGAATGTAAACAAGCTGAAAATTTAGAAATGTCCATAAAAGATTGACAGTTTTTGGAGTCTGTATAACAGTCTGGGCTTGTTGATTGACATTACTGAATTGACCGTCCATTGAAAAAAAAGGACTTCGTGTTTCCCAACAATTATTTTATTGCTTCTCTGCGCGCTCAATTTTTGAAAATGAAATTCAAAAGAAATTCAGCTTTCCACAAGGACTATTGTAGTTTCATGGAGGACATGTTACTCAAAGGTCATGCTGATAAAATTCCTGCTAGTGAAATTTGGAATCTGGTACATCCCACATCATGCAGTGTATCACCCACAGAAACATAAACTTTGAGTGGTGTTTGACTGCACAACTACCTATCCAGGAAAATCACTCAACTCTCAACTGTTGCAAGGACCCAACTTGAATAATTCTCTCATTGGTGTGCTGATGAGATTCAGACATAAGCCGATTGCCCTTGCAGCAGATGTAGAGGGGATGTTTCATCAGGTCAGAGTTCCTGTTAAAGACAAAGACCTGTTAATATTCATTTGGTGGCCTAAAGGCCTAAATTTAGTTTCTACCTAAGAGGAAATTCTTCAACACAATTTTTGTGTTGATTGAGGGAGGTCAGTTCTGTGGTGAACCAAGGACTGCATCTATCTTTCGTACTAAACTTTTTAAAAGGGGCATGCATATTCAGAATAGAGAGAAATGCACTTTTGAAGTACAGCCAAGCGTCTTCTACTGACGGGATGAGATTCATTTTTAACCAAGAAATAGCGTTCAGGTCATTTAAAAAAAACCTGTTCGCTGAAGTGCTTTAGACAGCGTTTGACGGAGATGAGGGGTGGTCGTTTGACCCCGGTCACATTACTGACGCAGACAATAAGGCAGTGATCGCTAAGATCCTGGTTGTAAACAGCAGAGGTATATTTACAAGGCAAGTTAGTCAGGGCAACGTCTATGAGGGTTCCCTTCGTCGCTGATTTGTGGTTGAACCTGGTAGGTTCATTTATAATCTGTGTAAGGTTGAGTGCATCAAGCTTAGAAAGTAAAGTGACTGGGGGGTTGAGCATATCCCAGTTTAAAGGGATAGGTCACCCAAAAATGAAAATTCTGTCAGTATTTACTCACCCTCATGTTGTTTCAACCCCGTAAGGCCATCGTTCATCTTCGGAACACGAATTAAGATATTTTTTATGAAATCTGAGAGCTGGGTCACTCCTCCATACTAGTCCATAGGCTTCTTCAGGGATTGCAACTTGCCAGCCCCGAAAAGTTATTAAAGGCATCGTTAAAATAGTCCAAGTGACTACAGTGGCTCAATCTTAAGTTTATCAAGTGACAAAAATACTTTTTGTGCGCAAAAACAAACTAAAATAACGGCTTTATTTCAACTATTCATTTCCTTCTCTGTGGGCCTCTAGTCAGTTAACCTAGTGTGATTGCGTAAAGCTACGCCACACGTAGGCTCACTACTGGCCGACACTGGTCATGTGTGTGATGCATGTGACGTACAACAACAGAAGCTTACGGTAATGCGTTATATGCAGGAGAAAAATAAATAAATAAATAAATAAAAATACCACATAATAGCAGAATGAGATGTTGACGAATAAATTGCTTAGCTCGTAACTTATGGAATCGTAGGTGAAGCAAAACAAAAGCAAAACGAGGATTGTATACAGAGACAGAGACAAATAACGGTTGCACAGTTACGCCATCTTGGATTTGGATTTGGACTGCATCAGGAGGATTTAATTTGACCAGGTGGATGTCCAACAGTCGCACTGTACTTGCATCCATAATGTGTATATTATTTTTTGCTTAGAGTGGATTTAGCAGGTACTAACTGAAAGTATAATTTTTGTAACTTTCTTTGAGAGGCAATTCTGATATTTCCTATATTTATATATTTCAGTATAATTTCCTATGTTTTTTATGTATCATTTCTGTTCTGTTTCTATAATGGTTACGCACACTTGTTGTGACGGAAGATTGAACTTGAACTGGTTCACGTAAAGGAAATAAGGGCGAAACAGTTTTCTTACCATCTTGTTTGTCATTTATGGATAAAACGTGTGATTAAACGATACAGGTAACACAAGATGAAGGTTTAAAGGGTAATAAAACCCTAAAACAAATTTTCTGAGATTTTAACAGAGGTATATGTGTTGAACACCATTGAAGACAATATTAGCATCTGTTAGATTTAATAGTAGGGTAAAAATCGTTACATTTTAGTTTTTTTCCGCTATTTTCGTTTTCCGGGTTAAAAATCTTCATCGCAGACTGTGAAGTGGCAGAGCACTGTATAGTGTGTTGATGACTCATCGGTCTCTCATAATTAGAGACTGAATTTTCATATTGTATGAGAAGACACTGTCTCTTAATTATTTATGACACCACGTGGATCTTTCCAATTACAGACACGTCAAACTGTGATATCGCGTAGTAGAGGAGAGAGACAATCATGGGACGCAAGTGTTTGTTTTCGTGGTGCAAAAGTCAAAGTGGGTTGAATATATTTCCCCGCGATGCTGCCAGGGCTAGACTCTGGCTCCATGCGGCTGGTTGGCCATCAACCATGGACACATCTAATCCAGGGCTGCCAACTCTCACGCATTGAGCGTGAGACACGCAATTGACCCAGTTCTCACGCTCTCGCGCCAACCCCCCGATTTCTCACGCTGAAGTGTCAACCCGGTCAGTCAAATGCCTGAAAGATGAGTTTATCTATATATCTACCTGTTGAGCCACTCGTGATCGACTAGTTACCGCAAATTAGTAATAATATCCCGTAATCTATCTAGAGCGAGCGTGCATGCGAGACAGCTATTGTGCTTCAAACCGCGCGCGCGCCCGGCAGCGAGCGAGAGACCGTGTGCAAGGTGTCGTCGTTGTCGTGTCATTGGGGTTCAGGGGGCGCCAAGATCTATAGGCTAACGTTATGCACGGAACGTTTTTTCAAGCGGAAAATTAATTATTTTCAAATATATGCATTTATAGTGTGTATATAAACAAATTTATATTTTATAATGACATTATAATTAGACATGTACATTAATATGTTGTAAATAGAAATATGATTACTATTGTCCCGGTAGACGTTTTCTCTGTCCCTTCTTGTCTCGTGTTTATGTTGTATGAACGCACGTGTGTGAGGGGCGTGTCTGTATGGCATTACCTGATCCGCTCCAGCTGTTCATCATCACATCACCAGCTGCAGTCGATCACCACCACACTATTTATACTCACTGCTGTTCTCTCATCCTTGTCAGATCTTTGTTTGGTGTGTCCCTGTCTGTTTATCCTGTTCCTGATCGTCTCGTGTTCCGTGGAGTGTTATCGTGTTTGGAGTGTGTTCTTCGTTCACCTGGGATTCTTCACACCGTTTGTCTTCACTCATCGGGTTGACCATTGAAGTCCCTGCGTCACCGTGTCTTCTGGCTACTGCTTTGGATTGAGTTAAAATAAAGAAATCTTCACTCGCATTTGCTTCCTGTGATCTATAGTACCATGACAGAAAGATCTGACCATGAAATGGGAGCAGCGAGTGCGTCACGGTCCATTGATGATTTTGTACATCACAGCATTCAAAGAATGAATTCCCAAGAGAAGGAGATCGGCGACACGAGGCGCGCAGTTCAAGCCTTGGTGACGCAGGTGTCTGAGCTCACCCAGCAGATCCAGCGCCTACGTATCCCCGCTGCGCCCCCCACACCTGCCGTTCCCTCCGCACCACCTGGAAGCCCCTCCCAGTCGGAGCCTCGGTTACCGGTTCCAGAAGCCTATTCGGGTGAGCCTTCACATTGCAGAGCATTCTTAACCCGTTGTTCCATGCACTTTGCCTTACAGCCACGCACTTTTTTCAATGAACAAACGAAAGTGGCATTCGTGCTGACACTGCTGACTGGGAGAGCGGCACTCTGGGGAACGGCGGTGTGGGAGAACCAGAACCCATGCTGTTCCTCGTTCCAGTCCCTCGCGGAGGAGATGAGGAAGGTGTTTGATCGAGCGGTATCAGGAAGAGAAGCGGCCAGGACATTGGCTGAACTCCGTCAAGGAGAACGTTCAGTATCGGATTACTCGATCGAGTTCAGGACCCTGGCGGCGGAGTGTGGCTGGAACGAGGAGGCGCAGTGGGACATGTTCCTGCATGGGCTGGCTGACCACGTCCAGAAGGAGATCTATGCCCTGGATCTCCCCACCAATCTCAATGGCTTGATCGACCTTGCCCTGCGGGTGGACGCTCGACTGTCCAGAGTCGAGCGCAGAGCAACTTCCACCCGCCCTCTCGGAGATTTCGACGGCCGGCGATCCAGCGGCAGGGGCGTGGTCAGCCCCGTCGACGATCACGAGCCCATGCAGGTGGGTCGAGCTCGGCTTTCCCGAGAGGAGAGGGAGAGGCGGAGGTCCCAGGGCCTTTACCTTTACTGTGGAGGGACTGGTCACTTTGCGTACAACTGCCCGGTAAAAGGCCAAGCCCGATAGTAAACATGAGGCTACTATCGGGTGGGATCTCCGCCAGGAAGACCTCATCAGCTACATCTACCTCCACCCTCCTCTCGGTAAGACTGAGATGGTCAACCAACCAGCACGATTGTTCTGCACTGTTGGATTCCGGGGCGGAAGGTAATTTTATGGATTCTAATTTCGCACGCACATTCCAGATTCCCCTTCGACCCCTCACTCACAGGATTTCTGTTCATGCATTAACTGGTCAAGAACTTCCCACCATTTCGCACACCACTGAAGACATCACACTCATTACTTCTGGCAATCACACCGAGACTATTTCTTTTTTTATTTTGGACTCACCTTTGGCACCCGTTGTTCTCGGACATCCTTGGCTGATCAAACACAACCCCCGTGTGGACTGGATTCATAAAGCTGTGCTGGAGTGGAATAAGGAAGTCTTAAGTCTTGTCTTGTGTCTGCTTGTCCGTCTGTACCTGTTTCTGTGTTGCAGGAGGAAACAGGGGATTTGACTAACGTGCCTGTGGAGTATCTGGATCTGAAGGAAGTGTTCAGTAAGTCTCGTGCTGCTTCTCTCCCTCCGCATCGTCCCTATGACTGTGCTATAGATTTACTGCCAGGTAAGTCTCCGCCTAAAGGCAAGTTATATTCACTTTCGATTCCTGAAAGAGAGGCTATGGAGAAATATATTTCTGATTCTCTAGTAGCCAAATTCATTCGCCCTTCCTCTTCTCCAGCGGGGGCGGGATTCTTTTTTGTGGGGAAGAAGGATGGATCTTTGCGACCTTGCATTGACTACCGAGGGTTGAATAACATCACGGTAAAGAATACTTATCCTTTGCCGTTAATGTCTTCAGCCTTCGAGAGGTTGCAGGGAGCATCTATCTTCACAAAATTGGACTTACGTAACGCTTATCATTTGGTTCGCATTAGGGAGGGAGATGAATGGAAATCTGCTTTTAACACCCCTAGGGGGCATTTTGAATATTTGGTTATGCCGTTCGGGCTGTCCAACTCCCCAGCAGTTTTCCAGGCACTGGTTAATGACGTGCTGCGAGACATGATCGATCAGTTCATATATGTCTACCTGGATGACATTTTGATTTTTTCTTCGTCTCTCCAGGAGCATGTGCAGCACGTCCGACGAGTGCTTCAGAGGTTGCTAGAGAATGGGCTTTTTGTCATGGCGGAGAAATGCGATTTTCATGCACAGTCTGTTCCTTTTTTAGGCTACATCGTGTCGTCCGAGGGAATGCGGATGGATCCTGAGAAGATCAAGGCTGTGGTGGATTGGCCAAGTCCAGATTCTCGCAAGGCCCTGTTGAGGTTTCTGGGGTTTGCCAATTTTTACCGGCGTTTCATTCGCAATTTCAGCCAGCTAGTCGCGCCTCTGACTGCCTTGACCTCCCCCCGAACTACGTTCAGGTGGTCCGAATCAGCCGAGGCTGTGTTCGTTAAACTGAAGAGCCGCTTCGTTTCAGCTCCTATTCTTATAACCCCTGATTCATCACGTCAGTTTGTGGTGGAGGTCGACGCGTCAGAGGTGGGAGTAGGAGCAGTGTTATCCCAGCGTTCACCTGTGGACGACAAGATGCATCCTTGCGCGTTTTTTTTCACATCGATTATCCCCAGCCGAACGCAATTATGACATTGGTAACAGAGAGTTGTTGGCAGTCAAGTTGGCGTTGGAGGAATGGCGCCACTGGTTAGAAGGGTCGGGGGTACCTTTTATCGTCTGGACTGATCATAAGAATCTAGAATACATCAGAACTGCCAAAAGATTGAACTCCAGGCAGGCTCGGTGGGCACTTTTTTTCGGTCGATTTGATTTTACTCTATCTTACCGTCCGGGTTCTAAGAACATCAAGCCGGACTCTTTATCTCGCATATTTGATTTTTCCGAACGCCCGTCTACTCCCGAGTGTATTTTACCCGAGACCATATTTGTTTCAACACTCACATGGGAGATCGAAGCGAAGGTCAAGAGGGCCTTAGAAGGGGTAACGCCTCCGCCCGGTTGTCCACCGAATCGTTTGTTTGTGCCGGAGGGATTACGGTCGGACGTTATCCAGTGGGGTCACAATTCCAACGTAGCTTGTCATCCAGGAGTTAATCGCACTGGTTTTTCAGTCAAGCAACGGTTTTGGTGGCCACGTTTGGCTCGCGACATTCACGATTTTGTTTTGGCTTGCTCAGTTTGTGCCATTGGTAAGTCTTCCAATCGACCTCCAGATGGGTTACTTCAGCCGCTGCCGGTGCCTTTGAGACCCTGGTCCCATATCGCTCTAGATTTCATTACCGCCCTCCCACCCTCTCAGGGTAACACAGTGGTTTTAACTGTGGTGGACCGATTCTCGAAGGCAGCACATTTCATCCCCTTACCCAAATTACCTTCAGCTAAGGAGACAGCGGTAACTATCGTAGACCACGTCTTTCGGTTACATGGCCTCCCGATAGACGTGGTTTCCGACAGGGGTCCCCAATTTGTGTCCAAATTTTGGCGAGAATTTTGTAAATTACTGGGGGCGACGGTTAGTTTGTCCTCTGGGTTTCACCCTCAGAGCAATGGTCAAACTGAGAGAGCCAACCAAGATTTGGAAAGAACGTTGCGATGTATGGTTTCCAAGAACCCTTCCTCTTGCAGTCAGCAACTGTCAATGGTGGAGTACGCCCACAATACGTTACCAGTGTCATCTACGGGCCTATCTCCGTTTGAGTGTAGTGTAGGTTACCAGCCACCAATTTTTCCTAGTCTGGAATCCGAAGTCGCGGTCCCCTCCGCTCACGCCTTCATCCAGAGGTGTCAGCGCACTTGGACTAGAGCCCGTGAGACTCTACTCCAAGTGGGAGCTCACACCAAGGCCAAGGCCGATCGCCACCGGCGGAGTCCTCCCGTATACGTCGTCGGTTCCAAAGTGTGGCTTTCTACCAAGAACATTCCTCTCCGATCCGTCTCGAATAAACTTGCTCCCAAATTTATTGGCCCGTTTGCTGTTACCAAGATTGTTAGTCCAGTGGCAGTCCGCCTCAAACTTCCTCTTGCGTACAAGAGAATTCATCCCGTGTTCCATGTATCCAAAGTCAAGCCCATGTTTTATGCTCGCATTAATCCGCCAGTCCCGGTTCCCCCACCGCCGCGACTTGTAGATGGGGAACCATCCTATTCGGTCAATCGGATTCTGGACTCTAGACGGAGGGGGCGCGGATTCCAGTACTTGGTGGACTGGGAAGGTTACGGTCCGGAGGAGAGAAGTTGGGTTCCTGCTAGAGACATTCTGGATCACTCTCTTATCGATGATTACAATCGACAGGTAAGGGAGTCTGAGAACGCCAGGAGGCGTTCTTAGGAGGAGGGGTACCGTCACGGTAGACGTTTTCTCTGTCCCTTCTTGTCTCGTGTTTATGT
The DNA here is from genome assembly GCF_051911475.1 of Siphateles boraxobius. Taxonomy (NCBI): domain Eukaryota; kingdom Metazoa; phylum Chordata; class Actinopteri; order Cypriniformes; family Leuciscidae; genus Siphateles; species Siphateles boraxobius. Next base: position 38,911,175 of record NW_027509186.1, on the reverse strand, counting down.
TGTTGTATGAACGCACGTGTGTGAGGGGCGTGTCTGTATGGCATTACCTGATCCGCTCCAGCTGTTCATCATCACATCACCAGCTGCAGTCGATCACCACCACACTATTTATACTCACTGCTGTTCTCTCATCCTTGTCAGATCTTTGTTTGGTGTGTCCCTGTCTGGTTATCCTGTTCCTGATCGTCTCGTGTTCCGTGGAGTGTTATCGTGTTTGGAGTGTGTTCTTCGTTCACCTGGGATTCTTCACACCGTTTGTCTACACTCATCGGGTTGACCATTGAAGTCCCTGCGTCACCGTGTCTTCTGGCTACTGCTTTGGACTGAGTTAAAATAAAGAAATCTTCACTCGCATTTGCTTCCTGTGATCTATAGTACCATGACAACTATAGTCTAATATATGTAGCAGGGCATTCAGTTACTTTTGAAAGGACAATAATAAAGTGTCAGTGTATTTCATTAGACTTTAACTTTGCCAGCTATAAAAAAAAATCTAGCATTTCCTCATGTCTTCCACAGATTTTTAGTGACAGTCGATATGCATGGGCCACTGGCTGATGACAGTTCCCCCCCTCTCCTTTGCCGTGCCACACCCACTCCCTCCCTTCTTCTCACAGCCATCCACGCCCATTTAAGTTGCATTTTTAAAAAAGATTGTGAGCTAGACTTGAGCTGAAAGAGGGGGGTTTCATGACCCTTTAATATCATAGGATGCAGGATCCAACACGAATTTTGTATATTTTTGTGTTTGATTAAACTCGCATTTGTTTACAGATTTTTTATTTTTGTTAGAATGAGTTATGGAGGATAAATGAGAATTTTCAAGTGAACCCTGATTTAATAACAGAAAACAAGTGAGATCTGTCTATCAAATATCAGATCTGATTGATTTGGAGTGAGAGATAAAGGGGGAGTGGCTTTATTGTATCAGATACATGTCACTGCACTGATTGGTCCAGTTTTGGGCTGCGATCTCTAACCCAGAATAAAACCTTCTCCAGAACAGCAGTCGTGTAGTGTAAGTTACCATGGTGATGAACACAACTAAAAACCAATCCACTTTCTTGAGCCTGAAAAAGCCAGAGTTTGCTCAAACTAATCTCAAACTTTACCTGTTAGCAACTGAAACCTGCTTTGTGCAACAGGCCACAGGACGTTTTTGTGGTTGTTGTTTTACTAGACAAAGAACTGCCTTACACTGACAGCTAAATAACAAGTCAGAAAGTTACAACTCAAAAACAACTTCCACAAAACTAACGTCCCAGAATTAAAGTTTATTTCACTATACGTTTGCTTTACCTGATTCTCATTTATTTTAATTATTGGATCTGTAGAAACCTTTTATTTACAAAATCACACATTGTCAGTGAAATGGTCATTTTATTTGTTGTAATTGTACAGAGTCATTGTACAGATGTACTTTATAGTACATGCATCTGTTTATGTAATAACAGGCTTTATGTAACTAAAACAAATGTAAAAAACTGATCAAATTCATGAAATTGTTTCATATATTAACAATAACTGATTGTTGTTGTTTTTTTACATTTGTTTCCAGTCTCTTTTAATTTTGGTATTTCTTAGAGTAAGCATTCAATCAAAATAATTTTCAATAATTTTCTTTATTGTTCTCTAACATTTAAAACACAAATCTTGTGGCATTTCACAGCAACACTAGTTTATTAGTTAACTAACTAGACATTTACTTTGTGAATCTAACAAAACATTTGCTCACTGTGACAGAACAATGCTTTTTAATATGATTCACTAGATTACTTGATTGGGTGAAACTCTTCACACACTAAGTACATTCGTACGGCTTTTCTCCAGTATGAACTCGCTCGTGTTCTTTCAGGTGTCCAGACCGAGAAAAAATCTTGTCACAATATGAGCACTTGTTTTTGCAAAGGTTTTTCTCCAGTATGAATTATTTGGTTTCGTTTCAGATTGTCAGCTCTAGTAAAGCTCTTCCCACAGTCACAGCACATATAATCTTTCAATTCATTGTGTGTTTTCTTGTGCTTTTAAAAACATTCCAGTCGTGAAAAACTCTTTCCACAGAGAGAACACACATAAGGCTTCTCATCTGAATGAACTTCCTGGTGTTTTTTTAGTTGTGATGATGCAATAAAATCTTTACCACACTGATCACAGTTAAATGGTTTTTCTCCAGAGTGAATGTGCAGATGATAAATGAGACCTAATTCACTAGTGAAACTCTTCTCACACTGAGTACAGTGGTACGGCTTCTCTCCAGTATGAACTCGCTCGTGTTCTTTCAGGTTTCCAGACCGAGTGAAACTCTTATCACAATATGAGCACTTGTAAGGTTTTTCTCCAGTATGAATTCTTTGGTGCTGTTTCAGATTCTCAGATGTAGTAAAGCTCTTCCAACAGTCACAACACATATAATCTCTCACTTCATTGTGTGTTTTCTGGTGCAGTTTAAAACTGTCCAGCCTTGAAAAACTTTTTCCACAGAGAGAACACACATAAGGCTTCTCATCTGAATGAACTTTCAGGTGTTGTTTTAGTTGTGATGACAAATTAAAACCTTTACATTTACATTTACATTTAGTCATTTAGCAGACGCTTTTATCCAAAGCGACTTACATCTGATGACTAAAGCAAGTGAGTCATCGTGAAGAGGGAAGAACGACGCAAGAAGTGCTCAAAATACAAAGTTCAGGCATTGCTCAGAGTAGCAAAAGCCAGAAGAGGGAAGATTTAAAAGGGAAGGAAAGTTTTAAAAGAGAAGAATTTTTTTTTATTTTTTTTTATTTTTTTTTAATGTTAAGTACTCACAGAAGAGATGAGTTTTCAGTTGTCTTTTGAATGCTGTTAGGGATTCTGCATTACGGACGAGGGTGGGGAGATCATTCCACCAGCATGGAACCGTGAATGAGAATGTTCTGGAGATTGATTTAGTGCCTCGCTGTGATGGCACCATGAGCCGTCGCCCCTTGGCCGATTGTAGGCTTCTGGTAGGGATGTAGACCTGTAGGAGCGAGTGAAAGTAGGACGGAGCTGAGTCTGTGGTAGATCTGTAAGTAAGCGTCAAAGGTTTGAATTTGATGCGAGCAGCGAGTGGTAGCCAATGCAGTGAGATGAACAGAGGAGTGACGTGAGCCCTTTTGGGCTCGTTGAAGACAAGGCGGGCTGCAGCATTCTGGATCATTTGTAGAGGTTTAGTAACACATGATGGAAGTCCAGCTAGAAGAGCATTGCAGTAATCAAGCCTAGAAATAACCAGGGCCTGGAAGAGAAGTTGTGTTGCATGCTCAGTTAGGAGAGGCCTGATTTTCCTGATGTTATACATGGCAAACCTGCATGATCGAGCTGTCTTTGTAATGTAGTCTGTGAAGGTCAGCTGGTCATCAAATATTACTCCAAGATTTCTGACCGACCTTGATGGGGTGATTGAGGATGACTCTAGCTGGATAGTGAAGTCGTGCTGTAGAGACGGCTTTGCAGGAAGGACGAGAAGCTCAGTCTTCGCCAGGTTGAGCTGCAGGTGATGTTACTTCATCCATGCCGAGATGTCCGCCAGACAGCTTGAGATACGTGCAGCTACTGTGGGATCATCTGGTTGAAATGAGAGGTAGAGCTGGTTGTCATCAGCATAGCAATGGTAAGAGAAACCATGTGCCTGTATGATGGGTCCAAATGATGTGGTGTAGATGGAAAAGAGGAGCGGTCCAAGCACTGAACTCTGAGGAACCCCTGTGTTCAGTTGATGTGCTTTGGATACCTCGCCTCTCCATGTAACCCTGAAGGACCTACCTGTGATAGGACTCAAACCAGTGGAGGGAAGTTCCTTTGCTGCCCAGTGAAGAGAGGGTGGAAAGAAGGATCTGATGATTCACAGTGTTGAAGGCAGCAGAAAGATCCAGCAGAATGAGAACTGAAGATTTGGAAGCAGCTTTTGCGATCCGCAGGGCTTCTGTGACCGACAATAGTGCAGTCTCGGTTGAATGGCCTTTCTTGAAGCCCTTTACCACACTGATCACATTTAAATGCTTTATCTCCAGAGTGAATGTGCAGATGTTTATGGAGAGCTGATCTATCAGTAAAAACTCTTTCCACACTGAGTGCATGTATACAGTTTCTCTCCAGTGTGAATTCTCATGTGTGTGTTAAGGTTTCCTTTGTGTGAGAAACTCTTTCCACACTGAGTGCAGGTGTGCGTCTTTTTGGATTTTGTTCTTTGAATTGTAAAGTTACGATGTTCCTCCTCCACTTCATTCAGTTCTTGTCTTTGCTCTTTCACTCTCACCTGGTCTAAAATACACAGAAATACAGTTAGAATCAGTTCAATTGAACCCTTATTTATTAACAGAAAGCAACAGAGATCAGATCTTTCACTTTTTGTTCTGTCATTAACTTGTTAATATAGTTAAAATATGTTTGAAAACTGCCATATCCACAGTATTCCTGCGCCCCATGACGCTTTTCGCGAATTATGGGTGTAATTTCCGTTAAGCTGTAAACAATCAGTGAAAGACTAGCTCTGGACGCAATAATATATTTTTAAACCGTGTACGATGACATTACATTATTCTACTTACCCTTCAACCATTGAACATTAAAAGGACATTTAAAAGTGTAAAACCGTAAACAAGGTACTTTCAACAGACCATGAATAATCTATGAAAAAGTATCTTTCCACAGCAACATCGGCGGTAATCTGTATTATGTAACATACGTTGCCTTAATAATAAAAAAATGTTTTACTTGAGCATTGCGTGATACTATTTTAAAGTGATTTCAGTCATTTTGACAGATAATAAATTGTAAATTTACCTGTGAAACCAAACCTGGAAAGAGACGTGCAGGATTTGGGGAGTATTCCAGTGAATTGGTATAGGCTACATCGTAAATTAAATCGGGAGAACAGACCACAAATGTGCAGTATATTATCATACTATTACAGCGAAATTCAAAAGTAAAAAAGAAAATAATCATGAGGAAAAGAATGCAGAGCTCCTACTATAGATATTCTTGTTATAACATGTCACGTTAAAATACTAAGTGTTACGTTATTCTGATGTTATTCTTAGATAAAACATGAAAGAAAACTGTTAGCTCATTGAGTCAAACTGACGGATCAGCTTTATTTGTAGGGCAACCTTATGATTTGAAATGATTCGTTTCAGTCTTTTTGAATGGGAGTTCCCCAAACCGGAAGTGCCGCCCATAATTCAAAACGCAGTAAGCTCGTCAGGAATAAGGTGGATACAAGGTTGTGATCATTTAGATGTATTTCTCCATCCTTTATCATCCATTTAATGCTTATTAATTCACATTTACCAAAGCAGTCATAATGAAAAATCAAGAATGGACACCAACCTTTTTGTTCCTCAGTATCTTCATGTTTTATTCTGGATGGTTCTGGATCACTCATGTCTTCAATCTCCTCTTTAATAAACTCCATCTTTAACAGTCACACAGATTTCAGCTGCTACTCCTGGAGTTTGTCTTTCTCTTGTAGGATGATGGGAATATTCCCAGTATCTGATATTAGACTACATAGCCTATAATAAAAGATAAAAAGATTTCAAACCTTAACCAAACCTATTTTTATATATTATAAAATGTATATTTCCCCACCCACTCCTCCCGTCCTGCAGAGACGTTTTTGCTTTTTAGTGGCGTGTTGGTGTTCCGGTACACCAGCCATGAAAGCGCCGGAAGTGATCTCTCGCGCGTGTACGTCACTCATTGTTTACACAGAGATTTCGGAAGTTTTACCTTTCACTGTGAAGATCTAAACATATTTAGATATACAGGAAATCGCAATGGAAGATGTTCTCGATATGAATAAATATGTTTACATCTCCACAGAGATGTACACACGCGAGAGATCACTTCCGGCGCTCTCCGGCGCTTGCGCAGACCGAAGCGCCCGCGCCCTCAGAGTACTTGGACGTGACTGTGATTACAAGAGGTAAAAATGATATAAATACTGTTCGTTTTCTCACACAAACCGCTCGTTTAGTGTCTCAGGCCATCAATGTGTACTTACATTTAGGAGTCATTAAATCATGTTTAATTTGGACTTCTCTGTGCATGCTCTTTGGGGTGGACCCCATATACCTGCATTATATGACTGACAGACAAGAACGGTTTGACCTAAAAATATCAAAATTGAAAATACTGTGGAAACAAAGACACCTACATCTTGGATGCCCTTGAGGTAAGCTAAAACATATCAAAAAATAATTTCAAAGTGAACTATCCCTTTAAGGAAAGCAGGAAAACGCATACATAACCTTATCCCGGTTTTATGGCACTTCCATAATATAAACTCAAAACTGCACTTAATTGTAACGAGGCTTCAGCAAAGTGAGGATCATTCGCAGCTTTATTGTAATCTTGGTCGTACAATCAGGGTCAATAACCAGCAAATACAACAGTAGAGACAAAGCAACTCGTAATCTGTAAACAGGCATAAGTTTAGGTCAGGCAGCAAACTTACATAAATCAGTCCGCAATAGAAACAAAGCAGGAAGCAAAGAATCACGAAGAGAATAAACAGTCCAAGAGTAATCCAAGGGAAGACAAAACCACAGGCAGAAACGCTCAGAGATGTTCACCAGGGCAAAACAAAACTTCGCAAAGAGGATCAGTGTATTATCCGCCATCTTCTGGATTCGGGTGTAAACTCATTGGGATGTCATTTTATATAGTACATATGTTATTAAACAAAAAATAAATGAATAAAATAAATCAAAAATTAAAATAAAATAATAAAACCTAAATCTTGAGTTTCTTTTATAAAGATCATAACATCCTTAATTATAGACCATTTCAAGGACGTAAACAATAACAAACGTGTTGGACTGCTACTGCGCATGTCTGGCCCTGAAGCACTTCCGGTGTCGCCATTTTTAAACCACAGAGCTGTCAAAACAAAATGACTAGCACATACTTTTTAAGTCTAGCTAAAACAGAACAGTTAAGATATTTAAAGGAAATTCAAATATGCGATAGCGTGGAATTACCGGACCCTTTAAATCATACGCTGAGGCGACAACTATTCACTCAGAATGTAAAACATTTACCTGAAGTGTCGTATCCAGACGTGTACCATTATCTGGTTGAGACCGAGTGTGTCTACACGAGAGAAGCGGTCAAGGCATATCGTAGCCTAGATGCTTACAACTACTTCCTTAGTGGAAAAGTTGGAAACATTTGTTCCTACAATGTGGACGATGTTTGTCTTGTGTTTGGTGAAGTTGGAGCAAGTCAGACATTGTCAAAAACGTACTCTGCGTGGTTCGTTGCTAAGGTGACCGGGGAGGTTATTAGTGGGCATTGCACTTGCATGGCAGGGTAAATGACTATCCAAATACTAAATCGCATTGCTAATCCTCTAGTAAACGAATTGTTGTGTTCTATTACCTACTGCATAATTAATTATTTCATACGTTTGGAAATATTTGTGGTTAGGTTAGGTGAAGTGTGTAGCCATGTTGCTGCGATCCTGGTTGCTGTGGAACAGTGTGTTAGAGAAGGTTTGAATGCTCCATCTGTGACATCTGAGCCCTGCATGTGGTCACGAATAAAAAAGAAGGTGCATGAAATTCAATTCTGGCTAACGTGTTGTTTTGTTTGTTTTTGTGTTCTATTTCATATTAAATTAAAATTCTAATTCTATTCACATCCCTTATGAAAATTAACTATGGTTTTACTGCAAATAGAAAACATGATTATTGTAGTTAAACCATGGTAACCACAAAATTAACAATAATTTGCAACAGTAACCATAGTTTAACCATGGCATTTATAATAAAACTGTGGTTATACAAATGAGTATCAAAAAACGAAACAAAAACATGGTTACTACTGCTTTTATTTGGTTAATAACCATAGTTAATTTTCATAAGGGGCGTGTTGCTGCTTTTATATAAAAGTAGATACTCGCAGTAAATGTATAATCCCACTTTGTTTTAGATTGATCCAAAACCAGTATGTAGTGGATTGGGAATTTCCCCGATAACTCCCCCTGGTGGAGAACTGGAATTATCTGCCCAGTAGATTTAGCGGTAACTGGCTGGTTGATCATTACCATGATTGCGCTTCTAAATAAAAGCACAGCGTTCAAATGGCTGGGTGTGCACGTTGCTTTTGGCATCCTGTTTGCCTTTTCCTAGTGGAGTCGTGTGGTCCGGGGCATTTATTCCGTTCATTGTTCGATCAGGTATGTGAATCTATGAGACGTGGAATGTGATTTCCTAATATTGGTGTGTAATTTAAAGCCTATGTTCTGCAGTCACTACACAGTCCGAGTGCAGCGAGAGCCTGTATAGTCGTGTTAAAATCATTGTTAACGCAGTGAGTATGATCTCTTTTCTGGTGGACCGTGTCATGTAGCCTGACTACGTCAGACTTCCTACTTCCGCTAATTTCATTTCGCTCCTGTAGTCAGTCTGAGATAGCAGCCTATCTTTCTGTTTTCCACCGGCCTGAAAACAGCCTGGCCAATCAACGAACAGAGGGCGGGCTGAAAGCCGTGACGTAGTCGGTAAGCGCCGTGTTTAAGATTAGGTCAGGGAAATCGAAAACGACCGCTGATATGGAGACGCGGATGCAATTCGCTCTGTTGTGGAGAATATTCCCGGCATTAGCAAACTGAAGCCCGAACACGAAGAGTGTGTATTAAACATTTTGAATGGAGGTGATGTTGTGGCCCTACTCCCTTTGGGAAAAGTTTAATTTATCAACTATTACCGATCGTCAGCGAGAGACTGGGGAGCCTTTTGACAGGTCAGTGTCTCTTTTCTTTTCCAGGTCTTAAATACCGTAAAACTTCAAATAATAGCCCGGGCTTTTATTTGCCCAAATCGTCGAACTGCACCGGCTTGTACTTGAGATAGGCGTCTAACTTATATGAGACAGGCCTTTATAGTTGAGATGTTGTTCATTGAGATGTTGTTCCTAGAGTCTATAATCTCAAAAAATCTCCAAATGCTCCACGTGAAACCGCGGTCTTCCGACCTCTTACTATCTTGTCGATTGATTTTTATGAATATGCGCGAGGGAGAGAGAGCAAGACAGCGCTCTTGTTGTTTGTAGACGGGGGAGTGCGCGCGCGCGGCCGGGGCTCTCTCTCTCTCTCTCTCTCTCTCTCTCTCTCTCTCTCTCTCTGCCCTGTCAAGCGCAGCAGTCATTCTATTACATCACTCACAGATCAAAAAAGTCGTTTACAGCCATGTTCACTCGGGTATTTCGCTCGCATCATCAAGTGTTTACAGTGGAAGTTCGATCATAGATTTGAGTTCAATGCATGATGTCTGTGGTTCGATGCGGCTGTGTCGGCGCATAACATACGTCATAAACAAACTTATCTGATTGGCTTACGGGTAACCAATGATTTTAAACTTCAGTACGCGCCCCCTAGCGAGAGAGAAAACGCTTCTCTATTATGCTATCCCAGACTCTGTGTACGAAGCAAAGTGAAGTAGCAGAGTCTGGTATTACCAGGCTACGTTTCATGTTTGTATAAAGAAAAACTTAAAACTCACGGCTGTGTGTGTGTGCGTGCAGGTCGGAGGGACGTAACAGGCTTGCTTCCAGCTCTGAGCGGTGTAAGCGTATCTGTAATGCCAGGACACACGGACCCGGATTACGCTGCTGTTTTGTTTCCATTGTGAATTGTGTTTTATTTTGATTAATTTGTTTTGTGGTATTTCTTTATTAGTTTTGATCTTCCTCTTTTATTTATGTATTTATTTATATATATATATATATATACTTGTATTTTGTAGACGAAGTGCTTCCTGTTGGGGAAGTTTACTGAAGGACAAGCAATTGTTTGTACAATAATTTAGGGTATCTACATTTGCCTTTGGGGTTTATTTATAAATTTTTCTTTTTGGTAAGCGCTTGGGGGTCACTGGTGGCCATTGGTAGAGGGGTACGTTGCCCACCTCTCTATTGGGGTGTAGTGTTTAACACATGAGTGTGTTTCTCATTTCCTTTCTAGTGTGCAACACCAATGTGTGTGTGTGTGTGTGTGGTTGTAGTGAGTGATTACTGGTTGGGGTGGGGCCGGATTCTTTTTCCCTGTTAGTGTCTCTGATGACCCGAGTGCTGCCCTCTGTGTTGAATCTTTATTTTCTTTCTTTTCTTTATTTTAAGTACCTTTTTTTCGTATGTGTGGGTAATGTAAAAGGTAAATGTATTGAGGGTACTTATTAGTGATTGTCATGTGAATTATATTTTACCATAATAAAAATTTGTTTTAACTGGCAGAACGGTCTCAGTCCTCTCTGGGGAGAACGAACCTGGGGTTTTTGATTCTGATTATTGGTATATGGGGTGGAAGTCCCTAGGTGGCGTAGTTGGCTACAGTGAAGACATTGAGTACCTTAATGTGAGTTTTTTTTCTGCTTATCGTAGTTATCATCTTGCTCTCCGCCTTACCATCACGCCACAAGTAGCAGACATAGACTTTTCCAAGCCTGTCCGACAAAGAGCAATTCAGAGTAGGGAGCCCATCTTACCCGCTGTAGTCACACCTGTCTCACCAAGCATGCTTTTTAAGTCATTGAAGGTAAGGAATTTGCAGGAACCTGGTAACAATATATGCACAACACATGTTCCTATATGGTTTGCATGGATATAGTCACATACATGAATACATATATGGATATAGTCACCATATATACACATGTATCTAACTATATCTGTGAAATAAATAAAAACCATAAGAACACATTTCATGTTTTTCCATACATATGGATTGAAACATCAAATAGGAACTTTTTTAAGGACAAAGCAGGTCATACAAAAGAAGTTATGACTTTGACTAGTTACTAGATTGTTAATATTGTTACTCATTTGCTCCTGTGAAATTCTTCATTAACGAAGGAACCATATTCTAAAGCATTAACAAATAATGTAAACCAAATGCAATACAGATATGTAACTATACCGTCATCAGTACATACATTCACTCTTAACATGTTTTTTTTTTTGGAAATGATCTGTAGTGTGAAAAAATAAAATAAAAACAAAATAGATTTGACTATAACTTAATGCGATTCTGATTTCAGAATGAGATCCCAGACTGTGCACTGTTTACCACTATAACTGTAGGTAGTGATACAGACATTGCATCTGAGGGAGAGCAGGAGAACACAGACAGGGTTGATGTTCTGACTACAGCTGAGGCAGATTCTAGTGAGGAATCACACGTAGCAGTTCCGGGTGACACACCTTGTACCGACAGCACTGTAGATGCAACAAACTTGCCAAAGCCCCTTACACAGGTTTTTTTAAAAATTTTTTTTTTTTTTTTTTTTTTTTTTTTACTTTATTTATTTACCAGGGACAACGTACAAAATACATTGATCTTACGAAAAGATGTTTTGTACCAGAGTTAGCCGAAGCTAATTTTCATCTGCAGTCCCCGGGCAGGTACACACAATATTTACAACATTACATTACAAAATAACTATCAATAGTACTTAGCAAGTACATATAATATTAGTCCAACAATGGTCATTTAAAAACAATCAGATGTTCAAGATGAAAGAACTAATCAAAAGACCATCACAGCCTATAATATATACAACAAAGTCAAAAACATTTACTTTAAAAATAACATTTGTACCTTTTAAATATGCTGATGCTGACACAGCTGGTTATCAAGAATGTGTTTCTTTAAGTTTTGAGAAAAATTATTTAAATCTACAGACAACTTTAGATTGTTAGGAAGTTGATTCCATTGTTTAATACTTTTAAATGAATAAGCTGTCTGTGCAAAGGCGGAGGATCTTTTCGGGATAGCACAATTTCTGTGAGCAGTGGACCGGGATGTTCGGTTTGTTCAGAATAAAGTTTTATGAATTTTTTCATTGAGAGTGGAGCAATATTATTAACAATTTTAAAAACAGTTCTCAAATTTGTAAATCGAATTAGGGAGTCAAAACTTAATACTTTATATTTACTTAAAATACTGCAATGATGACAGCGAGGGGCTTTTCTGTCAAGCACCTTTAACGCCTGATTATAGACTGATCTAAGCGGTTTAAGTGTGGTCTCGTTGGCCTGTGACCAACAGGACAAACAATAGGTGATGTGTGAAGAAATCATGGCATTAAAATACATGAAAGATGCTTCAATTGTCAAACTATTCCTAATATGTTTGAAAATAGAAATTTTATATTTAATGGAGTTAGACATTTTTTTAATATGTTTTTTAAAACTTAACGTTTTATCTAAATGGATACCTAAATATTTAGTCTCTGTCACGATGGTAATTTTTTGTCCATTAAAATAGATGTTAGGCATATCTTCAAATTTTTTGGACTTAGCGAAATACATTCCAACAGTTTTTTCAGTATTAAGTGTTAAGCAAGAAGAGTTTAGCCAGTTACTTATTTTGTCCATGGCTGAGGACAATTTAGTGGCTACTTGCTCCGTATCCCTCCCATGTACGTAGATGACAGCATCATCTGCGTACATGATGATGTCTACACCCTTGCACACAGCCGGAAGATCATTGATATAAATACTGAACAACAAGGGTCCCAGAATTGATCCTTGCGGGACCCCAGTTGTGCTGGGCTTCAAAGAGGACAATACATTTTTCACCCTCACACATTGCATCCGATTTGCAAGATATGATCGTATCCAATGCAGTGTGTCCATTGACAGATTATACTTAGAGAGCTAAGACAGGAGGACACTGTGGTTTACCGTGTCAAAGGCTTTTCGTAAGTCCAGAAACACGGCACCCACCGTGCCCCCTCCGTCCAAGCTAGCCTTTATGCTTTCCATCAGATAGCAGCAGGCTGCGTCGGTGGAATGATTGCGTCGGAAGCCAAACTGCATGGAGTGCAACAGATTATTACAGTCTAAGTGATCGGTTAACTGCTCTATGATGGCTTTCTCAAGAATTTTTGATGCTACAGGCATTATACTAATAGGCCTGTAGTTGCTTATTTCGTTTTTGCTTCCGGATTTGTATATTGGGGTTATAACTGCTGTTTTGAAGACACTGGGGAAGATACTCTCATCAATAGATTTATTCACAATATATGTAATAACTGGTGTTAAAATCTCCCTATGTTTTTTAATGAAAGAGCTATCAATTCCCCAAAAATCTTTTGCTTTTGAATTAGATAAGGATTGCATTATTTTATCTGTTTTAGAGTAATCAATGTGTTTAAAACACAGAGCCTCGTGATCGTTAATAGGAGGCTGAGGTAATGAACAAGAATGAGGTAATCCAGAGACATGTTGAATAATTTCATTCACTGAATCAATAAAATAATCATTAAAATAGTTTGAAACTGTTAGTCCATCCTTGTGATTTTCATCATCTATTTTCAGCTCTATTACTCCACTCTTAGTTTGCACCTTTCCAGTTAATTTATCTATAGTTTGCCAAAGTTCTCTAGAGTTACCCTTAGCTTGTTTAATTATATTCAGATAAAACATTGCTTTTGCTTGTCTTAGCTGTTGAGTGACTTTATTTCGAAGTCCCTTATAGACTAGACGATCAGTTGTAAGTCCCGTTTTATGGGACTTTTTTAATGCTGAATCTCGAGTTCTCATCAATTTCCATAGATTATCATTTAACCAAGGTAAAGGAATTTTGCCTTTAGGCTTTACTTTTTTTTCTTTAGAATATTTAAAAACAAGCTGTTGTAACTTCTTTATCAACTCACTAGAAGCTGTATTACTGTCTTTATCATTTATCATTTCCAACCAATTTACCTTTCTCATTTCGTTGTCAAACCTCTCAACATCTTTCCTGGGGATATAGAGTACAGAATCATTAATATTAACCTTATTTAAATTTCGGTAGCGCATTTTTGACAATTTCCTTGCAACTAATGTTAAATTATGATCAGACAGACCTGTTATTAAATTATAAACTTTACCAATACGGTCAGTATTGTTAGTAAAGACTAGATCAATAAGCGTTTGAGATGTCTTAGTAATCCTAGTTGCTTTTTCAATCATTTGTGTAAAATGAAATTTTTGAGTAATCTCTTTTAATTTTTTTATACCATTCTTATCGATCCAATTTATATTAAAATCCCCCATAAGAAGTATTTCTTTCACATCACACTTTTTAAGAATATCTGTTAGGTGATCAAAAAATCACCTTACACAGCTTTTTGATGAGAAGCACAGTTTATTATCACAAGATGAACTACAAAATGAGCTAGATAAAATCATGCAAACCATCCCTACTTACTTTAATGAACTGAATTGTAAGCACCTCCAAGAAAGTACACTAGGTCAGTCCTCTTGTGAACAGTGGTTTGAGCAGAGACAGGGCAGAATCACCGCTAGCCACTTTAATGAAGTGTTAAGAAGCAAGACAAGTCAAGCTAGCGTGACATCTAAAATCATGGGCTACACATCCAGCAGAAATGTACCAGCCTTAGCTTGGGGAAAGAATAATGAAAAACTAGCTAGAGAAGCATTTACTTCAAACCAGATGACTTGTCATGACAGCTTGATAGAGGAAGAAATATGGTTAGTAGTAAATCCAAAGTTTCCTCATTTAAGGAGCCAGCCCAGATGGAATAGTCCATTACAAGTGCTGCCCACGTGCAACACTTGAAATAAAATGCCCCTTAAAGTATGCAAATATGTCCATAACTGATGCTATCAAGAGCAAAGATTTCTGTCTGGGAAAAAACTTTGAGCTTAAACAGAACCATGCATACTATGCACAAGTTCAGGGGCAAATGGCAGTGTGTGAAGTCCAAACATCTTTCTTTGTCATTTGGACAACAGAAGACTGCCACATTCAGAAAGTAGAGTTCTCTAAAGAGTACTGGGCTCAGATCAGAACAAAACTGGACCTCTTCTACAGACAGCACATTCTCACAGAAATGTGCACACACAAACTGATGAAACAATTTCTGATTGGAGAGACTTCCTGTTTGTGTAAAAGCAGGTCTAAAACATGTTTCACAGAGTGCTCTGTCTGTCACAAGGTGTTTCATCTGGGATGTGTAGGCTTAAAAAGGCACCCTGGTGAGCAATGGTTTTGTTCAGCGTGCTCACCATAATCCAAATAAATGTGAAATCATACACAGCCTTTAAAGTAATTTGTTAAAATTGTTATTTTAATTATTGTAATACATTCAATCAATTGCAGGACAACAAATATTCTCATTAACAAACAAATGTTTAATAATTGTAGATAGTTAGAAAAAGAAAATAATTAAAGACCAAATATAAATCCAATATAAATCTATATACATACAACAGATATATACAATTCTGTACACAATCATTCAATAACGAAATAAACGTTTTTTTTAAATTATTTTTTATATATAGGTTTTTTTTTTTTTTTTTTACCGAATTAATGACTTGTCCAAATTAGATAATGCAGAACAAACCAAAAGAATTTTATCTACAGTTGCCACTGTCTCTTTTGCTCTTCGCTTCACCAAGTTTATGGGGAGTGTTTGTCTTAAAATGCAGTACTTTTTAATTCGACCAATAGCTCTTTCCACATGAATCCTCAACCTTGACTTTTGACGTGACACAGATACTTCTTGTCCTGAAAGCTGTGTCTTTCCATGGGTTGAAGCTGGTATGAGTAGCTGGACTCCTTTCGCAGTAAAATACTCAGGGAAACTGAACCCTCTGTCAGCCATGACAATGTCTCCCTCTTCCAAAAGATCTATTAGACCAGATGATTTTGATATTGTTTTGTCACTGGCTCTACCACCCCAAGACTTGGAAAGGAACGTGATTGACCCTGTTGGACTGATGGCAACCAGGAATTTGATGGTGTTGTGGGACTTATAGTTGGAGTATGTCATTGTTCTTGCACTGAGTGATGTTGGTCGGTCATTAAAAATCTCGCTGCAGTCTATGATACACCTCACTGAATTGAATGGGGGACTTTTGAACAGGGCAGGAAGATTTTTTTTAATCTCTTCCCTAGAAGGCCAATGAATTAGAGAGCTGAAACGCTGTGTCATCACGTTCAACCAGTCGTGAAATATTGCAGAGATAGTTGCACAACTGCAATGAAACCTGAAGGCAAGATCTTGATGAGTGAGGCCAAGTCTCAGTTTCATTAAGACTAAGTAAAACTGGAGAGGTGTTGGAGAACTCTGTGTTCTCGGACTCCAAGCAGTGGTGAGATATGTTAAATGGGCAAAAAACACTTTGGATGAGCGAAGGCCAGTGTAGAAGTGAATGATTTGATCATCGTTTAAATCCACATCAGATTTCAGTTGTTTCCTCTCACAGGTGAGAGTTTGTACCTTTGAATCTAGGCTTCTCACTTGCTCTGTAAGATGTGTTCAGTTTCTGCATATCTTCAATATCACTCATTGTGAGATCTTAAGTACATTAAATGTATATTATTTTAAATTAATATATGGTCGCACCACCTGACATTTTCTGGGTGGTAAAATCAGAAATCTTGTTTTATAATGAATTAATACTGCCTAAAACGCTGTAAAACCAATATGAATCAACACCATACATTTTTTTGGACATAAAATTGCATTTTAAAACTGTTTTGCTTGAAAATGTTATTTGTCATTGACCCATATATTTTACACATCACTGGTTGAAGATAGGTGACAAAGACCAAGAGCATTTTTAATGTAATCATCAATAAACTAGCTAGCTAGCTATCAGTAAGACCACTGCATACTGCACTGTAACACTTTAAAAAGGGTCTTGTATTAGTAATATTTTAGGTATCATGAACAAACAATTAACATTTTACAGCAAGTCTAATACATTTAAAATTGTTCACAAGTTCATAATGTACAGCTTGTTAGTGGCCTATGGCAAAATCGGGTTAAAACTTTAAAACACAATAATTAAAAACAGATTTGTAATAAAAGTATATTACTTTCATATTTAATACAAGAAGATTTGACTGTTTTTATTGCTCTCATTTGTAAGTCGCTTTGGATAAATGCGCCTGCTAAATGATTAAATGTAAATGTTTAAAGGAGAACTCCGGGCAATTTTTAAGTTAATCTTGATCGTTAGACCTTTGTGAGTACTGACTATAGAAAAAAAAACGAACCTGATTGGTGCTTGCTACGCGGAGCTGCGACCGCGAATGCCCAGAGCTCCCACCCAGCTAAAACGGCAGCTATGGGGGCATGGACATAAAGAGTCTTATTTACAAAGCTTTAATTATTTCACTAGCTTCTTCGACTTGAATTGTAATTGTATTGTAATTGTATTCGCTGTAAATGCAGTGATCTTTAGCGCGTAGTACTTCTACGGGAGTTTGCACATCAAGTTGAATTACAACTAGCCACAACTGCAGAATCTCGAGGTCATGAAAAGGAAGACGATGAAAATTTAAGCGCTTATATTTTCGCATTCTGTTGCCACAATTCGGAAAGGCACAAACACGAACCATTTCTTCTCCACTTGTAAGCAACTCTGATCTTAACTCGTCGCACATGATCAACGCTCCTCCCTCCTGGACGTTGTTAACCTTTTCAGGCTACAGCACGGGACTGCAGCGCGAGACTACAGCTTGCCATCTAAAAGACTATTTAGGTGAGTAGAAACAATGGCTAAGTTGCTAAACGCATCTTGTTAACATGTAGGGTCCCTGTTCATGTTGGACAGACATTTTAATTGCATTTTGTGTCTGTTAAGAGGCTCAAAAACGCTCTTTATGTCCATGCCCCCATAGCTGCCGTTTTAGCTGGGTGGGAGCTCTGGGCATTCGCGGTCGCAGCTCCGAGTAGCAAGCACCAATCCGGTTCGTTTTTTTTTTCTATAGTCAGTACTCACAAAGGTCTAACGATCAAGATTAACTTAAAAATTGCCCGGAGTTCTCCTTTAAATAACCCAGGTTAATGAGCAATGAAAAAATAACCATACTGTTATTGTTTAATGCATACGTGCATGTTGGAATTAACATTAAACAAGCTTAATAAGCGATGAAAAATGTTGTTTATCGTTATATTTTGTGAAATAATGCAGTTAGCTAATGTTACACAATAAAACATTATTGTAAAGAGTTATACACTGCTGTCAGCTGAATGGATAGCTAGACAACTAATGTACGGCTACTTTCCTAATTACAGCCCACAGAACATTTAGAAATGAAACGGAAATAAAAATCTGGCTTTTTCATTGCAGACGTATCAAAACGCTAACGTTAGCTATTTTACGTTACATGCTATCTACATATGAAAACAATGACGGAGCCAAACTGCTAGCACAAATAATGATTCATCATACTTAGCGTTAACTAGTTAACGTATAGACAAATTATTTAGTGACAAAAATGTTGTTTACTTACCGGAGATAAAATGTGTGCTGCATATCCTAGAGTTGCTAGTTGGTATCCAGCCTTCTCTCTTCACTGCCGCAATCCAGGCGTCACGGGGTTTTTTGGTTTTCGGAAATCTAAACGCTTTGATTTCCGAAAGCAACTTAGTTCCGGGCCTGAGAGAACAGCCAACAACCGAACAGTACGCTCATAATTTAAATTTGGACATGTTTTATCTAATGAATAAGAAAATAATCGAACAATTGCCATACAAAAACGCCATACAAGTCTGTTGTTTTGAATGTGCGCAATAACTAACCGGAAACGACTGAGGGCCAAACACGTCACTTCTTTCCATCTACAAATAGCCGTTGAAATGGTCTATA
Source organism: Siphateles boraxobius (assembly GCF_051911475.1). Lineage (NCBI taxonomy): Eukaryota > Metazoa > Chordata > Actinopteri > Cypriniformes > Leuciscidae > Siphateles > Siphateles boraxobius. The sequence continues at coordinate 38,892,536 of NW_027509186.1, read as the reverse complement.
GATTGTGTGCCAGGCAAACTACTCATCAAGAGTATATGTTTTACATTTCCCAATTCTCCACAATGAATGCATAATCCAGTCTGGTGTTTTCCTATTAACTTCAGGCAGCTAATTAATCTTGTGTGCCCTATTCTCAACCTTGTAAGCATAGTTTCCTCCTGTCGTCTTATACTTTTCTTTTTAACCATCACTTCTTTCTGGATGCTGTATAAATGTCTTCATTTCTCTTCCTGATCCCATGTATCCTGCCACATTTGTATCTTTAATGATAACTTTAATTTCTAATTTGCCAAGTGGATCTTGTATATTTATATTCTCTGCCTTCTTTTGCTAATGTATCCAGCTTTTCATTTCCCTCAATACCCACATGCGCTGGAACCCAGGTAAACCGTACATTTTGTTGTTGAGTTAATCTAAAAGTGAATCTAAAAATGAATTGATTTATTTCTTCTAAAAGATCTTGCTTACATATAGATTTCCACTCTGAATACTTGATAGAGAGGACATGAATCTGATCAGATTACTATAATATGCGGTTTAACTTCCTCTAACCCGTTGCAGTGCAAAAATAATGGCCATTATTTCAACTGAGAAGACTGAGAGGGGATCTGAAGTTGTTTTTTGGATGTTAATGTTGTATTTTGGGATGCATACAGCTGCACCCGTCTTGCCAGTTATTGGATCTTTGGATACATCTGTGTAAATCTGTATTGAGTCATCATACCTGGTTTCTATATAGCCTATAGGTCACAGAACATGAGTTAATTTCACAATATGTTTGCTTTATCTGAATCTCAATGTTTGTTTGAAGTATTGGATCTGTAGATAACTTTTACTGACAAAATCACACTGCCAGGGAAATTTGATTTGATTTACTTTATTAATCCCCAGGGGGAAATTTATGTCACAACAGCACAAAAATACAATGAATAAATAAACAACAATAACAACAACCATACACAACAACAACAGCAAGCCTTGTTCTCAAATATCTTTTTTTTTTCAAAGCATTATGATTATGATTATATACGACCATCATCTGTATATATCATCTTATATAACACTGATTATAAAATCTAATTGCGGTTGGAAAAAAGACTTTCTAAAACGCTCTTTGTAGCAGCGTGGATGAATTAATCTTGAGCTGTAGGTACTCACAAAAGCTTGAGATATTTCATTAAGAGGATGACAGTCATGATTAATCATAAGAGAAAGTTTCTCCTCTAAAGTGGGTAACACACTCCCCACGACAGAACCTGCCTTCTTTATGAGTTTATTTAACTTATTCTTCTCCTTTTCCAACAGTCCCCAACATGTTACAGAGTACAAGATCACAGATGAGACTACAGAGTCATAGAATGTCTTCAGTAGTACCTGACGTACCCCAAAGGATCTCAGTCGTCTTAACAAATGAATACGACTCTGACCCTTCTTATAGACATGCATCGTATTATCAGACCAGTTGAGCTTGTTGTTCAGATATACACCCAAATACTTGTAAGTTGTTACAATCTCAACTTCTGACTCTCTCAAATTTACTCGTACCGCTTTCTGAGGAAGTCTACTAAATCGAACACTATTTCCTTATAGTCTTATAGCATTTCGCCTTAGACCATTTTTATCACACCAGTCCACAAAACTCTTTATTAGCTGTCTATATTCACTCTCACCGTGGTGCTTTACACAGAATCATCTGAAAATTTCTGGAGATGACAAAATTTAGAATTATACTGAAAATCTGATTTATAAAAAGTGAACAAAAATGGTGCTAAAACCGTTCCTTGAGGGACTCCAGTGCAGCACTTCATTATTTGAGACACACAGTCCTGCATCCTCACATACTGTGGTCTCACTGTAAAAAATTATTCCGCATTTTTGTTATTTCAATGTAATTTTGTAAGTTGGTACAACTTGCAGTTTCTGAATTTGTTAATTCAACTTAACATATTACGTTTTCACGGTCTCAACTAGTCTGTAATTTGACTTAACTAGAGTATGTGCTGCCTCGACTTAAAAACATATGCTGAACCAGTAGGGTTAGTGTCATTATTTATCGCGAGATCAGAACACGTGAAACGCGAAACAGGTCTCCTACATCGGCCATGCTGGAGAGTTTATTACCAGATGATTTAATTATTCCATTATCATCCAATCTGGTAATTAAATATTCGTTCATATGGTGTAATAACTTGTAAAATTACATATATGAAGTAATCGTCCATGTATTGTTCAGTATCAACGCTTCTGTATCACATCGGACCGTTGCTAATCCAGTTTGGCTCGTTATGTAGGATAAGTTAGCTGTAGTAAGCAAACTAAAGCTAAAAATCTATAAAACAAGCCAACTATTACTTATTTTCTTTTATTTATTCAACGTAGGCTAACAGTTAAGTTACATTATTTCATTATTCAGCTATTTGTTCAGCCAGCTGTTGTAGCGCCGCGCTCTCACACACGCCTCGGTGTAGAGCTCTCCAGCTATTGTGTTGTTTTTGTTCGTTTGTTCTGCGTTTAGTCATTCTTTTCCTATCAGTTTCACCAGAGACGAACTACTGGACATTAGGAAACACACACCAGATAACATTTCTACAGTTTTTGATTATTCGGACGTCTTGCTGGACATTCTCGTCGGTGGGGCTGCGTTGTTGTTCAAACGCGCGTTCAGACGCAAATGCGGGAAGCGCGCCGGTGCGCTGGTTAAACTCCGCGAGCGCGGCCTCCGCACTACCTCCCCAGTATTCATCTTGCGAATCTCTGATCCGTTCCTAACAAAACGGATGAACTTCTTCTCACACGCACCAACAAGGATTTTTTTAAACTCTGCTGCTCTGTGCTTCACTGAAACCTGGCTGAGTGAAGCCATACCGGACAACGCAATACATCTGCCGGGCTTCCAGTTGTTCCGAGCGGATCGGATCGCGGAGCTAACGGGGAAAACGAGAGGTTGTGGAATGTGTTTCTACATTAACGAAAGTTGATGTTCAGATGTAAAAACACTGAAGAAGATGTGCTCTCCTAATTTAGAGGCACATTTCATAAACTGTAAACCTTTCTACTCTCCTCTGGAGTTTTCCTCTTTCATTCTCGTGATTGTATACATCCCTCCAGACGCATGTGTGAGCGCGGCTCTACAACAGCTGGCTGAACAAATAGCTGAAACAGAACAAAGGTATCCTGACTCTCTTTTAATCATTCTTGGGGATTTTAACAAAGCAATTCTTTCCCGTGAACTACCAAAATACAGACAGCACGTTACATGTCCCACCAGAGACAGTAATATACTGGACCACTGTTACACCACAATAAAAAATGCGTATCACTCCGTCCCAAGGGCAGCTTTGGGGCTCTCTGATCACTGTTTGGTTCATCTCATACCGACCTACAGGCAGAAACTGAAATCAGCTAAACCTGGAATAAGGACTGTAAAAAGATGGACTAATGAAGCAGAGCAGGATCTAAAGGCCTGCTTTGATTGCACTGATTGGACTGTTTTTGAAGCTGCTACCAACGATCTGGATGAGCTCACAGATACTGTAACATCATATTTAAGTTTCTGTGAGGATACATGCATTCCTACCAGGTCATTCTTATCATTTACTATTGATAAACCATGGTTTACTGGGAAACTCAAACACCTTCGTCATGCCAAAGAGGATGACTACAGAAGTGGGAATAAAATCTTGTATAACCAGGCCAGAAACAGACTGACAAAGGAGATCAGAGTTGCTAAAAGACGCTATTCTGAAAAGCTGAAAAAACAGTTTTCAGCCAACGACCCATCATCAGTCTGGACTGGCCTGAGGAACATCACCAACTACAAGTCACCATCCCCCCGATCAACACCTGGCTGATGATTTAAACTCATTTTATTGCAGGTTTGAAAAGCCCTCATTCACACCACACACCGGCTCTGACCTGCACTTCACACATTCAACATCACCTCCTGCACTCCAAATACACTTTACAGAGCAAACAGGTCTGTGGATGATGCAGTCAACATGGGACTGCATTATCCTGCAACATCTCGAAAGACCTTGGACTTATGCAAGGATCTTATTTGTGGACTTCAGTTCCGCCTTCAATACCATCATGCCTGATCTTCTCACAGCCAAACTGACCCAGCTCTCCATGCCATCCTCGATCTTTCAGTGGATCACCAGCTTCCTGACGGACCGGCAGCAGCGAGTGAGACTGGGGAAACACACATCCAGGACTCTCACAATCAGCACTGGCGCCCCCCAAGGGTGCGTTCTCTCCCCACTGCTCTTCTCCCTGTACACTAATGACTGCACTTCTAAAGACCACACTGTCAAGCTCCTGAAATTTGCAGACGACACCACTGTCATCGGTCTCATCCAAAACGGTGACGAGTCTGCTTACAGACTGGAGGTTGAACAGCTGGCTGTCTGGTGCAGTTATAACAACCTTGAGCTGAACACGCTCAAAACAGTGGAGATGATCGTGGACTTCAGGAGGAACAGCCCAGCACTCCCCCCACTCACCATCATGAACAGCACTGTGGAAGCAGTGGAGTCATTCAGGTTCCTGGGCACTATCATCTCGCAGGACCTAAAGTGGGATAATCACATTGACTCCACTGTGAAAAAGGCCCAGCAGAGACTGTACTTCCTTCGTCAGCTGAGGAAGTTCAACCTGCCACAGGAGCTGCTGATTCAGTTCTATCTACAGTTCTGTTTTATGCACTTCCATCACTGTCTGGTTTGGTTCAGCTACCAAATCAGACATCAGGAGACTACAACGGACAGTCTGAATTGCGGAGAGGATTATTGGTGCCCCCCTGCCAACCCTCCAGGACCTGTACTCTTCCAGAGTGAGGAAGAGAGCAGGTAAAATCATCACAGACTCCACTCACCCTGGACACCACCTGTTTGAACTGTTACCGTCAAGACGGCGACTCAGATCACTGGCCACAAGAACATCTCGGCACAGGAACAGTTTCTTCCCACAGGCCATTTCCCTTCTGACCAGTTAACATATCTCCCAAGGCATAGGCCTGTAAGTGCAATACTCCCACTGTTTAGTGCAATATCTTAAAAATTCAGGTGATATTTATATTATATTTATTCATACTATTCGAAATACTGTAAATATGTTCATAATCTGTATCTGTAAATGTTTATTCTGACAAAACCCAACTGTGACCGTATATTTTTATAGTATTTTCATATGTTTTTTATAATTTTATTTGTAGAATTTATATTACTATGTTTCTTGTATCTGTATTTGTATATGTGCACTGGAAGCTTCAGTACCAAGGAAAATTCCTTGTGTGTGCAAGCACACTTGGCAATAAAGCTCTTTCTGATTCTGATTCTGATTCATTAAGTTCCCAAAAGGCGGGTGGCTGGACTAATTTCATATGGAGGATATTTCTATCATATACTTCCATTTTTAAAATATAATTTATATCACAATATGCAAAGTAATATTGAAATATCTGCACCGAATTCAGTGTTTTTTTAAAAAAAAAATTAATGTGAGAGAGACTGATACATAGATGAATGTCAAATACAGAGCGGGAAATTCGTGGCGTGAAAAATAACGCACTTTCATGTTCACTCTCGTGTTCAAGTTCTTTGTGGCAAAATCTAATCACCATATACAGTCAGAGCATCGTCGACGCGTGAGTACGATAACATCGAGCTGGCAATTATAATGTAATTTAATGTAAAACTGTGTGACTGGTGCGGCCGGATTATCAGAATCCTCCGGTGTTCAAGCTGGATGCTCCATAACTGAAAAGTTGTTGTACAGCTCTCTAGTTTTACAACTTAAAAGTCGAAGTTGTTTAAAAGACTGGGCAGTTATGTTTAGTTTATTGTGGGAGATTATGTAACTATAGCAACCGCTTCATCATCGCAGTTTTTCCAAAAACTATAGTGAAATGCTTAATACTGTCCTAATACTGTCTTAATAATAATGTCAATAAATATATGTAGGATTTGAGGGCGAAGCAAACACAAATGAATCTTCCAGGTGATTCGTTCAAACATAATTCCACGCAGAACTCAACACTCCAGACCGCCAAATCACCAGTCTGATCTAGGGCCATACATGGAGTGGGCTCCAGCCAGTCCCAGCTAAGAACTTTATGATCATGATAGCTTCAAAGAGATGTGCCCAACCAAAGGAGAACGTTGTCAACGTTAGGTAGTTTGGAAAAGACTGACTGGTTCAGAGATGGCACGGGCAGAGGTTGTGTGAACCCATGACAAATTATTTAAAACAGACCTCCTCCTTTTTAAGGGACCTTGGAACGACCCTCTTAAAACCACAGAGACTGAGACTTTACATATAAAATACATAAAATCATCCCAAAACAATTATTGACTGACTTCTAATCAAACATTGTTCAAATACATAATCCTATATTGTATCTACAACCTCTGTATGTGTCTATTATGCTAATTTAACGAGTTATAAGTACAATCCGAATTTATGTATTGTATGTATTGTTGTTGTTTTTCACTAAAATCCTTATTTTATTAGTGATTTATTTCCGTTTTTCTTTGACCAATATGTAAAAGACTCTATTTTGTGAAGTTAGGTGGAAGGCTAGTCCACTTCGGAACTCCGGCAAGAAGTGTGACAGGAGACAGAAGATCGTTTAACTGTTTATCTCTTCAGATGTGTCAATATACATATCCAGCATTATACAGAATTAGTCAGAATTGAGGTGGTAAAACGTGGTTTAGTCTGAAATAAACAAATAAATATATCAGAACATGTCTGAATACAGTAAACATAAACATTCACCTCAGTACATCATCTATACACATGAAATATTGTCCACAGCGCGACAAAAGGCGCTAAACATATGCGTGGGAATTACACTGGCATCACTCGCCTCTAAATACATTAATCACAATATGAACTGAGTAACAACAATCGGATATACAGCTGCGACATAAAGTGTTAATTTCAAAATACACCAGCTAAATAGAAGAATAAATGAACTTACATTCATGCACGCACATTTACCACTCGTAGAAGATGGCGGCAGAGACGAAACTGAAAGTAAACAAAAACCGCTCTGGTGGAATGCGCGTTAGCGCGCTGTACGTGCACAACAGCGTAATATACATTAAAGGGCTACCCATACCATATATGTATAAGGAATTTAGTGCGCAATATATGTTGATTCTGCAATTCTGTCTAGAGACTTTTATTTTGACATTTTTTTCTGCCGCTGTCCTGGTGCCATTTTGAAGTGTGCGGGCCTCTCTCCAGTTCGCATTGTACACGCTGGGGAGAGGTAAGCATTATTCTGAGCTCTTCGATTTATGAGAAAATTAAGTTTGCCAAGTGTATAAATTGATTTAATATCTTTTTGTAAACAGTACTGAGAATGTATAGTGTTTGTATTATGTTTTTATGTATTCTTTGTATTCTGTTTTCTATTCTGTTGAATGTTACATGCATGAGTGGATCAATAATTTGAAGATATTATGTGTGGGCCATATGATTAGTGATGGCAAAATGAAGCGTTTCGAAGCATTATTGCTTTCTGATACAATTGTGTCGATAATGGTTCATTAATCGAAGCTTCATTCAGATAGAAATTTCAGCACCATCTCTTGGTGAAGTAAATGTAATGCAGCAAAGCTGACAACCATTAAATGCAAGTAGGCTTATATGTTAACGCCCGTTTATTACGCATTTACCGAGGCGATCAAAGCTGATACAGTGTTAGTGCTGTGAAACTCATTTATGTAGGTGAATTTTACAGATACTGATGAATTTCATGTGTTTACCTTGATAATAAAACATTAAGCATGATGTATGTGTGTAATTATTTCTTTAGACAAGGACAGAAGATCAAACCAGCTTAGAAAAAGTTGGAAACCATCACAGAAATTCTAATGGTTTCTATTAAAATACCAATAGGAACCATTGGCTTTTACCATTTAAACCACTACAGAAGTCTTTTTTGTAGTGTGTTTGGGACATATTCCATTAGGATTTAATGCCCCCACCAATAGAACCCAACACATATCAGTAGAGACCACTATAATTCCCATTACAACCAATAAAATTTCCCATGAAAACCATTAAATCCAATAGAATTTCTGTAATGGTTTCTATATATATTTTTTTTTAGCAGGGCAGTATCATGTGTGAAAGCTTTATCTTGTTTAGCTGTGGGAAGCAGAACTCTATAACTTGTTAACTGGTGGGACTGATATTTTTGTATGTTGAAAATAATGTGCTTGTGTAACTGGTTGCACTTGTATAATGTAGCAGAGGTTTTTGAAGTTGTTGTCTTTGATGCATGTTTTTATGTAACAATGTTCATATGTTCTCTAATTAATAATAATAATAAAAAACATTTGGCAGAGGGTGTGCTTTGGGTACATCATGCAGAAGGTTTAGACAAAGTGTTCATTAAATGGTAGGGTTTTTATTCAGAAATATTATTTTCTCGGTGTTGCCATGGTTTGGCTTCACTTTTATAAGAAATACAGCCGCCAGGTTTCAGACCTAGTCAACACTGGATTGGGCTGTCAAAGCAGTCAGGTAGTTCACTACAGGAGTGAACCAGTGTGTTTACTTCAGAAGTCATTTTCACGTGACTATTGACATAATGATAAAAGCTCCGAAGCAGTGGTTTATTGCAAGGACCGTTCGAGATTGAAGCAAGCTTCGGAGCGTCGGTGTCAGACGTAACATCACTATGTATGATATGTATAAGCATTTATAAACTACTGTTGTATCATACAGGTGAAAGTGTTCATGAGATGCTCACATATGATTTGTCAACTTGATACTGATGTTGATCTACAGGTATTCCACTTTTATTCTATTTTACATTCTTGTATTGTGTTGATGTTATGTTTTAATGTTATGTGTATATTGCCTAATTGTTACACATAGGAGTTTGCATTGTACACGCTGGGGAGAGGTGAAAGTGTTCATGAGATGCTCATATATGATTTGTCAACTTTACTGATGTTGATCTACAGATCTACAGTTGGTGAGAAGTAGCTGGGCGTGACTGTGAATACACATCCCCATTTGGTGAACTGCAATAACAGTGTCCTGGTCCTTGTACACAACGCAGAGAGAGAAACGTAACAGCGGTCAGCTGCAGACCGGTTACACTTAGATCACATACAAGTCATAATGTAATTGTTATAACTATTAGATGTTTGAATGAAAGTGTGTCTTGTTTCCTATCAGTACGATCATATGTTCTTAATTCAGAAGATGGCTTGATTGAAATCTGTGTAATATGTTTTGTGTTCTTATAATAGGAATCATGTCTAAACTGTACACTTTTGTACTATGCTAGAGCCGAAGAGTAAAGAGATCACAGATAACGCATGATTTACGATGAGAGGTGAAGAGAATGCCACCTCTCAGATAAAGGCCGTGCCTAATTGGTCAGAACTCATCCAAGAGGCTGGACAAACAGCCGAGTTTAAAATCTTAGGACCCGGACAAAGCCAGACTTTTTAGTTGGGTTGAAAGCGTTCGGTTTGGAATTGAATGGAGGTTTGGTTGAGTTGAATTTGTTTGCTAGAGCAGATTTACAGAAGTTATGGAGAAGCCATGATGGAGTAACCAACATATGAAGATTCTGTCAGTATTTACTCACCCTCATGTTGTTCCAACCCCGTAAGACCTTCGTTCATCTTCGGAACACGAATTAAGATATTTTTGATGAAGTCAAGTCAAGTTTTGATGAAGTCTGAGATCTGGATCACTCCTCCATAGGCTTCTTCAGGGATTGAACTTGCAGGCCCCGAAAAGTTATTACAGACATCGTTTAAATAGTCCAAGTGACTACACTGGCTCAATCTTAAGATTATCAAACGACGAGAATACTTTTTGTGCCCAAAAAAACAAAAATAACGACTTTATTTCAACTATTCATTTCCTTCTCTGTGGGCCTTGAGTCAGTTCACTAGTGTAAAAGCGTAGAGCTTCTGTTGTTGTACGTCACACGCATCACCAACATGACAGCGTCAGCCAATAGTGAGCCTAATATTAACACCAGACAGAAGGAGATTCACGTCACCAGATGGAAAGAAGCGTAAATGGATGGAGAAGCATAGGTTACTGTAAAGCTGCGTCTTAGTTGGTGATTATCTTGGCGAAAGCCGAGTACAAATCAGCATGCAGTTTTAACACCTACTCTCGTGTAATGGAAATCATGAAGATCTGCATACGTCCAGTGACTGCGGTGAATAGTGCTGCTAGCAAAAAGGGAAAGACCTTGTGACAGCCTGGAGAGACAGCTGACAGGAGGAAAGAGACCCCAATGGGGCTGGTAAGGGTTAGTTACCCTTGTCGGCAGTATCCAGTTCTGTGTTTACAGGATGCTGGAGACACCCGCCCAAGGCTTCTGAAAAATTAAAGAGGAAAATACCCCTAGAGTCTGCGAGAGCAGGGGAGGAAGATGACTCAATGGTGGACAACATGGTTAACGACTTTGGAATGGAAACGGATATGAGTATGGAGAGTACTTCACAAAAGACTAGTTCAGGTTCTGCAGTTAGCAAAGCCATTGAACTCCAAGCTTGTGTCTGTGGCTGGAGCAAGGGAAAATGAAATGCTTGAGGGATAAGGGACAAGGGCTTCGCGTTGATCAGCACTTCTTACGAAGTCAGTCAAGTCAGTCGAATGAAATCCAGCGACAGGAAGCAAACCACAGTTCGCAGGATACCAGCACCCCTGTCATAGAGGAGAGGAGGGTTTGCACAGTTAGTGATGAACACATTGATTCTTGTGAAACCGGTCAGACTAGCCAGCATAAGAGAGAAAAGAACCTCAACGGGCATAGGTCTGGAGTTAGATGGCCAAGAGCTTGTGAGAAAACTGCATGGGACACGGTAAACACAGATCTATGCTTTGCATTGGAAAGATTAACTGGTACAGTTGAAAAGAAGTTGGATAAATTTGGGGACATCATTTACACATATGGAAGTGAGAGGTTTGGTGTGGAAAAAAGGAAGGAAAAAGTACAAACTACTCCTGGATTGTCTAGACGGCAGCAGAAAGTTGAAGGGTTAGTTAGAGAATGGAGACAGCTGAGGAAGCAATATAAAAGAGCGGAACAAAGTCAGAAGGAGGGACTCAATCTCTTACAAAGGGCCATAAAAGATAAGCTTGCAACATTACACAGAGCTGAGCGCCTACGGAAACGCTACAAAAAGGAGCTTTCGAGGGCTAATTTCTATAAAGATCCATTCAAATTCGTAAAGAAGTTATTCACCAGTGAGAAGAATGGCACTTTAAAAGCATCTAGGGGTTGAGCTAGAGAGATATTTGGAGGAAACGCATACAGATGCAAAAAGGCATGAGCCTATGTCAATTCCGTCAGACATCCCACCTGTCAATCCACCAGAATACCAAATGGAGGTCTGTGCACCTAAGTGGAAAGAGATAGAGCAGGTTGTGAGAAAGCCAAGGGCTTCATCATCTCCAGGGCCTAATGGAGTTCCGTACAGAGTGTACAAGAGTGCTTCAGGAGTTCTACGAATTCTGTGGAAATTGATAAAAGTGGTTTGGGAAAAGCAGGTTGTACCTAGAGCATGGCGCCGAGCAGGGGGAGTCTTTATACCCAGAGAAAAAGATGCTACAAGCATCAGTCAGTTTCGCCCTGTTTCACTATTAAATATCGAAGGCAAGATTTTCTTCAGCATTATTGCTCAGAGATTGTCAACCTACCTATTAAAGAATGGCTTCATTGACACTTCAGTTCAAAAAGCGGGCATTCCAGGATTCCTCAGGATGCTTAGAACACATCAGTGTTATCTGGCAACGAATTCAATCAGCTAAAAAGGAGAGGAAGGAGCTCCACGTGACATTCCTGGATTTGGCTAATGCATATGGTTCAGTGCCACATGAGCTTCTTTGGGCATCATTTGCTTTTTTCAGGGTACCGATGTTGATAACAAATTTAGTGAAAGCCTATTTTGGAGATTTGCAATTTAGTTTCTCAACTCCAGAATTCAGCACTACATGGCAATGCTTAGAGGTTGGAATAATGGCAGTATGCACCATTTCTCCACTGGCTTTTACCATGAAAATGGAAGTAATCATTAGGGCATCAAAATGGGTAATAGGAGGAGAGCGCTTGGCTTCTGGGATGTGACTACCACCAATCATAGCATACATGGATGACATGACAACCATGACTACAACGGTAGCCTGCACTAATCGGTTATTGGGGAAGTTAACAGATAATATCGAATGGGCACGAATGCAATTTAAGCCCTCTAAATCAAGGAGCATCTCAATAATTAAAGGCAAGGTAGTAGATAAAACATTCTTCATTAATGGTGAGGCAATACCAACAGTTTCTCAGAAGCCAGTGAAGAGTCTAGGGAGATTGTACGATGGGGATCTAAAGGACACAGTTCGAGTGGGAGAAGTTAGACGACAAGCAGTGGAAGGGTTGAAGAGCATAAACAGCTGTGCTCTACCAGGAAAACTGAAACTCTGGTGCTTTCAGTTTGGTCTACTGCCAAGGTTGCTGTGGCCACTGACTGTGTACGAGGTTTCTTTGACAACAGTGGATAAGCTGGAAGCGTTAATAAGTTCATACATCAGGAAATGGTTGGGAGTTCCACGTTGCCTTTATAGTAAAGGAGTATTGCAGCTGCCAGTCTCTGCTTTAACCGAGGAGTTTAAGTGTGCCAAGGTCAGACTGGAAATGACTTTAGCAGAGTCACGCGACAAATGTGTAAGGGAGGCAGCCCCTGTGGTAAAAACTGGAAGAAAGTGGTCAGCAAAGAAATCTGTAATAGAGGCAAAGGCTGACCCTCAAATTGGGGATATCGTGGGACAGGTACAGCATGGAAGAGGGGGTTTTGGGCTGAGTTTAGCTCCTCCTAAATGGCTCAAGGCAGGCCCAGCTCAAAGGAGGAAGCTGGTAGTCAACGAGGTGCGAAAGCAGGAGGAGAGGATGAGATGTATAAAGTCCATTTCCCAGGCCAAGCAGGGAGAGTGGATGAGATGGGTGAGTGTGTAACAAAGCAAAATGGGCTGGCAAGACCTTTGGTCAATTGAAGAGAGTAGGATCAGTTTCCTTATTAGGTCAACATATGATGTTCTCTCATCACCGCAGAACCTAAACCTCTGGGTAGGAGAGGATCCCTCTTGTCCTTTGTGTTCATCACCTGCCATATTAAGGCACATTTTGACAGGATGTAAGGTGGCTCTTAGCCAGGGTCGGTTTACTTGGCGCCATGACCAAGTATTGCGATGTTTGGCTTTAGCATTGGAAGGCAAGCGTAGTATGACCAATAAGTTGCCGCCTGTTCTAGCAAAACATTACACGCAGAAGACAATATTCCTCCGCCCAGGCGAGCAACCACCAAGAAAAGGTGCCAACACCAATTCTCGCCCAGGACAACTGGAAGCTGCTAGGGACTGGAAGATGCTGGCTGATCTTGATCAACGGCTTATTTTTCCACCTGAGATTGCCACCACTAACCTACGACCAGATATTGTTTTGTGGTCTGGATCAGCACGCATTGTTCAACTGATAGAGTTAACAGTGCCATGGGAGGATGCGGTAGATGAGGCATAGGAGTGGAAGAGACTGCGGTATGCTCATCTGGCCACTGAGGCAGAACAGCGAGGATGGAGAGTCCAGGTTTATCCAGTGGAAGTGGGTTGTCGAGTGTGGCGAGGGGGGCGTGGTTCAGCGGAGTCTGTAGCAGGAGAGCGAGGGCGGAGCCGAGCGGTGAGTAAGTGGGTCAAGTTCAAATGACGAACACCTGTTTGTGATTTCAGTAATTGGCGTGAGGAGACCGCATATAAGCGGGCTGTGCTGATAACGGTGGGGAGGGAGAGACTGGAAGCTCGTGCACGCTGACGGTCGGGACGAAATGTTCATGAAGCTGTGAACAGTGGAAAGAGTGCTGCCTCGTTGGTGATCTGAGAAGCTGTAGTCAGCGGGAAGAGTATTGCCTTACATGTGAAAATTGAGTGTTTTGTTTTGAGTTAATTTTGAGAGCGCAAGAAAGCGCTGTGCAAAGAGGATCTTTAATAAAGTGCACGAGCTCCACTACTTGCCGACCCCGAGTCTCCTTCCATCACACACACACGAACCCTGAGCTACATCACACTGGTGCCGAAACCCGGGATGGAAGGAGAGGCCGCCGCCAGAACCGCTCTGTCATCGCCATTTGCGGACATCATCCACGCGCTCGCGGGACTCCACCAACAACACCAGGAGGCTCTGCTGAAGATGGAGGATCAGCAACAGCGCCGTTTCGAGGCACTCCTCCAGACCCAGCATGAGGACCGCGAGCAGTTCCGGAGCTGGCTAGACCGGGAGGCTCGGGCGTCTACTTCGTCGGCCCCGGCCACGGCCCTTCCCCTCCACAAGATGGGTCCCCAGGATGACCCGGAGGCGTTCCTGGACCTCTTTGAGAAGTCGGCCGAGGCCGGGTGCTGGCCGCCCGCGGACTGGCCCATGCGTCTGATCCCGCTGCTCTCGGGCGAAGCGCAGATCGCCGCCCAGCAGCTGCCAGTCCGCAACCTCCTGGTCTATGAAGACCTGAAACGCGCCATTCTTCAGCGGGTCGGCCGGTCCCCGGAGCAGAGTCGTCAGCAGTTCCGCTCCATGGAGTTCGGGGAATCCGGCCGGCCCTTTATCTTTGCGCAACAGCTCCGGGACGCGTGCCGCAGATGGCTGATGGCCGAGGCCCGCGACGTCGATGGAGTCATCGAGGTGGTGGTACTGGAACAGTTCATCGCCCGTCTGCCAAAGAAGACCGCACAGTGGGTCCAGTGCCACCGCCCGACGTCGCTGGACCAGGCCATCCAATTGGCAGAGGACCAGCTGGTGGCGTGCCCAGGGGTCGGCGAGCCCCTACCGACATCTCTCTCTCTCTCTCTGCCTTCTCCCTCTCTCTCTCGCCCTGTCCCTGCTCCCAGGTCCCGAGGTGGCTTTCCACCACGCCCGGCGCCCCGCTGGAGGACCAGCCCTGCAGCTGATCCGGCCCCTGCACCACGTGCGCCGCCCCGGGGAACCCCATCGATGGTTGGCGGTCCGCCAACCCCGGCCCCTGCGGTCTTCTCACGTCAATCACCTGACCCACTTCCCGCCACTGGGATGGCGGGGAGGCCTGGGCCGGCCTGCTGGCGTTGCGGGGACCCTGGGCACTTCGTGGATAGGTGCCCGGTGATGGAGGTCGGAACGCTGGTCAGGGTCCCCGACGCGCCACAGGTTGCCCCCGATCAAGCTGGGTTGTACCAGATACCAGTAAGTGTAAAGGGGGGTACCTATCAAGCTTTGGTGGATTCAGGTTGTAACCAGACCTCCATCCATCAAAGTTTGATTCATCCAGTGGCATTGGATAGGAGCCGCGTGGTTAAGGTGCGGTGTGTGCACGGTGAGGTGGTGGGTTACCCCTTAGTGCCAGTCACTATCCAATTTCGGGGGAAAAAGCATAGTGTAGAGGTGGCAGTTAACCAGCACCTCCAGCACCCGTTGATTTTGGGAACCAATTGGCCGGGGTTTAAAACATTATTGGCTTATTTATGTACGGGTGTTTCTGGGATTAAAAGAAGGCAGGAGAAGAGAGTGGTGATTCAGGTTGGAGAGGCTGTGCCGGGACCCTCGGGGTCTGTCTCAGAGGAACGGAGCGCTTCAGAAAGGGAAATCCTTTTTGAACGCGATGATTTTCCTCTGGAACAGTCCCGAGATGATACGCTTAAAAATGCGTTTGATCAGGTCCGCGTGATCGACGGTCAGCCTGTCCACCCAGACCAACCGCTCTCGTATCCTTATTTTGCCGTGATAAAAGATAAGTTGTATCGGGTGACCCAGGATACCCAGACAAAACAAGATACAACTCAGTTGTTAGTTCCAAAGAGCCGCCGGGAAATGCTTTTTCAGACGGCTCACTGTAATCCGATGGCTGGGCATTTAGGGCAAGCAGCTACACTGAATCGTCTAATGACCCGATTTTTCTGGCCAGGCATTCACGAGAATGTGCGCAGGTGGTGCGCGTCTTGTCGTGAATGTCAGTTGGTGAATCCACCGGCCAACCGAAAAGCACCTTTGTGCCCCCTTCCATTAATAGAGGTCCCCTTTGAGAGAATTGCCATGGACCTCATCGGGCCGTTAGAACGATCCGCACGGGGGCATCGCTTTGCATTAGTTCTGGTGGATTATGCAACGCGATACCCCGAAGCAGTGCCGCTTCGCAACATTTCCGCTAAAAGTGTTGCGAGTGCACTGTTTCAATTAATCTCCCGGGTGGGAATCCCGAAAGAGATTCTCACCGATCAGGGCACGGCGTTTATGTCACGCACAATTCGCGAACTGTACGAATTATTGGGTATTAAATCGATTCGTACCAGCGTCTATCACCCACAAACGGACGGCTTGGTAGAACGATTTAATCGCACGTTGAAGTCCATGATTCGTAAGTTCGTACAGGAAGACGCCAAAAATTGGGATAAGTGGTTAGAACCCCTCTTGTTCGCTGTACGCGAGGTCCCCCAAGCCTCCACGGGGTTTTCCCCTTTCGAGCTGCTCTTTGGTCGCCAGCCCCGCGGGGTGCTGGATGTACTTAGGGAAGCTTGGGAGGACGGACCTTCGGATAGCAAAAACGAAATTCAATACGTCCTGGACCTGAGAACAAAACTCCACACGTTGGGGCGGCTCTCTATGGAGAATTTGTTACAGGCCCAGGACAAGCAAAGTCGGCTGTACAACAGGGGGGCTAAACTACGTAAATTTGCACCGGGAGATAAAGTGCTTGTATTGCTTCCCACATCCAGCTCTAAATTACTCGCCAAGTGGCAAGGACCGTTTGTGGTCACACGGCGAGTCGGGGATCTCAACTATGAGGTCCTTCGATCAGATAGGGACGGAGCACATCAGATTTACCACCTCAACCTGTTAAAAAAGTGGAATGAGGCGGAGTCAGCGATGCTGGCGACGGTAGTGAGTGGGGAGGAGGATCTCGGGCCAGAGGCGAATTTAAAGTCTCAATCCTCCGCTCTGGCCATTTGCGGAGATCACCTCTCACCGTCCCAGATCGCTGACATTCGAAACTTACAAACAGAGTTTGCTGATGTGTTCTCGCCCCTCCCTGGTCGAACAAACCTCATACAGCACCATGTTGAGACCGAACCGGGTGTGGTGGTACGCAGCCGGCCATATAGATTGCCTGAGCATAAAAAGAAAGTAGTTCAGGCTGAATTAGAGGCTATGCTGGATATGGGAGTAATAGAAGAATCCAACAGTGACTGGGCGAGCCCGATAGTTTTAGTGCCTAAAACTGACGGCTCAGTGCGGTTCTGTGTGGATTATCGTAAGGTGAATGCTGTATCGAAGTTCGATGCATATCCAATGCCACGGGTGGACGAATTGCTTGATCGGCTCGGCACGGCTCGATTTTACTCGACACTGGATTTAACAAAGGGTTATTGGCAGATCCCCTTGACTCCAATGACTAAAGAAAAAACCGCTTTCACGACGCCGTTTGGATTACACCAATTTGTCACCCTTCCTTTCGGCTTGTTCGGGGCACCTGCCACCTTTCAGCGCCTGATGGATAGAATCCTCCGGCCGCATGCTGCATATGCCGCGGCGTACTTGGATGATATTATCATCTATAGTAATGACTGGCAGCGGCATATGCAGCACTTGCGAGCTATCCTCAGGACGCTGCGAGAGGCGGGGCTCACGGCCAACCCAAAGAAGTGTGCGATTGGGCGCGTGGAAGTCAGGTATCTGGGCTTTCACTTGGGTCATGGGCAGGTGCGTCCCCAAATTGATAAGACGGCAGCAGTTGCGACCTGTCCAAGACCTAAGACCAAAAAGGAGGTTAGACAGTTCCTGGGGCTAGCAGGATATTACAGAAGGTTTGTACCTAATTATTCGGACCTTGCTAGCCCGCTGACTGATCTAACTAAAAAGGAGGCACCAGATACCGTCCAGTGGACGGAGCAGTGTCAGCAGGCTTTCACCCAGATAAAGGCTGCCCTGTGTGGCGGGCCGCTATTACAGGCTCCTAACTTTTCTCTCCCTTTTTTCCTGCAGACTGACGCGTCGGACAGGGGGCTGGGAGCCGTCTTGTCCCAGGAGATGGAGGGTGAGGAACGGCCGGTGCTGTACATCAGTCGTAAGCTCTCAAAGAGAGAGACTATGTACAGCACCATTGAGAAAGAAGGCTCCCCGGCCTGAGACGGGCGGTGGGGGTATGTGGCGAGGGGGGCGTGGTTCAGCGGAGTCTGTAGCAGGAGAGCGAGGGCGGAGCCGAGCGGTGAGTAAGTGGGTCAAGTTCAAATGACGAACACCTGTTTGTGATTTCAGTAATTGGCGTGAGGAGACCGCATATAAGCGGGCTGTGCTGATAACGGTGGGGAGGGAGAGACTGGAAGCTCGTGCACGCTGACGGTCGGGACGAAATGTTCATGAAGCTGTGAACAGTGGAAAGAGTGCTGCCTCGTTGGTGATCTGAGAAGCTGTAGTCAGCGGGAAGAGTATTGCCTTACATGTGAAAATTGAGTGTTTTGTTTTGAGTTAATTTTGAGAGCGCAAGAAAGCGCTGTGCAAAGAGGATCTTTAATAAAGTGCACGAGCTCCACTACTTGCCGACCCCGAGTCTCCTTCCATCACACACACACGAACCCTGAGCTACATCACATCGAGGTTTTTATTTATTTTTTTATTTATCCTTTATTTTACCAGGATAGTCCCATTGAGGTAAAAATCTCTTCTTCCAGGGAGTCCTGGCCAAAATGGCAGGAAGCAGGAAGAGGCACACTCTTTAACACCCCGTTCCTCAGAGACGTCGGATTCAGTGGCCAAGAGTTGCGTCGCACAGTAAAGAACTTATCTGAAGCAGAAGAAAGGAGCAGCAACTGGCTGTGGTTGAGACGGAAAGATTCTAGCTGGCTGTGTACAGGCCGCCATGCTACGGTTTCTTAGATTTCTTGAAAACTTGAAGAGTCTGTTGGTTTATTTGTATAGGTTGTATAGTATTTACAGTCATTACGTTCCTGTGTATATTGCCTGAATGACAGGTAGTTAGGCAGATATTGTGTTTTGCGGTAGGTGGTATGCCATACGGAACCGTTGCCACTGAAACTGCATATTAACGCACCAGTGGGGCTCGACAGCCTTAGTCAAACGGGTTGGTGCGTATGGTTGGGTTGCGGAGAGATTGTGAGATTGTGGTTAGGTCTCAGCAGCAAGAGTGAAGTAGAGGTTAGTAAGCTGGGCTGAGTTGAGTGGGGGACGGAGGGGGGTGACTCTGGGACGCCAGAGTCACTGTCGAGCCCTCTTGAGGTGTCGTGGGCTAGTCGACGAAACATTGAGGACGGAAGGTGCCCACTTGAAGACCCTAGAGATGTTCCCTACTCCGCTCAATCCAGAGGGTTGTTATGGGGGGACCGCACTGTGGTTGCAGCCGTTATGTGTGCTGACGCGCAATACACTGCAGCTATTAACACCAGACAGAAGGAGATTCACGTCACCAGATGGAAAGAAGCGTAAATGGATGGAGAAGCATAGGT
Source organism: Siphateles boraxobius (assembly GCF_051911475.1). Classification (NCBI taxonomy): domain Eukaryota; kingdom Metazoa; phylum Chordata; class Actinopteri; order Cypriniformes; family Leuciscidae; genus Siphateles; species Siphateles boraxobius. Next base: position 38,873,021 of record NW_027509186.1, on the reverse strand, counting down.
TACTGTAAAGCTATGTCTTAGTTGGTGATTATCTTGGCGAAAGCCGAGTACAAATCAGCATGAAGTTTTAACACCTACTCTCGTGTAACTTATAAGTACATATACATCTACTGTACTTTTTTCATAAAAATTATGGGCATCTCCTTTCTTGCAATTTCTCTTGTCCTGCATAATTTTTATTAGTGCTGCAAAATAGAGGAAAAAAGTAATATGCCATTTCTTAATGCAGAAGTATTTAAAATCAATTAAATTACTTAGTCACCATCTAGTCAATAATTTTATTACGTAAAGTTATATTAAGTTTTATCTTTGATAATCAAAATGATATTTTGAAAGTTTTTTTCCCCCTGTGAAATCAATTTATTTTAGTCATTAAAATATTGTATCTTGATTGTAACGTTTTATACCCTTGCTTCATTTAGTGTACAGATCTATGAATATGCAAAATGCCTACATTTATTCACACTGTATAGTATTTGACCTAATTCTCTCAGTTTAAAGGGGCAGTTCATCCAAAAATGAAAGTTATGTCATTAATTACTCTCCCTCATGTCGTTCCAAACCTGTAAGACCTTCATTCTTCTTCGCAACACTAAATAAGACTTGGTGTACTCATGTTGTGTTTAAGTCTCTGAGCTTCAGTGTTGTGTGAAAGCACATTTTGAAGTTTGTCATTGTTTATTGCAGCACACAGATTCTGAAGAAGATCTGATCAGGAGCATGACTGAATCATCACAGTGGTGGAAGATTAGACTGACCCCATTCCATGCAACTCTTCTGATGTGGCCCTTGTAATCGAGGAATCAGTTGTTCTGTGAGGACTTGGTGACATATAAATGACATTGCTTTATGCTCTCAACATAAACTACCCCAAAAAAACCTCAGATACACTTTTGAGGTGATTCAGAGGCTGTTGATGAACATTGGAGCTGATACCTGCAGTGCAGGTAAAATACATAGTTGAATTAAAGATGTTGAGGTAAGGTGTTGTGTATTTCTACATAGTGCCTGTGATTGTTGTGCATTTTTAAAGTTTTTTCCCCCACATTTTTACAAGTTCTCTGCATCAATGACCTGACATCCATTGTCATTGTTTGACTTTGTCTAAATTTACTTGGCTAAAACATATATTAAGATTGCATGTGTTTTAAAATTATTTCACAGTTAAGGGCTATTATTAATGTGAAAAATCTTAGTCAGTTTACCCAAAATGAAAATTGTTTTGTTAGATACCCGACCTCATGTTGCTCCAAACCTAAAAGACCTTTGTTTATATTTGAAACACAAATGAAGATTTTTTTAATGAAATCTGTGAGCTTTCTGTCTCTCCTTTGCCAGCCTATGCAACTAGCACTTTAAAGGTCCAGTAAAGACATCCTTAAAGTAATCCAAGTGGCTCCAGTGTTTATATATATATATATATATATATATATATATATATATATATATATATGTGTGTGTTTACATGCTACAGTGTCTTCTTTCCCATCCACACAAGAAGCATGTGCTGTTATACTCTTGTAAACATGCGATGGATAAAACTATTTAATAAATAAAATGGTATAAACACACGCTATTCTTTATAAAACTGAGGTCAAACCACTGAAATCACTTGGATTACTTTAAGGATGTCTTTTCTGGATCTTGAAAGTGCTAGTTGCGTAGGCTGTCAAAGGGGGGACAGAAAGCTCACAGATTTCATTAAAAAGATCTTCATTTGTCTTCCAACAAAGTCTTGGATGGCATGAGGGCAAGCAATTAGCAGTAGTATTTTCATTTTTGTGTGAACCCCTTTAAAGCAGCACTATGCAGTTTTTTTAGCTTAACTGAAAAGCTTCGGAGTTATTGGAATGGTTATATGACTCTTTTCGGGTTGAATGGTGGCCTTCTCGTCATCATTAGAACAGTTGTCAATATCTCACATAATTATCAGGACATAAATAAGAATACACGTTGTAAATAGTGTAAATGAGCGCAATTTGCAAACTATTGTGATAAATTGCAATAATCATGTCTAACAACATCATAACGGACATTGTTATGAAATAATGCGACGTACATGATGTAACTTTATTGATTTCATCTGGCATTTAGGCTCAGGTAAGCCTAACACGGTAGGCGACTTTATTATTATAAAGTGCAGAGGCCGTGAGTGCAGAGACGCTCTGCGTGAGTACTCTACAGCGACTCTAGGGGTCACTGTTTGACAAAAACGGAAATCCTGCATAGTGCCGCTTTAACTGAAATAACTTTAAAACACATGAAATCTTATATATGTTTTAGCCAAGTAAAATTAAACAAAGTTAAACAATGAAAATGGATGTCAATCCATCGATGCAGAGAACTTGTAAAAACGTAAAAAAAATTACTTTTTTTCCATATGAATACACTTTCCATGCATTTTTCAAATAAATTTGTATTTTTTTAATTTTATGCAAATGCAATACATTTTATTCCTTTTGAATATGTTAACTGAGTTTATTGATTTGTAAGGAACAATAAAATCGTTTGTATGGAAAAATCTGTTATTTATTTGGTTGAATATGCTATTACAAGTTGAGAAAATTTGCCAAATTAAGTTAAATGAACATACATTTTAGTACAGATAACTTATCGTCTTTCAACTAAACTTTGCTAGTCCAGGTTACTTGAAATAAGTTGTTGGGTCAACTATTTTTGATATGTCAACTAAACTTTTTAAGTTGAAAATACTTAGTAGATTAAGTAAATAAAACTTAACTGAGTCAAAGCAAAAAGATAACTAAAAAATTTAAGTTGAGAGAACATTTTTTTTTTACAGTGTCAGTGTAGAGTCCATGTGACTCAAGTGGTTCAACTTTAATGTTATGAAGTGACGAGAATACTTTTTTGTGCGCAAAAACAAAACAAAAATAACGACTTTATTCACCAGTTTCTTTTCTCCCTTGTCGGTCACCTATGCTGTTCATGTAGTACATTCAGCGAAGAGCTTCCAGATTCCACGTCAGAACGCCGGCTTAGTATTGGCAGACGCTGTACACATGAGCAGCAGGACACACATGTTAGGGCCAGATGATTTTCGCGATGCGGAAATCGCGGACAGAATCGCGGAATTGGCAAATTAACGAGAAATTTCACAGATTTTTACATATTTGGAATGAAATTCTGTTTTTGTGGGGGAGAACAACGTATGTCTGGGGAAAATGCTGACCGGGGGAAGCAAATCCGGGCGACACAACCCCCCGCCGTCATTTCAGCTCTCCCCGTTCAAAACAATGAAAGCACAATGCGGCTCTCCATGGCTCTGTTTTCGTCGGCAAAAAAGTTAAGAAACTTGACGCTTAGCCCTCAGTAACCAGCCAAGCAGTTCCCAAGTGACTTTTATGCAGTGTTTCCCACACATAGACTAATTCGTGGTGGTGCAGCACAGAATCAACACCGGCCTCCACATTTCACTCACGTGTCTCTCTCTCTCTCTCTCTCTCTCTCTCTCTCTCTCACACACACACACACACACACGCACACACACACACAGCCCCTTCCCTCCGTGCACACCCACCACGTCTGTCTATGAGGACAGAAGCAAAGCGAACTCCGCGAGCGACACTCGAGAGGACGAGTGTGTCCAAGAGCACGCGTGAGAGACGAGTGTGTCCGAGAGCGTGCTCAACAGTGCGCGCGAGAGACCGAGTGTGTCCTAGAGCGCGCTCGACAGTGCGCAAGAAAGAGACCGAGTGTGTCCGAGAGCGCGCTCGACAGTGCGCGAGAGAGACCGAGTGTGTCCGACAGTGCGCGAGAGAGACCGAGTGTGTCCGAGAGCGCGCTCGACAGAGCGCGAGAGAGACTGAGTGTGTCCGAAAGTGCGCTCGACAGTGCGCGAGAGAGACTGAGTGTGTCCGAAAGTGCGCTCGACAGTGCGCGAGAGAGACCGAGTGTGTCCGAGAGTGCGCTCGACAGTGCGCGAGAGAGACCGAGTGTGTCCGAGAGCGCGCTCGACAGTGCGCGAGAGAGACTGAGTGTGTCCGAAAGTGCGCTCGACAATGCGCGAGAGAGACCGAGTGTGTCCGAGAGCGCGCTCGACAGTGCGCGAGAGAGACTGAGTGTGTCCGAAAGTGCGCTCGACAGTGCGCGAGAGAGACTGAGTGTTTCCGAAAGTGTGCTCGACAGTGCGCGAGAAAGACTGAGTGTGTCCGAAAGTGCGCTCGACAGTGCGCGAGAGAGACCGAGTGTGTCCGAGAGCGCGCTCGACAGTGCGCGAGAGAGACCAATGTGTCCGAGAGCGCGCTCGACAGTGCGCGAGAGAGACCGAGTGTGTCCGAGAGCGCGCTCGACAGTGCATGAGAGAGACCGAGTGTGTCCGAGAGCGCGCTCGACAGTGCGCGAGAGAGACCGAGTGTGTCCGAGAGCCGCTCGACAGTGCGCGAGAAAGACTGAGTGTGTCCGAAAGTGCGCTCGACAGTGCGCGAGAGAGACCTAGTGTGTCCGAGAGCGCGCTCGACAGTGCGCGAGAGAGAGCGAGTGTGTCCGAGAGACCGAGTATGTCCGAGAGCGCGCTCGACAGTGCGTGAGAGAGACCGAGTGTGTCCGAGAGTGCGCTCGACAGTGCGGGAGAGAGACCGAGTGTGTACGAGAGAGCGCTCGACAGTGCGCGAGAGAGACCGAGTGTGTCCGAGAGTGCGCTCGACAGTGCGCGAGAGAGACCGAGTGTGTCCGAGAGACCGAGTGTGTCCGAGGGAGCGCTCAACAGTGCGCGAGAGAGACCGAGAGTGTCCGAGAGACCGACTGTGTCCGAGAGCGCGCTCGACAGTGCGTGAGAGAGGCCGAGTGTGTCCGAGAGCGCGCTCGACAGTGCGTGAGAGAGGCCGAGTGTGTCCGAGAGCGCGCTCGACAGTGCGGGAGAGAGACCGAGTGTGTCCGAGAGCGTGCTCGACAGTGCGTGAGAGAGGCCGAGTGTGTCCGAGAGTGCGCTCGACAGTGCGCGAGAGAGACCGTGTGTGTCCGAGAGTGCGCTCAACAGTGCGCGAGAGAGACCGAGTGTGTCCGAGAGTGCGCTCAACAGTGCGCGAGAGAGACCGAGTGTGTCCGAGAGCGCGCTCGACAGTGCGCGAGAGAGACCGAGTGTGTTCGAGAGCGCGCTCGACAGTGCGTGAGAGAGGCCGAGTGTGTCCGAGAGTGCGCTTGACAGTGCGCGAGAGAGACCGTGTGTGTCCGAGAGTGCGCTCGACAGTGCGCGAGAGAGACCGAGTGTGTCCGAGAGTGCGCTCAACAGTGCGCGAGAGAGACCGAGTGTGTCCGAGAGCGTGCTCGACAGTGTGCGAGAGAGAGACTAAGTGTGACTTTTATTTAAACTTATATAAACTAATATAATATATTTTACTGGAAAATTTAAAGCTCATAACCATTAATATTTTGTTGTTATCTGAAGTAGGCTACTTCGAGTGTAGTGTTTGCATCATGCAGTATTTGTCCTGAAAAGTAGTAGGCTAAATGTGATGTTTGTTACCTCAATAAATTTAAGGTCATTCCTGTTTTATTTGTGTACATTTTAATCATTGACATTAAAAGCACACTCTTTTTACAACTAAAATAACAGTAAAGGGTAAAAAAAAAAAACAGAATTCCCAAAATTTAAAACGGAAAAAAAGGAATTTCCAAAAATTAAAACGGAAAAACAGAATTTGGGAAAAACTAAAACGGAATTTGGAAAAAAAAATGAAATGGATTTCATAGGGTCCTAACGTGTGCAATGCTGAGTGCTGACACAGGAGCCGGCCAATAAGGAGCCAGAATCCGGAATCCGGAAGCTCTGCGCTGAACCACTTCAGTCAATGCAATATAGTTATTTTGAACCAATCAGTTACTTTCAGAAGGTGATTTATTCTATTTTGAACGGTAATGTAGACATCAGCGTTTATAATCTGAATAATGAACTTTTGTATACTTTTGTGATATATATACTTTTACCAGTTATTAATACAAACTTTTATAGTTTTGTAAATGTTTATATTTTCTTGTCCTTTGCTATCCTCTGCGAAATCTGATTCTCTATTACAGATTACTCAGAATTTTTTAAATAAGAAAAATAATCACAATTGCTTTTTCACAGACTGAAAATATTCACATGAAAAGAGAGTGTGTCCTGAAGGCCCTCATCGTTTTCCTGGGGGGAAATTCTCAAGACCTCATCAAGGAGTACCTTGTGAGTTGAAAATCCGCATATTCTATTTTGATTTTATTTTTCAGAAAGTTTAAATTTGTGTTTTGTAGTTATGAACGCATTGCATTTTTTTTATGTACACTACTTTAGGAAAAGCAGCGAGATGATTGCGAAGGGAGTAGCTCACCATGGCGCTGTATGTTATTCGGAAGTAGGGGGGAGAACATCACGAACCACCGGCTGACATAGGTGTTGTCATCGAGGGTGCTAAAGTTTTGAATGAACTGTTTTGAATCAATTGAAATTAACTGCTTTTTTATCATTATTATTTTTTATAAAAACTTTGTTCAGTTTAGGGCATTACCTGTAAGCTGTTCTAAAGCACTTATAAAAATACATTTATATGGTTCTATTTTAAGAATATATTAAAGGGATCGTTCACCCAAAAATGGTTCAAGTTGTTCCAAACCTGTATGAGTTTCTTTCTTCTGAAGAACACAAAAGAAGATGTGTTGAAGAATGTTGGTAACCAGACAGTGGACAGTACCCATTGACTTCCAGTATTTTTTTATTTTTTTTTTCTGCTATGGAAGTCAATGGGTACTGTCAACTGTCTGGTTACCAACATTCTTCAACACATCTCCTTTGGTGTTCAGCAGAAGAAAGAAACTCATACAGGTTTGGAACAGCTTGAACCATTTTTTGGTGGTGAACGATCCCTTTAATTGTTTTTAGGTGGCTCATTTAATAATGCAGCATTTAATAAAATTGAGCATAATGCAGTGCAAAAACAACTTTGCAAAAAGACTGTTAATGGAATGGATGTTAAGTGTGACAGTAAATGAAATTTTATTGGCACAACAAATATGAACAGTTTGTAATGATTTCTCAAATTTTGTAATATGGAAAATACTGTTAGTGTATAAAATGAATTGTTAATAAATATTGCTAAAGCAATTTGAGTCTTGTGTGATTGACCTTGTGTGATAGGTGTTACCAATGAAGTAATTTTTTAAAGTTGATCCAACTGTAGGAAAAATAAATACATTTAAGTTGGAATGCAGTGAAATGAAGTTAGACTAATATAAATAATAGGATTGAATGAACTCAAATAATATAAGTGTGATTGACCTAGTAAAATGAGGTTGATGAATCATGTTACATTATAAAAACTTTTGTATAGTGGTCACTGGTGGGATTCTCTATGGGATTTGTCAGAGATCCACCGGCCTTGCTTCTTCTAGGGAGATTCTCTGAGAACTGCTCGAGAACTCTCCTGGCCGTGATTAAAGCATTTAAAGGACATTTGCTGTAGCCGGTCTGTTATTTTCTGCTGCGCAGCAGGCTAGTTTAGGGAAGTAAGTAAGTTAGAGTTTAGGGAACTCGGCCAGTGTCGACTAGAGACGCAGAAGCTAGGGTATAAAGGTTATTAAGTGTCGACTAAAGACGCTATAGATTAAGTGTCGGACTTAATCTGTCGATGAGAGACGCTTGGGTGATGACTGGGCACCCCAAACAAATTCAAGAGCACTAGAGACCTTACTACCAATCCAAAGTGATAGTGTTCAATTAAAATAATTAGGTTCCAGGTACGTAGTTAGGTTCATGGAAAAATCTACAACAGCTGCAAACAGTGGCAACCAATCAGAACGTAGAAGTGCTCAGTTTGAGAGGATTCCAGAGAACGCAGTGCTGTAAACTTTGGTTCCGACCACATTAGTTCCCAAGCAAAATAGAGGAGAGGTTGATCATGTGAATTTTATAAGACGACGCGCAACACTATTTATAGGCAAGATTTTCATGCTATAATGCTTGTTTTTCAGCGGAAATGCAAATTAGAATAGCACTTAACCATGAACACAAAAGCCACACCACACAAATGGATTTTAATTGGTTTATTTCGTTAGCAAACATGTCACTATAATTGTTAAGTTCTTTCCAGCGATCAATTTTCTGCAAAAATAACGATCGACATAATTGTTTGCTTTGCGGCCCCTTTAAATAAGGTTTTAAAAAAGACCAAGCGTTCGATCTAAATCAGAGCGTCCACAAATCTTTCCACGGCGTCACTGCTGGTGTGAACGCACGGTCAGATAAAGGACCCATGGCTGCTAGCCACGATTTATTACTAACTGACCCTTAAGTAGGGTTGGGTACCGAAATGCGTTGCCAATAGGGAACCGGTTCCGACGTAAACGGTAGTAACCAGACCGAGTAAGAACGTACATTTCGGTGCCTGACTCTCTGTGTCATGAGGCGCACACACGCAAGGTCTCTCGCTCTCTCCCTCTCCCTCTCCCTCTCCACCGTGCGCGCACTATACGGTTTGGAGGACAGTCTGTTCTGTCTCGCATGCGCGCTCTTGCTCGCTCGCTCTAGATTCCGGGAGATTTTAACTAATTTGCTGGTATCAGGGAGCCATTATCAATATGCGGGAGACTCCAGGAATGTCTGCTGAAAGCGAGGGGATTAATGAAGATGCCGAAGACAAAACGCCCCAAGGTTTGGCTGCATTTCACGTGTAAAATTATGCGTCAGAACGCCCTCTGGGTTTGACGATTGTCTGAAGCCTATATAGAATCACGCCAATCCATTGGGTGATGGCGAGGGCGCCGCCTCGGCGCTCTTACATCGTCATATTATATTATTGCACGCATAATCTGCTCCTCAGATTTCTCTGCCAAAAAAGGAAGCTTGTCGGCAGCGCAAGGAGCTTGGCAGCGAACGCAGCATATCGTTCCCTATTCAGAGAACATAGGTTACAGCAGTAACCAGAGACGTTCTCTTTCCTAGGTTCACTCAACACTGCGTAGTAAAGACGCAGTGGGAACGAAATACCAAACAAGCAAAGCGCTGCCGTAACTAGTACAACGACCAGATAACTTACATGACTGGTTCAAGCAGACAAAACATGGGAACCTGGAGGCATGTCGAGATTAGATTACCCTGGTAGTAATCTCTATTAATCTCCAGTATTATTACATTGTTTGATACAATATTGTTTTATTATATATTATGTAAATATGAATTTTTATTTTATATTGGTGTATTTATTATTACCATATATGTTCCTTCTATTTATATTGTTTAAAGATTTAAGTTAATATTGTGTCCAGTTTGGCCCTGTAAATGAAAGGGTATTATTTTTTGACAAAGTGTGTGCGGTTTCGTTTTCTTAAGTACCGTTTCAAGAACCGTTTAAGCACCGGAACCGTTTAAAAAATACCGAGTAGGTACTGGTATCGGATAAAACCCTACTGATACCCAACCCTACTCTTAAGACCCCCCCAGACTAGATGACCTCAGAGGTCCATACCCACCTGTTCCCGAACTGTCTCGCTCATGTATTTCAGATGTATAAACATACATACATTTCGCGTTCACATACAATTGTCTTCCTGTTCCCCCCTCACACTACAAATGAGAAAAAAACATGTAGCATTCCTTTGCAATATCTACTACAGATCAATGAGAATCAAATTTTTCCATTACACAGGACAGGAAAGTGTGTATTCGTAAGGTGAGAGACTTTATTTCATAACAAGTTACGAAAATAACATGTGAATAATGACCCTGACATGTAGTTTTACAACATCTCAGACCGCAGATACTGAATAAGGACAACAAGTTTTTCTCAGGGGGTCTTTTTCTTAAAATGAGTCTGACAGAAGTCTCAATAGCTTTCATGCACATCTTTCAAATTAAAAGCCTTGCATTAGAAATAGATCATAGAATTAAGTTTGCTGTTGTTTCTTTCACTGCAAACTCCACGACCCACCAGTTGAGAAACACTGAACTAGATGATACTGTGCTTTTGGAAGCGACTCCATATTTTGTTCATCTCACACCATTTACAAGAATGTATTTAACACGAAAATTAATTGTTGCTCATTGTGACGACTTCTTACGACATATCTTCATGTGAGTCAGAAAGCTTCTTTTCTGTTTAAAGCTCTTCTCACACGGAGTACATTCGTACGGCTTCTCTCCAGTATGAACTCGCTCGTGTGATTTTATATATTCATACTGAGTTAAACTCTTGTCACAATATGAGCACTTGTAAGGTTTTTCTCCAGTATGAATTAGTTGGTGTCGTTTCAGACTGTCAGCTGTAGTAAAGCTCTTCCCACAGTCACAACACATATAATCTCTCACTTCATTGTGTGTTTTCTGGTGCTGTTTAAAATGGTCCAGCCTTGAAAAACTCCGTCCACAGCGAGAACACACATAAGACCTCTCACCTGAATGAACTTTCAGGTGTGATTTTAGATTTGATGATGAATTAAAACCTTTACCACACTGATCACATTTAAATGCTTTTTCCCCAGAGTGCATGAGCAGATGATAACGGAGAGCTGATCCACCAGAAAAACTCTTTCCACACTGAGTGCATGGATACGGTTTCTCTCCAGTGTGAATTCTCATGTGTGTGTTAAGGTGTTCTTTCCGTGAGAAACTCTTTCCACACTGAGAGCAATCGTACGCCTTCTCTCCAGTATGAAGTTGCTCATGTGTTTTCAGGTGTCCAGACTGAGTGAAACTCTTATCACAATATGAGCACTTGTAAGGTTTTTCTCCAGTATGAATTCGCTGAGAGTGACGGTGCAGATGATCACTGAGAGTTGATGCTTGAGAAAAACTCTTTCCACACTGAGTGCATGTATACGGTTTCTCTCCAGTGTGAATTCTCATGTGTGTTTTAAGGTTTCCTTTCCGTGAGAAACTCTTTCCACACTGAGTGCAGGTGTGCGTCTTTTTGGCTTTTGTTCTTTGAATTGTAAAGTTACGATGTTCCTCCTTCACTTCATTCAGTTCTTGTCTTTCCTCCTTCAATCTCACCTGGTCTAAAATACACAGAAATACAGTTAGAATCACTTCAATTGAACCCTTATTTATTAACAGAAATCATATCTTTCACTTTTTGTTCTGTCATTCACTTGTTAATATAGTTAAAATATGTTTGACAACTGCTATATACAAGGTTATGATAATTTAGATGTATTTCTCCATCATATATCATCGATATACTGCTTATTAATTCACATCTACCAAAGCAGTCAACAATGAAGAATCAAGAATGGACACCAACCTATTTGTTCCTCAATATCTTCATGTTTTATTCTGGATGGTTCTGGATAACTCATGTCTTCAATCTCCTCTTTAATAAACTCCATCTTTAACAGTCACACAGATTTCAGCTGCTACTCCTGGAGATTGTTCTTCTCTTGTAGGAAGATGGGAATATTCTCAGTATCTGATATTAGACTACATAGCCTATAATAAAAGATAAAAAGATTTCAAACCTGAACCAAACATATTTTATATATAAAATATATATTTCCCCACTCCTCCCGTCCTGCAGAGACGTTTTTGCTTTTTAGTGGCGTGTTGGTGTTCCGGTACACCAGCCATGTCAACAAAACTAATTAATGAAAATTAGCTTATCAATGCATATCTATATTCGTGCCTACAATATCTTGTAGAACTTTAAAAAAAAAAAAGAAGAAGAAAAAAAAAAAAGGCGGGGACTCAACCTCCACTTACAGTTTTTAATGTTTTATCAGACAATAACTACTCAAGATCAGGGGCGTGTCTAGAAGGGGGGCACGGGGTGGCACTGCCCCCCCCTGGAATATAATTGGACCCCCCTGGTGCCCCCCCCAACATCATTGGGCTAGATTTACTGTCAACCTGACAATGCCCATCGCCATTGGATCAGAGCGCTGTCAATCACTTTAAGATTCTCAAAGCGGAATCACAGGTCCGCAGTAGGAGAGAGAGACACCTCGACACGTTACTGTTTATGGTATATATATATATTGAAATCTGAGAGCTGGATCACTCCTCCATAGGCTTCTTAAGGGATTGAAACTTGCCAGCCCCGAAAAGTTATTAAAGATATCGTTAAAATAGTCCAAGTGACTACAGTGACTCAATCTTAAGTTTATCAAGCGACGAAAATACTTTTTGTACGCAAAAAAACCCAAAAACAACGTCTTTTATTTCAACTATTCATTTCCTTCTTTGTGGGCTTCTAGTCAGTTAGCGTAGTGTGATAGCGTAGAGCTACGTCACACGTAGGCACACTATTGGCCGATGCGTGTGACGTACAACAACAGAAGCTAACCCTATTATACTAGTGAACTGACTCGAGGCCTACAGAGAAGGAAACGAATAGTTGAAATAAAGTCGTTATTTATTTTTTGTGCACAAAAAGTATTCTCATCGCTTGATAAACTTAAGATTGAGTCACTGTAGTCACTTGGACTATTTTAACGATATCTTTAATTAGGGATGCTCCGATCGATCGGCCGGAGATCGGTATCGGCCGATAATCACATTTTATGACTCGATCGGTACTCACTTACTTGGGCGATCTTACAAACCGATCGCGATTTGATGACGTCAATGCGTGAGGACATACATGATGCGTGAGGACTTAAAAGATTTGGCGCGCAGTCATGTCATCCCCGGTGTGGTTTTTCTATGATGTTTCGGAAAAAAATGAAAAATTCGCTATTTGCCGTGTATGTTCCAGAAATTTCACGTGGAGGAGCATTGTCCAAAACATTTAATACAACGAACCTGATTCGGCACTTAAGAACGAGCCACCGCGAGACTTATGGTGAATACGAAAAACTGCCAACTGCAAAAAAGGCAACGGTAACTAGTAATGCGACCCTCACTCAGCCATCCATAACAGACGTTCTGAAAAAACACGAACTTTACACACCAGACAGCAAGAAAGCTAAGGCTATAACCGCAAAAATAATGGAGTTTGTATGCATTGACAACCAGCCGTTGTCAGTCACAGAAGACATTGGATTTAAACGCCTTATTGCACATCTTGAACCACGATATCAACTGCCACGGCGCAAATATTTTACCGATGTAGCTCTTCCAGAGTTATATCAAATCGTCTACAGCCACATAAACAGTTTACTTCACGAAAATGTGACCGCGGTGAGTTTAACTACTGATATTTGGAGCTCTAGCGTATCACCTATGTCCATGCTAAGTTTGACAGCGCAGTGGATAACTGAAGACTTTGAAAAAAGGCAAGTGATTCTCCACTCCCAAGAATTTCCTGGCTCACACACTGCTGAGGCTTTAGTCGCTAAATACAAAGACATGTTGCAGGCTTGGGACATACCTGAAGAGAAAGTGCATGTCGTACTACGCGATAATGCAAGAAATATAGCAAAAGCCATGAGAGACTGCAACTTACGCAGCGTGCCGTGCATGGCACATACTCTCCATTTAGTGGTTCACGAGGGAGTCCTGTCACAGCGGGCTATCCGTGATGCTGTGGCGATTAGCCGGCGCATTGTTGGGCATTTTAAGCATTCGCCCCAAGCATACTCTCGTTTAGGTGATATTCAAAAACAACTTGGCCAGGCTCCTAAAAGATTGCAGCAAGACGTCAACACACGCTGGAATAGTACATACTATATGCTCAACTCTCTGCTGGAACAAAAACATGCTTTAAATGGCATACACAGCTGACTATGACATTCCGAATCTCAATGCAACGCAGTGGAAATTAATTGAAAACATGGTTTCCATTCTTGCACCTTTTGAAGAGTTGACCAAAGAGATTAGCTCATTAAAATCATCTGTGGTTGACGTCATCCCATCTATCAGTGCCATGAAGCGTCTCCTTGAGAGAGAGTCCGACTCGGACCATGGAGTAAAAACATCTAAACAAACACTTCTCGAAGCTGTTGTAAGAAGGTTCTCCAAAATTGACAGTGAACCTGTTTATGTTGTGGCTACGGTCCTTGATCCTAGGTAAGTCTTAATTAATTGTGTAGATATAATGTATATGATATATTTCATAGTATGTGACCCTGTCAGTGAAATCCAGGCTAAAATCTCAATCTAATGATATCGCATGAGATAACGAGCATTAAAGTTTCATTTTTTAAATACATTTCCCTATGATTTTAATCTTTGAAATGGTCTTAGTCAATATTAAAGATATCAAGGTTATATTTTCACAGAATGTTTTTAATATATATTATATAGGATGATTTTATGTAGAAAACAGTAAATTAATTTACTCCATCGACGAGTGTTGATAGTGAGCGGCTATTCAGGACAGCCGCACACGTTTTGGATGAGAAGAGGAATAGGCTGTCCTCCCAAAATGCAGAAAAACTAATATTTATTAAAAAAAACTTGCCTTACCTAATTAAGTAGTAAGGGGCCAAAGGACTACTCTGCAGCTTGGCAATAACTTAATTATATTCCTGTAAGTTTTTTCTACTATTTTTTTCCCCTACGGTCTTATATTGGATGATTTTTAATTAAACCATATGAGTTACATCAGACTTATCCATTTTGGAGTTTTAATGTTTCTATTTTATTTTGTTCTAACTCTGGACAATGTTTAAATATACTTCATGAGTTTCATCAAAGTACTCCATTTTGTTATTTCAGTTGCTAGTTGAAATGTTTTTCCTCTTCAATCTTATATTGGAGAATGTTTAATTAAACCTTTGAGTTACAATCAGACTTCTCCATGTTGGAGTTTAAATGTTTCAATTTATTTTATCCTCTCTTTAACATTGGACAATGTTTAATTAAACCTAATGAGTTGTATCAAACTACTCAAATTTGTTCTTTTAGGACTTTAAATGTTGATTTTTTTTATTAATTTTGTCCTGCTCAGACTTCTATTGGACAATGTTTAAATTACATCAGACTTCTCCACTAAATGTTTATTTTGTCCCCCACAGTTAACTATTGGACAATGTTTAAATAAACCTTGTGGGCTGCATCAAACTGCTCTATTTTGTTTATTTATCTTAGTCTTATATTAAGAATCGGAATCGGTATCGGCCGATCACCATGACAAGAAATCGGTACTCGGTATCGGCTGCAAAAATCCTGATCGGAGCATCCCTATCTTTAATAACTTTTAGGGGCTGGCAAGCTTCAATCCCTTAAGAAGCCTATGGAGGAGTGATCCAGCTCTCAGATTTAATCAAAAAAATCATAATTCGTGTTCCGAAGATGAATGAAGGTCTTACGAGGTTGGGACAACATGAGGGTGTGTAAATACTGACAGAATTTTCATTTTTGGGTGAACTATCCCTTTAATATGAAACAGATGTTTGACTTACATACCCAGGAATTTGCTCGCAAAGCCGTTTCACTCTGGACAAAGCTGAGATGACGAAAATACATTTCTAACATTATGTTAGTCTGATTACTTTCATGTGTGACTGATCACGTTAGATTAGCAAACGTAACTTCGGCAGACTGAATAGAGATGACTTGTCAGTGTTATTCCGCGGCAGCACACGCGACTAAGTTACATAAATAAAAAATAGATACATATTACTTTATCTTTTGTTTTAAAGACTAAAGGCACATCTTTTTCCAAAAAAGCAGAGCCGTGGTAAACATTAAAATGTGAGAACTTTACATGCAACTCTGTGTAATGAATGGGTTTTTGTTTATTTTTACACCGCAACAGGACATCCAAGGTTTCTTTAAGAAAAAACCATGTCAGAGACAGATTTCATGCAGAGAACGTTCGCCGACATACAAACACATACACATTGCACATTTGCAAAGATTTTTTAAATTGTGCTTAATATTTTCTAAACAAGTATTTATTTCCAGTTGAATTTTCTGATTTCCCATGGGCCCCCCTGACTCAGGCAGCAAACTTACATAAATCAGTCCACAATAGAAACAGTCCAGGGCAGGCAGCAAAGAATCACGAAGAGAATAAACAGTCCAAGAGTAATCCACGGGAAGACAAAACCACAGGCAGAAACGCTCAGAGATGTTCACCAGGGCAAAACAAAACGAGGATCTTCTTCTTCATCTGTGTTTTTTTATTGGCAGTTTGCAAACAAAGTGCATTACCGCCATCTTCTGGATTGAGGTGTGAACTCATTGGGATGTCATTTTATATGTTACTAAACAAAAAACAAAAACAAAAAAAAAAGAAATAAAAAAAATTGAAAAAAAATAAAATAAATAATAATAAAACCTAAATCTTGTGTTTCTTTCATAAAGATCATAACATCTTTATAGATTGTGTGCCAGGCAAACTTTTCTGTTTTTCAGAGTACTTTCTACTCACCAAGAGTATATGTTTTACATTTCCCAATTCTCCACAATGAATGCATAATCCAGTCTGGTGTTTTCCTATTAACTTCAGGCAGCTAATTAATCTTGTGTGCCCTATTCTCAACCTTGTAAGCATAGTTTCCTCCTGTCGTCTTATACTTTTCTTTTTAACCATCACTTATTTCTGGATGCTGTATAAATGTCTTCATTTCTCTTCCTGATCCCATGTATCCTGCCACATTTTATTTATAGTATCTTTAATGATGACTTTAATTTCTAATTTGCTAAGTGGTACTTGTATATTTATTTTCTCTGCCTTCTTTTGCTAATGTATCCAGCTTTTCATTTCCCTCAATACCCACATGCGCTGGAACCCAGGTAAACTGTAATTTATTTTTGTTGTTGAGTTAATCTAAAAGTTAATCTAAAAATGAATTGATTTATTTCTTCTAAAAGAGCTTGCTTACATATAGATTTCCACTCTGAATACTTGATAGGGAGGACATAAATCTGTAAGACTGGAAAACTGTAAGAATGTAGGAGAAGCCTACTCTCTGGGAAAACAAAGGAAATTGCCATTTGGACCGCCTCATGTCCACCGTTCGAGACACAAGTCTCACTTCAGAATCATTCTAATCTACATCTCTTTCCCTCGACCCCCACTCGTGGTGAGATCACCCAAACTCACACACGAATCGAAATGGTTTAATGTGAATGATGATCATCGGGTTTTATACATGTTTGGTATTATTTGAAATGGCTCAGTGCGACTGCTACAAACATCTCATTCCCAAATAAGTCAAACAAAAGGTAATAAGGTTTTTAAGAGTTTAGAGATAACATGCACACAAAGGAGGGTGGGATTGTTAAGCCCTCTTGTTCTCAAAAGGTGTTACCTCTGAATGCAAATACCCATTGTCTATCTATATAATGGAATGCAGCAAGGGGCTCGTGGCTCTTTTCTGTATCCAGATCAGCCCGTGAGGTCGAGAGCCGAGTCTCTCGGCCTCACGTATTTCTTGTCGGCTAAACAAGAAATTGTTTCCTCTTTGTTCTAGAGCATTTGATGTTTGGCATTGATTATCTTTGAATTGATTATGAAATTGTAATGATACATTTACCTGACATATTAAATTGTGATATTTGATTATTCTAATTGACTTCGACATTATTTTCATTCAAGAGTTTAAAAGAATAGTAAAACATTCACTCACATTTAATGATGCACAGATATCATTAAAGCCTTTTCATTTATGGAGTAAATACATATGAGAGTAAATAATGAGTAAATACATATGAGAAAATGTATTGAATCTAACCAAAAATACTTTGCCGCGAGAAAAGACAGTAACACGCAGACCCTTCCGTGCCGGTCAGATGCCGGACTTTGGGCCGATCTAGCACGACCTTACAAATCTGATCAGATTACTATCATATGCGGTTTAACTTCCTCTAACAGTGCTAAAATGGCCATTATCTGAAGTTGTTTTTTGGATGTTAATGTTGTATTTTGGGATGAATACAGCTGCACCCGTCTTGCCAGTTATTGGATCTTTGGATCCATCTGTGTAAATCTGTATTGAGTCATCATACCTGGTTTCTATATAGCCTATAGAACAGTTTTAAAACATTTATTATACAGAGCCTTTGGATGGCAATTTTTCTTATAGGTCAACAATATTCTTTTACAAACCTAATGTGAACGTGAGAAATTTGTCTATGAAAAAAATCTTTAATATTATATTGAATGAAAGTGAAAGCTAAATGACAAGTCAGAAAGATACAACTCAAAAACAACTTCCACTAATGTCACAGAACACGAGTTAATTTCACAATACATTGGCTTTATCTGAATCTCATTGTTTATTTGAAGTATTGGATCTGTAGATAAATTTTGCTCACAAAATCACACTGCCAGTGAAATTGTAATTATTTGTTGTTATTGTACAGAGCTTATAGACCTCTTTGATATTGCAGAGATATGTGTAGTTTTTTTAATACATCTGTTTATGAAATAACAGGTTTTATAACTAAACAAACAAAAGATAAAAAACCCTCCATATTACATTTAAAAAATGATATTGAGTAAATTGTTTCATATATTGACAAATAGTTGTTTTTATTACATTTGTTTCCAGTCTCTTTTTAAATTTTGGTATTTCTTTGAGTAAGCGTTCAATCAAAGAATAATTCCATAGTTTTCAACATTTAAAACACAAATATTGTGGCATTTCACAGAAACATTAGTTTATTAGTTAACTAACAACACATTTACTTTATGTGAATCTCACATGATTTACTTGAAAGTTTGGGATCTGATGAAAACATTTGCTCGCTGTGACACAGAACAATGCTTTTTAAACAACAAAAAACAGAGCATTCTGGCAAGATCAAGAGACACAAGAAATGTATTTCTCCACACTTACATAAACTGTCCATTATGCCTTGTTCAGATTACACGATTTTAGCCCGATTTTGGCACAATCCGTTTGACGTAGGATGTCGCGGGGATTCGTACACGACAACTGGCGTCGGGACGCAAGATTCGATCGTTTCATCTCGTATAGTGGACGACAACCGGCGCAGCGTCTGCGATGCTTCAAGACATCACGATAAAAAGACTAGCATGTTTTACAAAAAATTGGAGCGCAATTGGAAGAAAACAAAACAAGCGATATTTAACATTTCTGGGAAAGAGAGCACAATTACATACAGCGAAGCCTTAAAATCGGCTAGATCTGCTTATTGATGAATACATGCTATTTTTCAACCCTATTAGAAGAAAATAAACAAAACACTAGTTCCCTATCAGTCGGTCACTACAACGTAGGTCGTGAACGATCAATAGGAATCTCGTTAGAGAGGCAATCTACTTCGAGTGCAACTATAACAAACCAATACACATTGGCGTGCAATCATTTGCATCAGCTGCGCGCCCTCGTTAGCGTGGGTATAAACGAGCAGCTGGTGGATTGCACTTCAGTTTTTCAACTCGGAGCCAACAGTTCGATGCTGCTACACAAATTACAAGCCTTCTTTGCTAACTGCTTCTCTTTTGGTGCGGGTGTGACGGCGCTTCAGCGTGAACAGCCTTTCCTCTCTCAGAGCAATAAAAAAGCTGTTTTAACAGCTGGTAAGGTGACCCCAGCGCTCCTTCCCCTGGAAGAGGGCCGGGTGGAAAACTGTTTTGTTCAAAACCAGCAGTACCCAAATTCTTAATAGAGTGGTTCCCTTCGTCTCTTGGTCCAAAGAGAGCCCGGCGAGCAGTGGGAGGACAGGATCTTCCCCACTCTCAGCCGCCTCTTCTATCGCCAGTGGGCAAAGAAAGTGCTGTCCGAGAACGCCACTGAGCCGCCTCCTGCACCTCCTGCCCCGTGGAACCCGGTAAGTGCTGCTCAGCGTACACAGACCCTGCTATGGGCAGCTGCCCAGAGAGCCACCCGAGCCGTGTCCCTGTGTTTCACCTCGCTGCCCCTCTCCGGGTACGCCTACGGTCCCTTTCGTCCTGCTTGTACGGTCTCTGAGAGCCTGCTTAGCGCTCCCCAGTCCGACTCGCTGGCTCATTTGGACATCAGGCTCGACTATGCGATTCAGTTTGCCCGGCGTCCCTCCAAGTTTCGGGCCATCCACTCCACTACAGTGTGAGCAGCCAATGCCCATGTCTTGCGTGCGGAGATCGCAGTCCTTCCGGCCAAGGACGCGATAAAGCCGGTCCCTCAGGGCAATTCAGTCCCTACTTCATTGTACCCAAGAAAGGTGGTGGGTTACGACCGATCTTGGACCTGCGAATTTTGAATCGGAGCCTCCACAAGCTACCGTTCAGAATTCTCACACAGGGGCGCATTTTCAAATGCATCCGTCCCCGAGATTGGTCTGCAGCGATCGACCTGAAGGACGCATACTTTCATGTCTCGATTCTTCCTCGACACAAGCCGTTCCTGCGCTTTGCGTTCGAGGATCGAGCATATCAATACAAGGTCTCCCCCTTCGGGCTGTACCTGTCCCTCCCGTGTCTTCGTGAAAGTCACGCCGGGGCCCCTCCCGTGCACAGACAGCGCGCCTCACATAGCAGCGTCCTCAGTCGGTGCTGAACTGCTTGAACACGTTCAAAGGCAGGACGGCGGTCCCACTGAAATTCTTTCAGAGGCTCCTGGGGCATATGGCAGCAGCAGCAGCGGTAACCCCACTAGGCCTGCTTCATATGAGACCGCTTAAGTTCTGGCTCACGGCCGAGTCCCGAGATGGGCGTGGCATCATGTCACCCACCGGATGGCAATCACACCGGTGTGCCGCCAGGCCTTCAGCCCGTGGTCAGACCCCTCGTTCCTGCGGGCAGGAGTCCCCTTGGAACAGGTGTCCAGGCATGCTGTGGTATTCACAGATGCCTCTGCCACCGGCTGGGGTGCCACGTACAACGGGCAGGCAGTGTCAGGGGTGTGGACGAACCCTCAACTGCATTGGCACATCAACTGCCTCGAGTTGCTAGCAGTACATCTCACCCTGACCCGCTTGAATAGACGGCTACAGGGCAGGGACGTGCTGGTCCGTACGGACAACACTGCGACCGTTGCGTACATCAACCGACAAGGTGGTCTACGCTCCCGTCGAATGTCGCAACTCGCCCGCCACTCCTCCTCTGGAGTCAGAAGCATCTGAGATCGCTTCGAGCCATGTATGTCCCCAGTGTGCTCAACAGTGTGGCCGACAAGCTATCACGAGCTGTGCTTCCAGGAGAATGGCGACTCCACCCCCAGGCGGTTCAGCTGTTTTACTCCCTGACCGAGGGAAAACTCGGCACGGATGCACTGGCACACAGCTGGCCCCAGGGCCTCCGCAAATATGCATTTCCCCCAGTGAGCCTACTTGCGCAGACACTGTGCAAACTCAGGGAGGACGTGGAGCAGGTCCTTCTGGTGGCGCCCTACTGGCCCACCCGGACGTGGTTCCCAGAACTCGTGCTCCTTCTGACAGTCCCTCCCTGGCCTGTTCCTCGGGAAGGATCTTCTGACTCAGAGACGGGGCACCCTTGGCACCCGCGTCCAGACCTCTGGAAAACTCCATGTCTATTCCCTCAACGGGACGCGGAAGTTCTAGGTGACTTACCCTCAGAGGTACTTAACACCATCACTTCAGCACGAGGGCCGTCCACGAGATGTGTTTACGCCCTGAAGTGGAACCTATTCGTCGATTGGTGTTCTTCTCGCCGGGAAGACCCCCGAAGATGTTCGATAGGGTCTGTGCTTTCCTTCTTGCAGCATCGGTTGGAGCGAAGGCTGTCTCCTTCCACCCTTACAGTTGATGCTGTAGCTATTTCAGCATTTCATGCCCACATAGATGGCAGAACAGTTGGGAAGCACGACCTGGTCGTCAGGTTTCTTAGGGGGGCAAGACGATTAAATCCTCCTCGACCCCCCGCCATACCGTCTTGGGACCTTTCCCTGGTGCTTCGAGCACTTCAGGATGCTCCCTTTGAGCCTCTGCAATCAGTGGACTTAAAGCTTCTCTCCATGAAGACTTTGCTACTGGTTGCACTGGCCTCTATCAAGAGGGTAGGAGACCTGCAGGCATTTTCGGGGGACGAATCGTTCCTAGAGCTCGGGCCGGGTGACAGCCATGTGGTATTAAGACCCCGGCCTGGCTATGTGCCCAAGGTTCCTACCACTCCCTTCAGGGACCAGGTAGTGAGCCTGCGAGCGCTGCCTTTTGAGGAGGCAGACCCAGCTCTGACTTTGCTCTGTCCCGTTCGTGCTCTGCGTTTGTACGTGGACAGAACTCAAAGCCTCAGGACCTCAGACCATCTCTTTGTCTGTTATGGAGGCCAGCAGAAGGGAAAGGCTGTCTCCAAGCAGAGGATGGCCCACTGGATAGTGGATGCCATTGCCTTGGCTTACCAGGCTCAAGGCGTGCCCTGCCCGCTCAGGTTGCATGTACCCTTCACGAGAGGCGTTGCATCCTCCTGGGTGCTGGCTCGTGGCGTCTCGCTAACAGATATCTGTAGAGCTGCGGGCTGGGCGACACCTAACACGTTCGCTAGATTTTATAGCCTACGTGTAGAGCCGGTCTCCTCCCGTGTTCTCACCCTAAACGGGTAGAAGCACCGAGAGGCCCGGCTCTGTCGGCTTGCTGCACGCTACTGTGCACCCATATTGCTCCAGAGTGAAAAACATGTTGAGTCCTCCAAAACCCCTCGGCCCAGACATGGCGGAGCATCCAGTGCCAGGCCTTTATCCGCTGAATCCGTGAGAGCCGGATCTGGGCTGGGTTCCATATGTGTGACCCTACGGGGATCCCATATGTGTATATTTTCTCATTACATATGGTAACCCTCGTTCCCTGAGGGAGGGAACGGAGACGTAGGTCCCGTCGCCACATCTGCTTTCTCCCGCCGGGATGGCCAGCTTATCAGGTTGGCTCCTCAGCGAAAACTGAAGTGCATCCACCGGCTGATCGTTTATACCAGGCTAACAAGGCCGCGCAGCTGATGCAAATGATTGCACGCCAATTTGTATTGGCTTGTTTTAGTTTCACTCGAAGTAGATTGCCTCTCTAACGAGATTCCTATTGGTTGGTCACGACCTATGTCTCCATTCCCTCCCTCAGGGAACGAGGGTTACCATATGTAACCGAGACGGTATTTATTTGAAACAGTGGCTAAATTAACGAAAATTAAAGCTTCAAGCCCAGATGTTTCCAAGCAGCACAGCAGTAATGACTTTATAAGCTTCTTCACTTACAAGATTGATAATAATATCAGGGAGAAAATTATAACTATGCAACTGTCAACTACAGTATCGCATCAGGAAGTGCAATGTATTCTCCCTGTAGGAATTGAGGGCGAACAAGACACAAAGGAATCTTCCAGGTGATTCGTTCAAACATAATCCCACACAAAACTCAACATTCCAGACCCCCAAAACACCAGTCTAATCTCAGGCCAAAAATGGAGTGGGCTCCAGCCAGTTCTAAAGCTTCAAAGAGATGTGCCCAACTAAAGGAGAACGTCGTCAACGTTAGATAGTTTGGAAAAGACTGATTGGTTCAGAGATGGCACGGCTCAGAACCCACCAAGATAACGTCAGAGGTTGTTTGAACCCATGACAAATGATTTTCAGACCTCCTCCTTTTTAAGGACCTTTTGACGACCCCAGGGTTGAAATCTCTTAAAACCACAGAGACTGAGACTTTACACATAAAATACATATTTTACATTATTCATCCACAGAGAGAACACACATAAGGCTTCTCATCTGAATGAACTTTCAGGTGTGTTTTTAGATTTGATGATGAAATAAAACCTTTACCACACTGAATGTGAATGTGCAGATGATGACTGAGAGTTGATGCTCGAGAAAAATTCTTTCCACACTGAGTGCATGTATACGGTTTCTCTCCAGTATGAATTCTCATGTGTGTGTTAAGGTTTCCTTTCTGTCTGAAACTCTTTCCACATTGAGAGCAATCGTACGCCTTCTCTCCAGTATGAAGTCGCTCATGTGTTTTCAGGTGTCCAGACTGAAACTCTTGTCACAATATGAGCACTTGTAAGGTTTTTCTCCAGTATGAATTCGTTGATGCAGTTTCAGTTCACTAGATGTAGTAAAACTCTTACCGCAGTCAAAGCACATATAATCTCTCCCTTCATTGTGTGTTTTCTGCTGCCTTTTAAAACTACCCAGCCTCGAAAAACTCTTTCCACAGAGAGAACACACACAAGGCTTCTCATCTGAATGAACTTTCAGGTGTTGTTTTAGCTGTGATGACAAAATAAAACTTTTACCACACTGATCACAGTTAAATGTTTTTTCTCCAGAGTGACGGAGATGGATGATCACTGAGAGTTGATGCTTGAGAAAAACTCTTTCCACACTGAGTGCATGTATACGGTTTCTCTCCAGTGTGAATTCTCATGTGTGTGTTAAGGTGTCCTTTGTGTGTGAAACTCTTTCCACACTGAGTGCAGGTGTGCGTCTTTTTGGCTTTTGTTCTTTGAATTGTAAAGTTACGATGTTCCTCCTCCACTTCATTCAGTTCTTGTCTTTGCTCTTTCACTCTCACCTGGCCTAAAATACACAGAAATACAGTTAGAATCAGTTCAAGTGAACCATTATTTAATAGCAACAGAGATCAGATCTTTCATTTTTTGTTCTGTCATTCACTTTTTAATATAGTAAAAATATGTTTGACAACTGCTATATAAAAGGTTATGATCATTTGGATGTATTTCTCTATCATCCATATACTGGTTACTAATTCACATCAACCAAAGCAGTCATAATGAAGAATCAAGAATGGACACCAACCTGTTTGTTCCTCAGTATCTTCATGTTTTATTCTGGATCACTCATGTCTTCAATCTCCTCTTTAATAAACTCCATCTATAACAGACAAGAACAGCCTTTTTCCACCTTAGAAACATTGCTAAGCTACGTAACATCCTATCTGTTTGACATGCATTTATGACCTCGAGACTAGATTACTGTAATGCTTTATTAGCTGGCTGTCCTGCATCCTCAATAAACAAGCTACAGTTAGTGCAAAATGTAGCTGCTAGAGTTCTTACTAGGTCAAGAAAATATGATTATATAACACCAATTTTATCATCTCTACACTGGTTACCTATTAAGTTCCGTATCAATTACAAAGTACTATTACTGACGTATAAAGCCCTAAATGGTTTAGCTCCTGTGTATTTAATGGACCTTCTAGCGCCCTACAATCCATCGCGTTCTTTAAGATCACTATATTCAAGGCTTCTGGTCATTCCTAGGGTATCTAAGTCCACTAAAGGAGGGAGGGCGTTCTCGCATTTAGCTTCTAAACTCTGGAATAGCCTTCCTGATATTGTTCGAGGCTCAGACTCCCTGTCCCAGTTTAAAACTAGATTAAAGACGCATCTCTTTAGCCAAGCATTCACATAATGCTTACCTTTTATACCACTGTTGAATCAGACCGAATGCATTAATATTATGAACAGCAGCTATGCTAATTATCTCCCATCTGCTTTTCTGCTGTAAATAGCGTTCGTCAGCTCCGGTTTGTATCCAGCCTCTCACGGAGACCTCCGATGCCCCAACACCTGCGATAAGATGACTAAACGCCTGTGAAGAGACGACTCGACGCCTGTGAAGAGACCACTCAACGCCGGCGATATGTTATGCCCTAAATTACTACATGATTAACTAACTGTATTTTTTTTTCTATGTACATTTCTGAAATGCACATTCTGTAAAGCTGCTTTGAAACAATAAGTATTGTGAAAAGCGCTATACAAATAAATTTGAATTGAATTGAATTGAATATAACAGTCACACATATTTCAGCTGCTACTCCTGGAGTTTGTCCTTCTCTTGTAGGATGATGGGAATATTCCCAGTATTTATTGGTGAATTGTTGTGGGAGGGGCTTCACTGCAGGTGTGAACTGTGATCACTGTGTTTTTATCCAATCTGCATTTTAAAAGTACAGAGCCATCATGTTTAACTGAGCTGCTGAAAAACCTCTTTGTCTCCAAAAGTTCCCTATTTTCAGCTCATTCATTATGGTGATGTCTGAGATCTTCTGTAAATTGGCACATTAAATCGTTGTATTGGTGTCAACAGGCTGAAACAAACTATAGATTCATTACCTTTTACTTCAGTTCTTGTCTTTGCTCTTTCACTTCAATGTGGTCTGAAATAAACATATTAAGGAGATAGAATCAGTTTAAGGATGATAAAGGTGAAAATTCAAGTGAACCCCGATTCAATAACAGAAAACAAGAGTTCAGGTATCTGTATCACATCTTTCACTTTCTCTCATCTAATCTATATTTTTTTAGGTTTGCACTCACAAAGTGGAAACTGCACTGAGGCGCATTCAAATATCAGACCGTTTTTGTTGTTGTTTGACTAGAGACAAAGTACTGTTTACTGGCATATTGTGGCTTCTCTTTGTAGAAGTTTTCTGAGGAGAAATGTTGATATGCTATACAACCACATATGGCCCTGTATCTATATGTACAATGCTGTTTGTATAATATAAACAACAGAGCAAAATAACAGCACCACCACGTTAACCGAGTTGCTGAAAAGCATCTTTGGCTCATTCCAGTATAGTTTCCGTTTCATTTCATTCCGCAAGCTATTAGACAAAACTTTTGAAATTTATTTTAAAGTCTGTTTCTACCTCATACAGTTTTAGAACATTTATTATATAGAGAAAGGAAATAATATTTATATATAAACAAACAGAAGAACTGTTTATTTCATGGGAAAAACGTACCCCCGAATAAAAATAACTATTATAACTATAATTATTTATAATAAAACGTTAGCTTTTGCTGTAATAATTACTTTGTATGTCTGTAATCTGATAATATTATACTCAAAATGAGAACATATGCATTGATTGTCACTATTCCAGAATATTAACCCTCTACAGTACGGAGGGCAAAGGAAAGTTTTCTTAAGCCCTATGTTCAGTACATTTTTATTTTAAATGATTGCAACCAATTAGAATGTTTGAAAAAAAAAAAGTGTCTAAGAACAGTCCAATAAGGTTTGGGAGTCACTAGAATGCATTATTTGTAGGTGGGACGTCCTTTTCTGACACATGGTCACAGGAGCACACGGTGTGAGAAAAAGGCAAGATTATTTTTTGGCAGGTTTTATAAAGTTTTTTCACTTTGCATATTCACAAATTCAGTTTTTCTTTTTGTTGCCTCAGGGCAATGTTGTGCGATAAGGGGTACTGTTCAAGGTTGTCTTGGACAATACCTCACAATGGCAAATAATGTGTTACAAGAAGGGAATATGCAGGGTTCCTGGGTGCACAGGAACACACAAAGTGACACCAATGTGCTGCATCCACCTGGATGATGCGACATCAGCCATATTGCGCCAGAACGCCCACCACAGACCTTGGTGGAGAGGAGACAGAGTTCTATCGGGTTGAGGTTAGGACTGGTGCGCAGACATGTTGGAACAGGAAGAGGCCATCCCCAAACTGTTCCCACAAAGTTGGGAGCATGAAATTGTCCAAGATGTCTTGGTATGCTGAAGCATTAGGAGTTCCTTTCACTGGAACTAAGCAGCCAATCCCAAACAACCCCACACCATAATCCCCCCTCCACCAAACTTTAAACTTGGCATAATGGAGTCGGGCGACCGTTCTCCTGGCAACCGCCAAACCTAGTTTGGAGGTCTGTAGCTATTGACTCTGCCGAAAGTTGTCGACTTCTGTTCCCAATTGTTTTTACTTAGTCATAGCAGTGAGGAAGTTCTACGAATGGACTTATGGTACAGATGGCAACCTATCACGGTACCACACTTGAATTTACTGAGCTCCTGAGAGCAACCCATTCTTTTACAAATGTTTGTAGAAGCAGTCTGCATGCCTAGGTGCTTGATTTTATACAACTGTGGCCATGGAAGTGATTGGAACACCTGAATTAAATGATTTGGAGGGGTGTCCCAATGCTTTCTGTCCCAATGTGTGTTTTTCAGAAGACAGACCTCAAGGGACATTTGAGGAGTAGCTACATGGACTGGGTATTCCTCTGCAATGGTTCCCCTTTTACCATCGGCAAGAGCGAGGAGGACACCAGTGTGCCAGCCACAGAGTCGGTTCCAGTGAGAGAAATTCCTGGGTCTGTTCCAGTGATGGCTCCATTCCCTGACCAGAGTCTTCCAGTGATGGCTCCATTCCCTGACCAGAGTCCACTCCCATTCACAACCCTATAGGTCCTTCCAAAAAATTATTGGGGGAGGGGGTGGCCCTACTATATGTTCTCAGTCATAGTGGCCAAGCCAAGTTCCCGGATCAATATCCCTGGCTTCCTGAACTTCCGGCTTTGCCACTGATCAGCTTCCAACTTCTACCCAATTAAGTGCCACCATCCCTTCAGTATATACTGTCCCATCCCTTACCCCCCATATGTTCCTATTTTACTTTTTTCCTGGCCCCTTGGAAGGACCCTCGTCTTTACCGGGTTGACACAGCCTTGGGCTTTGTCTCCAGAAGGAAAGTGGTCTTGACAGATGCCTCCAGCCTGGGTTGGAATGCTCTGTGCAAGGACAGGCCAACATCTGGCTCCGGAACGAGCATGGACAACATGGCCGTGGTGTCCTACATGAACCACCAAGGTGGACTCAGATCAAGGCCTCTGTACAAACTGGTGAGGCGCCTTCTCTTATGGGTACAGCGCAACCTGGAGGTTTGCACTTCCAGGCAAACTGAACCAAGGGCAAACATGCTGTCCCAGGGTAATGTGTCCTCAGGCAACTGGATTCTTCATCCCCTGATGGTTCATACGATCTGGAGTATCTTCAAGAGGGAAGAGGTTGATCTCTTTACCTCAGAAAACAACTCTCACTGCCCAATAATCTTATTGAAGGACAGGGACGCACTGGCCCATGAGTGGCCCAGTCTACCTCTGTACGCATTTCCCTCAATAGTGCTACTTTCTCAGGTCATCAGACGAATCAGGGAGGACAGACACGTAGACCTTCTGGTGGCCCCTTTCTGGCGGAACCAGTCATGGTCCTGTGTTTTGGAGATGGCACAGATGGGATATCATCGAATGAAGCATTGGACGGCCTGGGTCATACTTGCCTCTCAAGTATTTGAGAAAAAGCATTATTGTAAATACAGCAGATTTCGGACGGACAGTTAGATAGTAGACATTCTGACAAGGTAGAAGCCCTTATTGAAACAGAGAAAGAAGATGGATTCACAGGATTGATTTTACGATAGGAGCATTTTCTTCAGTGGTGAGATATCGGAAAACTAAAACTGAAGTTTATGAGTTTGTGATCTAAGAAAGCAAAATCAGAGCCACTAACAATAATTTTATATTTGCAGCAACATCTAAATAGGAAATGCCCACACACATATACAAATATAATGTTCCTCTGCATTTAAACTTGAATAAAATCGAACCAATGGCGGTATTCAATCAGCGGTGAAGGTCTCACGCGTGTTCCGTCTTTTCTCATGGTAAAGGGATTTAGATTAAATCCAATACATTTTCTCATGTATTAACTCGTTATTTTACCTGACTCCATCAATTAAAATGTTTTTAATGATATCCGTGCATCATTAAACGTTAGCGAATGTTTGTTTATTCTTTTAGAACTCTTTAATGAAAATAATAACAAAGACCGTTAGGATAAAATCAAATGTTTACAATTTATTATGTCGGGTAAATGTATCATGCCAATTTTATAATCAGTTTAAAGATGATCAATACAAAACATCAAATGCTCTGGAATAAAGAGACGCAAACCCAAAATTTTAAGAAATACATTAGGATGGAGTCTCTGCGACTCTCAACCTAACGGGCCATCTGAAGTACAGAAATGGCCTAGAACTTCTTGCTGCAGTTCATTAAAAGTCTCTTCACATGAAAACATGCTAACAATGGTAATTTGCATTCAGGTTACACCTTTTTTGACGGGGGTAGGAGAGACCATTTGCCAATATCTTCCTTTGTGTGTCAGTTTCTCTAAACTTCTAAAAACCTTATTTCCTTTTGTTTTACTTATTTAGAAATGAGACATCTGTACCAGTCACCCTGCGATAGTTTAAATGATACTAAACATAATACTCAAATGATAATCATTCACATTAAACCATATATATATATATATTCGTAAGTGAGTTTTAGCTGTTACTGCGAGAGAGGGAATGTAGATGAGGTGAGACTTGTGTCTCAGGGTTAAGAGGGGAGGAAGTCAAATGTTAATTTCCCGCTTCAACCAGTTTTCCAGTCTTACAAAACTTTACATTTTCCACTTATATATATATATATATATCTCAAGTGGAAAATGTAAAGTTTAAATGCAGAGGAACACTCACATGTGTGTGCTGTATGAGTGTGTGTTTAGTCTTTCGGTTAACATTAAACTGTATTGAGCTGAAATTTCACATGCTGCAGTTTTCAGAGTTTTATTTGGGTGTCCAAATAAAACCAACATGTATGATGTTAAAGGGTTAGTTCACCCACAAATGTTCATTTATTCATCATTTACTGACCCTCATGTCTTTCCAAACTGTATGACTG
Source organism: Siphateles boraxobius (assembly GCF_051911475.1). Classification (NCBI taxonomy): domain Eukaryota; kingdom Metazoa; phylum Chordata; class Actinopteri; order Cypriniformes; family Leuciscidae; genus Siphateles; species Siphateles boraxobius. Next base: position 38,842,755 of record NW_027509186.1, on the reverse strand, counting down.
ACTTTCTTCTGTGGAATATAAACAATGTGTTGTTAATAAAACCGTTTTGATTCCCATTTATGGACCAGAAAGTCAATGGGAATTTAAACTCTTTTCTTACTGACATTCTTCAAGATTCTTATTTTGTATTCCACATAAGAAAGACAATCATGCAGGTTATTTAACAACATAATGGTGAGTAAATGATGAAATAATATATAATTATAATAATAATATATATAATAATATCAATATCATTTTTGGATTAACTATCCTGACTATTTTATATGAAGTGACATAAAAAAGGCTTTGACAGGAAATTGTTGTAAATGCTGCAATGCATGTATTCACTTCTTATATTTATGTTTAGCATGATTACTGTTAATCAATTATTCTTTAGAGTAAGAGGTGACCATGGCGTAGAGAATGTCGACATAGCACGCCTGATGTTCACCGTACCGGGCACAGGAAGGTCCAGCTTTATTGCTGAAAAGAGTGTCCACAATCAGAGGCAAGTAGTTCCCTTTCGAAGGGAACTCAACAATACGTCAACGACGCTATGGGGAACGCCTCAGGCGTGACAGGTGTCTGAAATCACTATCAAATCACGTCAATCATATTGACCGGCGACAGCCCGTGAATCATTAGCGTGAATGATTAACGTGCGACCTGGAAGTATAAAGGGGCGCCCTTGCAAACATGACAAATCATCTCATCTGTTTGAAAACGCTACTCAATGAAACGGTAAGAAAATGAAATGTACAGCACACGAGTGTGTTTTTTCCTGGCTGGGAGAAGAGCGCGCACGAGAGGTTCTCGAGGGAATCCTCTGTGTGAACTGTGAGCGTTTTTCTCTTAAAACGCTCCGCTCTCGTCTGGCCCTCTTCTCGAGTGAAGGGGGTTCAACGTCTGGTCCGCGTGGTCCCGCTCGTGCCGAGGCAGAGCGGCGACTTGCATCATGGGCTTCCAGATAGAGCTCATCGATCATCTTGAGAGTCCTGTAAACCTCTCAAATGATTCGACGGCTGACGAGGGCGAACTGCAGGCACCAATGGTTTCCTGCAGTTGCTGCTCTTCAGGACGAGCAGGAGATGGCTGAGGAGGTTTATAATCAGGTAGATCCTGAACCCTCTCAGCCACCCTGCCCCGTGTATGCAGACCTGGTGGATGTTGTGGAGCGCGCCGCCAACAGGCTGTAGCTGCCATGGCGACGCGCTAGAGGAGAGACCGCTCGCGGTAGGCTTGGCGATCGGTTTCTCCCCTGCCATACACACCAGCTCAGGTGAGCCTTCCATTCCTGCCTGATCTTCACACGGAGATCGAGAGGGCATGGAAGAGCCCATACTCTGCCCGTATTCACCGACATCAGCGGGTTAATTTCGCTGATGTTGAGGGGATCGCAGAGCATGGGTATGTGTCGATGCCGACCATTTGACGAGTCGTTTGCGAACTATCTCGTGTCTGGGCAGGCGTCGACACTGAGAGCTCCAACCCTGCCATCCAAACCGCTAAAGTCAACAGCACGTTTGATTGGCAGAGCATACACGACAGCGGTTCAGGCTGGTGCTTCCCTGCACACTATGGCGGTGCTGCAGGCATAACAGGCCCGACCTGCTGCAGGATCCTGCATACCGCTGAGATCCGGTTCCACACCCAGGCAGGCGGGAGGGCCTGGCCCTTCACGGTCCGAGGACCGTAGACAGGGCCAGAGAGCCAGTGTCGCCTCTCGTGCGCCCCCTCCGTGGAGGAACAGGGCGCAGAAGAGGCGTGACTCCCGCAAGAAGAGGGATCTGAGGGATGTTATCCAGCACAAGCGCACACAGTGTCGCTGATGGATAATCTCCCCGGAGGGCTTCATTAAAAAGAAATCCAGCCCTCTCCTCTCTTCTGACTCCCCAGACGTTCATTACATCAGGCCTGGGGCTGGGCCTATGATAAGAACGATGTTCCAATGGCCCGCCTAGGCTTGGCTAGTAGAAACGCCTCTTTCAGGCATGTAAAGTGGTGGACCCCAGGGTCATAAAGAACTATCTGGCGAGTCTTCACTCCGCACGCCGCAGGTGAGCTGACTGGTCTTTTAAGAGTAATTTTTTGTGAATTAAAATTCCGAGATGTATCTCTCTACAGACCTCGTTCCCTGTATAGAGCTATGGGGTCATGTCAAGGTAATAAGGTAAGAGAAGTTTCCTGGATCATTAGGGCCCTGAAGTTCCCCGTTAGGTGGCCAGAACGATAACTATGTTAGCCTTCGGGCTGTTAGCCACCTCAGGGTAGAGTAGTTGGTCTCTCTCTTAGAATTTTTTACTTAGAGTGTTGACTGACGCTAGAGCTTCAGATAGATCTTATGTCCGGCCCACGGGTCCGTTGACTTCTTCCTGAGTATTTCGCCCCTTGAGCTCTGTTTGGGTTTCATTAGGCTGAGCGATTCTGCAGCCCTTTGTATGGAATAATACAGACTATATTCTTTAGTAAGGCTGTGGCTCCTCCGAGCCCTCAGATTGATCTATGCTTGCAGGCTGGCCCTCACCAGGGCCGCCTCTGTAGCTGGCCTAGGCTGTGCCAGGGATAATAGAGGCGCTCTGCTAAAAATTTTAGCATTTCTTCCTCTGACCCTTCACTGTGTGAATGTTGGTTTCTAGCATCCCTGTATAAACAGCCTCCTCCCGTGGGAGTCGTTAGGCCAAGGCCCGCCCCCTTCTCTGCATTCTGGGGTGCCTAGAGTAATGCAGCGTGGTGCTGAGGATGGTTTGTAAGGACATGGTAGGCCTCAAACAGGCCTCCGTGGTATATATGTCTTTATTGAGCAGGGTTAGGCCGTCTTTCGCTTCACGAAGAAGACTGGGTTTCCTGCCCGACTCTCCCATGCAGAACTGGCCTACGGATTTAGGCCGCCAGTTTAGGCTTCACTCACCTCGCTGAGCTACTGCTCGAGCGCTAGGTTGTAGGTGGTTGGCTTTCATTCAAGCCCCACACCCCTAGAGCCGCTGGCAGGCCCGCACCCTGGTAACCTCAGGGTGAGGTGTGAGTATTCCCCTGTGATACAGGGTAGGTCTGAGCACTTCACTCCCAGTTCTGTTTTATCCCACCTCGCACCACTATGGCTCGGGTCGAGTATGAAGTAAGCTTCACTTCTTCTTTGGTCGAAGTACGCTCCCCTGAAGCCAGAGCATTGCCCTGAGCTGACGCCCATGCATAGATGGTAGGCCCCTGACTAACTGGGGCCTCCGTTGAGGCAGAGTGGCGTATGTTGTACTCCCCTTGTTTTAAGGGTGCTAGCTTTCTTGCGGAGTACACTGCCATGGGCAATGTGATTAGGCACCAGGATGCTGTAGGCGCTGTGTAAACAGTTTTTCTGCCAACGAAGGCTGCGCCATTAGGTAGTAGGCCTCAGCAGGCCTCCTTGATTGGACAGCCCCCCAGAGGGCACTGTAGGCCAGCTCACTTTACGTGGTTGGCCTTGGTGGTTCGGGCAGTTGACTCACTGATGGGTAGTAGGCCTTAAACAGGCCTCCTCGGAGGTGAGTCCCAACATTGTGGGACATACCTTATAGCGCTACTGGAAGCCCATTAGTGAATTATGCTGTGTAGTATGGTTTCCAACAGTGTACTTTATGGCAGAATATGACTTGCTATTAGCTAGTAGGCCCGACCAGGCCTCCCTGATAGGCGAGTCCCCAGCTGGCTGGCCTTAGCAGGCCACCTTATACTTTCACCCGGACTCAGGGCTCAAAGCTACCAGTGGTTATCAGGTAGTAAGCCACTCAGGCCTCCCTGAAGGTGAATTCCCACTTAAGATGGTTATCAGGTAGTAGGCCTCACCCGGCCGCCCTGAAGGCGAATTCCCACTTACGTTGGCTATCAGGTAGTAGGCCTCTCTGGGCCTCCCTGAATGTGAGCTCCCAAATATTGTGGCTGTCAGGTAGTAGGCCGCTCTGGGCCTCCCTGGATGTGGGCTCCCAAATATTTTGGCTGTCAGGTAGTAGGCCTCACCAGGCCTCCCTGAAGGTGAGTTCCCACATGCTGTGATTATCAGGTAGTAGGCTCCTCCAGGCCTCCTTGAATGAGAACGGTCAGGTAGTAGGCCTCACCAGGCCTCCCTGAAGGTGAGTTCCCACAGATAGTGGTGACCAGGTAGTAGGCCTCACCAGGCCTCCCTGAAGGTGAGCTCCCCACATACTGTGGTTGTAAGGTAGCAGGCCTCACCGGGCCTCCCTGAAGGAGGAGTTCCCACGTACTGTGGTTATCAGGTAGTAGGCCTCTCTTGGCCTCTCTGAAGGTGAGCATCTCACATACTGGGGTTATCAGGTAGTAGGCTCCTCCAGGCCTCCTTGATTGAGAACGGTCAGGTAGTAGGCCTCACCAGGCCTCCCTGAAGGTGAGTTCCCACAGTTTGTGGTTACCAGGTAGTAGGCCTCTCCAGGCCTCCCTGAAGGTGAGCTCCCCACATACTGTGGTCGTAGGGTAGCAGGCCTCACCGGGCCTCCCTGAAGGTGAGTTCCCACGTACTGTGGTTATCAGGTAGTAGGCCTCACGTGCCTCCCTAAAGGATCAGGTAGTAGGCCTCTCCGGGCCTCCCTGTAACGCTCCCTAGTGGTGCTGGGTTTATGAAGCTAGTGGTCTCTTGCTATCAGTTTCAGCTAGCCTTAATAGGCAACTGCTGAAGGCGAGCTTGCGCCCTGGCTCGCTAAAGTGTTCATTCTCTGCTAAAGGTTCCCTCCCGGAACCTTTTCTGCCTACAGCCTGGTTTGCCTACCAGGCAGACCTTGTGCTCCCCTCACGAGGGTCTCTTTAAGCATGCGGCTTCCTGAGTCTGGTCAGACGGTCGTAGGCCTCTCGTGAGGCCTCCCAGTTAGATCAGCCCTTAGGCCTTCACAGGCCTCCTCAGTGTTTTGAAACACAGACACTGGGTTGATCCGTGGATCGAGTAGAGAAACTCCCCTCGCTAGCAAGGGTCGGAAAGCACTATGCTGAGTCATACTCTCCGGGATATCCCGTCTCTGAGATCCGGGCCGAGTGGTTCACTGCCAGCTTCGCAGTCCCTCGGGTTGGATGCCTTACCTAAGGCATTTGTCCAGAGGCTCTGTCTTCAGACAGACAGGATTTGGCCAGACTAAGTGTCTATGTACTGGTGCCAGGTCAGGCCGTCCTGGTGGCATTTCGGGGTGAGTACGTTCCCCTGAATAGTGACTGGCTGGGGTTCCCTTGGGTTCCCTAGCCACATTCCCTAGAAGGGACCCCTTCTAATTGGAAGCTGAGGTTCCAGGCCCGGAGCCGGCCCAGGTAGACCTTTCATTTAACCATGTTTATGAAGGTTTTTCTGTGAGGCTGTAGCTTGGGTTATGACCGTAGGGAATGCTGTCACTGACAGCCCAGTGTGACCTGAGGGTGAGTGGTTCTAGCGTTTCATTTGAAGTTGCTGGTTCTGACAGTTGTCACTGCCACTTGGCATGCACTCCCCTTAGCATGGCGGCGTTGGTATATCGTTCCCCATAGCGTCGTTGACGTATTGTTGAGTTCCCTTCGAAAGGGAACGTCTCAGGTTACGACTGTAACCTATGTTCCCTGAGAACAGGGAACGAGACAATACGTCTCCCTGCCATGCCGCGGGGCTTGCCTACCGTACAGTCCCTTCAGACGATAAGGTGATTTGTCATGTTTGCAAGGCGCCCCTTTATACTTCCAGGTCGCACGTTAATCATTCACGCTAATGATTCACGGGCTGTCGCCGGTCAATATGATTGACGTGATTTGATAGTGATTTCAGACACCTGTCACGCCTGAGGCGTTCCCCATAGCGTCGTTGACGTATTGTCTCGTTCCCTGTTCTCAGGGAACATAGGTTACAGTCGTAACCTGAGACGTTTTTCCTCTTCTCTTCAAATGTATTGCTATGGTCTTTTTTTTGTTGCTTTAGATGTTTGTAGGACTTTGGTTGTCTATAGCAGTGTTTCCCAACCCTGTTCCTGGAGGCACACAAACAGTACACATTTTCCAACTGTTCCTAATCAATCACACCTGAATCAACTCATTAGAATCCAAGACCAGAAATATATGGGTCAGATAAGGGAGACATTCAAAATGTGCCCTGTTGGTGTGCCTCCAGGAGCAGGGTTGGGAAACACTGGTCTATAGGATACATTTTGTTTAAAGATTAATTGCAGATTACGGTCTTAAAAACATAATTCTAATGAGACTAGTAAAAGTATAATTGTACTTTTTTCACTATCTGTTAATCACTTTAAAAAATGGTAGTGGCACTCTAAAACCTGTGCTGTTAATTATTTGCCGTTGCTTTCTTAGATTAAAGTAATGATGTATCTACATGAAACAATATGTTTGGAATGAGACTAACTTCATTTAAATAAAATTATACATTGACAATAATTATTTATAAAATATCACTTTTTCAGGATTGAGAGGCTGTGGAGAGACGTGTGGTGTGCTGTAACCACCATATACTATAGTGTGCTGCACTCACTGGAAGATGATGGGTTCCTTGACCTATCTAACAACATGCATCTTTTTAGTTGCCATTATGTGTTCTTGCCCAGAATACAAACTAGCCTGGACGCATTTCATAATGGATGGGATAACCACCCGATTCGAACCGAGGGGAACATGACACCCAATCAGCTCTGGGAGATGGGAAACATTCAGCATGCGGTGGCAGAGCCAGAGTTTGAAAACACTGAGGTAACAAAATGGCATCAAACAAATCGCTGCAACAACATTAGAAAGTGTAAGCTATTCTAGCTTATGTAGAAGATGGAAATTTGACCTTGCTGACCCAGTTAATGTTATTCAGATATTTAGTTAAGCTATGTTATATTACTTGCTGATATAAATTTATTTATAAATAAAATACTGATTAATCTGTTTTAGGAACTGTCCCTTCAACACCTTGACTGGGAAGATTGTGGCCTGCCTTATGATTCACAACATGGAGTCATTGTTCCCACAGCTGACAGCCTGTTGAGCCCAGAAGAGCTAGCAGGACTTCAGGCAGCCATTGATCCCATGGGACCCTCAACATCATATGGCACAGATATCTATCTGGCAACCACTCACTACATACAGCACATACTGAGCAAACAGTGAAGAACAGTTTTGTTGTTTTTATCTTCAACCTCTTGTCCATGTTGAACTTTAAGTAAACAAAAAGAAAAGACTTACTGTATGTAAAAATACAAAATGTTATATGAACAGGTTGTATAAGATATCACTGCATAAACAGTGAAGAACAGTTTGGTAATTATTTTCAACCTCTGTAGTGCTTTTTTTTTTTTTTAAATAAATCAAGTTAAAAAAAAGAAAGAAAGAAAAGTGTCTGTGACTGCACATGTAAAAAAAACACAAAAAACCAAACCTGAAATTATATAAACAATTCCACCTCACTATCCATGAAGATGGTTAGATGGATATAGATGGTCATTAGGGCATCAAAATGGGTAGTAGGTGGAGAGCGCTTGGCTTCTGGGAAGCGATGGATTGGCGACCACCAATCAGAGCATACATGGATGACATGACAACCATGACTACAACGGTAGCCTGCACTAATCGGTTATTGGGGAAGTTAACAGATAATATTGAATGGGCACGAATGCAATTTAAGCCCTCTAAATCAAGGAGCATCTCCATAATTAAAGGCAAGGTAGTAGATAAAACATTCTTCATTAATGGTGAGGCAATACCAACAGTTTCTCAGAAGCCAGTGAAGAGTCTAGGGAGATGGTACGATGGGGATCTAAAGGACACAGTTCGAGTGGGAGAAGTTAGACGACAAGCAGTGGAAGGGTTGAAGAGCATAAACAGCTGTGCTCTACCAGGCAAACTGAAACTCTGGTGCTTTCAGTTTGGTCTACTGCCAAGGTTGCTGTGGCCACTGACTGTGTATGAGGTTTCTTTGACAACAGTGGATAAGCTGGAAGCGTTAATAAGTTCATACATCAGGAAATGGTTGGGAGTTCCACGCTGCCTCAGCAGAGTGGGACTTTATAGTAAAGGAGTATTGCAGCTGCCAGTCTCTGCTTTAACCGAGGAGTTTAAGTGTGCCAAGGTCAGACTGGAAATGACTTTAGCAGAGTCACGCGACAAATGTGTAAGGGAGACAGCCCCTGTGGTAAAAACTGGTAGAAAGTGGTCAGCAAAGAAATCTGTAGTAGAGGCAAAGGCTGACCTTCAAATTGGGGATATCGTGGGACAGGTACAGCATGGAAGAGGGGGTTTTGGGCTCAGTTTAGCTCCTCCTAAATGGCACAAGGCAGGCCCAGCCCAAAGGAGGAAGCTGGTAGTCAACGAGGTGCGAAAGCAGGAGGAGAGGATGAGATGTATAAAGGCCATTTCCCAGGCCAAGCAGGGAGAGTGGATGAGATGGGAGAGTGTGGAACAACGCAAAATGGGCTGGCAAAACCTTTGGTCAATGGAAGAGAGTAGGATCAGTTTCCTTATTAGGTCAACATATGATGTTCTCCCATCACCGCAGAACCTAAACCTCTGGGTAGGAGAGGATCCATCTTGTCCTTTGTGTTCATCACCCGCCACATTAAGGCACATTTTGACAGGATGTAGGGTGGCTCTTAGCCAGGGTCGGTTTACTTGGCGCCATGACCAGGTATTGCGATGTTTGGCTTTAGCATTGGAAGGCAAGCGTAGTATGACCAATAAATTGCCGCCTGTTCTAGCAAAACATTACACGCAGAAGACAATATTCCTCCGCCCAGGCGAGCAACCACCAAGAAAAGGTGCTAACACCAATTCTCGCCCAGGACAACTGGAAGCTGCTAGGGACTGGAAGATGCTGGTTGATCTTGATCAACGGCTTATTTTTCCACCCGAGATTGCCACCACTAACCTACGACCAGATATTGTTTTGTGGTCTGGATCAGCACGCATTGTTCAACTGATAGAGTTAACAGTGCCATGGGAGGATGCGGTAGATGAGGCATATGAGAGGAAGAAACTGCGGTATGCTCATCTGGCCACTGAAGCAGAACAGCGAGGATGGAGAGTCCAGGTTTATCCAGTGGAAGTGGGTTGTCGTGGTTTTGTGGCACACTCTACAACCCGGTTCCTCAGAGACGTCAGATTCAGTGGCCAAGAGTTGCGTCGTACAGTAAAGAACTTATCTGAAGCAGCAGAAAGGAGCAGCAACTGGCTGTGGTTGAGACGGAAAGATTCTAGCTGGCTGTGTACAGGCCGCCATGCTACGGTTTCGTAGAATTCTTGAAAACTTGAAAGGTCTGTTGGTTTATTTGTATAGGTTGTATAGTATTTACAGTCATTACGTTCCTGTGTATATTGCGTGAATGACGGGTGGTTGGGCAGATATTGTGTTTTGCGGTAGGTGGTATGCCATACGGAACCGTTGCCACTGAAACTGCATATTAACGCACCAGTGGGGCTCGACAGCCTTAGTCAAACGGGTTGGCGCGTATGGTTGGGTTGCGGAGAGATTGTGAGATTGTGGTTAGGTCTCAGCAGCAACTGTTGGTTTATTTGTATAGGTTGTATAGTATTTACAGTCATTACGTTCCTGTATATATTGCGTGAATGACGGGTGGTTGGGCAGATATTGTGTTTTGTGGTAGGTGGTATGCCATACGGAACCGTTGCCACTGAAACTGCATATTAACGCACCAGTGGGGCTCGACAGCCTTAGTCAAACGGGTTGGCGCGTATGGTTGGGTTGCGGAGAGATTGTGAGATTGTGGTTAGGTCTCAGCAGCAACTGTTGGTTTATTTGTATAGGTTGTATAGTATTTACAGTCATTACGTTCCTGTATATATTGCGTGAATGACGGGTGGTTGGGCAGATATTGTGTTTTGTGGTAGGTGGTATGCCATACGGAACCGTTGCCACTGAAACTGCATATTAACGCACCAGTGGGGCTCGACAGCCTTAGTCAAACGGGTTGGCGCGTATGGTTGGGTTGCGGTGAGATTGTGGTTAGGTCTCAGCAGCAACTGTTGGATTATTTGTATAGGTTGTATAGTATTCACAGTCATTACGTTCCTGTGTATATTGCGTGGATGACGGGTGGTTGGGCAGATATTGTGTTTTGTGGTAGGTGGTATGCCATACGAAACCGTTGCCACTGAAACTGCATATTAACGCACCAGTGGGGCTCGACAGCCTTAGTCAAACGGGTTGGCGCGTATGGTTGGGTTGCGGAGAGATTGTGAGATTGTGGTTAGGTCTCAGCAGCAAGAGGGAAGTAGAGGTCAGTAAGCTGGGCTGAGTTGAGTGGGGGATGGAGGGGGTGACTCTGGGACGCCAGAGTCACTGTCGAGCCCTCTTGAGGTGTCGTGGGCTAGTCGACGAAAGACTGAGGACGGAAGGTGCCCACTTGAAGACCCTAGAGATGTTCCCTACTCCGCTCAATCCAGAGGGTTGTTATGGGGGGACCGCACTGTGGTTGCAGCCGTTGTGTGTGCTGACGCGCAATACACTGTATTAACACCAGACAGAAAATTCACGTCACCAGATGGAAAGAATGGATGGAGAAGCATAGGTTACTGTAAAGCTACGTCTTAGTTGGTGATTATCTTGGCGAAAGACGAGTACAAATCAGCATGAAGTTTTAACATCTACTCTCGTGTAATGGAAATCATGAAGATCTGGATACGTCCAGTGACTGCGGTGAATGGTGCTGCTGGCAACAAGGGAAAGACCTTGTGACAGCCTGGAGAGACAGCTGACAGGAGGAAAGAGACCCCAATGGGGCTGGTAAGGGTTAGCTACCCTTGTCGGCAGTATCCAGCTCTGTGTTTACAGGATGCTGGAGACACCCGCCCAAGGCTTCTGAAAAATTAAAGAGGAAAATACCCCTAGAGTCTGCGAGAGCAGGGGCGGAAGATGACTCAATGGTGGACAACATGGTTAACGACTTTGGAATGGAAACGGATATGAGTATAGAGAGTACTTCACAAAAGACTAGTTCAGGTTCTGCAGTTAGCAAAGCCATTGAACTCCAAGCTTGTGTCTGTGGCTGGAGCAAGGCGACAACGGTCAGGGGTTTGAAGATTCATCAAGGGAAAATGAAATGCTTGAGGGAGAAGGGACAAGGGCCTCGCATTGATCAGTACTTCTTACGAAGTCAGTCAAGTCAGTCGAATGAAATCCAGCGACAGGAAGCAAACCACAGTTCGCAGGATATCAGCACCCCTGTCATAGAGGAGAGGAGGGTTTGCACAGTTAGTGATGAACACATTGATTCTTGTGAACCCCGTCAGACTAACCAGCATAAGAGAGAAAAGAACCTCAACGGGCATAGGCCTGGAGTTAGATGGCCAAGAGCTTGTGAGAAAACTGCATGGGACACGGTAAACACAGATCTATGCTTTGCATTAGAGAGATTAACTGGTACAGTTGAAAAGAAGCTGGATAAATTTGGGGACATCATTTACGCATATGGAAGTGAGAGGTTTGGTGTGGAAAAAAGGAAGGAAAAAGTACAAACTACTCCTGGATTGTCTAGACGGCAGCAGAAAATTGAAGGGTTAGTTAGAGAAAGGAGACAGCTGAGGAAGCAATGGAAAAGAGCGGAACAAAGTCAGAAGGAGGGACTCAATCTCTTACAAAGGGCCATAAAAGATAAGCTTGCAACATTACGCAGAGCTGAGCGCCTACGGAAACGCTACAAAAAGAAGGAGCGTGCGAGGGCTAATTTCTATAAAGATCCATTCAAATTCGCAAAGAAGTTATTCACCAGTGAGAAGAATGGCACTTTAAAAGCATCTAGGGTTGAGCTAGAGAGATATTTGGAGGAAACACATACAGATGCAAAAAGGCATAAGCCTATGTCTATTCCGTCAGACATCCCACCTGTCAATCCACCAGAATACCAAATGGAGGTCTGTGCACCTAAGTGGAAAGAGATAGAGCAGGTTGTGAGAAAGGCAAGGGCTTCATCATCTCCAGGGCCTAATGGAGTTCCGTACAGAGTGTACAAGAGTGCTTCAGGAGTTCTACGAATTCTGTGGAAATTGATAAAAGTGGCTTGGGAAAAGCAGGTTGTACCTAGAGCATGGCGCAGAGCAGGGGGAGTCTTTATACCCAAAGAAAAAGATGCTACAAGCATCAGTCAGTTTCGCCCTATTTCACTATTAAACGTCGAAGGAAAGATTTTCTTCAGCATTATTGCTCAGAGATTGTCAACCTACCTATTAAAGAATGGCTTCATTGACACTTCAGTTCAAAAAGCGGGCATTCCAGGATTCTCAGGATGCTTAGAACACATCAGTGTTATCTGGCAACGAATTCAATCAGCTAAAAAGGAGAGGAAGGAGCTCCACATGACATTCCTGGATTTGGCTAATGCATATGGTTCAGTGCCACATGAGCTTCTTTGGGCATCATTTGATTTTTTCAGGGTACCGATGTCGATAACAAATTTAGTGAAAGCCTATTTTGGAGATTTGCAATTTAGTTTCTCAACTCCAGAATTCAGCACTACATGGCAATGCTTAGAGGTTGGAATAATGGCAGGATGCACCATTTCTCCACTGGCTTTTACCATGGCAATGGAAGTAATCATTAGGGCATCAAAATGGGTAGTAGGTGGAGAGCGCTTGGCTTCTGGGAAGCGACTACCACCAATCAGAGCATACATGGATGACATGACAACCATGACTACAACGGTAGCCTGCACTAATCGGTTATTGGGGAAGTTAACAGATAATATTGAATGGGCACGAATGCAATTTAAGCCCTCTAAATCAAGGAGCATCTCCATAATTAAAGGCAAGGTAGTAGATAAAACATTCTTCATTAATGGTGAGGCAATACCAACAGTTTCTCAGAAGCCAGTGAAGAGTCTAGGGAGATGGTACGATGGGGATCTAAAGGACACAGTTCGAGTGGGAGAAGCTAGACGACAAGCAGTGGAAGGGTTGAAGAGCATAAACAGCTGTGCTCTACCAGGCAAACTGAAACTCTGGTGCTTTCAGTTTGGTCTACTGCCAAGGTTGCTGTGGCCACTGACTGTGTATGAGGTTTCTTTGACAACAGTGGATAAGCTGGAAGCGTTAATAAGTTCATACATCAGGAAATGGTTGGGAGTTCCACGCTGCCTCAGCAGAGTGGGACTTTATAGTAAAGGAGTATTGCAGCTGCCAGTCTCTGCTTTAACCGAGGAGTTTAAGTGTGCCAAGGTCAGACTGGAAATGACTTTAGCAGAGTCACGCGACAAATGTGTAAGGGAGACAGCCCCTGTGGTAAAAACTGGTAGAAAGTGGTCAGCAAAGAAATCTGTAGTAGAGGCAAAGGCTGACCTTCAAATTGGGGATATCGTGGGACAGGTACAGCATGGAAGAGGGGGTTTTGGGCTCAGTTTAGCTCCTCCTAAATGGCACAAGGCAGGCCCAGCCCAAAGGAGGAAGCTGGTAGTCAACGAGGTGCGAAAGCAGGAGGAGAGGATGAGATGTATAAAGGCCATTTCCCAGGCCAAGCAGGGAGAGTGGATGAGATGGGAGAGTGTGGAACAACGCAAAATGGGCTGGCAAAACCTTTGGTCAATGGAAGAGAGTAGGATCAGTTTCCTTATTAGGTCAACATATGATGTTCTCCCATCACCGCAGAACCTAAACCTCTGGGTAGGAGAGGATCCATCTTGTCCTTTGTGTTCATCACCTGCCACATTAAGGCACATTTTGACAGGATGTAAGGTGGCTCTTAGCCAGGGTCGGTTTACTTGGCGCCATGACCAAGTATTGCGATGTTTGGCTTTAGCATTGGAAGGCAAGCGTAGTATGACCAATAAATTGCCGCCAGTTCTAGCAAAACATTACACGCAGAAGACAATATTCCTCCGCCCAGGCGAGCAACCACCAAGAAAAGGTGCTAACACCAATTCTCGCCCAGGACAACTGGAAGCTGCTAGGGACTGGAAGATGCTGGTTGATCTTGATCAACGGCTTATTTTTCCACCCGAGATTGCCACCACTAACCTACAACCAGATATTGTTTTGTGGTCTGGATCAGCACGCATTGTTCAACTGATAGAGTTAACAGTGCCATGGGAGGATGCGGTAGAAGAGGCATATGAGAGGAAGAAACTGCGGTATGCTCATCTGGCCACTGAAGCAGAACAGCGAGGATGGAGAGTCCAGGTTTATCCAGTGGAAGTGGGTTGTCGTGGTTTTGTGGCACACTCTACAACCCGGTTCCTCAGAGACGTCGGATTCAGTGGCCAAGAGTTGCGTCGTACAGTAAAGAACTTATCTGAAGCAGCAGAAAGGAGCAGCAACTGGTTGTGGTTGAGACGGAAAGATTCTAGCTGGCTGTGTACAGGCCGCCATGCTACGGTTTCGTAGAATTCTTGAAAACTTGAAAGGTCTGTTGGTTTATTTGTATAGGTTGTATAGTATTTACAGTCATTACGTTCCTGTGTATATTGCGTGAATGACGGGTGGTTGGGCAGATATTGTGTTTTGCGGTAGGTGGTATGCCATACGGAACCGTTGCCACTGAAACTGCATATTAACGCACCAGTGGGGCTCGACAGCCTTAGTGAAACGGGTTGGCGCGTATGGTTGGGTTGCGGAGAGATTGTGAGATTGTGGTTAGGTCTCAGCAGCAACTGTTGGTTTATTTGTATAGGTTGTATAGTATTTACAGTCATTACGTTCCTGTATATATTGCGTGAATGACGGGTGGTTGGGCAGATATTGTGTTTTGTGGTAGGTGGTATGCCATACGGAACCGTTGCCACTGAAACTGCATATTAACGCACCAGTGGGGCTCGACAGCCTTAGTCAAACGGGTTGGCGCGTATGGTTGGGTTGCGGAGAGATTGTGAGATTGTGGTTAGGTCTCAGCAGCAACTGTTGGTTTATTTGTATAGGTTGTATAGTATTTACAGTCATTACGTTCCTGTATATATTGCGTGAATGACGGGTGGTTGGGCAGATATTGTGTTTTGTGGTAGGTGGTATGCCATACGGAACCGTTGCCACTGAAACTGCATATTAACGCACCAGTGGGGCTCGACAGCCTTAGTCAAACGGGTTGGCGCGTATGGTTGGGTTGCGGTGAGATTGTGGTTAGGTCTCAGCAGCAACTGTTGGTTTATTTGTATAGGTTGTATAGTATTCACAGTCATTACGTTCCTGTGTATATTGCGTGGATGACGGGTGGTTGGGCAGATATTGTGTTTTGTGGTAGGTGGTATGCCATACGGAACCGTTGCCACTGAAACTGCATATTAACGCACCAGTGGGGCTCGACAGCCTTAGTCAAACGGGTTGGCGCGTATGGTTGGGTTGCGGAGAGATTGTGAGATTGTGGTTAGGTCTCAGCAGCAAGAGGGAAGTAGAGGTCAGTAAGCTGGGCTGAGTTGAGTGGGGGACGGAGGGGGTGACTCTGGGACGCCAGAGTCACTGTCGAGCCCTCTTGAGGTGTCGTGGGCTAGTCGACGAAAGACTGAGGACGGAAGGTGCCCACTTGAAGACCCTAGAGATGTTCCCTACTCCGCTCAATCCAGAGGGTTGTTATGGGGGGACCGCACTGTGGTTGCAGCCGTTGTGTGTGCTGACGCGCAATACACTGTATTAACACCAGACAGAAAATTCACGTCACCAGATGGAAAGAATGGATGGAGAAGCATAGGTTACTGTAAAGCTACGTCTTAGTTGGTGATTATCTTGGCGAAAGCCGAGTACAAATCAGCATGAAGTTTTAACATCTACTCTCGTGTAATGGAAATCATGTTAATAAAACAAGAAATAAGCCTGTTAAAGAACCGTAATTACACCAGCCCAAATCCTGTATCCACAGTACTGATGCAGGCAAGTAATTCTTTCTTGAATGCTGTGTAATCAAGATATTTTGATGGAAGCCGTAGGGTCTCAAAGCATGTGGATGCCTTAGGTAGGTTACAGTTGGATACCTCCAGTTTGAGGAAAGTA
The DNA here is from genome assembly GCF_051911475.1 of Siphateles boraxobius. NCBI lineage: Eukaryota > Metazoa > Chordata > Actinopteri > Cypriniformes > Leuciscidae > Siphateles > Siphateles boraxobius. Next base: position 38,826,870 of record NW_027509186.1, on the reverse strand, counting down.
GTGGGAACCTCCCAACCGACCCAGAACTTAACGAGGGCCTTCAGCTCATGACTGGAGGCTGTGAATATATTAAATGACAATTTTAAAAAATAAACAAAATAAGGATATCCAAATGTTTCTATTTATTTCCATTAATAGCATATTGGCTGATGTATTTTTATCATGCATCTAAATATGTTACAGTATATATATTTATATATGTGTGCAGTCAAAACGATGAATCACATCTATAGTGTCACATTAATATGTATGTGTGTGTGTGCATATGTATACACACTCTACTGTGCAAAAATCTTGTGCATGTCAGTCTATATATATATATATATATATATATATATATACACACACACATATCATACATACACTGAATTAAAATTAACACTCTACCACTTTCAATGAACTGACGAAGGTAGCCAGCAACCCTGCTCTTATCCTCCAAAGAGCATTCGTCATTGCTGTCTTCTTGATTTTCCACCATGGAAGGCCAGCTGATACGGTTTATGACACACTACAGATAAAAATTACAAAAATCACTGTCAATTATAATCAAATACACATTTCAAGAATCACACACGATAATCAAGCCAATTGGAGTATTATTTGGAGATGACTAATTCCATTTCATTCAGATTTCCACTTAGAGATTATTACCACAATGACATACCACTGGGGTCAACACATCATTTTTCTCTCGTGGGAAAATGACTGGAAGCACATCCGAACGCTGACAAAGTAGTGGCCACAGCAAGGTCTCTTTTAGTCCTTTTCGGAGTTGTTTGATTTGCCTCATAGTTCTTCCGAAGACCTAGTAAGAAAAAACAATACAAAAAATTAAATAACATTACAGAACGGGTTTAGAGTAAAAAATGTTCCACCTGTGTTAAAATGCATACTACCGCATGATGTAGAAGTCTCTCATAAAGCCATCGTCGATTAGCATTGTTCACTGGGGGAAGGTCCCACGAAAAGCACTAATCATTAACACTCTCCTTCTCATCAGGTGTTTGTTCAGATTCTCCTTCAAGCTGAAAGTCACAAATGTTTTAATAAAATGCTTTAATTTATATTTACTATTAAATAAGCAAATGCTAAAAATTATTAATATTTGCTGCATAACAACAGTAACACAATAAATAGATCAATGAATAAATATCCAAATGCAGAATATATACCAGCATAATTTTCTGACGTAAATAAAAATCTGGACAGTCTGAAATCTGTACAACAGCTGTTTCAGCACTGCCGCCGGAAATTACATGTACGACAGCAGGGCTAAGTCCTGACAATGGTGGCCCTCCATGAAGAAAGCAGTGACCGATCATTCTACCAGCCATCAGAAACAGATCACTATCAACTAGATGAGCCGATGAAGATGGAACAAGATGATCTGGCTCTCCGTCAAAAATTCTTGAAATATGAGCATTTCCTGAAAAACAAGATAAAATATATTTTGTTGTCAGACACTGAAGGAGACAAAAGTTAGTCACTGCAGATTCAGAAATTGATGAAATAAGTGCATACCAAAGTTGAGATGAAAACCACATTTCAATTTTTGTGTAACCATTGAAAATAAAAAACGGTTTACACCCTCTCAAACAGCAGGATCCCCTAGGAAATAAAAAAAAAAGTGTAAATGTTGTTATTTACTTCAGCTATTGTTTGCACAAAATACATCAACAATTTAGGAAACCACCTTCAAGCCTGGTTTTCAAAGGACACGCCCATTTGGCATTAGATGCTTTGTAAAAAGCAATGAGAGAGCCTTCTTGGTCCGAGATGCTGCTTGTAAGGTCAAGATGCATATAAAGAGGTTTCTCAGATGCATGCACTTGGATTACAGATTGCCTGTACAATTCAACTGCCTTAATGAGGCCTGGTACAGTTTTCCAATCTACAAAAATAAATAAATAGTGGTTTTAAAAAGTTAGGGAAGGATTGTAATGAAAATCACAAGACCATTTGACCTTTAGCTTTCCAGCATAAGATTTCAAGATTTCACAGATTGCCTGTATGATAACATTATGAAGATCATAGAGAAATAACATTTTATATAATATGCTACAAACCATTTGCTTCATCAGTAAAATCAGACAGTGATGCTGACGAAGTAGATGGTACATTTTGGTTGGGTGTAGTCTGGGAAGCTATGCCCGATGGGCCACTCTCTTCCGCAGTGTCAACATCGACTGTCTCAATGTCTGACAAATCCCAAACAGGACACTGGCTGAAAGACAAAAGCAATTCATATTTTGTACAACAAAAATACATTGTTGGAAGCATGTTTTTGGATAAGATACTAATTTTGCCATCTAAATAACATGAAAATGAAAGAGTGATGTGACGTGTAGCAAAGTATGGTGTCCCGTATCCGGAATTTGTGCTCTGCATTTCACCAATTCATGTGCACACACACACAGCAGTGAGTATTAAACACACACTGTGAACACAGACCCAGAGGAGTAGGCAGTGGAGCCCAGGAAGTGATTGGGGGTTAGGTGCCTTGCTTACGTTTGGGTTTACCAGTTGTGGGTAATGAGGTTGGAGGAGAGCGCGGTTCATTCACTCCCCACCCCCACCTACATTTTCTGCTGCTACTGAGTCTCGAACCTGCGCCCCTCAGGTTACAAGTACGCCTCTCTAACCATTAGGCCACAACTGCCAGTAACACAATACATTTATAAATAAATAAATATCCAAATGCAGAATGTATACCAGCATAAATATATCCAATTTGGAAATAACATAAATCAATATTGGTTGAATGTTAGCAAACTCTTTGTGCTCCAGTACAAACCTTTCTCGACAAGCACTGGCATGAATCTCGATATAACCAGGAGGGAACATAACTTGGCATATTGGGCACCTTTTACTTGTGGCGGATTTGTCTTCTTTATTGGTGGGATCACTGTTAATAGATGTTTCAGGGGAAGCTAAAATAAAAACAAACAAACTGTTCAAGGGTCAACTCAACAGAAGCAAACAACCAAAACATAAAAAACATAGTTAAAAAAAGAATAACTACTTTAAAGTTGCAGTTAATTTATGCATTATAATGAAGTACTAAATGTGATCGTTAAGACTTACAGATAATCTGAGTACTTGCTTCTAAGCAATCACTTGATTCTTCTTCTGCCTCCTAAACAGAGAATATGAAAAAATAAATAAATTAAATCAAAGCGTATATTTTTTATAATAATAATAATAATAATAATAATAATAACAAAAACAATGCAAGTTCAGAACAGTTTTATGAACACTTCAAACTAACTTGGTCACTGTCTGGCTTTCTACACGACTCTACATGCAAAGCCAGAGCTTGTAATGGCAAAGTTTCACCACATGTCTTGCACTGTGATTTTGGCATTTTGCTGAACTCTGGGGCATCAAAAGGAAGAGGTGAAATATCGATCTCATCCTGAAGTGGAATAATGAAAAGCATATGCCTCCCATTATTAGATGAGCTCTTAAGTAGCTTTGCTGTGTATCCCTCTGATTCTGGTGGGATCACAGTCAATTTCCTCTGGCCACTTCCACCTTCAATAAATGAGTAACATTTGGAATAATGTGCATTGTCTATGTTTTTTAATGCATGCACTAAGCTAGCAGCAGTAGTACAGGCTAACAAAAATTATACAAACAATGGAGATATATAAGATACATAATAGAGTTAAACAAGGGATAATAGATTATAACTACTGACCTGACGCCTTGTATAAAAGCCATCCACCCATTAAGTTCTTCAATTTAGGATACTCAACTGCCAGAGATGCTGTAATCTACATAAACAAAATGTAATTAATCCACATATTAAATACATTGTTCCTGCTTACAAATACTGTATTTAAAAATGCTCACCTCTGCATGATTGCTGTTATCAGGTAAAGAAATATGCCGTTTACCTAACCCTGCCATTAAGAATTTAAGTTCTTGAGATCCTTGTGGGGTCCTATCTGTTGCTGCTGGGAGTAAGTAAAACTGCAGACTAGTATGCTTTGTGGGGGCTACAACAGCTTTTGTCACTGGAGTAGGAAATTTGCGTTTGCCACTGGTTCTTTCTTTTCTAAACATACTAGGAAAGGACCTGTTGAAAGTTATCAAAGAAAAATATGCAATATTTTCAGGATTTAAAAAAACTTGTATTTGTATGCAAACACAATAATATAATTTAATTATATGTAACCTTGTCATCTCTTGATGAACGCTGGGCTGCCTCAATCCCGGATTTTGACTGCCACACGGATTTAGAGTCAGACCTCGGGATTGGCTCTGACCCTGAACCTGTTCCTGACCAGCTGTTGCCGTTATGAGTGACAGCAAGTTTCTTGCTGCACTTTCAATGAGTGCATACTCTGGCTGTTAATAAAAAAGAAAGACAAAATAAATTAAATAATAATAAAGTGATTATTCCAGGCATGTACTGTAACAGTACACAATACTGATCTTGCAATACAGTACTATACACTGACATACTTTGAACAAATCCAAAATAAGAGTTAAAAATGCTATTTTGATATTATTACTTTTAGCACATATGGCAAATCATTAATACTGCTATAAAGTGCTATATTTGATATTACATTAGAGGTGAACTTAGGCTCTACTTGGTCGGCCCTTCCCTCATTCACAGGGAAAGTGATGAAAACATAAATATTAATCATTCTGCTTAGCTAAAATACAGAAATTTGCTTGCACTCTGTTGCTGTCTACATAGCCTACCTTTATTTAAAATATTTTAAATGTATTATATATCTTTACTTCATATTGCTGCTATCCACAATATTGTTGCATTTTTGTATTGTAAAATATTGCGACACGAAATATTGATATACCCCTGCATTATTTAAAATGTTCTCTGCAAAAATAATTTCATCATCGAATATACAAAAAATATAAAAGTATATAATTTGTATATCCCCGTGATTTTAAGTGGATGTAAGGGATCATGATGTATGGATCCATTTTTATGGAGAAAAACCTCCCAAGCTTAAATGTTTTCAGCCATGTTTGTCACAAGGCCTACTGATTTTGCACAGATCGGTTACAATAATATCTTTAAATAATGTTTTATATATATATTCAAGTCGGGTTGGCATTGTGAAAACCTCAAAAGGTAAATTATAGATACTGTAAGACAGAAACTCACCTGTTGTTCACCGCTCATTTTCACCGCTGTGGCAAAGGGAAGCACGAACGCGTTTCAAACAATCACTACTTCTCCCGGGAGGACTAGCGCTAAATTAATCCCGTGCGCCATCTACTGTTTTGGAAGAGGAAGTTGCTCAACTGCATTTGTGAGAAAATCAGCGTGGATATTTGTGAGAAAATCTGCCTGGACTGGACGCGGAAAAATAGTGCCAAAAGTCACGTGACAGTTTTTCGTACTTGTAGAATTTTGCTTTGTACTTGAAGGTTTTTGTTTCGTACTTGGAGGATATTTTTGTCATTGAAGAAATACGTTTCTATGTATATGTAAAACATACTGTATTTGTTTGATAGGTACGTTTTTTTATTTGCAGAACAATATGCATTAGTTTGTGAGTGATGTTTTGTATTTACAACCCACATTGAGTTTGTTTGTGAATCATTGGGTGTGAGTAAAACACGTTTTGTGTGTGTGTGAGGTTTTGGCACATAATTCGCTCCATATATGTGGAGATTTTTTTTTAAAACGCGCGTTAATAAAACTCAAAAAATACATCGAACTGTTGGCAGAAAAACGCATACATAAACTTGTTCCGTTTTTTTTGCCACTTCCATAATTAATATAAACTCACAATTGCACTAAATACAGCCTATTTTCACTCTTTAATGCAGAGACCTACCTGACTGACTCTCTCCAGTCAAGGGCTGTTCTGACTGAGCGCGCGCGCGCGACCGACCGGTCCCATGTCGTCACTCACAGAGCGAACTCAAAATATTATTCACACAACAAGAGAGGAACAAGATGGCGGGCTAAGCACATGTGGTTATCTCGGCTCTACAGCAAATTTTGAATCTTATAATAATTTTAAACTTTTTACCATCCCAATTGTTGTGTATCGATGAGTATAGACTATGTCAGCAAAAAAGGCATCTAACCACCTAAAGATAGTTATCCCAGGAGGACAGAAAGCTGTAAAAACCTCGGGTGCTCTTGCCGAACATGAATACGTCATGGAAGTCGACCACCTTGATCACAAAGAGAAACGCAAAGAATCTTCCTCCTTACAGAGCACCCCAACTAAAGCCTCGGCCAAGAAACAGAAAGGTGAAGAGATCCCCGAAATTTCAAACTCCGCGCTTTTGGAAACCTTAGTTGCCAGATTTGACCTACAAGACGGGAAGCTGAGCAGCATTGAGCAGAAGATTACTGAGAACAGTCTAATGATCGTAAACCTGACAAAAGCTGTGGAATTCAACGCGGCGGAAATAAAGGACTGTAAAACTAGAATCAACTTGTTCGACAAGCAACTCACCTCTGTTGTCACATCACAAACAGATCTGATAGGCCGCACGTCGGAGCTCGAACGTTACAAAAGAAGATGGAACCTCAGAGTTATCGGAATGAAAGAAACAGCGGGGGAAGATATCCGAAAAGAAGTCGTCTCATTGTTAGCCGAAATTGCTCCGCACCTGCAACACAAACTTGAAGACATCGTGGATACAGTCCACCGCGTTGGTCCCAAAATGAAGGATAAATCCAGGCAAGTGATCATTCAGTTCTGCATGCGAAAATACAGAGACGAGTTCTGGCTCTCCACCAAATTTTCGGATGTTTGTAAGTTCAGAGGAATAAAGTTCACCGAAGATTTATCCAAGGGAGATCGGGAAGCCCGCGCTGCACTATGGCCGAGAATTAGTGAGGCAAGAGCTGCTGGGAAGAAAGCATACTACCGTGGTCCCTATGGTTACATAGAAGGTAGCCGGATTGTTAAGGACGGTTGATTTCAATATCTTTCCAATTCATCTTTCCTTGCGCGTGCAAGAGGTGTTAAGTGGGATGGTTTGAATTTTGTTTAGCTGTTGAGCGAGTTCTCGTTACAGTGCTCTGTTTGAGAGAGACGTTTTGTGTTCTATAGAGCACGTTACACTACTCATTTGACTGTTTGCCTTTTCTTATTTTATTTTATTTATTTATTTTTTATTTGTTATGTTCTCAGTGAAATCACACTTTTCCTGTATTTCTCTAAACGCAAGGGGTCTGCGTAACTCTATCAAAAGAAAAGCTTTCTTTCTTTTTTGCAAAAACAAAAACTCACACTGTATATTTTTGCAAGAAACGCACTCCAACCCTGATGACGTGAAGTTCTGGACAAGTCAATGGGGGGACAAAATCATCTTTAGCCATGCTTCTACTCATTCTGCAGGAGTGGCAATACTGTTCAACAACCTACCTGGTAAAATTATAAAGGTAAAGACAGATTCAAATGGCCACTGGGCTTCAGTTGTTTTGAACATTAATGAGGTTTTGTTTATTTTATTCAATGTATATGGCTACAATAGTGTTCCCTTAAACAACAAATTACTATCTGAAGTTTCTGACTCTTTGCTTGAATTCAAACGTGTGTATCTAACTGATAATATTATTATAGGAGGAGATTTCAACATGGTTATGGATGATGCCTTAGATCGTTTTCCGCCCAAATTTAACACTTCTCACCCAAATCCTTACCTCCTTAATTTTTGTTTGAATAATAATGTAGTGGATGCTTGGAGGGATGGGAATCCAAATCTTAAACAATTTTCCTGGTTCAAAGCTAATGGGACTTCCAAATCGAGACTTGATTATTGGTTAACCTCGTCTAACCTATCTGGCTTTATCAAAGATATCTCAATATCTGCGGCACCTTTGACAGACCACTGTTGCATCTTTATATCCTTCTACTCGGGCAAAAGAGAATCACGCAACAAGGGTTACTGGAAATTCAATACCGATTTATTGAAACACGAAGACTTTTGCTCTCAAATTAAATCTATAATTAATGATATAGTATCGTTGACGGACCTTACCTCTTTCATAAGTAAATGGGAATATTTAAAACACAAGATTCGGGAATTTTCTATACAATTCAGTAAAAATTTAAGTAAGGCCAGAACACAATTGGAGTTAGAATTGACAATAGAATTAAACAATTTATGTAATAAAAGTGAAATGGATAATGAAACCAAATCACAAATTCTTTCCTTGCAATCTAAAATTGATAATTTATATATTCAAAAAGCTAAAGGAGCATATGTAAGATCTAGGGCAAGATGGATAGAGAAAGGGGAAAAAAGTAATAATTATTTTTGTAGACTTGAAAAAAGGCGACAGGAGAAAAACGCCATAAACTCTCTTTATGTGAATGGAGTTGAAAATACCTGTCCTAAAATGATTTCCTCAGAGGTTCTCCAATTTTATAGTTCCTTATATAGATCATCATTCTCTGCATCAGACTGTAATACTCTCCTTGACAATATACATACAAACATACCGCAGTTAGACCAGGATTTTAAAGACTTATGCGAGGCTGACATTATAATAGAGGAATTAGATAAAGCAATAGATAAATTATCTGCAGGGAAATCCCCAGGCCCGGATGGCCTCTCTTCAGAATTTTATAAATTCTTTAGGGAAGATTTGAGAGAACTATTATTTCAAGCTTTTCTTGAGTGTATCCAAAATAACTCCCTATCTTCGACTATGAAACAGGGTTTAATTACTCTAATCCCCAAACCAGGTAAAGACGCACGACACATAGATAACCTTCGTCCTATCACTCTATTGAACTGCGATTATAAAATTCTAGCTCATATATTTTCCAATAGGCTCAAGAAAAACTTGAATCAAATAATTACACAGCAAATTCTGGTTTTTGGAATAAACTCCCTGTTAGTTAAAATCAACTCAATCTGAGTGTACATGCGTGACCATCAAATAGACTCCAGCGCAGAGTTAAAATAACTCTGCTCTTGGAGTTGAATTTTTAACACTTTTTCAGAGTTAAAATGTAACTCTTTATGGAGTTAAAATACTAATCCTACGGAGAATAACTGTAACTCTAAAATTAATTATATGAACTCCTTACCAGTGTTAAAAAGTAACACTTAAAAAATATTTAGTTTAACACTTCTTAGAGTTAACATTTATTTAACACAATATAATGCTTTATGTGGAAATTACTACACTGAACACCATACTCTTGATTTACTGCCTTTATTTGAGCAAATCCATCAAATCTGTGAAACAAACTTCTTCCAGTTTTACATACTTCTTCTTCCCTCCAAATTGCACTTTTATTAACATCGTGACCTGACATTAAAGAGAAAACATGTCATTTAAGATAACAGCTAATGATTGAGAATGCAAAAATATATAAGCTGAAAATCACGCACATCGTGGATCACCACTAATACGTAGCCTAACGTTACATAGCTGTTACAATTCAAATCATTGCAGGCCTAACTTAACGTTACACAGCAAAGCTCAACTATATCTTATTATCCAGGGTAACGTTAGACACTGCAATTTTGTAACCACGTACGCCTGTAATACATTGATGCATCAATTTCACGGCAAAACACTCATTTTCAGAAACACGGTGAATGGAAAGACGGTTAGCTAATGTTAACTCGTTTACATCGACAAAAATCCCGCGCAAATAGCCATTTCAAATTTTGAAACAAGTATAGGGCCTATACGTTCAACAGCAATAAGTTTGTCATGGTCGTTTACGTTAAACAGTATAACTAGCCTATAACGTAACAGCTACGCGATGACCAAACGTGTTTGTCAGAAAATATAGAACATTTTTAAATAGTTTTATATACACTTTTACCTACCTCACGACGAAGCACATAAGTCCATTATTCCTTTGTGCAGCAGAACCAGGCTCGTGTCGTGGCGCACTTCTCAAAAATAACTCCAGGTGTAGTGTTAAAACACGCTCCTGAACACCAATGAATGAACTCCAAAATACAACACAGCCGGGGAGTATCCAATAACACATACTGTAGTCAGAGTGAACAAATTAACTCCAAAAAATTAACTCTTTCACACTTTTTTGCCTAACTCGTGATTTTTCAACTCCTGAAATTTGCTGTGTAGTGAATCACAGTCTGGTTTTATAAAAGGCAGATCAATACATAACAACATCAGATTAATATTAGACATTTTGGATTATAGCGAGTGGATTGAGGATGACGGATATATACTTTTTTTAGATTTCAGGAAAGCATTTGATACGGTTGAACATCATTTCATATTTAAATCCCTCGAAAGGTTTGGTTTTGGCAATAAATTTATTTCTTTTATAAAAATGTTATATGAAGACATCAATAGTTCTATCTCACTATCGTTTGGAACATCCCAAAGATTTAACATTTCACGAGGAATAAGACAAGGATGTCCCATTTCCCCTTTCTTATTTATCTTAGCGGTAGAAATGCTTGCTATCTTGATAGATAAAAACAGCAACTTTGACAAATTGAATGTATTTGGAAGACAAATTGGTATTAGTCAATTAGCTGATGATACAGTGATCTTTTTAAAGGACCAATATCAAATTGATAAAGCCATCCAATTTATTGATCTGTTCTCCAAAGCATCAGGCCTACACTTAAACTTAAATAAATGTGAATTATTTGCAATTCATGGCAGCGAACTAGACTCTTTATGTAATATACCGATAAAAACATCTGTAAAATACCTGGGGATAACTATTACTAGAGATAGCAATCAAAGTGTCCAAGAAAATTTTGTAAAAAACCTTTCAAAAGCTAAATTTATTCTCAACAACTGGATACAAAGAGATATCTCAATTTTTGGAAGAGTTTTGTTAACCAAAATGGAACTGCTCTCTAGGTTTGTTTACCCAACCTCCTCGCTAGCTATCCCACCTCACTTACTAAAAGAATGTAACATTGCAATATTTAACTTTATTTGGAAAAATAAGCATCACTATATTAACAAAAATGATTTAGTTCACAGTTACGAAGAAGGAGGATTAAATATTATTGACTTAGAAATTATGAATAGTGTTTTAAAAACTCAGTGGTTAAAATCTTTTCTTTGTAATCCAAACGGCTTATGGTTTACTGTTTCTGCCTCAATATTTGAGAAAGTAGGTGGTTTGGAATTTCTGATTAGATGTGATTTTGAGTTGCACAAATTACCTCTTAAATTGTCCGCCTTCCATCAACAAGTTCTCCTTTATTGGAAGTTAGCATTTTCCCACAATTTTAGTCCACACAAAACTTGTATCTGGAATAATCGCTTTATTTTACACCATAACAAATCTTTATTTTATGGAAACTGGATTCAATATAACATATTTTCCCTGTTGGACATGATGGACAACTATGGTAATGTTCTCAATTACAATGATTTTTGTTTGAAACATGGATTTGCATGTCACCCGAAAGAGTTTTACACAATTGTAAATGCCATACCAAAAAACATGGTGTTACTGGTAAAGGGTATTCTTTCACACTACTCTGTGACATTCTCTCTCCCATCTCCTTCTCTGGGTGAATTATCTATAAGAGATCATAAATGTAACAACAAATATATTAGAAGTGTTTTTATTGATAGACTTCATCCAAATAGAAATAAACGTTACTATATTTTTAGAGATTTTAACCCGGAGGAGGTGAAGGAATTGAGAATGAATTATCTTACCTTTCCAAGTCTCCCTAAAGTAAAAGAAATTCATTTTAAAATTATAAATGACATATATCCTTCTAAAGAATTCCTGAAATCTAAATTTGATATCGGAGAAAACTCTTGTCAATTTTGTGAAACTGATATTGAAACTACAGAACATATTTTTTATTATTGTAATTACTCAAAGTTATTTTGGTCTCAATTGTTCAGTAAACTATCATGTATTATTACATGTGTAAACCCCCTTGAATACAAACATATTAAGTTTGGTGTACTTAAGAAAGATTGTTCACAGCACTTCTTGATTAACAATCTTTTTGAACTTGCTAAATACTTTATTCACAAGTGCAGATTTTTGAAAACCCCCCCAACCTTTCCTCATTTTTCTAATGAACTTAAGGCTTTTGCTTCTTCACTTTGCACCCTTTCAAATGAGAAAGCTTCTACAGTAGCCAGTTTTTTCAATAAGCTAAGTGCACTTTAGCTTTTTTGCCCCTTGCAAGGACTTACTTTTACATAAATGTTATTCTTTTTATTTTATTTTTTATTTTTGTTTTCTTGATTGTATATTTGATTTGAGTCTATGATTTGATTTGTATATGTCTGCCCTCTGAGAATTGTAATTAATACTGTTTGTTCAATACCTATTTTGTCTGTAAAATTGAATTTCATTAATAAAAAAAAAAAAAAAAAAATTATTCACACAACAAAATAAATATGATATACATCAAGTAAAAAAAAATATAAAACATTTGAAGCATATAGTTAATTGTTTCAGAATGGGAACGGTTACAAAATAAATAAAAAACTCTCAACACTATAAATATATTATATTTGCACAGACTTGCAACTTACTACAGGAGTTTTAATGTCATTTTATACCATCTTAAAATAAGGAAAACAACCAACTCTATTTTTCAATATGGTATGTTTAACATTTTACAGCTTTTATTATTTTGGTCTCCAGCCCAGTCAGCATCTGAGAATCCAACTAACGCTCCAGACTCTGACCGCTTATACTTGAGTGCAAGATTCAGTGTTCCTTTCAAGTATCGTAGAATTCGCTTCACTGCAGTCAGATGTGACACACTTGGGTTTGCATTGAACTTTGATACAACGCTCACAGCTTGTGCTATGTCAGGTCGTGTGGCCATCGCAGCATATAGTAGGCTACTTACCATAGACTGGTAAGCACTTGAATCCACAGACTTACTGACCCCATCATCCTTTTTTTAGCTTTACATTTGCATCAGCTGGTGTTGCAACTGGATTTGCATCATGCATACCATACTTTCGAAGAATGGCTTCAATGTAATGCTTCTGATGAAGAAATACACAGCCTTTTTCTTTGTCTTGGATGACCGAGATTCCCAAGATATAGGACAGTTCACTCATTTCCTTCATCTTGTAGTGCTTGCTAAGAGCTAGTTTCAACTCTTCCATGCTTTCCATCGACTCTGTGATTAGAATTAGATAATCAACATACACAGCTAATATCTCCAGCTACTGTCGAGATCTAACAAACACACTCGGGTCTGATGTACTCTGATTGAAACCAATGTTCTTCATGAACTCTGTGAAAGTTTTGCTCCAGCAGCGAGGAGATTGCTTCAGTCCATATATTGACTTCTTCAGTTTACACACCAAATTTTCCTCCCCTGGTCTGATGTTCCCCTCTGGTTGCTCCATATAGATCTCCTCATCCAGGTGTCCATTTAGAAATGCGGTTACCACATCCATCTGATGCACATGCATGTTATTCTGGACAGCGAAGGACAGGAATGTACGAATTGAGCTAAAACGTACCACGGGTGAAAAAGTTTAATCGTAGTCGGCACCATACTTCTGTGAGTAACCCTTTGCGACAAGTCTGCACTTGTATCTCTCCACTCGTCCATCACTATGATGCTTAACTTTAAACACTCATCTCGATCCTATAGCCTTCCGATCCTTTGGTAATTCCACCAAATCCCACGTTTTATTTTCAAGCAGTGATTCATATTCCAAATCAGCCGCCTCCTGCCACTCATTTGCGTTAGAACTCATCATTGCCTCTTTCAGAGTACTTGGTTCTGCAACACAACAAACACTAGCATAATGATCAACAGTTACCAGATCAGCAAACTCATCATAACCATATCTCTTAGGTGGTTTTCTGATTCTGCCACCTACTCTAGTAGTTTCATCGACAGTTGCATCGACTGATGTTCTCTCGTCAGTTCTCAAGACCACTTCGTTCTCCACACAAGAAATGTCCACTTCCTGTTTCAGGTCAAAATCTGACTCATTGAAGATCACATCCCGACGAATCAGAATCCTCCTTTTTTCTTCATGGTACAAACGATAGCCCTTGGCATTGTTGGCATATCCCACGAAACGAAGCTTCACAGCCTTCTTATCCAGTTTTCTTCTTTCTGTGTCTGGGACATGTGCATAAGCTACACAACCAAACACTTTCATGTGACTCACATTTGGCTGTTTGTCGCACCATCTCTGATACGGCGTCACTTGTTTCATGACAGAAGTAGGAAGTCTGTTCTGTGTGTAAGCTGCGGTTGCTATAGCCTCTGCCCAGTACGACTTTGTTAATTTAGCGTGAGAGAGCATGGTTCTCGCTGCTTCAATTAATGTCCTGTTCTTTCTTTCTGCAACACCATTTTGCTGTGGTGTGTGAGGTACAGTTGCCTCATGATGGATACTTTGAATCTTCAAGTATTCTTGAAATTCTTTTGAAGTGTATTCCCCACCATTATCCGTTCTCAGTCTTGCTATCTTCTGCCCGCACTCATTGAATAATGTTTTCTCAAATTCCTTGAATCTGGAAAGAACTTCACTCTTTTGTTTCATAAAGTATACTTTGCAACATCTAGAATAATCATCAATAAAAGTCACAAAGTTCTTTTATCCACCTATAGACTCAGTCTGCATCGGACCACAGACGTCACTATGCACCAACTGTAGTTTTCGTTTTGAACGAATTTCACCTACTGGCTTATGTGGCTTCCTTGACAGCTTTCCTTCCACACATGCTTCACAGAAAGAAACTTCTTTCTCTTCAGGAAAGTCCACTCCTTTTACCAGTTTTTTCAGTTCCTTCAATTTAGTGGTGTGAGCCAGACGCTGATGCCACAAACTGATTGCTGTTAGTGCACTTGATGCACAATGCACATTTCTCTCTACATCCAGCTGATACAATCCATCAGATCTTTGTGTTCCCATTCCTCTGAGATTTCCATTTTTGTTACGAATGTAACAACGAGACTTCTTGAACTGCACAGTATTTCCCTTTTTTACAGCAGCTCCCACTGAGAAGAGATTCCCGGATAACTTGGGAACATACAGAACATCAAACATTGTGACATTTTTTACATCACTGATTTGTAAGGTCATTCTCAGTTTAACATTACCCACTCCTAGAGCGTCAACCACTCTACCATCACCAAGTTTCACAGACTGTGTTTTTTAAAATTGCCGGTAGTCTTGAAGAATTTCTTCGTGACATGTCATGTGCCTTGAAGCTCCAGAATCGATCAAACATTCGACCTGTTGTGTTATCTTATCCTGATTTTCACCTCTAGCGATAAAGGCACTCTCAGACGAATCTTCATCATGGTCACATGTTACAGTTTTTGCTTTGTGAATTTTAGTCTGTTTTTTCTTACTTGGACAGTCACGCTTGATATGTCCTTCTTTTCCACATTTGTAACATCTCCACGAACCAGATCTGTCATCTCTCGCTGTCTTGGAGATAGTCTGCATATCACTGCGAACTTGTACTGACATCGCTGACGCACCACCGGACAGAGCATCACTATAGTTACCATCGGCAGACACTCGTTTTTTTTCTTCATTTATTAATGCTTGCTGAACAAACTGTAGCGTCAAACTGTCCAACTTAGTTTCCAGTGCCGTAACTATTGTAGCATAGCTTGGTGGCAAGCTACCAAGCAGTGTTACAATCTGATCCTCTTCTTCGATCAACGCACCTATTACCCCCAGCTTGTCAGTTAATTCCTTCATTCGTTTCAAATGTTCAGTTACATTTTCTCCTTCTTTCATTTCACATCTAAAGTAATTTTTCTTCAGAAACAGCTTGTTTGCTAGAGTGTCTCTTTCAAAATGTCATTTTAGAGTGTCCCAAGCTTCCTTAGGGGTCTTACAGCTTGTTATCAGATACAACTGAGGCGTACTTACATTCAGCACCAACACAGAAAATGCTTTTTCCTTCCGTTTTCCAAATTCTGCTCTTGCCTGTGCATTTGCTCCTTCTGCCACGTTGTCAGTCTCCATTACCATGCCCCAAAAACCTTTAGCTTTCAGAAAATGTTCCATTTGAAATTTCCACGTTGCCCAGTTCTCTGGCCCACTCAATTTTTCAATAAACAGTTTATCCTCCATGGTGAATACCAGAACACTGTCTATCCCACACACGCACAAAAAAACTCTTCTTTTTCTTTAGCGAAGATCTGGGCCCATAACCTGTTGTAGTTTCACGTGCTTTTTTATTACTGACAACGACAGAGAGAAAAAAACAGCGAAGAAGAAAAAACAGAACTGTGGTGACTCACTTAATACAACAGTGACACCTATTGGCAAATTACTATATTACAACACTAACCCTTTGAAGAACGCGATGGATTGTAGGGCGATAGAAGGTCCATTAAATACACAGGAGCTAAACCATTTAGGGCTTTATTGGTCAGTAGTAATACTTTGTAATTGATGAGGAACTTAATAGGTAACCAGTGTAGAGATGATACAATTGGTGTTATATGATCATATTTTCTTGACCTAGTAAGAACTCTAGCAGCTGCATCAGAAACAGATAGCTTATACACAGATAGTTACGTAGCTTAGCAATGTTTCTAAGGTGGAAAAAGGCTGTTTTGTAACAAATGAAATATGGTTTTCAACCATTTGTGGTCTAGTATAACAGCCAGGTCTTTTACTGTAGTGGATAAAGTCACAAGACATCCTTCTAAATTAAAGTTGTATTGAACGAGGTTTTGTGGGTAGTTTTTTGGACCAATAAGTAATACCTCCGTTTTATCTGAATTTAATAGCAGGAAATTACACGTCATCCAGCATTTTATATCTTTAAGACACTCTGTCAATTTTGATAAGTTAGTGTTTTCATATGGTCGTGATGAAATATATAATTGAGTGTCATCAGCATAACAGTGGAAATTAATTCCATGTTTTCTTATAATATTACCAAGTGGCAGCATATATATTGAGAACAGCAGAGGGCCTAAGACCGATCCTTGCGGCACTCCATAGTCTACTGACGTAATCTTCGATTTTCCCCCATTTAAACAGACAAAATGGTAACGGTCTGATAAATATGATCTAAACCAGCTTAATGCCTGTCCACAGCAAATTAATCTTGTACTATCAGGAAATAATATAGTTAACATTGGTAAATAAGTACATTACATGAATATGTCTTATTCAAGCAGATTTTGCAAAGCAAAAATACAAATAATTATTAACACTAAATTAAACTAGATCAGTCAAGTCACCTTCATTTATATAGCGCTTTTAACAATATATATTTTGTTTCAAAGCCGCTTTACAGTGATAATAGGAAATTAAAGTAACATAGATTGTTTTGGCTTTATAGCAGCTCTAGAATAAAGTTATTGTCCAGATAAAGTTAGTTCCTTTTCAGGAACGTCGAGCTGCGTGAAACGCTGCAGGGAACGCCTCTTGCGTTGTGCGTCAAGAAGCACGTATGGAATCAGCCCAATGGCGAGACAGAACGTCACGAGTGACGTCATCGACCAGGAAACTATAAAGCACACCCCTGAACACAATGGCGACAGCTTCTGTTGTCTTCAGCAAGCGCTCTGTGTGTGAATCTGTCCCTGTGTTTTTGTCTGTTCTAAGTGATTGCTAGGCAGGAGTTTTTCGTTAAAAAAAACTATATATATATTCACATATATCAGTATGACGAGCGAGCAGCAATACAGAAAGTGTGTTCCCCCCTGTACTCGTTTTCTCACGGGTGGGGATACACACGATCTGTGTGTTGTTTGTTTGGGAGTGCAGCATGCCCAGTCAGCTCTCGAGGGGGCTGATTGTGAGCATTGCGAGCGTTTTCCATTAAGAACGCTCCGCTCCCGCCGATCACTCTTCGAGGAGAGTGGTTCGGTTCGCGCTCCCCATGGCTCGGGTCCTGCTTCTGTCGAGGCAGAGCGGCGGCGCCTGTCGTGGGGATCGTAAATGGATCTGTCAGCGGGGTT
Source organism: Siphateles boraxobius (assembly GCF_051911475.1). Taxonomy (NCBI): domain Eukaryota; kingdom Metazoa; phylum Chordata; class Actinopteri; order Cypriniformes; family Leuciscidae; genus Siphateles; species Siphateles boraxobius. The sequence goes on along the minus strand of NW_027509186.1, from coordinate 38,809,002 downwards.
TGAGACGGGCTCTGCCTTATATCAGCCTTTACCTGCCAGTTCCAGTGCCTCAGTTCCGGGTGTGGAAGCACGCATTGCGGTTTCTTCCCCCCAGGCTGAGGCACCAAAACTGCAGCTATCCAGTTCTGAGGAGCTGGATGTTGTCAGTATTGAGACAGGGGATGTTGAGGACTCGTCACCTCATTTCCCTGAACACGAGGAGCTTATGGAGGTGTTCACTCGTGCTGTGTCAAAACTAAGCATTGAGTGGCCAGCTGTTAGGCAGGAATATGTTTCTAAAAGCAAGCTTGACGAACGATTTTTGCCTTCCCGCGTTCAGCCTCCACGGCGGTGCCTTCCGTTTCTTCCCGATCTCCACACCAAGGTGTCGAGGTCGTGGAAGAGACCCGCCTCTTATCGTGTGTTTAGTCCCCAGACTTCCACATATTCTAATATATCGGGGGCTAAGTTATATGGTTATGGGGCGATGCCCAAGGCGGAGGAGACTCTAGCTAGCCATCTTTCTGCTGAGTCTTCCTCGTCTCTTAAGAAACCAGCTTTACCCACCAAGCCTCTCAGAAATACTTCGGCTCTGGTGGGTAAGGCTTATTCGGCGGCTGGTCAGGCTTCGGCGTGTCTGCACACGATGTCAATATTGCTGGCATACCAAGCCGATCTTTTAAAAGATATGAGTGAGAGTGAGGAGGTCAGCACTGACGTGGTTCGAGAACTGCGTCAGGCTGCAGATTTATCTCTGCGTGCCACCAGGGAATCGGCTAAACTAATGGGCCGTTCTATGGCAGCCCTGGTGGCCGCAGAGAGACACTTGTGGCTTAATCTGGCTGATATGAAGGATAAAGAGAAAGCTTTTCTTTTGGATGCTCCACTTTCTCCATCTGGTTTATTCGGTGACGCGGTAAATACGGTCATAGATAAATTTCAGGAAGAAAGGAAACAAGCTGCAGCTTTTCAAAAATTCCTCCCACTTAAAGTCCATGTCCCAGGGTCTGCTGGGCGAGGGCAGACCAAGCCGTCGACTAGCTCCTCACATAGGGCGCAACAAAGGCAGAGTGTCACGTCTCGTGGCCCCCCTTCTAAACAGTGGGAACAGACGCGACAGTCTCAGGCGAAGCCTTCTAGTGGTAAGACTGATCTGAGGACAGTCATTATGGCTAGGAAGGCTTCGTCTAAGAAGTCCTGACGCCACTGGTGTCAGGATGCTGAGGGTGGTCCCCACCGTGAGAGGGAGGTGTTCACCGCTTCAGACGGTGCCCGTTCTCTCACGGTGCCCTCAGGGGTCCCTTCTGCCAACCCCGCCTTCGTGTCGGGGCGCAGACGGGCCCAGCGAGCGCTTTCCCGAGGGACGCTCGCCCCCTCTGAGGAGGGGTTTAGAGCAGTCAGACCAGTCGTCCCCTGCCGGTGCGCCGTTACAGAGAGGCTAGTACCCTTAGTAGATTTTCTGGCAGAGTGGAAAAGTCTTCCAAAAATATCTCAGTGGGTTCTGCATTCGATAGAAAGGGGTTATGCCATTCAGTTCAGATATCCTCCTCCTCGATTCAACGGGGTCCTGCCCACCGTGGTGGGCCCCGAGCAGGCTTTGGTAATGGAACAAGAGTTGAAAACGCTCCTTCAAAAGGAGGCTATAGAACGGGTTCCTCCTCCCAGCGAGGAGTCAGGTTATTACAGCTGATATTTCATCGATCCAAAGAAGGATAGGGGGTTGCGTCCAATTTTAGATCTGCGCCTATTAAATCGTGCTGTAGCCAAGCTCAAATTCAAGATGCTTACGCTAAAGCAAATCGTGTCACAAATCAGGTCCGAGGACTGGTTTGTCACGATAGATCTGAAGAACGCATACTTCCACATCTCCATCCTTCCGCAACACAGGAAGTTCCTGAGGTTCGCTTTCGGGGCGAAGCGTACCAATATCGTGTTCTTCCGTTTGGCCTAGCTTTATCTCCCCGCACGTTCACGAAGTGCATGGACGCAGCGCTAGTCCCACTGCGGCTCCAGGGCGTTCGTATACTGAACTACATAGACGATTGGTTGATTCTCGCTCAATCGCAGCAGCAAGCGGCTCGGCATCGAGATTTCGTCCTCGCACACATCAAAAAATTGGGGTTGAGGCTGAATGCCAAAAAGAGTGTTCTATCTCCATCACAGATAACATCTTTTCTGGGGGTACTATGGGATTCTGTGGCAATGCGGGCTCGCCTGTCGCCTGCCCGCATCGCTAAGATTCTCTCAGCTGTAAAAAGAGTAAAGCTAGGCCAGTTGCTCACTGTAAAGCAGTTCCAGAGACTGCTGGGTCTGATGGCAGTAGCGTCCAGTGTTATACCCTGTGGCCTGCTGTACATGAGACCATTACAGTGGTGGCTCAGGACCAAGGGGTTCTCCCCGAGGGGAAACCCCCTCCGCGTGATCAAAGTTACACGGAGTTGTCTCCGTGCTCTGGTCATGTGGAGGGATCCTTGGTTTCTGTCCCAGGGACCTGTGTTGGGAGCTCTTTGTCGTCGTGTAACGCTAACGACAGATGCTTCCCTCACAGGCTGGGGGGCGATCATGAGTGGTCGCCCAGCCCAGGGTCTGTGGCAGGACCATCATCGATTTTGGCATATAAATTGTCTAGAGATGTTGGCAGTGTTTCAGGCTCTGAAGCACTTCCTGCCAGACCTGAGAGGTCATCATGTTCTTGTCCGGTCCGACAACACATCGGTGGTCTCTTACATAAACCATCAGGGGGGTCTGCGCTCTCGCCCGTTATACAATCTGGCTCGCCGGATCCTTCTATGGTCCCAGGGGAAGCTTCTCTCATTGAGGGCGATTTATCTCCCGGGGTATTTAAATCGGGGAGCGGACAACCTGTCGAGGCAGGGGCCGAGGCCCGGGGAATGGAGACTCCACCCCGAGGTGGTGGAGCTCCTTTGGATGCAGTATGGTCGTGCAGAGGTAGACCTATTTGCGTCCAGGGAGACATCACACTGTCCACTGTGGTTTTCTCTCAGTCATCCAGCCCCGCTGGGGTTGGACGCTATGGTGCAGGCGTGGCCGAGGTCACGCCTGTACGCCTTTCCCCCGATTGCTCTGCTCCCAGGAGTTCTGGAGAGGGTTCGCCGGGACGGGGTCAGTCTATTATTGGTAGCCCCATTTTGGCCGGCCCGAGTATGGTTCACGGACCTAGTGTCTCTTCTAGACGGCTCTCCTCTGGAGATTCCGATCAGGAGGGACCTTCTCTCTCAGGCGAGCGGGTTGATACTTCACCCCCGCCCAGAGTTGTGGAAGCTATGGGCTTGGCCTCTGAGGGGGCCCAGCTCGTAGGGGCTGGTCTCTCAACCGAGGTTGTAGAGACCATCCTTCATTCCAGAGCTCCTTCCACGAGGAGGTTATATGCCTTGAAGTGGAGGCTCTTCACTTCTTGGTGTGGAGAACACCTGTTGGACCCAGTTAACTGCCCAGTGGGTGCAGTGCTGGAGTTCCTGCAGGAGCGTTTCTCCTCAGGGCTATCCCCCTCCACACTAAAGGTGTATGTGGCGGCACTTGCTGCTTACCATGTCCCTTTCAGTGGAGTCTCTCTGGCGAGACACCCATTTATAACTCGCTTTCTTCGTGGTACTTTGAGGCTGAGGCCTGTAGTCCGCACGAGGGTGCCAGCATGGGACTTAGCTATCGCCCTAGAAGGTCTTTCCCTAGCTCCCTTTGAGCCTATTGAAGAAGTTGCTGATAAGTTTATTACTTTGAAGACTATTTTTCTCCTTGCCATTTCTTCTCTTAAGAGAATCGGAGATATTCAGGCTCTCTCGGTTGCTCCTTCGTGTTTGGAGTTTTCCCCTGGGATGGTGAAGGCTTTTCTCCACCCCAGGCCAGGCTATGTCCCTAAGGTTCCTACCAATGTGGCCAGACCTATAGTTCTGCAGGCCTTCTGTCCTCCTCCTTTTACATCATCTGATCAGGAAAAACTTAATCTGCTCTGCCCTGTTCGGGCTTTAGATGCTTACGTCCACAGAGCTGCCCTGTGGAGAAAATCAGAACAGCTGTTTGTTTGTTTTGGACCACCTAAGAAGGGGTCCCCAGTGTCTAAGCAGAGGATGAGCAAGTGGGTGGTTGAGGCCATCTCACTTGCCTGTGAGTCGGTTGGTCAGCCTTCACCTTTGGCTGTCCGAGCTCACTCTACCAGGAGTATGGCGGCTTCCAAAGCCTTATTGTCAGGAGTCTCCCTCCAGGACGTTTGTGACGCGGCAGCCTGGTCCTCACCGCATACTTTCGTCAGGTTTTATGACCTAGACCTCAGCTCCACCCCTGGGGCGCAGGTGCTTTCGGCTGAATTTAATCTTTGATTCACACAGTCGGTCACTTGCTCTTATGGCGACGTGGGTATTAGCGTTCCCGCAGCGTTTCACGCAGCTCGACGTTCCTGAAAGGGAACGTCCCGGGTTACGTATGTAACCCTAGTTCCCTGAAGGAACGAGACGCTGAGTGTCGTTGCCATACTCCCGGCATTCCCTTGATCGACTTGCTTCAGACTTTTTCCAGAAGCTGTCGCCATTGTGTTCAGGGGTGTGCTTTATAGTTTCCTGGTCGATGACGTCACTCGTGACGTTCCGTCTCACCATTGGGCTGATTCCATACGTGCTTCATGACGCACAACGCAAGAGGCGTTCCCCGCAGCGTTTCACGCAGCGTCTCGTTCCTTCAGGGAACTAGGGTTACATACGTAACCCGGGACGTTTTCATCAGTGGTTCTCAACTGGGACATTTTACCATAGTCATAAGCTGCAAGTGTGTGTGTGTGTGTGTGTGTGTGTGTATGTGTGTGTGTGTGTGTGTGTGTGTGTGTGTGTGTGTGTGTGTGTGTGTGTGTGTGTGTGTGTGTGTGTGTGTGTGTGTGTGGGACCATTTTTTTACCATGGTCATTAAGCTGCGACTGTCACACACACACACACACACACACACACAAACACAGACACACACACACACACACACACACACACACACACTCATAGAAGCAGGGCTCCTTTCTGCCACGTTCCTTACTGTGCGTTCACACCGCCGCCGGCGAGAGCGTCAAAGTGGCCGGAAGTCATTCATTTTCAATGAGAGTCGGAGAGGGGGTTCAGCCATAGACAGTAAAAGAAATGGACACAGCGACCCCATTGATTTCAACGGAGATGACTGAAGCCCGATAATTGCACTTCCTGTCTGATGGCTGAGCGACTGCGCAGGCTCAAACTGAGCGTGACGACAGTCTGACAGCTGTAAATCTTCTAGTAGCTGTGACAAGACAAATCTGAATAACCTAATTCCTCAAAAATGTTGTTGAAATATTTTGTCCCGTTGCTTTTATGGACTCTCTATCTATGGGCTTCACCCTTGACTTTATGCCTCTATGTCCCCACGATTGCCTCATAGACAGTAAAAGATTGCCTGCGAGCTTCTCCTCCTGTCTATACGGTAATGTCTCTATTGTGCGACAGAAAGTCGCGTGGTTATGACGCAATCGTTGCCTATATTTTACAAAAACGGCTTCTACGGGGCCATAACGTAAGATAAAACGTAATGGAGCCTTTTATACATTGTCGTGTTTCTTTAGAAATAAATAATGGACAAATGAAGTCTTTGGACACCTCAGATGTAAAAGTGACGCCAGATTCGCTGTCAAAGTGACGCCAAAATGAATGGGAGTCAATGGAATGCTAACAGCAGGTGAAGTTCTGCTACAATGGCGGCCCCCGGGAGACTTCAGTTTCCGGCTGATGGATTACCCCCTTGGGTTCAGCGAAAAAATCGGCAGCCGGCCGCAGGAAGTAGCTGCCAATAAAACCGGACGTCAGCTGCCGCTAATAACCGGAAGTCGGAGCTATATGCCGCTTTTAGCCAGGCAAATAAGTTATTATATCATTATAATTATATATTTTATTATTATTAATATTAATGTATTATATATAATATTAGTACTTATTTACATAAAATACTTGTTAGTAATAATTTTATATTATTTGATTAAAATCAAGTTACGAGGATCATAGACATAATAAAACAACAAACAAAAAGCTACACTTGAAATTATGAATTAGTACATGTATAAATGTAACTTATGAATGAGTATACATGTTTGTTAAATAATGAAAAATATCCACCTTTTTCCTGGTTAGAGCATTTACCCATGATTCATTAACAAGAATGGTCTACCAATGGTTTAACAAGATTTACCATGTTTCTTGTGTTAGGGGATAACAGCTTAAAGACCCAAGACCAGATATGATGAAAGAAGACCAAGAGTCGTGAGGTTCAATCAAATAAGTAAAAATTTAATGAAGAATAGTTTGCAGTTTCATCGAGGAGGTTGCAGGCCAGAGACTCCACCGTACACAAAATCTCACACCAGTTATAGCATTTCTAAGGGCATGAATGACATCAGTACATACATGTTGGCTACTTCTGATTGGCTAAGAAAACAAAGTCTAAACAATTCTACACTTATTTGTAGGAGGGTAAGTCGACATTAATCAAGATAATTGTCATCCGAGTCCAAGACTTGGTCTAGTGATGACCTCGGAGGTCGTAGAAATGCGTCTCGGTGTCTGTTGTTGCATATCACAAGACCTGCACAGAGCATTCAACACACGCAAAAGCACAAGGGAATCACAGTTCCTCCAAAGTTGTAGAGGGCCTGATCACAGACTACCAAAACATACTGGAACATTACCTCCTCAGAAAGTAGTACAGATAATGTTCACTTTATTCATTAAAGAAATACACATAAAAGTACAGTTCTGTGAATCCAATCATGCAAGTCACGTAGTGTTTGACCCCTGTAACCTGTAGTAACTTGGTCAACAGAAAACAGACTGATGAGGGTCTTCTTCAGACTTGACCTCTTCTATTAGCTTATTAGCAAAGTTAGAAAGAAAGATAGAATTTGTTAAGTTAAAGATTAGTAAGAAAAAAATAAAGAATAGTTAGATGATTAAGTCGGCTTTTAGACTGGAACTGGTGGATTAAACAAATGTTCACTCTCCAGCAGCTGACACCAATCACTGCAAAACCCTGGATTGGTGTTTTCCGAGTAAAAGCCTTGCATTTCTCCTCGTTTTCCTCTTCCAACATGACCTAAAGGATTCATAAGAAAATTGTGGCATTAATATCCAAATTACCTTATTAAAAGTGCACATGGATGCAGCCACATGAATTAATATTCTTATTACATTTTGTCATTAAGCACCGAGCAGTGATTACATTTTCATTCATAATGTATACACCTAAAGCAGTTTTTGTAAATGTCATTGCAGTGTCTGCAGGGCTGCAGTGTGTACATCTGCTAATATTCTTGACATGTTTCAGACTTCTCTCTCCAATTTGTTACACCTAAATATTTAAATTTGAGGAGCATAAAAATGAGCATGGTTAAAAAGAGAATAATTGAAGACCATGTTGCCATAACATTAAATTTCTCAGTTACTATTTTAAGCACATTTAAATCAACTGTGTAAAAGAAAGTAAATACATACTGTCAAGCCAGCAGGAGTGTGCCCTCCTCCTAAATGAGTCTGTATCCACCAGACTGGTAATTTTGCATGTAACTGAAAGATCTGCAAAAAGGACAAAGGATGAGGTGAGTTATTCATAACATGAATGAAGACTAAATAAACAAGACTTTAAAATTTAACTAATTACATTGCACAATGTAGGTCAGGGGCACGACACAAGATGTGCCGACACTTAGGGCAATGCGAATGGCACCCCTTTTGTTGTCGGGCATTCAAACAAAAGCAAGGAACACAATATTTTTCTAGAAAGACAAGAGAAATTTAATACATTTTAACTTACAACAAACATGTAAAATGCATGTGTGCTTTGTACAATGCTTATGGATGCCATTGTCCTCAAAATATATGGCATGCTTTACATGCTTTGCCTGAAAGTGCTCAGGACTTGACATCACCCCAGTTGTACAGTAGGGACAACTGCCTGTCCCAGAAAAGATGTCATCTTTTCCATAAGCAAAGAGTACACATGCAGTATATACGAATAACAACAAAATAACATACCTCAAAATAGCAACAAATTCATTCACATATAAAGGTAGAACATTTTAGAAGTCTAATTACATCTTTAAAATGGACAGGTTTTTCCATGTTCTGCTCAAATTAACTTTAGTTAGTAAGATGTAGGGAAAACATTGGCTTCTTACCTGTCATAATTGATTGGCAGTTACACAAGAGGTGTAGAACAGAGTGTACACAGAGTTAGAGATAGAAAGGTAGTTCTTTGTTTGGTCAAAAAATGCAATAGTAATAAAACAAAAATCAATTACTGGTTGGATATCAGACAATCCACTGAAAAATGAAATGGAAAAAAACTATATGGTTAGTGTTGCACGTGTATCATCAAGGCTGAGCTTGTCAATAATTCAGCATTACCTTTATTCTAATCAATAGATTAAGTTAGCATAAGCTAATATTTAATGGTGATGGAAATAGTAACGTAGTATTTGAAGTTAATGGTAGCCCCTCACAAACCAGGACCACACGGTGCACAAGCTGTGCCTCCATTTCTGAAAATTCGCCGGCGCCACCATTGACTGCTGTCGCTTGACTTCCAGTTACATGTGATTGGTTGGTGGTGCTACGTTGGACGATACTGATTGGCTACCACGATTGGCAGGACCCTCCTAATTTGGCAGGGCTTCCTGCTGCCAGCTGTCGATTTTTTCGCTGAACCCCTAACAAAGAGTATAGAAGTACCAAGAGGCGAAACTCAATAGAACGTTCCATTGCAACAAACGCGCCCATGCGCAGAGCAACAGCTCCGCCATCTTGGACTGAACGCAACACAGCTGTCATAGAATTGAACGATACCGGTTCCAATTCAAAAGCGGTTAAGGGAACTAAATAGTAGTTTCTAGTTTTTAATATCTCCATAGCCTAAACTAAAACGGCGTGTTGATTAATGTACAACAAAATAATGCTTATGGATCGGGTTATAATTAAACAATTTCGTCATAGAGCACGAAGCTGTCAAATAGGCTATTTAGCCAATAACTTTTGGGGATAACTCCTGTTTTCATACACTTTAGACAACACATTAGTCAAGATAGAATATTTAATAGTAACACATTTACATTTATTCATTTAGCTGACGCTTTTATCCAAAGCGACTTACAATTGCTATATATGTCAGGGGTCGCACGCCTGTGGAGCAGCTAGGAGTTAAGTGTCTTGCTCAGGGACACATTGGTGTCTCACAGTGGATTCGAACCCGGGTCTCTCACACCAAAGGCATGTGTCTTATCCATTGCACCATCAGCACCCCTATTCTATTACACCCCAGTAATAGAAGATCATCACAAAACGAACAGTAATAAAATTGGTGACAGTAAGTAGATCACATCATTTCTGGCTGCATTAACAACAAATCAAACATTGTGCAAGTAAAGTGCACACATTTACTACAAATAGAATGGCAATGGTAAGTATATTAGCTGTTATGTTTTAGTCTTTAGTTTTATTATAATTTAATTCATCTTGACTGATAAAAAAACTTTGTACAACACACATGTTACATTTGATACAGAAAGAGAGAGTTATTGTACAGATTTACAGATGACTTAGCTTTAAAATAAATTCTGTTGCGCTTCTGTTCGGGCTGTAACGTTAAGAGTTGTAGATTTTGGGTCCGTAATATATGATGGATTCTGACTCTATTGAATAGTTTCACCATGTATACAAGAGAGTTTTTGCATTTTTCCTTGTCACACAACTTCCCTGCACTCATGTTGTACATCCATATGCCACTATTTACGTATGGAGACGTAAGTACACTGCTCATTTTAACGTTAATAAAAACCTTTTCTACTTTACCTCTCTGGATCTTTGGGGAATCTATGAAATGCTAGTTGATTGGTTGTACACTGGTAGTTGTTGCAGTTGATGGCAGAACACTGTTTTCTTTGTTTCCAATTATTTCCAGACATAATGCTGTACAGTTGTGCTAACGGTAAAACCGTTGGTTCAGTCCAAAATGGCGTCAGCGCGACAGCAGTGCCATTTAGCAATTGTTACCAAAACTGCAACGGAGTTTCGCCTCTTGATACTTCTATACTCTTTGCCCCTACTGGAGAGTCGGCGAGGGCGGCGTGGCGCGGCTCGGACGGTGAGAACAGTTAGGAGAGTGGAAACCAGGTAAACTTTATGGTAATGAGCTATGACGCGGTTCAACTGGAAACCAAATGTAGAAGTCCTCTATTTGAGAGGATTCCAGAGAACGCAGTGCTGTAAACTTTGGTTCCGACCACATTAGTTCCCAAGCAAAATAGAGGAGAGGTTGATCATGTGAATTTGATAAGAAGGCACGCAACACTATTTATAGGCAAGATGTTCACGATAATACACTTGTTTTTAGATTTAGAATAGCACTTAACCATGAACACAAAAGCCAAACAACACAAATGGCTTTTAATTGGATTATTTCGTTAGCAAACATGTCACTATAATTGTTAAGTTCTTTCCATTGATCAATTTTCTGCATAAAATAACGATCGACATGCTTGTTTCCTTTGTGGCCCCTTTAAATTAAGTTTTAAAGAAGACCAAGCATTCGATCTACGTCAGAGCATCAGAGTGTCCACAAATCTTTCCACAGCGTCGCTGGCAATTCGCTCTCACTGGCGGCGGTGTGAACGCACGGTCAGATAAAGGACCCATGGCTGCTAGTCACGATTTATTACTAACTGACCCTTAAGACCCCCCATACTAGATGTCCTCAGAGGGCACAGGTTCATACCCAGCTGTTCCCGAAGTGTCTCGCTCCTGTATTTCTGATGTGTAAACATACATACATTTCCCGTTCACATACATTTGTCTTCCTGTTCCCAGGGCTCTCAAGTTTTATCAAAAGTTTAGAGTGAGATTTAGGGGAGGAGCCACCCAAATATTTGCAGCAGCGGTCCCTCGACCCAACCAAATTCGTTTAAATTTTTGCTAGCAGTTCAATTTTGCCTATTGTTGAAAATTGACCAACACAAATGGAAAGTATAACAATTGTTAAATCTGATAAAAAGACAAATTCATCCAACTAAAATAAATAGTTATATTTAAAAAATACAAATTTATTGAAAAATAAAAATAAATGTGAACCCAAACAAGCCAATTGAACATCAGTGCTCAATGTACATAACATTGTGTCATAACAACTTGCCCTGAGCATGTATGTCAAGACCCAAACCGGTCACCTTTACAGGGGTCATCGGATGCCCATTTTCCACAAGTTGGTATGATTCTTTTGGGTCTTCATGTAAAGTTTGTAACATACTTTGGTTAAAATTTCTCAATGGTTATGTAAAACAACACCCTTTTTACCTCTTCAAAAACAGCTCTGTTCACAGTGACCCGTTTCGGTGCATGTCTCTTTAAATGATAATGAGCAACAACTTTTTGGCTTTGAGGATTAAAAAGAAGTGAATGGATTTTTTTCATTGCATGGTGATTGTGTCCACACACTGCAAAGACACATTTATTTACAAATACCATATAAAAGTGTATTTTGCATCCGATGACCCCTTTAAAAGCAGTTGGAGAGTTTTTGAATGCATCAAAAATAATTTAGCACGAATTTGTTTATACTCCTCAACATCAGCTCTCACTGTCTTTGATCACAGGCAAGAGATTTCGTCCAGGAATCGTAAAATCAAAATGCTAAAAAAAAAAAATGAAGGTGTCCGCAAACCGCATTCATCAGATCGTGCTCTTTCAACTTCCACTCCGTGTGTGCGCGTGTTGTCTAGTAACGAGCGATGCAGCGGGAACACATAATTTACCCGGAAACAACTAATTCTAATTTCTGATTGGCTGGTAGCTAGCATTTAACTCTGTATAACTCGAGACAGATGCTATGAACTCGGCAGAGAACTTTCCTCTGTTTGCCTGCGCCTCGTCCATTAATTGTATAGCGGGACAAGTTCCCTTACTCCTCAGCGTGAGAAATACAAGGTGTGGCGTGTGAGCGTGTGAACGGGTTGAAATGCGTGTGTCTCACGCCCAATGCGTGAGACTTGAGAGCCCTGTGTTCCCCCCTCACACTACAAATGAGAAAAAAACATGCATTCCTTTGTGTAGCAGGCATAGCTGCCTAGTTAGTTTGAGTAACAGCCCTAGTACTGATTAGGTGGTAATTTCCTAATTAGATTCAGGTGCGCCAGTGGTGGTAAGTAACGAAGTAGAAATACTTCGTTACTTTACTTAAGTATTTTTTTCGGGGATCTGTACTCTACTTGAGTATGTTTTATTTGCATCTACTTTTACTCTTACTCCACTACAATATTGAAGACAAAGTTTACTTTTTACTCCGTTACATTTCCCCATGCCTGCTCCAAGTATTTATTACACTTGCTTTCCAAACCAATGAAAAACTTGGTTTTATTTTGAAAAAAAAGAACGCGCAAGCTCTTTGTCAGCATACGCTCACATAGCAGTCAGTTCGCCATTGTGGAAGATGACCGCAGAAACAGGTGAAGGTGGAGCTCTGCCCTGCAATGATCCCGAGATTCCCGCTTACCTTGTATCTTGCACATCTTCTGTGTGATGCAGCTAATGTTATGGAACATGTCTATTGCAGAGCTGCCAACTCTCACTCTTTCAGTGTGAGACTCACGCAATTGACACTTTCCACACGCTCTCACGACACACATCCATTTTCTCACGCACAGAAAAATCGCGAAGCAAAGAGGACACTGACACCGACAGACAAGACAGAGTAGGTTTCTTTTGATATGGAACAAATTCTCAGCTCTCAGATTCTGTCAATTTTATTATGAAATTCAAACAATAAATACCGTTTTGGAGCTTTTAAATGTGATGTGACAGATAGCTAGCGCCTGCTATGGGGTGCCATTAATCTCTTTACTCCTAGTTAATTGTAAATAAACACAAATGAACAATAATAGGTAGCCTATGTTGAAAGATACAGTACAACTTACCTAAATGTATATACCTTATACATAATATCAATAAATCAGTGTTTTTCAACTGAGAATAGAGGTCAATAAAGCAGCTGGAGAACAATGTCACATAACGTTAAGTTACATTTACCTCAGGAAAAAAAAAAAACATTTAATGACCATAGTATGTTAGTTGGCTAGAAAAATTAGTATTTTATAATATATGTAATATTAGTATAAATTAGTATTTAGTTAAATGTGCACTATATATTTATTATATTTTTACTTATATCATTAAAATATTATAAAGTTGTTATTATAAAAAAATCACATGTATTTTTAACATGTAATAATACCAGCTGACAGGGCTCTCTGTAGCCTATGTTTACAGAATTAGGTGAGATTTTCTTAATTTAAAAATTAACATGTATCTACTGTACCAAATATTTATCAAAATGAATCTATTGAATTAAGATCGGAATCAAACCACAATAATTGAATTGAAATTGTAAAATTGGTATCAAAGAATGGCCTACCAGTCATTGCACCATAATATGCTGTCACTAAACTTAATGAAATTGTTTAGAATTGATGCAAGGTGCTTCATTGTCTCTTATGATTGCAAATCTAACAAATTCTTAATTGCAGTATCTGATAAGTTGTTCAATTAAAACAGATACATTGTTTTGGGAGTGATATGCAAGTTTAATTATTGATATTTACAGTTTGAATATTTATTTTTTACTTTCGGTACTTAAGTACGTTTTAAATCGGATACTTTTGTACTTTTACTCAAGTGATGTTTGAATGGAGGACTTTCTACTTTTACTGGAGTCATTTTTTATTTAGGTATATATACTTTTACTCGAGTATAATTTTTGAGTAGGCCTACTTTTACCACCCCTGAGGTGCGCTATAGGTGCGGGAGCGCGCATAAACGTTTCTGTGTGTTGGAAGCGTGTAGGCGGTTGTAAGTGTAACCACCCCAACTCGTAATAAGGGTGATTTACAGGTTCTCTACTGGACCAATAATTTTCTGTGGCTCAATAACCAAGGAAAACTCACGTGCACAATGCATTGGTTCTCAATATAACAATTTTATTTTTGGACAATCATGGTGTTAAAACCCAAGGGGGGGATAACAGGTTAATGCAAAGTCAGGTGCGATTCTAATCATGTATTTGTAATGAATGACAACATTTAATCAAACTTAACGAAGAATAAAGCATCAACAAACAGGACAATATATTCAGCACGGGTCTCAAAGGTGGTTAAATACATGCATTAAATCAATTCATGTGATCACCTAGCATGCATAATTTCATTGCACTGCAAACCTCAAAGTCATATAAACCACATAAATACCACACCAATAAATACACACCAAATATCAGGACATCCCATCAATACCCCTCACGCTAAATACATAGCCGTCGTCAATATACAGTATAAAAGGCATGTGGAAGATAACAACCTGCTCTCCTACCCCCTTACTCACACACACGCTCACTTTACACACAAATGGCGCCGGGGGACCAATAGTTGCACATATAAACTAGGACCTCCCCGGCGAACACAATACCAACACAGACATCAACCACAGTCAAATGAGGGTGTACTGCTGGCTTCCTTACCTGCTACCGGACGTGGGTTCCCGCATTCAAGGAAATCAACGGCGGCCGCCAAACTTAAGAGGGGAAAACCCCAGCAAAATATCCCTCCCAGTCGCTATTCGCACGCGTCTATCTCCAACCCACGTCCCGGCACGGTAGCCTCGGCAAGGAACTCAACAGCAGCCACAGAAAGAACCCCCGCAAAACAACAAATACATCATACCTTTAATCCCAGATTGCTAATGCAACACAGGTGTTTCGCTTCCCCGGCACATCATGAGTAAAACACTGTGGACGCTAATAGCGTTGCCACTCCCCTTATTTGGGATGCGCAGCTTACATCCACCCCCCCTACTCTAAATGTGTCCGCACATTCCCACTCGAATACTTCACATTCTATAACGTTGAGGCAACAGGCCCTTCGTGGCCCGGGTTGACCGTCTTGAACATTCGACCTGTGAAGCAGGTGAACAAGGGGGATTTTCCCCCTGTGCAGTCTGTAATGTCGCTTCATCAATGTCCATATTAAGGGCAGTCTCTCCATCCTTCTGTGTGGGTACTGGCAGACCTGTAAGACAGCCCCCCACCCAAGGATACATACACCAATTACTGTTCATAGGACTGACATTAGAATTAGGATGCAAGACCTCTACTTCCTCCTCTGAGGGCAAGGAAATTTCAAACTTACACGGGCTTAACATATTGCGATGCAACACTCTCTCGCCACCATCACCCCTTTCCTTCTTAACCACAGAGACGGGTATATCGTGATTAGGTTGTGACGTAACTATATATATATCCCGTTCCCATTTATCATCCAATTTACCCTGTCCCCTGGCCCTCTTATTCAGTACCATGACTCTCTGACCCACCAACAAGGGTTCCCCCTTGACCCTACGGTCAAACCCCTTCTTTTGATGAACTTGAGCCTTCTGAACCTGTTTTCTGGCTTGATTATAGGCAGTCACTAGTCTTTCATGGTGGTGGTGCACCCAGCTACCAGCTGTACCTGAGAATTCATCTCCCCGACCCAGCATCACATCAATGGGTAATTTCGCATGACGGCCAAACATTAGAAAATAGGGGGTATACCCTGTAGAGGAATGGGGTGAATTATTGTAGGCCTGTACCAACTCTGCCACATACTGATCCCAGTTCTCCTTCTGATCGTCCCTTAATGTACCCAGCATGCTCAGCAATGTCCGATTAAAGCGCTCACATTGTCCATTTCCTGCTGGGTGATAGGGCGTAGTGTGAGACTTACTAATGTTGTACAATGAACACAATTCTTTGATGACTTTTGATTCAAAATTGGGGCCCTGGTCAGAGTGCAGCTGATCAAACCCCCCAAAAGGCTGTATAAAGTGTCTTATGCAGATCGCAACGAGCACATTGGAGACACCACTTCTCCACTCCTCGCGCCAGCCCTGGCCAGAAGAAACGTAGACGGGCCAAGCCCAGGGTCTTTTCCATTCCCAGGTGTCCTGCGTGGTCATGCACCCATCCCAGGACTTGATTCTGCAGACACTGAGGTACAACCACTTGTTTGCATTTATCGAATGTCTTTGGATCAAATACCTCCCTGCACAGCAGCCCCTGATCCACACAGAGGCGGGCCCACTGTCGCAGCAGCACTTGAGTGGGCCGGTCTTCAGCTGCTCGCTCTCTTGGAACTGGCCCTCTTCCTCTGTCCATATAGACCCACAGTCGTGACACCACGGGACAATTCCGCTGTGCCCTTACCCACTCAGCCACCAAACTGGGGCCCACTCTGTGTTTATTTGTTTGTGCCCCTGCCTCCATCTTCTGACCCTCCTCCAGTACAACATCAACCACTGGAACAAAAGCCTGGACACAGGCACGGACCACTTCAGATGCTACATATCCACCCTCACCACCTGGGGCTATCCCATCCTCTGTAGTCCTGACAGAAGTCTCATTCACTGGCCACCTGGAGAGGGCATCAGCATTACCATTTGTCCGCCCCGGTCTATACCGCACCTCAAACTGGAATCCTGCGAGCTGGGCCGCCCATCGTTGCTCCACTGCACCCAGATTTGCCGTATTCAAATGAGCCAGTGGATTGTTATCTGTGAACACAGTAAAGGGAGACACAGCAAGATATTCCCGAAACTTTTCTACTATAGCCCATTTCAACGCCAACAGTTCTAATTTGAATGAACTGTAGTTTTT
Organism: Siphateles boraxobius; assembly: GCF_051911475.1. NCBI lineage: Eukaryota > Metazoa > Chordata > Actinopteri > Cypriniformes > Leuciscidae > Siphateles > Siphateles boraxobius. Next base: position 38,792,286 of record NW_027509186.1, on the reverse strand, counting down.
ATCATTTCTTTCTGTTGGACGGAGGCTTCTGCTTGCATAGGAGATCACTCTCTCCCTTCCATCTTGTATCTGTGCCAGTACTGCCCCCAAGCCTGTCTGACTGGCATCAGTATACAACAAAAATGGCACTTGAAAGTCTGCATAAGCCAGTATGGGTGCTTGTAGGAGAGACTCCTTTAATTTCTTAAATGCCATGTCCTGTTCCTCTCCCCATGCCCAGCAGTCTTGTTTACCTTTAGCCGGTCGGATGCGTCGTTTTGATGTCCCCCACATCATAAGGTTCAGGGGTGCTGCGATGTGGGCAAAGTTCTTTATAAAACGTCTATAATACCCTGCCAAGCCCAGGAAAGCGCGCAGCTGGGTGATATTCTGAGGAGTTGCCCAGGCCTCCACTGCTCGCAACTTCTCTGGGTCTGGTGACACCCCTCCTTCTGCAATCACATGGCCTAAATAATGCACTTTATGCTGGAAGAGAAAGCACTTTGTAGGTTTCACTTTCAGGCCAAAGTTCTCCAGGCGGCTGAAAACCAAGTCCAGATGGGCAATGTGGGCCTCAAAAGAAGGGGAGAAGACAATTATATCATCCAAATAGAGCAACAATGTTTCGAAATTTTGGTCACCCAGGCAACTTTCAACCAGTTTCTTAAATATTCCCGGAGCATTGCATAGCCCCATCGGCATACGATTAAATTCATATAACCCCATAGGGGTCACAAAGGCAGTCTTCTCCTTATCAGCTGGATGCACCCCCACCTGCCAGTACCCATGTGCTAGATCCAATGTTGAAAAAACTCTAGATTGCTTCAATGAAGCCAATGATTCTTCAATTCTGGGGAGGGGGTACGAATCTTTATGGGTAACACCATTCAACCTCCTGTAGTCTACACAGAAACGAAGGGTGCCGTCCTTCTTTCTGACTAGCACTACAGGCGCTGCCCAGGGGCTATAACTCTCCCTAATAATACCATTTTCAAGCATATTACTCAAAAGTCCCCTCACTTCTTGATATAATTTTGGTGGAATCCTATTATACCGTTCTCTAATTGGAGCTGAATCGCCTGTTGGTATCACATGCAACACCCTATCAGTGTACCCATAATCCTCCTCATGTTCTGATAAGACCTTCTGATGCTTGGATAACAATTTGGCAATCATCTCTTGTTGTTCAGTGCTAAATTGTAATGGGTCTAATGGGACAGTCACCGGCAGAAACACCTGTTCTTGTTCTACATCCTGCACTCTATTCTGCCTTACCCCCACCTCCACTGTCTCCTCATCCAACTGTCTTAACTCTACATCTCCTTGCCGACTTGGACACAACTCAACGTCAAAAATCTGCCCTATTCGACAGCGCTGAAAAAGAGTCACTGGGGCTGTAGAAAGATTTAGAATTCTGACCATAACTCTACCCTTTGAAACCGTGCTCAGTGATCTAGCTACCAATAACTGCCCCGGCAATACATCTTGACAAGGTTCTACTAAACCCACATAATCCTTCCTATCAGGTCGTAAACGTGCACATGCCTCTATCACTACCTCTGACTGAGCTGGTATTGTCTTCAGTCTTCCCTGCGGCCAGTAAATTGAACTTATCTGTCCTGACTCATCAGCAAACTTGAACAGATCTTCACACACCGAAAACATCTGATGCCACACCTTACCCTGCATTTCGCCTTCTGCCCCTACACAACTAACCCCAGTCTGTGTCATCAGGAAATCTCTACACTCCTTAATCACATTCATGCCAATTAGTCCTGGGTACAATGATCCATTTGAGTCTTTAACAATCAACACTCCCCTTTTTGGTATAACTTTACCACATATATTCAAATCTACCTCAATATATCCAATGTACGGAATCGTTAACCCATTAGCAGCTACCAAATTGAACTTTTGAATTGGTGGATACATTGTTGGTCCTCTAGTCTCAAAATATTTTTTAAAATAAATTTTGGTTAATGTAGTCACTTGTGAACCCGTATCAATCAAACAAGGCGTTTTAACCCCCTGTATCACCACTTCCACAGATGGACATTGTCCTATTAAATGATCTTTCTTTTCTGATTGGCCACTACCAAATGTACCCACTGATTGGGCCTGTACAGTGGGTTCTAAAAGTTTAAAGGCCCCTGTGCTCCCTCTACAACCCTACAACGTCTTTCGATATGCCCAACTTGTTTACAACGTCGGCAGATAGGTCTTCCCTGATGGTCAAATTGATCTGAGCTTCTCCGACCCCTCCTTAACTCATACCTAGATCTTGCATCATCACTACTTGGCAATAAGTGCTGTACTCCTTCACGAACGTCCTTAATCATTCCAGCAACCATTTCCTTTATTTCTCCTTTTAACTGCAAAAAGACCTCCTGTTTAATCTCCTCCACCAATTTTGTTGTATCAGGGGCTGGTTTCAACTGCACTGTTGCAGCTACTGCTTGCCTTACCTCCCCAAATTCCTCTGCTCGCAGAATTGCTTCTTGTTTAACTTCTACAAAAGAACTATCAGGAGTTGCCCTGACCATACCCCGAAGTTCCCTACGCAATCCTGCATCACAGAGTCCCAAAATAAATTGGTCACGTAAAACATTACCCATAATGGTGCCATCGCCCCTATTCTCCAACAGATTACTCAATTCTTGAAGTGCCAAGGCAAACTGCCTAACATTCTCATCTGTCCTCTGTTTACGAGTAAAAAATTGGGCACGAAGGGTTGCAAGGGGGACAATATCTCCATAAATGCTTTTCAAAAATGACAATATCTGATCAACTGTCGTACGCTGTGCTGTTGGCAAGGCTAACACTTCCCTCTTTGCTTCCCCATCAAGATTACTTATTACAGCAGAGACCTTTTGCACCTCAGAAAAAGGGTATATATTGAATGTTTATGTCTGCATATTATACCAATCCTGAAAATTATTCCCCTGTGCCATTTGATCTCCATTAAATTTTTGACACCAAGGTGTCCCCATCATCATTGGAAACATAAACATATTTGCATTTGTTGCTTGATTCTGAGCCATATCCGGAGAACCATCTACTCTCTGCTGCCCCTCACTTGATGTAGAAGGTAACTGCACTGATGGTTGTGCAGTTGACATTTTCCTGGTTATTGCCCACAGTCCAGACTGCCAAAACTACGCCAAGTTGTAACCACCCCAACTCGTAATAAGGGTGATTTACAGGTTCTCTACTGGACCAATAATTTTCTGTGGCTCAATAACCAAGGAAAACTCACGTGCACAATGCATTGGTTCTAAATATAACAATTTTATTTTTGGACAATCATGGTGTTAAAACCCAAGGGGGGGATAACAGGTTAATGCAAAGTCAGGTGCGATTCTAATCATGTATTTGTAATGAATGACAACATTTAATCAAACTTAACGAAGAATAAAGCATCAACAAACAGGACAATATATTCAGCACGGGTCTCAAAGGTGGTTAAATACATGCATTAAATCAATTCATGTGATCACCTAGCATGCATAATTTCATTGCACTGCAAACCTCAAAGTCATATAAACCACATAAATACCACACCAATAAATACACACCAAATATCAGGACATCCCATCAATACCCCTCACGCTAAATACATAGCCGTCGTCAATATACAGTATAAAAGGCATGTGGAAGATAACAACCTGCTCTCCTACCCCCTTACTCACACACACGCTCACTTTACACACAAATGGCGCCGGGGGACCAATAGTTGCACATATAAACTAGGACCTCCCCGGCGAACAACACAATACCAACACAGACATCAACCACAGTCAAATGAGGGTGTACTGCTGGCTTCCTTACCCGCTACCGGACGTGGGTTCCCGCATTCAAGGAAATCAACGGCGGCCGCCAAACTTAAGAGGGGAAAACCCCAGCAAAATATCCCTCCCAGTCGCTATTCGCACGCGTCTATCTCCAACCCACGTCCCGGCACGGTAGCCTCGGCAAGGAACTCAACAGCAGCCACAGAAAGAACCCCCGCAAAACAACAAATACATCATACCTTTAATCCCTGATTGCTAATGCAACACAGGTGTTTCGCTTCTTCTTCTTCTTCTTCTTCTTCTGTGACTTTTATTGGCAGTTTGCAATCTATGTGCATTACCGCCATCTACTGGAATAAGGTGTGATCACATTGGGACGTGAAAAAAAAAAAAAAATTGGAACCAGAGCCCAAGCTTCAGCTGGCGCTACGTGTTTAGCTCCTCCAGCTTCAACCTCAACTCAACCTCCATATAAAAAAAAAAAAAAAAAAAAAAATTACAAAAAAAAAAAAAAAACCACTAAAGTCTTCTTGCTAACTGTGTTTTTTTTAAGAAATTCTATCACTGCTTTTATTGTAGAGTGTGTTCCTGGTAGTTTCAACAGGTTGCTTAAATTAACAGATTTCTTTGTTACCCTCTTAATTTTTTCTCTCTCTTCAAGGTAGTGCCTACATGTCAAAAGTACATGCTTCACAGTTTCAGTTTCCGTACAATATGGGCACATTCCTGTCTCATGTTTCCCTATTATATGTAGGTTGCTGTTCAGTCCTGTATGTCCTAACCTTAGCCTAGTGAACCATGTTTCCTCTTGTCGTGATAATGAACTCATTTTTTTAACTGTCACATTTTGTTGAATACTATATAAATGCCTACCTTTTTCCCCCTTATCCCATTTATCCTGCCAGAGTTTATGAATACCATCTTTAATTATTGTTTTAATTTCTGATTTGCTGAGTGGTACCTGTATTTCTACTTGTTCTGCTTTAAGTGCTTCTTTTGCCAACTCGTCTGCCTTCTCATTCCCCTCAATACCTGTGTGCGCTGGAACCCAAGTGAACTGTGTTATTAGCTTCTGTTGCTTTATTCTGAATAATATCTGATGAACTTCGTCTAAAAGATCCTGCCTGCATTCAGATTTCCCAGTCTGGATGCTAGTTAAGGAGGACATAGAGTCTGAACAAATAACCGATTTATATGGCTTCACTTCTTCTACCCACTGTAGTGCCATTATGATGGCCGTCATTTCTGCAGAGAAGATTGAGAGGTGGTTTGAGGTTCTTTTTTGTTGGTGTTTCGCTTCCCCGGCACATCATGAGTAAAACACTGTGGACGCTAATAGCGTTGCCACTCCCCTTATTTGGGATGCGCAGCTTACATAAGCTCTGTTGTTGCTTTCCCGAGCTGCTCTCGTGTGGGGATTCTTGAGCTGAGTCGCACATCCATTTGGTATGCGTGACAGGCTGTGTTTACCTATCGCGGCTTGAAAGTGGGAGGACTGATTTGCGGAAAATCAGTGGACGAGCGAGTAATGTCGGCATGAGACAAGCGAGCTGATTGGGATTGTGACCTGGCTTCCCTTTTTTTTCCTTATTTATTTCTTCCCCTTGGGGTTTCGTTCTTCTTCGTCTCGTCCCTTTGCCGTGTGCTGCCTTGCCTCGCTTCATCTGTGCCTGTGACTGGCCCGCATCCCGTGGACTCGACGCTGGGGAGCGCGAGTCTCGTGTAGCCTATTCTCCGTGGCTGCTGATCGCCTCCGCACTGTTTCAACTGGAAGAGCGTTTGCGGAATTCGTGTGGTGTTTGAATGAACACATGAGATGGTGCGAGCTGGGTGAGTGTTTGTCGGTTGTGTGTGTGCAAGTGCCCTTGTGAGAAACCCGTATTGACGCTGGTGTGATCTTAAAGTGTGTGTATGCGTGTGTGTGTGCGCAAGTGGTTTACGGATCAAGAGTAATGTGACTTGTATTTGTTATTTTGGTGTTTAACTTTTGTATTTTTCCTTTATTGAGTTGAAATACAATTTGATTGTATCTTCTTTTCTTTTTGTTTCATTTACGATATGATTGTGTTTTCTTTTTTTTTGTTTAATGTGAAAATTTGTGTTTTTTTGTTGGATTGGCTAAGAGTGCTGACTGCCTAGGTCCAAACTAATGGGTACCCTTGTTCACTGAGTGATTTGATTCTTTTGAATTTGTTGTCACTGAAATGCACGTGTGCTTGTGGTGAAATGAGTACATACGGTTGAAGTGTTTGTAGTGGAGTGGAATTGAGTAGGTTTGTTATCTCTGGTTGCCATCTGACATGTCGCCTTGGATTGCCTGATTGGTTTTGTTTATGCTCTTTATTTTGATTTTGAAGTCATATTGATCTTTGTGTGTATTGAAGTGTGTGTGTGTATGTGGAGTTTTGATTTTAGTTATAATAAAGTATTGTTATTTTACAAGTTCACGTCTCTGCTCTGTCTTGTGGGAACGAACCGGGTGAGTGAGTGCGAGGAAGTGTGTGAGAGTGAGTGCAAGGAAGTGTGTGAGAGTGAGTATGAGGATGTGTGTGAGAGTGAGTGTGAGGATGTGTGTGAGAGTGAGCGTGTGATGATGTGTGTGAGAGTGTGAGGATGTGGGTATGAGAGTGTATGTGAGGATGTGTGAGGATGTGTGTGAGTGCATATAAAAATGTGTGTGAGAGTGAGTGTGAGGATGTGTGTGAGAGTGAGCGTGTGAGGATGTGTGTGAGAGTGAGTGTGAGGATATGGGTGAGAGAGTGTATGTGAGGATGTGTGAGGATGTTGGTGAGAGTGTATGTGAGAATGTGTGTGAGAGTATTTGTGAGGATGTGTGTGAGAGTGAGCGTGTGAGGATGTGTGTAAGAGTGTGCGTGTGAGGATGTGTGTAAGAGTGAGCATGTGAGGATGTGTGTGAGAGTGAGGATGTGTATGTGAGGATGTGTGAGAGAGTATATGTGAGGATGTGTGGGAGAGTGTATGTGAGGATGTGTGAGAGAGAATGAGTGTGAGGATGTATGTAAGAGTGTGTATGAGGATGTGTGAGTGAGTGTGAGGATGATTGTGAGAGAGTGAGTGCGAGGAAGTGTGTGATGATGTGTGTGAGAGTGAGTGTGAGGATATGTGTGAGTGAGCGTGTGAGGATGTGTGTGAGAGTGAGTGTGAGGATGTGGGTGACAGTAACATGGGTGGGGGGTAACATGCTTTACGTAATTCTAACTTGCTGTCCCAAATATTTATTCAACACTTTTGGGGGGTATATCAGAGCTCGAGTCGAAGCTGCTTCATCGAGCCCCTCTCGAGCGGACAGCAAGCCAAATAAGTTTAACCTAATATCTTAAAGATTGTATGGGCAAACGAACTCGTTAAATGAAGTTCCTAAACGTAAGTTAGGGAGGAGCGAGCACATCCAATCTTTCAATCAACAAACAGAGTATATAAGCACCCGCTTACCTCTCCCTAGTATCAGCTGTTCCAGTATCCCTCCACCTCCCCAAACTCCACCTTCATCTTAGGTACCTTGCCCTTTAATTAACAGGTCCTACATTTAGCCACTGGGGGGTATATCAGAGCTCGAGTCGAAGCTGCTTCATCGAGCCCCTCTCCAGCGGACAGCAAGCCAAATAAGTTTAACCTAATATCTTAAAGATTTTATGGGCAAACGAACTCGTTAAACGGAAATAGTCCAAAGCAACATAAATTAAAAACATGAGTTTTTCTTTGCCTCTCTCGCGCTGGATCTCTCTCGAAATTAACCATTTCAAGAAAAAACACATCATCTGATAATACTGTATGTCGCTGCCTTTCATCCATACACATGAAAAAAAAAAACCTATACAAATTATTTAGCCTCTGTTGCTTCAAAGACACAGCATGCCTTGTTGAATTCACCTTACAATAAAACAAGGTTGATCGCGAATTAAAGAGCTCTGTATCTGCTGATCACTCCCATTCGTTTCTTTGCATGAACGCGTCGTCAACAGTTCATGTTTAGATAATGCCAGATTGTTGACAATCATACAAACTGCTCAAACATTCTAAAAAAAATTGAAACAACTGGATTGAACACTTAAATTAAAATTTTGTGTAAAAAAAACTTTAAATAGGCTACAATAAATGAACTACAATATTTATAATTTAATAAGATATGGGGCCTACATTTGGACACATCTGAGAGATTTATCCTTAAAATAATTTTGCCTTTGCCTGCTCTAAACCGCATTCTGGTTTATTGGTATCTGGCTAAACACTGTTATGCCATAAAGGTGTCAAATGGGCAATTCGGATCCAGACTCGTTGGCGCGATCCTAGTGAGTTACCGGGCCAAAGTCAGGGGCTAAAAGGTTTTTGGCAAATGGAATGAGTTAGTCAGCATTGAGATTGTCCATACGCTACAGGGTCCACTCTAAACCAATGCTCGAAGCTGCCCGGGAAAGCATGGCCGTCATCTCTGAATCAGGCACAGCCGTATGCGGGAATCTCCTGAGCGCTCGCGGGTTGCAGCTCTGGAGAGGGAGACGCGGGGCATGAACGAATAGTAGGCGCTTTGTTCCACACAGTCACCCTCATATCACCCTGGCCACCAGCAGAAGTAGAGCCTTTTGTGGAGACGCTAGATCGGGGTGTGGATGAGGGGACTCTCACTCTTGCAAGATCACTGAGTCTCGATCGTAATGCTGCGATGGTCATATTCCCACAGAGAGAACATGAGTCATCCACGAGCTCTGCTCTAGCGTGATCAATGCCCAAACACACTAGACAACGCTCGTGCCCATCAGAGTCAGACACAAGTCGACCGCAACCAGAAGTGCACAGGCGAGGAATCTTTAAAAAGACGTGCTGCGTGCAAGCTCTTTTGTGAGAGAAAATAAACTCTGAGAGTGTTGAAGCGCCCGGGTAGAAACACACTCACTGGCAAACCACTGGACAGATAAGCAGGAAGTGCGCACTCGCCGGGAGATCGCCGTCACACCAACACCAGAGAATCTCGCTCGTCTGTAAGAAGCTGACAGTTCAGAGATGGCTTGTGGAGTGAAGAATCAACTTGGCTCCGAAGCGAAAACATATCTGCATGTTGCCAGCGTCCTCCTTTTATACCCACGAGGTAAGGCGGAGTTGCACGATGCAAATTCCACAGACTCATGGCATTTCTTGACCATTGGCTCGTTTTGTAATACTCGAAGTTGATAGGCTTTCTAAGCGAAACCCCATTCGTCGTCATTCGACGTAACTTGGAGTGACAACGAAAGGGAACAGTTACTTGTTTTGCAATATAAATGTTTCTTTCCCATTGGCCAGTTTGGCCTTCATACCTATGCTGCTCTCCATCTAATGTAATCATGTTATATTAGTAAATAAATGTCACAGTTGTAATACCTTTTTATAGTAAGACCAATTTAACACACCATTACCCTTCATTGTGAAATTTTCACATTTCCTCTTCATATAGGCCTAGTGTTCATTTCTTGAGTAGCTATCAGGATATTGGTTATCCTGCAAAGTTTTTGATTTGTCTAACTTTAATTGCATCAATTTGCTGTGGTAGTATACAGTATGTTACTAAACAAAACAAAAAAATAATAAATAAAAATAAAAAATAAAAATAAAAAAAATAATAAAAACCTAAATCTTGAGTTTCTTTAACCCTACTATGTCTCCTGGGGTCTATATGACCCCAATCGACTTTTTCGTAGTAAATAAACATGGTTCCCTTCATCTCAGTTGCATAAATTTTTTTGACTTTTTCTACATTATCTATCTATACACACACAAAAAAACTGGGCTTGATTCGGTTGTTCTAAAGGTGTGTAAAAAAAAAAAGTCACACTCAGTGCCTTTGGGGTCAATATGACCCCACATTGAAATGAATGGGGATATCGAAAAAAAATGTGTTTTTTTTTCATTTGTCAAAAAAAATCAATAAATCCAGAATAAATCTGAAAATTTCCATACCGGAATGAAGTCTTGGTACTAGAGCACAAATGCAATGTGGAATGAACATGATCACTTGCACACACACGTGTACACGCACACAAACACACATAAACGTATTACTCCAATAGAAAGCATTTTTATTTAAATTGGCAAATAAAATCAATAATTCCAGCATAAATCTGAAAATTCTCACACATAAATGAAGGCCTGGTACTAGATCACTAATACAATGTGGAATGAACATTATCACACACACATGTGCGCCCACACACACACAGACACAAATACACACACAGACTACAATAGAGAGCATTTTTATAGAAATTGGGAAATAAAATCAATAATTTCTGCATAAATCTAAAAATTTTCACAAATGAAGGTATGGTATGATAGCACAAATGCAATATGGAAATAACATGACTACACACAATTAACGTACACACAGAGAGACACACAAAGAAACAAACAAACAAACAAACAAACAAACAGGTGTGACAGCAAAAGAGAGCATTTTTATAGAAATTGGGAAATAAAATCAATAATTCCAGCATGAATCTAAAAATGTTCACACATAAATGAAGGCCTGGCATTAGAGGAAAAAAACAATGTGGAATGAAAATAAAAATGTAATATTTCATATTTATGCTAATGGTGTTGTTGAGGAATTTTGCAGTAAAAAGGTAAAAAAGTACTTCATATCCCCCAAAACACAGCATAAAAATATAGATGAGAAGTAAACAAAAAAAAATGATACATAATATGTATTATTAAAATGTATATTTTTTTGTACAATAGCTCTATTTATGTCTGGGGTCATATAGACCCCAAATACACTGAGTGTAAACAGGAAACAAAGACCATATTAGTTAATAAAGATCATAACATCCTTAATCATAGATTGTGTGCCAGGCAAACTCAATAGGTTTTCTGTTGCCTTTTCTACTTCTTTTTTTTTTTCAGAGAACTTTCTACTCATCAAGAGTATATGTTTTACATTTCCCACTTCTCCACAATGAATGCATAATCCAGTCTGGTGTTTTCCTATTAACTTCAGGCAGCTAATTCATCTTGTGTGCCCTATTCTCAACCATGTAAGCATAGTTCCCTTTCGTTGTCACTCCGAGTTACGTCGGATGACGACGAATGGGGTTTCGCTTAGAACACCTATCGACTTCGAGTATTACAAAACGAGCCAATGGCAAAGAAATGCCATGGGTCTGCGGAATTTGCATGGCGTAACTCCGCCCCACCTCGTGGGTATAAAAGGAGGAAGCCGGCAACAAGCAGATATGTTTTCGCTTCGGAGCCAAGAGTATTTCTTCACTCCACAGTCATCTCTGACTTCGCTCTACGAGACGAGCTTCTCTCTCCGGTGTTGGTGTGACGGCGATCTGCAGCGAGCTCACAGTGCCTGCTGATCTGTGCAGTAATCTGCCAGTGTGTGTGTGTCTCCCTGTGCGCTTCAACATCGCGGAGTTTTTTCTCTCCTCTCATAAAAGAGCTCGCACGCGGCATGTCTTTATAAAGACGGCTCGCCCGTGCATTTCTGGTTGCAGCGGACTGGTATCGGACTCTGATGGGCACGAGCGCTGTCTAGTGTGTTTGATCATGCTTGAACAGCGCTCGTGGGTGACTCATATTCTCGCAAGGGAACGTGATCATCCCGTCATATATAGGTTGAGACTCTGTGAACTCGGTTACGGTCTGGAACAAGGCGCCGACTATGTGTCCGTGACCCCAGCCCCCCTCTTCGATGACGGTGCCCGCTAGTGAACTGCTGATTCCCGCGAGTCTACCCTCTGGTGGCCCGCGTGTTTCAGTTGAAGCTACAGAGGAAGATGCCATGTCTGTTGCAGCATCACTAGGTGGGCTTGAGTCTCCTGGAAGTGAGGGCTCGTCACAGCTGCCACCTTCCGGTGTGCATACGGCTGTGCCTGAGTCTGATCCGGAGATGACGGCCATGCTTTCCTGGGACGATTGGTTTTGGGTAAGGCCGCCGACCCTCGTCCGCGGCAAACCCCAATACCTCTCTTCCCAGACGTGCATGATGAGATCTCGAAGTCCTAGAAGACCCCCTTGTCTTCTCAGGACCGCTCGCTGATCTCATCCGCCTTTCCTCCCCTCGATGGGGCCGCTGCCCTTGGGTACACTGGGGTTCCCCCGGCTGAACGCTCTGTTGCGATGCTATGTGTCCTCAGAGTGCTTCTTCTCGGCGCAATCCTAAGCACCCGCCCGTGGCCTGTAGTTTTTCGTCCACACTTGTGGCGAGATCCTATAGTGCCACGGGACTGGCAGCCGCCTCACTGCATGCCATGGTCATTCTGCTGGTCCACCTGACCCAGATGCTCATGGACCGAAGGCGCCCTCCCACCGCTCCCACCCCGTTCACCCGGGCCGGCTCTGGGGGCCGCGGGCGGACGCCACAGCCCCTCTCCAGCCCCGCCCTCCGCTACACGCCGGGTTAAGCGGCGCTCCTGAGACGGGCTCCTCGGGGATGGAGCAGACTGAGGTTGACTCTGTCCCGACGGCCCCGACGGCCCCGCCGTCCGCTCAGATCCCTCGGTCTGCCCACCGCCGAGGGCGCCCCCCCGCGGCTCCCACCCCGCCCGCTCAGCCGGGCCGGCTCTGGAGGCCGCGGTCGGACGCCAAAACAGTCCTCTCCAGCCCCGCCCCCCGCCCCCCGCTACACGCCGGGTTAAGCGGCGCTCTTGGGATGGGCTCCTCAGAGATGGGACTCAGTTCTTTCCAGGAGCTGGTAGCAGGACCACTCCTTTCCCTGGGTGAGGGCCGGGGAAGAATCCTTATTCTCCAAAGAACGGACTCTCCCGTCTCTGAGCACAGAGAGTTCGGACGTCACAGAGCGCCGCCCACATGCCGTGCTCTCCTCTATCCCCTCTGTCCCGGAGGTGGTTGACACGGCGTGCCGTCCACGACTGCTTCGCCCCTGTCCCCCTCTGTCGCCAGACCCTTGACAGAGCAGGCCCCCGTGGAACGCTGGTCCTTCCCTGGCCTCCTCTGTCAGGGTGCGGTTTTGACCTTGCCCCCACACCGGGCCGCTATGCCGTCCACGTCTGGGCCGGTCATTCCGCTTCGCTGCACCACCGGGGGGACGTCTGTGGTTCTCGACGCCGCTGGCACAGTTGGGAGCCTGCCTAGAGCTTCCTTATCTGTTCCGCTGGGTCGCGCGAACCATCGGTTCGGCTATGCGATTCAGTTCGCACGGTCTCCTCCCCACTTCAGGGGAGTCCGCTCCACTTTGGTCGATGGCTATGACCTATCATGAGAGCGGAGGTTGCTACCCTACTGGCGAAGGGTGCGATTGAGACTGTCCCTCCAGCCGAAAGGAGGTCCGGGTGTACAGCCCCTACCTCATTGTCCCGGAGAAGTCTGGTGGGTTACGGCCAATCCTGGTCCGAACCGCTCCCTTCACAGGCTGCCGTTCAAGATGCTCCTGGCCAAACGCATTTCTGGATGTGTGCGGCCACAGGATTGGTTTGCAGCGATCGACCTGAAGGACGCCTGCTTTTATGTCTCCGTTCTCCTTCGACTCAGACCATACCTACGGTTTGCTGTCAGGGCGCGCGCATATCAGTACGCTGTTTTCCCATTTGGGCTAGCCCTGTCTCTTCGCGCCTTCACAAGGTTGTTGAGGCTGCCTTTGATCCTCCATTGGAACACGGGGTTCGCATCCTGAACTATCTCGGTGACTGGCTGTCTTAAGCTCACTCCTGAGACCAGGTTTGCGAATACAGGGACCCAGTGCTCCGGCACCTAGCTCGTCTGGGCCTTCGGGTCAACCGGGGAAGGAGTAAACTTTGCCCCGTGCAGAGGAGCTCTTTTCTCGGTTCGGACTTGGTCGCCTTCTCCACTCAGCCATTGCTGACTTGCCTGAGACTATCAAGCGCAAGAGTGCGGTTCCACTGAAGTTTCTTCAGAGGTCCTGGGGCATATGGCATCTGCAGCCGGGGTTCGCCGCTCAGATTGCTTCATATGAGACCGCTTCAGCTTTGGCTCCGCGACCGAGTCCCGAGGTGGGCATGGCAACACGGCACCCTCCGAGTACCAGTTACTCCGACCTGCCGTCAGACCTTCACCCCGTGGTCGAACCTCAGTTTTCCACGGGCCGGAGTGCCCCTGGAACGAGCTTCGCGGCATGTTGTTGTAACGACAGATGCCTCCTCCACGGGCTGGGGTGCCATGTGCAATGGACGTGCTGCCGCGGGCTCCTGGACAGGACCCCGACGCCTCTGGCACGTCAATTGCCTCGAGTTGCTGGCCGTACGTCTTGCTTTGCGCCGCTTCCGGGCCGTGCTCAAGAACCAACACGTACTAGTCCGTTCAGACAATACCGCCACTGTAGCGTACATCAACCATCAAGGTGGTCTACGCTCCCGCCGTATGTCGCAACTCGCCCGCCACCTCCTCATATGGAGTCAGAAGCATCTGAGGTCGCTTCATGCCATTTATATCCCCGAAGCCCTGAACTGTGCAGCCGACGAGCTCTCACGGCTTCAGCCCCTCCCGGGAGATTGGCGACTCCATCCCCAGTCGGTTCAGCTGATTTGGGACCAGTTCGGGGACGCACAGTTAGATCTGTTTGCCTCTCATGACTCGACCCATTGCGACCTGTATTATTCCCTGACCGAGGGCACGCTCGGCACGGATGCACTGGCTCACAACTGGCCGCGGGGCCGCAAATATGCGTTTCCCCCAGTGAGCCTTCTTGCGTAGACCCTGCACAAGGTCAGGGAGGACGAGGAGCAGGTCATTCTGGTCGCGCCATACTGGCCTGCCCGGACCTGGTTCTCCGAACTAGTACTCCTCGCGACAGCACCTCCTTGGCCGATTCCCCTGAGGAAGGACCTCCTTTCTCAGGGACGGGGCACCCTATGGCACCCTCGTCCCGATCTCTGGAACCTCCACGTGTGGCTCCTGGACGGGACGAGGCAGGTTTGAGTACCCTACCACCAGCGGTGGCGGCTACCATCACTTCCGCTAGAGCGTCGTCCACGAGACACGTCTATGCGTTGAAGTGGAACCTCTTCGTCAACTGGTGCTCTTCTCACCGAGAAGGCCCCCGGAGATGTTCGATTAGTGTCGTGCTTTCCTTCCTTCAAGATAGGCTGGAGCGAAGGCTGTCTCCCTCCACCCTGAAAGTCTATGTTGCCGCTATTGCCGCACACCATGACCCGGTCGAAGGTAAGTCTGTTGGAAGGCAGGACCTGATCATCAGGTTCCTGAGAGGAGCGAGGAGACTGAATCCTCCTCGCCCTCCTCTCGTTCCCTCTTGGGACCTCTCAGTGGTTCTAACTGCCCTGCGGAGTGCTCCCTTTGAGCCGTTGCAATCAGTGGAGCTTAAGTTCCTGTCTATGAAGACAGCGCTCCTGGTTGCATTGGCCTCCATCAAGAGGGTGGGGGACCTGCACGCATTCTCCGTTGACGAAGCGTGCCTGGAATTTGGGCCGGCTTACTCTCACGTGATCCTGAGACCCCGGCCTGGATATGTGCCCAAGGTTCCTACCACTCCCTTCCGGGACCAGGTGGTGAACCTGCAAGTGCTGCCCCCGGAGGAGGCAGACCCAGCCTTGGCACTGCTCTGTCCAGTACGCGCCCTCCGTGCCTATGTAGACAGGACGCAGTGTTTCAGGACCTCTGACCAGCTCTTTGTCTGTTATGGTGGGAAGCTGAAGGGAAGGGCTCTCTCCAAGCAAAGGTTGTCTCACTGGATAGTGGACGCCATTGCTTTGGCATACCAGCAGCAGGGTCGACCGTGCCCCCTTGGTGTGACTGCCCACTCCACCCGGAGTGTGGCATCCTCTTGGGCTCTAGCGCATGGCGCCTCGCTAACAGACATCTGCAGAGATGCAGGCTGGGTGACACCTAACACATTCGCCAGATTCTACAATCTCCGAGTGGAGCCAGTGTCCTCTCATGTACTCGCTTCAACCAGCTAGTACTGGACCCGCTCAGGTGTCTTCGCTTGCTCGCCATTCAACTCCACGGACTGGATACGTGCGATATTCTCCTCAGGTGAGCTTCCCCGAAAGCCCTGAGTTCCTCCAGCACTCCTGACGTTGGCGCCAGTGTCTATTGCCTGTGCGTCGGCTAGGTGCCTCCTGTGTGCATGGTCCCTCCCCTGAGCGACCCCCACATGTGTATTTCCACTGTAAGCCTCTTGAGCATGTGTCTTTCCCTTGGCAAGCCACCTTGCCACCCCTGGGGTTGAAATATTCCACCTGCGGCTGGACACCCCAGTGTTCTCCATGTCTCCTTCGGGTCACATATGTATTCTCTAAGTCCCCCCCTCTGGTTTGGCAATAATTGCATATTTCCTCTAAGCTATGGGATATGCTCCCCAGTGTACCTTGGTATTCCTGTGCTAAATAGGAGTCCTTCATCCGTGCCAGTCTCACGACAAGGATCTCAGATTTACGCAGGGCACTGGAAGACAGCTGAGAAGGTGGCGTGATTAGACTGGTAACCCCATTCGTCGTCATCCGACGTAACTCGGAGTGACAACGAAAGGGAACGTCTCGGTTACGTATGTAACCCTCGTTCCCTGAGTAGGGAACGGAGACGTTACGTCTGCCTGCCACTTTCCGCTGTACCGCGGGGATCGCCTGAGCTCAGTCTTGGCTCCTCAGCGAAGAAACATATCTGCTTGTTGCCGGCTTCCTCCTTTTATACCCACGAGGTGGGGCGGAGTTACGCCATGCAAATTCCGCAGACCCATGGCATTTCTTTGCCATTGGCTCGTTTTGTAATACTCGAAGTCGATAGGTGTTCTAAGCGAAACCCCATTCGTCGTCATCCGACGTAACGTCTCCATGCCCTACTCAGGGAACGAGGGTTACATACGTAACCGAGACGTTTCCTCCTGTTATCTTATACTTTTCTTTTTAACCATCACTTCTTTCCGGAAGCTGTATAAATGTCTTCATTTCTCTTCCTGATCCCATATATCCTGCCACATTTTATTTATAGTATCTTTAATTATAACTTTAAAGTATTCTCGTCGCCCGATAAACTTAAGATTGAGCTACTGTAGTCACTTGGACTATTTTAACAATGTATTTTATAACTTTTCGAGGCCGGCAAGTTTCACTCCCTGAAGAAGCCTATGGACTAGTATGGATGAGTGAACCAGCTCTCAGATTTCATCAAAAATATCTTAATTCGTTGTCCGAAGATGAACGAAGATTATTAGATTGTTAAGATTATTCATTTATACTAAGAAAAGGGTATCTTTCATTTCCACAGAAAAAAAAGTCTTTCCTGGCATGTACAGCGCTTAGAGCATGTAACAGGGTCAAGATCGTAAATTAAACTTTGTATGCAAGCAGGGAGTCAGAACCAAACACATATTGTGTACAAGTTTTATTAACAAAAACACGAAAACATAACTAACATACAAACAGTTACACATTCATTCATAGTTAGATAGGTGTCTAAAGTTTGTTTCACACTGCACTCTCAGAAAAAAAGGGACATTTTTGAACTAAAGAAAGTACAAACGCTTGTCACTGGGGCGGTACCTTTTACTTAACATAAAGGAACAAATTTGTACCATTCCAGTTTGTACCTTAAAGGACATGATTTGTACCATGGGCAACCAAAATGTACCTTTTGTTTTTTTTTAAAACTTGTTGGTAGGCTATGACAATATTTTACCTTTATCAAAGGTACAAATTTGTACCTTAACTGTGTCAAATATGTTCCTTCGAGAACTATTAATGGCTGATTTCCTATTGAATAACATACACTGTTATGAAGGTGGGGAAGGAGAACCCAGGCGCTGACAGAGTACACTAAACACACGATTTATTGACAACAAAAGGGGAAAATAATGCCCACAATGGGGTAAAACAAGACAAGGCAGAGGATGACTAACTAACAGCAAACAAATGAACAGGATCTTCACAGGACACGTAACTAAGACACGATACTCACAGGTAACATTAATCAATGATTCAACATGAAACTAGAGCAATCACAGGCAGGACTTCACAGAGCATAACACCACAGCAGGTTTAACAATGAACCGACACAGGACAGCAAACACAAGGGGATTAAATAGGGGAACACTAATGACGAGGACAGGTGAAGGTGACTAGACAATAAAGACGAGACGAGGATAACAAGGGGGCGGGGTCATGTAACAAGACAACACAGGCACATGGCCCACAAAAGGCCATGTGCTTGCACACAAAACATGGGTCTGTCATGATCCTGCCACAAGACCAGGGAAAATCAAAGACATGATGGCAGAATCATCGATTTAATGAGTACTGTAAATACATATCGAATACATATGAACGTTTGAATACTTTCGTTCCAGCTTACAGTAAAGTATTTCTTTGTGTAAATAAATCAAAAACGAGTGTAAGTTGTATATACGAGTAAGTTCACTAGTTTAACAGCGTACGCTTCTGTTGTTGTACGTCACACGCATCACCCACATGACCAGCGTCGGCCAATAGTGAGCCTACGTGTGACGTAGCTCTACGCAATTACACTAGGTTAACTGACTCGAGGCCCAAAGAGAAGGAAATGAGTAGTTGAAATAAAGTCGTTATTTATGTTTTTTTTTTGCGCACAAAAAGTATTCTCGATGCTTGATAAACTTAAGATTGAGCTACTGTAGTCATTTGGACTATTTTAACGATGTCTTTAATAACTTTTCGGGGCCTGCAAGTTTCAATCCCTGAAAAAGCCTATGGAGGAGTGATCCAGCTCTCAGATTTCATTGAAAATATCTTAATTCGTGTTCCGAAGATGAACGAAGGTCTTACGGGGTTGGAACAACATGAGGGTGAGTAAATACCGACAAAATTTTCATTTTCGGGTGAACTATCCCTTTAAGCTTGTATAGTGCATTTTAATGCCCATTATCAAAAGGTGGGGTGACACTTGTTTACCAACTCTCAAATTTAGGAGATATAGAGGAGATATGATTCAAGTATATAAACTTGTACAGGGAATATACGATGTAACAGTTGAACCTATCCTTCAGTTTTGGAATAATAGGTACGAGACACGAGGGAATTCGTAAAAAACTCTATCCTAGAACATGCTTGCCTGAAAAGAGAAAGAACTTTTTTACACTTCGTGTGGTAAAATCATGGAATGAGCTTCCAGAAGAAGTTGTGTGTTCCCCTTCTATTAATTACTTTAAGAATAGGTTGGATAAATTTTGCATGTCAAAAGGTGTTATGTATGATTATAAAGCTTGCCAGTAACTAATGTAATTAATTTTAGGTAATTTATTTAGGATTGTTAGGAAAACTTCAATTATGAAATTAATGTGTTTTTTTAAAATAAAATTAAAATGTGAATGTATATGTATATATATTTCTTTGTGTTTTTAGAGTCTGGAATAGAGGATTGTATTATCCTGTACAAGAAATCTTTTCAATAAATTTCAATAAATTTATTTTCCATGAATAAAGCGAACGATGTCCCGTTCCATAGAACAGCGCTCTAACGCTCTGGCCCTCCGGCCCTTTGGTGCTCCCGAGTATTTTTTGGTACAGAGTTATATACATACATCTTCTTCCATAGAAGGTAACAAACCCTATAGGTAGTTTTGGGTAAATATCTTATACCATGTGACTTCTCAGAATAGAATTGACATTCAGGGTCTTTTTACAGAAGGTCTTGCAGCTTTCAAAGTCACCTAGACAGAGTCCCCATTCAGAGGAAATATCTCATACAGGAAATAATTGTGTCCAAATATATAGCTAGATTACTTGTTTTCTATATAATAAAATCTTCTACAACATGTAAACACAAATTTTGTGTCATTCCACAGCAACACTACTTTATGTCAATCTAACAAAACATTTGCTCAGTGTGACACAGAACAATGCTTTTTAATATGAGTCACTAGACTACTTGATTGGGTGAAACTCTTCTCACACTGAGTACAGTGGTACGGCTTTTCTCCAGTATGAACTCGCTCATGTTGTTTCAGGTGTCCAGACCGAGTGAAACTCTTGTCACAATATGAGCACTTGAAAGGTTTTTCTCCAGTATGAATTTGTTGGTGCTCTTTCAAATAGGCAGGTGCAGTAAAGCTCTTCCCACAGTCAAAGCACATATAATCTCTCACTTCATTGTGTGTTTTCTGGTGCTGTTTAAAACTGTCCAGTCGTGAATAACTCTTTCCACAGAGAGAACACACATAAGGCCTCTCGTCTGAATGAACTTTGAGGTGATATTTTAGTTGTGATGATGAAATAAAATCTTTACCACACTGATCACAGTTAAATGGTTTTTCTCCAGAGTGAATGTGCAGATGATCACTGAGAGTTGATGAATGAGAAAAACTCTTTCCACACTGAGTGCATGTATACGGTTTCTCTCCAGTGTGAATTCTCATGTGTGTGTTAAGGTGTCCTTTGTGTGTGAAACTCTTTCCACACTGAGTGCAGGTGTGCGTCTTTTTGAATTTTGTTCTTTGGATTGTAAAGTTACGATGTTTCTCCTCCACTTCATTCAGTTCTTTTCTTTGCTCTTTCACTCTCACCTGGTCTAAAATACACAGAAATACAGTTTGAATCAGTTCAAGAGAACCCTTATTTAATAGCAGAAAGCAACAGAGATCAGATCTTTCACTTTTTGTTCTGTCATTCACTTGTTAATATAGTAAAAATATGACAACTGCTATATACAAGGTTATGACCATTTAGATGCATTTCTCTATCATTTATCATCCATACACTGCTTATGAATTCACATCAACCAAAGCAGTCAACAATGAAGAATCAAGAATGGACACCAACCTGTTTGTTCCTCAGTATCTTCATGTCTTATTCTGGATGGTTCTGGATCACTCATGTCTTCAATCTCCTCTTTAATAAACTCCATCTTTAATAGTCACACAGATTTCAGCTGCTACTCCTGGAGTTTGTCCTTCTCTTGTAGGATGATGGGAATATTCCCAGTATTTATTGGTGAATTGTTGTGGGAGGGGCTTCACTGCAGGTGTGAACTGTGATCACTGTGTTTTTATCCAATCTGCATTTAAAAAGTACAGGGACATCATGTTTAACAGAGTAGCTGAAAAGCCTCTTTGTCTCCAAAAGTTCCCTGTTTTCAGCTCATTCATTATGGTGATGTCTGAGATCTTCAGTAAATTGGCATATTAAATTGTTGTATTGGTGTTAACAGGCTGAAACAAACTACAGCATCATCACCTTTAACTTCAGCTCTTGTCTTTGCTCTTTCACCTACATCTGGTCTGAAATAAACACATTAAAACATATTAAGTTGTAAAAATGAGTTCCAGGAGGATAAATCTGAATGAAGAGCCAATGTCAATCATGTGTATATTATTATTGTTTGCTTAGAGTGGATTTAGAAGGTAATAACTGAAATTTTAATTATTTTTTGTTTACTTTCTTTGAGAGGAAATTCTGACGTGTTTATATATTTCATTATCATTTACTATGTTTTTTTATGTATACTTTCTGTTCTGTTTCTATCACGGTTACGCACACTTGTGGAAGATTGGAATTGAACTGGTTTGGTTTGTGCAAAGGAAATAAGGGAGAAACCGGTTTCTTACCGTCTTGTCTCTCATTTATGGATAAAACTTGTGTTTAAACCAGGATACAGGATACAACACAAATTTTGTATATTTTAGTTTTTTTGTGTTTGATCAAACTGGCATTTTTGACTGACTTCAGTGACGAGTGAGAACCCATTTTTTCCTGCCAATAAAATAGGAGTGAAGTTAACCTAGGACTTTGCATCTACATAAAGTAGGTAAACTTCTCTTTTTCTTCAGAGATGAGTAATATTTTTGTTTTTAACGAGAGGATTAGCGAGTGATTCACGCATCATCATAGAGCATCATTTGGAAAATAACAAACTATCGTGGCTGAGATTCTCCGATGGCATTTGGATTACACGCTCTATGGATTTAAATATTGGACTTTGCTGAACTTTCACAATCTTTTTGGACGTTTTGAGATATTATTGGACTTTTCTGCGTCATGGACCTGCCATGTTTGCGCCTTCACTCAGCATCGCAAGAGGGCGATCTGATCTACTTTCATGAGGAATGCAATGCACGCTTTGAACATGAACATTGATTACTATGTAAACAAAGGAATTGAATGCGACCTCTAAAAGAGTGCTGAAGATGACTGTTAAAGCACAAGAGGAACACCTTAACCAGTTAATGGGAACTAGAAGAGCCAAGCTGTGACATTTAATAAGGCCAATGAGAGAAATTGAATCTTTGCTAATGTTGACACTGTGTAATGCATACATGGTGAGTTTGCAGAGTCCTTTATTTCATTCCAAGACATTAATAATGCAACCAGAGAACTTATGTCAGATGATGAGGCATATTTGGATCAGTTACACTGGTTTGAACCTAAGTCTCAAGCAGTTAAGCACTTTGTAGACAAGGTCAATGACTGAATTGAAAGAGTTAAACTCCAATACAAAGAGACAGAGCAATGTGATTCAGAGTTTGAATGTGCCTCTGGATATTTCTCCTTCACAAATGCCTGTCTTTGGAAAAAAAATCTGGTAGTCAAGTGGCCTCAGGTGTTTCATCTACAGCTTCTTCTAGGCTGAAAATTGAAACTGAAAGGGCAGAGCTGTTGGCACGAATAATGCTTTTGAAGCAGAAACAAGAGCTTGAGAGGGAGGAAAGCTGAGCTCAAAGCAAAGAAGGACAAATTACAGCTCCAAACTGCTATTGCTGAAGCCCAACTTCAGGTTTTGTCCATATATGAACCAGCTCGTAGTGTTTCTAATGCATCTGGTAGAGCGGCAATGGCTGCCACAACTGCAGAAAACCTTAAAGTCCCTGTAAAGTCAAAATTAAGTATGTGTTCTGAGTTTGTCACACCACAGAAAAATGTGTTATTAACCACCCAGCCAAATTTTATTGATAAAAAAGCCGGCAAGTACATAAAATAAGCTATCTAAATCTTGAAAAAATTAGCAGTAGTCTCTGCTCTCAAACGCTGGGGGCGTGTCCGCTGGCTGCGCTAAAACCACGCCCACTCGCTGGAAAGCTGCCGTCGCCACACACAACTACAGCCGGAATGGATGCTCGCACGGTGGGCACACACTGCCGATGATGTCGGTGCGACGGGAGGATGAAGGCCGAGGCGGGAGATAGTCGGTTTGGCCCCATTCACCAGTAACAGCGGATTATCAGTGAATCCCAGTTGTCTCTGACGAAAGTTTATAAAACTATCCCGTGTAAAATGATCACTACAGAGGCGGGTTTTGGCAGTGATCCTTAGCTCTCCATCAAGCTGGCTCTTCACAAAATTAATCCACCTCTTCTTGATGTGATCGTTTTTCGGAAATTTAAATAAGGACACCAATCTATTTTGTATGTGATCGCATCCAGGTAGTACACATTTCCGTGACAAAGGCATAGCTAGCTAGCAAACTGTAGACTGTAGTAACTAATAGTACTGACAGTAACTCGCGATTAGGGGAGGGGCCGGCCTCAGTGGCTCCAGCGCGTCATCAAGTAGGGGCGTGTCCAGGAGCTCAGGCATTCCAGTGCGTCATCAAGACCCCGCTTTAGCCCCGTCCAAAAAATCCAGAACACAGCTATGGTGAAAAACTGTTTAACGGTCTAACTCCACAATCCAGTACTGCACAGATCACAGTCTTTGTTATATGTTTTAGCAATACATTTCTAATATTTATATCGTGTTTAGAATTTTTTTTTAGAATTGCCTTTACAGGGCCTTTAAAGCTACATCTGATAAAGTAGTACGACAATTTTTTTTTTCCGTGAGTTAGCACCTGACGCTGATGTTCCAATAGTCAGTGATGGGCAACAGGATTTCGCTGAATCACATCCATCAAGGACAGATGTGAGCATTCCTTCACATGTTGATAGAGGAAGCTTGTTCAACATCATGCAAGGTCAAAATGACATTGCTGAGATTTTTATAAAACGGCAGTCTTTATCTACTCTCCCGCCTATGGATATTCCAGTCTTTAGTGGAGACCCGCTTGAATTCACATTCTTCATTCGAGCTTTTGAACATGGAGTAGAGATTAAGACAACAAATAACAAAGACAGATTGTACTTCCTAGAGCAGTTCACCACGGGCCAACCAAAGGTACTGTAAAGTTGTCAACAGATGTCTTCTGAAAAGGGCTACAAAGAGGCTAAGAGACTACTCTACCAACATTTTGGCAATGAGGATAACAAAACCTTAAAAGATTTTTCTCTTTTCCTTAATGGTTGTCGCAACACTGTTGACAGTGTGGAATACGTTTAGGAAATGGACAGTCCAAGTAACATGCGAGCGATTGTATCAAAGCTTCCTTTAAAACTGAGAGAAAAGTGGAGAGTAGTCGCCTGTGAGCTTCAAGAAAGGACTGGCATGAGATCAAGATTCCCTGACTTGGTCAGTTTTGTAGACAAACAGGAAAATATTGTTTCACATCCACTGTTTAGCAATATTCAAGAAAACAAAATTTTACAAGACAAACTCAAATTCAAACCAAACAAATCAAGTAGCTTTCAGGTTAAAGAAAGGAAAACCACTGTGGCGAGGGGGGCTTGGTTCAGCGACCGCTGCAACGGGAGAGAGAGCTGGGAGGCAAGCGGCACGTAAGTGGGTTAAGTGAGAAATGATGAACATCTTATCTCGTTTGCAGTGATTGCCGTGGGGAGAAATAAAAAGCCACCTGGAAGCGGGAAGAAGTTGAGAGAGAAAAGGACTTGGGACTCGCGCAGAGAACGTGAGCTGGAGAAACAGCGGAAAGAGTGTACGTTTGCATGAACTGAGAGAGCTGGAGAAACAGCGGGAAGAGTGCTCGTTTGCATGAACTGAGAGAGCTGGAGAAACAGCGGGAAGAGTGTTCGACTGAGTGAATTGAGAAAGAGACTGTTTTCTGTACATTTCTGTAGTTGAGTCTACGGTGAAGGCGCAAGTAGCGCAACTTTTGTTTATTTTCTTTAATTTTGTATTAAAAAAGTGTGAGTCCCAGTCCTGCCGACCCCGTCTCCTTCCTCCTAATCTACGTAAGAACCTTAAACCTTACTACACTGGTGCCGAAACCCGGGAGGAAGGAGAACGCCGCTACCATTATGTAGACCACGCCAGGACAGCCGTTTGCGGACATCATCAGATCGCTCGCGGCCCTCCACCAGGAGAACCATCAGACGCTACTGGATATGAGGAGCAACCAGGCCCGCTTTTTTGAAACCCTCATCCAGGCGCAACAAGAGGACCGCAAGCTGTTCCGGAGCTTGCTGAGCCGGGAGGTTCGGACTGAAGCCTCCACCTCCAGCCCAGCCACCCCCGCTGCTCACATGACCCTGTGCAAAATGGGCTCTCTGGACGAGCCTGAGGCGTTCCTGGACCTTTTCGAGCGGACTGCGGAGGCATGTGAGTGGCCCCCTTCCAGCTGGCTGGTGCGACTGATTCCACTGTTTTCGGGGGAGGCTCAGACGGCTGCCCAACAACTACCGGTCCAAAACCTCCTGGCCTACGAAGACGTCAAGAAGGCCATCCTCCAAAGGGTCGGCCTGAGCCCGGAACAACATCGCCAACGCTTTCGCTCGATTGAGCCTGAGGAAGGCGGCCGGCTCTTTGTGATGGCCCAGCAGCTCCGGGACGCCTGCCGCAAATGGCTATTGGCCGGGGAGAGCGACGTTGAGGCTGTCATCGAGAAGGTGGTACTGGAGCAGTTCATCACTCGACTCCCCAAGAGGACTGTCCAGTGGGTCCAGTGCAAATGGCTGACGTCTCTGGACATGGCCATCCAACTAGTGGAGGACCAGATGGTGGCGTGCTCTGGGGACCCTTGCCATCTGTCCCTCTCTCTACTTTTGACTCCCCCTCTCTGTCTCCCTCTAAACCCATCCCTTTACCCATGTCCCGTTCCAGCCTGCCGCCACGAGCTCCGCCCCGCTGGAGGACCGGGCCGGGACAGTTCCATGTGTCTGGAGCTACTACCCTTGACCCCTCAGCCGCTCCCGCTTTCCCTTCCTCCTCACGGCAATCCCTTGACCCACTTCCGGCCACTAGGATGGCGGGGAGGCCTGGGCCGGCCTGTTGGCGTTGCGGGGACCCGGGCCACTTGGTGGATCGGTGCCCGGTGATAGAAGCAGGCCGCCCCCGATCAAGCCGGGTTATAACAAATACCTGTGAGTATAAAGGGTGGTACTTATCAGGCTCTGGTGGATTCAGGTTGTAACCAGACCTCCATCTTCCAAAGCCTGATACAATCAGGGGCATTGGATAAAAGCCGCATGGTTAAGGTGAGGTGTGTGTACGGGGATATAGTAGAATATCCTTTATGGGCCATATTTATCCAATTTCGGGGACAAAAGCATAGAGTGGATGTGGTCATTAACCCGCACTTCAGACATTCGCTAATTTTGGGAACCAATTGGCCTGCCTTTAAACAATTATTGGGGCATTTATCAGCGGATGTCTCTTGGGAGAAGACAGCACAGGGAGGGCAAGCGAGCGCTCAGGTCGGGGACACTGTTCCGGGACCTGTGGCATCCGTTTCAGGGGAACCGAACACGCTTGAGAGGCTAAACCTCTCCAGCTGTGATGACTTTTCTCTGGAACAGTCCCGCGATGAAACGCTAAAACACACGTTTGATCAGGTCTGTACTATCGACGGACAGCCTCTCCACCCTGTGCGAACCCTCACCTTCCCTCATTTTGCGCTAATAAAAGAAGGTTGTATCGAGTGACCCAAGACACTCAGACAAAAGAAAATAAAACCCAGTTATTAGTACTTAAAAGTACTCATTGTAATCCTATGGCTGGACATTTAGGAGTGGCAGCCACTTAAAATCTCCTAATGACCCGATTTTTTTGGCCGGGCATTCACGGGAACGTACGCATGTGCTGCGCGTCGTGAATGTCAGTTGGTTAACCCACTGGCCGCCCCAAAAGCGTCTTTGCGCCCTCTTCCATTGATGCAGGTCCCCTTCAAAAGAATTGGTATGGACCTCGTCGGGCCATTAGAGCAATCTGCACGAGGACACTGTTTTGCATTAGTCGTGGTGGACTATGCAACACGGTATGCTGAAGCAGTGGCGTCTCAGCAAAGAGTGTTGCGGACGCACTGTTTCGCTTGATCTCCCGAGTGGGAATTCCGAAAGAAATTCTCACTGACCAGGGCACAGCGTTTATGTCACGTACATTACGCGAACTGTACGAGTTATTGGGCATTAAATCGGTTCCTACTAGCGTCTATCATTCACAAACAGATAGCTTAGTCGAAAGATTTAATCGCACGTTAAAGACAATGATTCGTAAGTTCGTTCACGAAGATGCTAAAAATTGGGACAAGTGGTTGGAACCCCTCTTGTTTGCTGTGCGGAAGGTCCCGCAAGCCTCCATGGGGTTTTCCCCCTTTGAGCTTCTTTACGGACGTCAGCCTCACGGCATTTTAGACGTCCTGAGAGAAGCTTGGGAGGACGGGCCTTCTGAAAGTAAAAACGAAATTCAGTATGTTCTGGACTTGCCAGCAAAACTCCATACACTGGCGAGGAACGGCAGGTGCTGTACATTAGTCGGAAGCTCTCAAAGAGAGAGACTATGTACAGCACCGTTGAAAAGGAAGCTTTAGCCATCAAGTGGGCCGTCCTCACCCTCCGCTACTACCTCCTGGGGCGGGAGTTCACCCTCTGTTCGGACCACGCTCCCTTGCAGTGGCTCCACAGCATGAAGGATACCAACGCGCGGATCACCCGTTGGTATCTAGCTTTACAGCCGTTCAAATTCTTGTTGGGTTGTAGAAAAGGGAGACAGGTTAAAGAACAAAGTTAGAAACTGGGGTACATGAATATAGACGCAAACCAACTCTAAAAACTATTTGTACAAGCCTTTCGTTCTGGTCTGGGTATATAGGGGTAAGTGGCAGAGCAGTCTTTGGGAACCTGTAACCAGAAAACCCCCATGCAGTGCTGTGTAATGTCTTCCCGAGGCTTACACTCGTAATACACTCACACACCACTGTGTATCTCTGTCAGGGATGCATTTCTTGCTCTTAGAGGCATCTTTGAGCAATTGATGTCATGTATTTATTATTTCTAAATGGGCATCTAATTGTTTACATGTGTAAATGACACAATATATATTTTTACCTGACAAATAAAATTTTATATTTGATTTAGTCTGGACTCTCCTGAAATCATTATGACCAGTAGATTGTGAGGCTGATGCTATCGCAGATCTGTGTCCAGGATAGATCAAATTAAAGGCGCGTGTATAGTTCTCTTACGAGAGGTTCTCTCGTATTGCGTAAGTTTAGCTTACACTACGGAAAGATTCATCTTCTCGAGATACTGAAGCCATAAAATTCTCCTTCATTTTTTATTCCTTGTCAACGCAGTGCAGCAGCTAGCAGGCCTAGAGCAGGCCATCTCGCGTGCTCAATGGCTGCCCTGCGGGCAACTGCTGCAGCCTACCAGTGAGCCCGGCGTGACGTCATGCCCAATGAAGGGTGCCCGCGCCTTCATAGCGTCACAGCCCGCCAGAATGGGCGTGGCTTAGCGTATAAAAGTAGGGGCTGTAGGCTGACTTCCCTGATTTTTCATCTCTTCACGAGCTCTTCGCAACGCTGGATCTGAGAGAAGCCACCGCCGCCATCGAACAGCGAACAGCCAGCCTAGGACAGCGCTGAGGAAGCCGGCCGTCTTCGCCACCTTCAGCCATCCGTGCGAGCTACGGAACCTGTGGCCACAGCGACGCGCTCGCCGGAGAACCTCCCTCGAGCCTCGCTTTCGCCTTCCCCGCCTCTCCTCACTGACGCGCAGCTGCCGCTTACGAGCCTCACTGCCGTCGCATCGGAGGATGAGGCCGAGGGACACGCCACGAGACACTGCTGTTCCATCCTGGCATCGGACAGCGAGGAATGGTCGCTTCATTCCGCCAACTCGTCGATCCAGGAATCCACCCGTACCCGTGCTGGAGCTGATGCGGAACTGATGCGCCTGCTGACACAGGCTGTTGACCGTCTCGGGCTCGAGTGGTCGCTGCCAAAGGAACCCGTGCCGAACAGGCTCGACGGCTGTTCCCTTCAGAGGCGCCCCCGTGCAGCTTCAACAACTAGGCCCGCTCCATTCCTGCCGGAACTTCATACGGAGCTGACGAAGTCGTGGAATACACCTTTTTCTTCGAGACTTCAGTCACAGGCCTCTGCGTCGCTCTCCCAAGTGGACGGCGCCGCCGAGAAAGGGTACACGGATATTCCCCCTGTGGAAGAGGCGGTCGCAGCGCACCTTTTCCCGCCCTCTGCGAGATTGCGTTCACGGTCAGTCCTCCCGTCTAAAGCCTGCAGAGCCACGTCCGCCTTGGTCGGCTGCGCTTATGCCGCCTCCGGCTAGGCCTGGTCTGCTCTACACTCAATGGCTGTGCTACAGATCCTGCAAGCCGACCTCCTCCGTGAATGGGATGAGAAGGGCCGGGATCCAGCTGCGGTTATGGATCTGAGAAGTGCGACGGATCTCTCTCTCCGCGCCACCAAAGCCCGCAGCCCAAGCCATCGGACGAGCCATGGCCGTGTTAACTGTGACAGAGATGCACCCCTGGTTAACTCTCGCGGATATGAGGGAAACTGAGTGAGCCACCTTCCTGAACGCGCCGCTCTCCCCCACTGGTCTCTTCGGCCCAGCGGGGAACGGGATCGTTGACCGCTTCTCTGAGGTACAAAAGACCACGCAGGCCATGAACCTCTTCCTGCCGCGACACTTCGAGTTCTGCCACAGGCCGCTCTCGCGAGAGACAAAGCCAGCCTCCTGTGCGAACCAGCACCCAGCGTCCAGCACAGCCTCAGCCTCAGCCTTCGCAGCGACATCAGGGCGGCCGCCCTAGATCCTGCTCAGACAGCCGTCACAGATCGCCGCCCCCCAGTGGGCCTCGGCAAAGAATTACGCTGAAGTCTGAGCACGCGAAGCCCTCCTAACAGAGAGAGAGAAAAGAGGCGCGTGTCCCGCTGCGGCCGGACCGCCGTCGAAGTTCATTTCCCTGTTAGTCCCCTTCAAACAGGCTACTGCAGTGGTTCAATTAGCATCCCACGAGCCGGTTTATTCACCCTCTCGCCTGCACACAAATGCCGTTTTCACGGCGACCCAGAGAAATCTCAAAAAGAGTATAATGTCTGGTCCGGCTCACGCCGTCAGTGTTTTAAGTGTAGTGAAAGTGCCCACGCCCCAGTGTTCACCGCTAAACATAAGCACTCCGAATCCCGTGTCACTCACAGAGCACACTCTCATAAAGCTCAGAAAAGCCGCTCGAGTGTTGAATGTAAGAAATCTGTCCACAGGTCTGTGCCCACTATCTGCCCGCTCTTTTACACGATCAAAGAAGCAGGTTATGAATGTAAGTCTCGTGCCCGCCAGAGAGCGCTCACGCTTGATAACAAAAACCTCCCCCCGGGCCCCGCCCGCGCGTTTGAGTGTTATCACAAAACGCAGGCCATTAATAAAACGCTCCCCATCTATTATGATCGGGGCGTCAGATACAGTTGTAAGTCTCGTGCCCGCGTACACGGGCTCACGCTAACAGAAAGCTTTTCCGCGTCAAAAGTGGTAGAAGTATGTTCCCCATCCCTTATGATTGGGACATCTCACATAAGTCAGCCGGTTTCGGCTGCAGGGAGCGGCCATTGCCCAGAACCGAGAGCGCGCACGCCGCACTTTCGGCTCCGGTTCAGTTTCACAAGCCCGCAAATGGCGGCGATCTGAACCCGGAGGCCATTCGCCCCCTAGCGGCTCACATAGCTGCGTGGGAAACTATCCCAGGGATTTCAGAATGGGTGTTGAGCACAATAAAGCAGGGCTATACACTTCAATTAATTCGCCGTCCCCCGCGCTTTCAAGCCCGGACCGCGACGATAGTGAATGCGTAAGTA
This sequence comes from Siphateles boraxobius, assembly GCF_051911475.1. Classification (NCBI taxonomy): domain Eukaryota; kingdom Metazoa; phylum Chordata; class Actinopteri; order Cypriniformes; family Leuciscidae; genus Siphateles; species Siphateles boraxobius. Next base: position 38,761,702 of record NW_027509186.1, on the reverse strand, counting down.
GCACACCTACTTCACGCAGAAATAGCAAAGCTCCTGTGCAAAGGGGCTATAGAAAAGGTACCGCCTTCTCTGAGCGAGTCAGGCTTTTACAGCCGATATGTTCTCGTACCCAAGAAGGACGGAGCCTTCAGAGCTATCCTAGATCTGAGACATTTGAACAAAGTGCTTGCGAAAAGACCGTTCAAAATGCTTACGACCAGGAAAATACTCGCGCACGTTCGCCCGAGGGACTGGTTTATTACTCTAGATCTGAAGGATGCCTATTTTCAGATTCAGATAGTACCCCGTCAGAGGCAATTTTTTAGATTCGCCTTCGACGGTCAGGTATATCAATACACCGTCCTGCCGTTCGGCCTGTCCCTAGCACCCCGTACATTTACAAAGTGCATGGACGCGGAGCTCGCCCCCCTGAGAAGTCAGGGGCTGCGAATAATGAACTATCTGGATGATTGGCGGATATTGGCACAGTCAGAGACAGAACTGCTATCTCACAGAACAGTGCTTCTCAGTCATCTGGAAAGCTTGGGTCTCACGGTCAACTGGACCAAGAGCTCATTACTGCCCAGCCAGTCAATTTCCTTTTTAGGAATAGAACTGGACTCGGTGACCATGACGGCTCGTTTATCGACACAGCACGCGCGCCGTGTTCGCCACCTAGCCGCATCTTTCCAGAAGGGCAGCTTTCTCCCTTTGAATACATTTCAAAGGATGTTGGGCTGTATGGCATCAGCTGCAGTGGTGCTCCAGCTGGGCCTACTGCGCATGCGCCCGCTCCAACGCTGGTTGAATGCTCGCGTGTCCCGCCGAGCCTGGGTGTCTGGCGGCCAGAAAATCAGAGTGACTCAGCCCTGCATAGCAGCTCTGCAGCCCTGGTTAGTGGCCGACTGGTACCAGCAGGGAGTAATGATGGGAACCATCTCTTATCGGAAAGTAATCTCGACTGATGCGTCCAACTCGGGTTGGGGCGCGGTTTGAGGGCAGACCGGTCTTTGGCCAGTGGTCAGACCAGGAGAAGGGTTTTCACATAAACTGTCTGGAAATGATAGCGGTCGAGAACGTGCTGAAGAGCTTCCTCCCGTTCATACAGGACCAACATGTTCTTGTCCGCTCGGACAACATGTCTGTGGTATCCTATGTAAACCGTCAGGGCGGTTTCAGATCCAGAAATCTCTGTAATCTGACGGAACGCCTCCTTTTTTGGTCTCAGATGCACCTGCGCTCACTGAGGGCGGCGCATGTGCCTGGCCATTTGAACGACGGCCCAGACAAACTGTCCAGGGACAATGTTCCCCCAGGGGAATGGTCCCTGCACCCCCAAGCGGTCCAGAAACTGTGGCGCCTATTCGGCAGAGCGGAAGTCGACCTATTTGCGTCAAAAGACAACGCTCAATGGCCGACGTTCTTCTCGAAGGACGAGGACGCACTGGCCCAGGTTTGGCCCAGCCTCCCGCTATATGCTTTCCCTCCGGTCTCTCTGTTGCCACAGGTCATCAAGAGAATCAGGGAAACGCGCCACTCGGTGCTCCTCATAGCCCCGCGTTGGGAGAATCAGATTTGGTTCCCAGAACTAGCACGGCTGTCACATACAGCTCCCCGGCCGATTCCGGTGAGGGCAGATCTCCTCTCTCAGGCTCGCGGCACAATCTGGCATCCCCATCCAGAGCGCTGGTCTCTGCATGCATGGTTGATCAACGGGTACTCGTTGCCCTGCCAGAAGGAGTGATGAACAATGGTCTGTGTTCTCTGGATGGTGCACCGACAGAGGTCTGGACCCGCGGACATGCGGGGTGGAGCATCTGCTCACCTTCCTACAAGAGCTGTTGGATAAGGGAAGGTCCCCATCCACGCTCAAAGTATACGTAGCGGCCGTGGGAGCGTTCGCAGAATCGACACACGGCCAGTCACTGGGAAGACATGAGTTGGTCATCCGCTTCCTTAGAGGAGCTAGAAGGATGAATCCGCCGCGCCCCCCGTCGGTTCCCATGTGGGATCTTTCATTGGTCCTCGAGGCCCTGAAAGCTTTTCCATTTGAACCACTAGACTCCGCGGGGTTGAAATATCTATCACTGAAAACCGTCTTTCTGACTGCACTGTCGTCAGTAAAACGTGTGGGGGACCTGCATGCGCTGTCTGTCAGTGCGTCGTGTCTTGAGTTCGGACCGAATGACTCTAAAGTCATCCTCAGACCTAGACATGGTTATGTCCCTAAAGTGATGGGCACTCCATTCAGAGCGCAAGTTATTTCGTTGTCAGCTCTCCCAGCCTGTCCAGATGGATAGTGGATGCTATAGCAGCCGCTTACGCGTCAAAAGGTCTGCAATGCCCTCTGGGCATCAGGGCTCATTCCACGAGAGGCGTGGCCTCTTCGTGGGCATGGTGCAGTGGAATTTCTATCCATGACATATGTGTAGCGGCGGGCTGGAGCTCCCCGTCTACCTTTGTCAGGTTTTATAACCTAGAAGTTCCTGCCTTGCAGGCTAAACTGTTGTCAGTTTGAAGGAGAGGTGTCTCATGTGGATGCTTGGCGCGCACGGCGTTGACAAAGTGTTCCCGTAGCGTAAGCTAAACTTACACAATATGAGAGAACCACTTGTAAGAGAACGATACTCGGTTACTAACGTAACCTCGGTTCTCTCTAGAGAGGGAACGAGTATTGCGTAACCAGCCGTGCTCGCGCCACGAGCGACTTCGCTTCAGTCGACGAAAAACCAGGGAAGTCAGCCTACAGTCTCTACTTTTATAAGCTAAGCCACTCCCATTCTGGCGGGCTATGACGCTATGAAGGCGCGGGCGCCCTTCATTGGGCGTGACGTCACACCGGGCTCACTGGTAGGCTGCAATGAGCAAGCGAGATGGCCTGCTCTCGGTCTGCTAGCTGCTGCACTGCGTTGACAAGGAATACAAAATGAAGGATCATTTTTTGCCTTCAGTATCTCGAGAAGATGAATCTTTCCGTAGCGTAAGCTAAACTTACTCAATACTCGTTCCCTCTCTAGAGAGAACCGAGGTTACGTAAGTAAACCGAGTATCGTTTTGTTTATTTATAAATCAATTTTGGGTTTATTGCCTCATATCTTTGCTCTCTTACCCAACACAAACCTGTTGGCGTTTATTCTTTGCGCTCACAGGATTTGTATACCCTCTCAGTTCCACTCGCCCGAACTGAATTTTGAAAACAAGCTTTTCGGTATGCGGCACACAGCGATTGGAACTTTTTAGAAAATGACCCTGCATGCAAAATTGCAGACCCTGGTGTCAATGAATGTTTTTAGATCTTTGCTTAATGAGTTATTAAAGAAAGGAACAATTTGTAAATGTTTTTAATAGTTTTGACGATATGTTTGATTGTATGAACTGAACAGTAGACACGTCACCTGAAGACCTTTTGATTTCTGTCTATCACTGACTTGGCAAGTTGTTCGGAAGTGGCTAAATAAACTACACTTTCTTTGTACGAGTGAGCAGTAGACAACCGACTACAGAGGTGTTAGCAAACCTACACCCTCTGACCAAGATCAGACTGGCGAGACTGTGTCCGTGAGATCCACGTAGTCCCTTAATAAACAAATAATTGAAAGTATGAAATAACTAGAATAATCAAAGATCTAAATTTAATCATAATCAATATTTATGATCATCTTCTAATAAGAAATCTAAATCCGATCTAAATTTGATAATCATTTGAGATTGGAGTCAAATTAAGCACAGAGCTAAAGTAAAATTGAAACTAAATTATACAAATTAAGTCAACTTCACAGAACGCTGAAAAGACATACACGGATTATACCTTCACCCACACTGTCGGATTCTGTCTTTGGGCCGATGGGTGGCCTTTACACTAGATAGTGTTACATTAAGCACAAACACTTCAAAAGAATTGACTTCTAAATAATACTGAAGCTATTACTATGAATTACAGCAACACCTCCCCTTTGCCTTTCAGATGAGGCTCATGTTTTAACAGTAATCTTGGGAGGTGGACTCATTTAAAGTAATGTAATTGTTTAGTTAGTCAGGTTCTGTCAAACACAGCACATAGGTTATGATCTCTAATCATATAATTTACAATTAGTTTTTTATTTGTTGAACATCATATTGTAAAGTTATAAGTACTTTAACTAAAGTTTATTTCACTATACATTTGCTTTATCTGAATCTGTTTATTTTAATTATTGGATCTGTAGAAACCTTTTACTCACAAAATCACACATTGTCAGTAAAATTGTAATTTTATTTGTTGTCATTGTACATGTAACCAGTGGTTGAATGAAACACACAGGATACAAAAATTACTTTTTAGGCTTTAAGGACAGCGATCGAGAGGAGCAAATACTTAGAAACAAAAATAATACAATGAAATAAAGTCTTTCACATTTCTTTGGTGCACTTGTTTGGTATAAAAGATGATTATGACACAAACTGAATGAAATCAAATTGAAATGAAAAACATTGGAATAACGAAATAGACTAGTACAAATACAGAATTTAAATACAGTTATGAAATACGGTAGAGGCTAATAGTCAAATGAAAAACAGTACATTAGTCTACCATCAAACTTCACAGTTATCCGCATACAGTCTTAAAGAAAGAGAAATTAGTACACTGTTCACACAGCATTCAATACGTTTAAGTAGCTCTTAACCATATATTCAATGTTAGAATAACCCACTGTTTTATAACATGAACATCCAATTTAAACATTCGCAAACACTGGGCTACGAATAAGAGGAACAATTTAATTAACATTTATTACAACACATACCCAGTCTTTGCACGTGTCCAACGCGTGATCAAACCAGATCCAGCTCACACATACACACACAGGCGTCCTTAAAAGGCGATCTATAAACATTTCCAAATGAGCACACACATATGTAACACGTAAATATAACATTTAAACATTTTGTTCACGGGAATGAAACTTTACCTCACAAAGCCTTAAATGGGTGTATATGAACAAAACCAGCAGCTCTCACGTGCAATCACTGCTCTCTCTCTTCGCTGAAAACTAGCGCATGCACACATGAATAATTGTTCCATAAAAAAAAATTACAAATAAAAAAAACTACACGAGGCAATGCCGTAAAGTGAGCGTCGCAACACAATCTCTTAAAGGAACCAAGACCAATTTATGTCTAGTGTCATATTTTGTGATAATCATCCCACTTGGCTACATACAGATGTTATTGTATGCATCTGTTTATGTAATAACAGACTGTGTAACTAAACAAACAAACGTAAAAAAAAACTGATAAAATTCAGGGAATTGTTTCATATAGCCTATTAAGAATTAATTTTCTACATTTGTTTCCAGTCTCTTTAAATGTAGGTATTTCTTTCAGTATGTCATGAATCAGAAGGACACAAACAGGTAAAGTGTAGTGGTCTTTATTGAAAGCACTCAGGAACAGTCACGGCAGAAAGGTGGATGCTGAGTTAATATGGAGATTGAGTGAATGACTGAATTGGTACTTGTTGAATCTCTTATCTGATGTAGAATGGTGAGGAAGGAAAGGCTGAAGACGGCCGGCAGACAGGATGACTGGGATCTCTGAACGGGAATTCTGGAAGCAGGAAAGTATTCGCAACTGACGCAACAGGTAAGTAGAGAAGTCTTGGTGGAGAGAATCAGGAAGTCGATGGTGAGTCGACGAGACCAGACAACTGTGTGAGGGAACTGGTGAGGTTTTTAAGGTGTGAGTGAAGTGAGTGCAGATTGGCGGCAGGTGATGATGACAGGAGCAGATGATTAATACTCCGGTGATGCAGAACGAGTGGGCGGAGTGTAGAGGTCTGGCGCTGATGCTGGTGTATCCGTGACAGAGTAAGCATTCAATCAAAATAATTTGCAATCATTTTCTTTCTTGTTCTCTAATATGCAAGTAAAATAATGACAAATGTTTTATTTTTTTTAAAGAATTGCAACACTTGAAAAAATATGCATTATTTTAACCCTGCTTGCATTTTAATTTCATTATTAAAAATTCTATAATCCATATTCACCTTTCAGATATCACTTCCAAAATATTAATTATGTTTAAAAATACAACCTATAATATTCGACAGGCAATTGTTGGTCCATTTTATTTCGCTTTACAAATTCAGTGGTTCAAAAACGGCAGGTTTGACATTCAGGAACGGCAGGAATATCAGTAGAATACCGATTGATAATCTCCATAGCTCTTAGTCCTATTCACCAGCAGGGGGTGCAAGCGGCTGTTGACGAAGAATAGAGCAACGGGTGAGAGAGTCATTCATTCATAAAAATCTCTGTTCATTGTGTGTTTTCTGGTGCTATTTAAAACTGCCCAGCTTTGAATAACTCTATCCACAGAGAGAACACACATAAGACTTATTTTCTGAAATAACTTTCAGCTGTGTTTTTAGATTTGATGATGAAATAAAACCTTTACCACACTGATCACAGATAAATGTTTTTTTCTCCAGAGTGAATGTGGAGATGATAACTGAGAGTTGATGCCCGAGAAAAACTCTTTCCACACTGAGTGCATGTATACGGTTTCTCTCCATTGTGAATTCTCATGTGTGTGTTAAGGTGTCCTTTCTGTCTGAAACTCTTTCCACATTGAGAGCAATCGTACGCCTTCTCTCCAGTATGAAGTCGCTCATGTGTTTTCAGGTGTGAAGACTGAGTGAAACTCTTGTCACAACATGAGCACTTATAAGGTTTTTCTCCAGTATGAATTCGTTGATGCAGTTTCAGTTCACTAGATGCAGTAAAGCTCTTCCCACAGTCAAAGCACATATAATCTCTCACTTCATTGTGTGTTTTCTGGTGCCGTATAAAACTGCCCAGCCTCGAAAAACTATTTCCACAGAGAGAACACACATATGGCTTCTCATCTGAATGAACTTTCAGGTGTTGTTTTAGTTGTGATGACAAAATAAAACTTTTACCACACTGATCACATTTAAATGGTTTTTCTCCAGAGTGAATGTGCAGATGATAACTGAAAGCTGATCCTCGAGAAAAACTCTTTCCACACTGATTGCATGTATACGGCTTCTCTCCAGTGTGAATTCTCATGTGTTTGTTAAGGTTTCCTTTCTCTGTGAAACTCTTTCCACACTGAGTGCAGGTGTTCGTCTTTTTGGCTTTTGTTCTTTGAATTGTAAAGTTACGATGTTCCTCCTCCACTTCATTCAGTTCTTGTCTTTGCTCTTTCACTCTCACCTGGTCTAGAATACACAGAAATACAGTTAGAATCAGTTCAAGTGAACACTTATTTAATAGCAACAGAGATCAGATCTGATCAGATTTCACTTTTTGTTCTATCATTCACTTTTTAATATAGTAAAATATGTTTGACAACTGCTATATAAAAGGTTGTGATCATTTGGATGTATTTCTCTATCATTTATCATCCATACACTGCTTATGAATTCACATCAACCAAAGCAGTCAACAATGAAGAATCAAGAATGGACACCAACCTGTTTGTTCCTTCGTATCTTCATGTTTTATTCTGGATGGTTCTGGATCACTCATGTCTTCAATCTCCTCTTTAATAAACTCCATCTTTAACATTCACACAGATTTCAGCTGCTACTCCTGGAGTTTGTCCTTCTCTTGTAGGATGATGGGAATATTCCCAGTATTTATTGGTGAATTTTTGTGGGAGGGGCTTCACTGCAGGTGTGAACTGTGATCACTGTGTTTTTATCCAATCTGCATTTTAAAAGTACAGGGCCATCATGTTAAACTGAGTTGCTGAAAAACCTCTTTGTCTCCAAAAGTTCCCTGTTTTCAGCTCATTCATTATGGTGATGTCTGAGATCTTCAGTAAATTGACACATTAAATCGTTTTATTGGTGTCAACAGGCTGAAACAAACTACAGTATCATCACCTTTAACTTCAGCTCTTGTCTTTGCTCTTTCACCTCCATCTGGTCTGAAATAAACACATTAAAACATAGTAAGTTGTAAAAATGAGTTCAAGGAGGATAAATGTGAATGAAGCGCCAATTTTATGTCAATAATGTGTATATTATTATTGTTTGCTTAGAGTGGATTTAGCAGGTAATAACTGAAAGTATAATTTGTTTAACTTTCTTTGTGAGGAAATTCTGATATTTCCTGTGTTTATATATCTCATTATCGTTTCCTATGTTGTTTATGTATAATTTCTGTTCTGTTTCTTTAATGGTTACGCACACTTGTTGTGATGGAAGATTGAACTTGAACTGGTTCGTGCAAAGAAAATAAGGGAGAAACCGGTTTCTTACCGTCTTGTCTCTCATTTATGGATAAAACTTGTGTTTAAATGATTCAGGTAACACAAGATAAAGGTTTAATATCATAGGATACAGGATCCAACACAAATTTTGTATATTTTTGTGTTTGATCAAACTCATAAACATTTGTTTATGGATTGTTGACTGACTAGGCTTATACAGGAAGTGGGTTACCAGTTCCAATGGGAATACGGGCCCACTCAACCAGAAGTGTAGCTACTTCTTTGTGTATCTTTAAACGTCTTTGTGTATCATTTTTGCACTCTAGAACCTACTTTTTACAAAGTCACTATCTGCTATCTACCAGGTAGTTTTTTATGATTGTTTTTGAACGGATTATATGGATGTATGGATTTTTGTATCATACCTGTTGTTGCTGGCAATCTTCTTCGTACAATGTCGGTCTGTACCTGAGCCGCTGCACTGCAATTGTTTACTGGCCCTGTGGACTTGATATCTCTCATCGATGTCAGCATCAATATCGTCTTAACGGACAACACTTCACTGCCAAGTTAGCCCTCGTTGGACAAGGTAACATCTCCCCGGCTTAGCGAGCAGCCACTTGCCAGCCGGCTGGACAATCTTTAGATCTACTCTGTAAAGCGACATGATGCAAAAGTACTCCATCCCACAACTGCTTAACTTGAGGAATAACAGCAGTCCAACATATATCTCAGCCATTAAACAACTTAAACTTCAAAGCCGACCCCGCTACATCCATAGAAGCTGCCGTAGAAAGTTTGTTTTCTCTCAGTCTGGGGACTCCATTCCATCCCTTTGGTCAGCCGAGCGCATTGTCGTACGCCATCTACGTCATCAGAACGCCTCTCTACTTGGAGTAAATAGCGTTGAGAAATCTATTTGCATAAGACCCGTCACTACGGAGCGGAACATAAAACGTGAAGTGGATTTCAGTCTACTTTGTTCTTTACAGTACATCACTCC